>NC_046199.1:14078387-14678387 GCF_011004875.1 Balearica regulorum gibbericeps | reverse complement strand
GTGCTTGACAATGAGCAACCTCTTTAGAACACACAGTTCTGGGTTTTTATAATCTAGGGTTTTGGGCTTTTTCCCCCCCCCCCCAAATAGATGGGCAGCATTAGTTTATTACTGTGTATGTTGGGAAACAGAGTAAGATTCTCTTCCTAATAGTCTGTGAAATAAACAATAACCTACTATATGAATAGTTCTTTAGATGAGTGTATATATTGGACTTCAAAGCAGTAGGTGGGTGCACTTTTGTTATAAGAGGCATATATTATGACCCCAGTCTTCCAATACAACACACATGCTGAACAACTAAGTGGGAATACCCATATGCTTAATTATTGCACAGTGATAATTGTTTTAGCCAGAATAGGTGATGCACTATTCTGAAACTATAGGTCCTTTGTGGTGCTTCCATGTTTCAAGATTTTATTGTTTAAAAGTATGCTTTATTTATAGGCTAGGAACTGGCCTTACTTAAAAGTCCTTTTTAATTTTTTTTTATGCCTATAGACTCAGAAGGAATCCTGAGTCTACTGAAATCAGTGTAACCAGAATTACCTCCCATGTGAACATATTCCAAAGATCAAGTCAGAGACAAGGTATCTGTGGGGTTTTAATGGAGTGAGATCTGGCTTTGTGCTGGAAACATTTCTATCTGTAAACTAACCCTAGCAGCTTTCTGCTGCTCCTGTGGATGGAACTCAAATCTGCGCCTGAAGTCCAGACATTACAATTCATGCCTTCTCAAGAGCAATTCCTGTGTTCTTGTCTGACAGACTGTTGAACATAGCAGTTAAAGGTGCTTTGCATTTCCTTATTTGGACACTATTCCTATGTTGCACATGCATATGTTCACATACCCCTTTTCAGTTAACCTAAAAACTGGGTCCCAAAACTAGGCAGTCAGTATAACATTGTAGTAAACCTGGATTTCAGACTTAGGCCTGTGCTTCTGTAGGATAACTTGAGCCAGACCTAGTGGTCTTTTGGACCTGGTCTTCCTTCCAGGTCTGCTCTTTTTATATTGACTTTGTGCTTACACTGACCCCAAGGTAGCTCTGACACAGATTTGTGTATACAGAAATTTGAAGTAAAATAGCATGAAATTACCCTAGTGATCAGAGTAGTTTGGGGTTTTTTGCTGAAATTTAGTGATTGAGAGGAAGGAATCATGTGGTTAGGATGGGAGTTAGCTGAGGGAGGGAAGGAAGAACAAGTAACTTTGTTATCAGCAAGCTACTCACTCAGCCATAACATTAAATTGCACCTTAACTCCTTTCCCCTGCACAGAGTCCAGCCCACAGGCTGGCTGGATGCTCTGAGGGTTCTCAGGCTCACAAGTGAGCAAGCAGAGTTTGTGCTCCAAGGTGATGAGTCACAGCCACATCAATCCTTGTGTCTGTATTATTGCTGCCACTGGATTAAGACAGGGAAAGTGTGAAGAGATATAGTTTACTTCCTCTGCCCTGGAGAAGCAAGCTGATACTAGAGACCACCACCTGACAACAGAGCCCCTGTTATCCCAAATAAGTCACCAGCACTAACTAGAGATTTTCTTGTAGTAGAGAAACAGAACTTCGTTTAAGTTATGACCAGAATTCAGATTACCTGTTAAGATAAATATGGTTGTATAAACTACTGGCAATTTGTTTGGATGAAGTTTTTTTGCAAAGTATATTTTAAATTACTTTGAGAATATATTTTGAATTCTAGAATCTTTGCTTGTAAAGGGATCATTTTTTAAAGTGGTTTGTAAAATAGTGAAGATGGCCTTAAAGTCTTATAATGAAAATACAATAAATTGCTTTCTCTTAGTTTGCTTGAAGTGTTTTACTGGAAAATAGTTGGTTTGTATCTTACAACAAGAGATATTAATATTAGTTCCTGTTATATATTCCATTTGATAACAATACTTTCCAGACCTTCCAAAAAAGGAAGCAGCAGGCCTACGTTTCAGTAGCAGCAGAAACCCCACGAGGTAGGTAGCACCACAGTTGGTACTTACCTTGTAATCCTGTGTTGTGCCTGTAGAATAGGAAGTGACCACATCTACTTGGTGGTGGTACCAGCACTTTGAGTAAGAACTTTATACCAGCTTCCTTTTTGACAGAGGTGGGAACTAAACTTGTTTTGTGATCACAGACAAGGAGTCAAGCTGTACTGGTGGTAAAGAGACCAGTGGTTAGAGACAGCCAGGGGAAGTGATAAACACCATAAGGAACATTACCATGCTGGTGGCAGTATATAACAAGTCTTTATTTAAAAAGTTGAGTGCTCACATTTAAGACAAAATAGAGACAAACATAATGCACACATCATTTTTAGGACACTTAGAGAAATGCATTCACCTCACTCACTTTCCAATTACACCACAGTTTGATACCCTTAGCAGCCCAGTAAGTTAGGAGGCAGGTATCTCCGGGATATTGCACTGTTCAATAAGCTAGAACCACAACTTCCTCCTGTTGTTGGGACAACAAACCATTACTAGGACAGACCACATCATAAGAGCCTTGAACAGCTTAATACTTACATCAACAGACCTGGCCCACATGTAACTGATTTCAAGTATGTTAAGTATTCCACAACCTCCAGCTAAAAGTCAAATAATTTTACACTGCAGTTAGAGTTTAAGACAGAGCAAACCCAAAGATTTGCATTCCAATTGCCATTGGAGTCCAAGACCTGTTTTTCCTATTGTAAGCATTACAGTAGTCACAGTATGAGACTCCTCTTGTTGATCCCATGAGGTTACCCCTGCTAAGACTGTGTTCTGGATGGGGCAGCAACATCACTCTTTCTGCTGTTGGGCATCTTCGTAGAATTTGCTGTAATCCATGGATGAAGAAGTACATCCTTCAGGGGCAGTCGATGGAATGGGTTATGCTTCAGAAGCTTGGAAATCAAATCCCTCGCACCTTCTGTTACAAATGGAGGAAACTTGAATTCCACCTACGGAAGAGGAAGGACACTAAAAGATGATGCAAAAATTCTTTAACCGAACTAGAGAGACAAAGGGCTCTACCCTCCAAGGTACATCTAGAAAGGAAAGTTGTGTCAGCCTTGTGGGCTGTGCACTGTATGCCTATTGAGATGAGCTTAAGTAATTTCATCATAACCCTGAAAAAAGCAAGGTTCTTGCTGCTTGTAGAAGTTAAGCTAGTGTATTTGTCAGTGTAGTTCAAACAGGATTAGCTTGCTGGAACCTTTCTGAAAAGTTAAGCTTATATATAAAATGAATATTTAACATTCAAAAACAAGTTAGAAAAGGAAAAATGTGAAGATTAGTTGCTTTATGAGAGAGGTAGGAGTTCAGATGCAGGCAGAAACAGGGTAGAACCAAGGAAGTCAAGCAAGGTATCTTGGGGTCTCATCAGTCATTCTACAGAATGACTGAAGACAGTTTTAGGCCTCTAGTTTTATGCATATCATTGTGTCTCACTACAGTTCTAGTTACAATACGTGCCCTTCTTCAAAATGACCATTTGTTAAAGCTTCAGTAAGACAGAACTGAAAGGTAGCAGAATTCAGCTACGATAAGCATTGGCACATACCCTGGAAATAGCTCTGTAGGTTTCCTGGTACGTTTCTGCTTCAAAAGGTGGTTTACCTACAAGGAATTCATAGCACAG
Organism: Balearica regulorum gibbericeps; assembly: GCF_011004875.1. Taxonomy (NCBI): domain Eukaryota; kingdom Metazoa; phylum Chordata; class Aves; order Gruiformes; family Gruidae; genus Balearica; species Balearica regulorum. Next base: position 14,674,764 of record NC_046199.1, on the reverse strand, counting down.
AACTCCCAGGCTCCAGATATCCACCTTTTCATCATGTGTTCTCCCCTCAATCATTTCAGGAGGCAGGTAGTCAAGGGTCCCACAGAGAGTTGTTCTCCTGAAGAAAAGTATAAGTTAATCATTTACTGATTATGGCAATTATAAGTTCCATTTCAAAAGCCAGACAGAAGCTAATGCTGGCAATCATCTGCACCGCAGCACGGCCCACCCTGGGTAGGCTCAGCACCACCAGAATACCTGGTAAAGAAGTTCCAGCAGTAAACTTTCTACTTTTGCCTTAAAGCGTCTCAGTCACTGCAATCAGTCTTATCCTTCCTTTCTTCCATCCCCATATAGTCTTCCTTCATCAGGTGCAATTCACACTAATTAAGGAAAGGTCTTAGGTATCTTGCTAGTGTGGTGTCTGAACACACATGCTGGTCTGTCATCCCACTGTAACCCTACGGCAGTACACCAGCCTTCTCCAATTGTTTCAGGGTCAGCAAGTTTTGCACTACACAAGTCAAACACAGGAACAGAACACTCCTCCTGCTACACAGGTTGGCTATAAAGACCTCTGCTGCAGTGGCCCAGTTCTTAAAGGATTTTTTCCAGTATTTTAGGAAGTTCACATTTACCTCCATTCCACAACTGTAAGCATGACAAGAAAGCTAATGTTTTCACTACAGAAGTATTTCACTGCATAAGATATATATTGCATTCTCACCTAGAAGATGGAGCATGCACAGACCATCCAAAGTCAGCAATTTTTAATTCTCCGTTTGAGCCAAGCAGCAAGTTTTCTGGCTTGATGTCTCGGTGAATCACACTCTTTGAATGACAGTATGATAGGGCATCTGCTAGTTCTGTGATGTACTGTATTCAGAAAGAGAACAAATCTTTAAGACATTGTCGCTCTAGCTTATCTGGCTACAGTATAGCCCTTTCTAGGCATAATTAGTAGTTTAAGTTAGAGCAATCATTCCTTAAGCCCTCGAAGTCTCACAATACAGGCCCTGCCTGAAGTGACCAAGCTCTTGCTATTAAGCAAGACTGAACACTGTTTATCAGTGCTGTGCAGCAATTTGTCTTCCCAACTTATTCGTTCTTACAAGTGCACAAGCAAACCAGCATCTAAGCAGTCTGTTTCACACAACAGACTACAGAACATTATCTGAAGAACTAGCTTTATGCTGCAGATACTCAGATAGGAAGAGCAAGTAATGTTTAAGCAGCTAGAACAACCTACAGTAGCAGTTCTTTGCTCGTCAAACTTGGTAAGCTTCTGAAGTTCTTTGTAGACTTCTCCACGAGGTGCATACTCTAGGATAAGGTAGACTCTTGTAACATCATGGAAGTAGCCATATAACCTGAGAATGTTGGGGTGCCTGCAAAGAGATTTAAATATTCTTCTGAACAAGGTATTTGTCCATAGAACTTTCAATTTCCCTTTCCTGCCTCCCCCCTTTCAAGGCAAGCATAGGAACTTCAACATCCTTCAAGCATTGCTTCTGCTCACAACACAGCCATTAGGAGAGCTTCACAGCAGATAGATGGTGTTTATCAAAGCAGCAGCTTAGACTCCCTATAGCAAGCAGCTAGCCAAGATTCCTATCTGCTTGAACATCCCTCTACAGCAGCTGGAAAAGCAGCTTACCACTGAAGGTAGCAATTCCTATGGGGTTTAGTGTGTTTAAGCTTAAATTCCTAAACACTTTCTGTGAAAGAACTAATTTCTTCAGCAAGTTGGGCTTATTTTTCCAGAATACCAGAAACAAGCTTGGACTCAAGAAATTGAAGTTTCTCCCACATAAATCCAAGCAGCAGACAAGGGTTGGGTTTTGGTGTTGGTTTTTTTTGTAGTGGGAAGACTTATTACCAAAGGTTATTTCATTGCAAGCTGGACAAAGGTAAATCTTGGTGCAGAAAGGAAAGAATCCTAACTAGCAATTTCAAGGTGTCATGTGTTTAAGAAGCAGCTTCTCTCTTCTTCAACAGTGTATGTTATCATAAACAAAGTTACTTTATTTGAATACAAACAAAAGCAAAGTGGAATCGATCACTAAACTTACCTAAGATGAGACTGTATTTCAACTTCTCTTCGTAGTTGATGTTCTACACCAGCTTCCTCAAGCTGTGTTTTAAAAAGTACTTTCAGTGCAAGAATAAATTTACTCTGCTTTTCACGTGCCAGATACACATTTCCAAATTTTCCTTTCCCCAGCGGACGACCAATTTCAAAATCATCAAGAGACCACTGCCTTCTGCAAGGGGAAAGATAGAGTTACAAAAGCTAGATACTTGCGTGGGCTTTGGCACCTAGGTTTACAATTGATAACGTTCCTGTTCAATAGATACTTCGTGACCCAAGCTATATTTTAGTCTTTACAAAGCCAAAACTGTGTATACCAAGCCAGGCTCATTTCAATGCGCTAATACAGATGTACTTACTAGTGCGTGTCAGAACTGGCTACCGTAGCCATACTACAAGTTAACTTCATCCGTGGTTAAACACCAGCTTCTCACGCATATGAAGGCAGCTTTGTTTTCAAGCGTACATCTTGTGACTGGACCAGCAGCTATCAGCGTTCTCTTGTGTGAAGAGCTATTACTCATTTAGCTGAAAGCATTCTCTAGATTACAGAAAATCCTTGTTCCTGAGAATTATCAGGTCAAAGTAAACTTTCCTAGGTTTTCATACATTGTCTCTGAAGTGCAGGGCCACTGTTCTCTGCAACCAAGGGGCTCAAGTAGCCTTCAGCTTAGCTGCAACTTGGTTGCTGCACAAAATTAAAACCAAGCCTAATCCAACAAGACTCAGTTAGCTAGAACAACTTAGGCACGTAACTTACTTTTTAGTCTCTTCATTTTTCTTTTTAGCAGTCTCTTCATTTTTCGGTTTAGAGGTGCTGTCTGCTTCAGAATTTTTTGCTACATATAGAGAAGTAGATCAACTTTATGAACCAGACCCATGAACATAAATCAAAAATTCATATGGAAGCAAATCTAACCTCTCTGTAGTAACTGCAACAGTTCTTAGAACACATTCAATGACATTTCAAACAACCTAGTATAGTTTACTATTGGCAAAGCAGCATAGCAGTTATCAGTGCTATCAAAATGTAATCCTAAAAGCTCCCTTAAAATAAAAAACCATTATGCTTCCCCCCAAAAATACAGTATTCTTGTAAGAGATTAACATGAATACTGGAAAAAACGTCATGTACGAGTGCCAGGTACATTCACTCACAGCTGACTAGTGAGCACCTGAAAACTCAGCAACCATATTGGCTCTAAACAGGTAATTCTGGCAACAGGGTAGTGCAGGAACACCTAAGCCGCAGTACGTGCTGCTATGCCGTTTCTGGGCACAACCAACGTCTCTACAGGACTGTCCCACGTCATCAGCATCAGCTTTAGGTTTCCTGCACTGCACTCTGCTTCACAGAGCACAAGTATCCCCAGTGTCACAACCACACAGCTACAGGTACATCACCTTCAGATTTACCAGGTACTGGAGCCTGTTGAGGTTTTTCATTGTTCTTGCTCGGAACCTGAGGCCTAGCAGTTGGTTGGGCCAGAAGTTTTGGTCGCAGCTGCTGTGTTGTCTGGTTATTAGACAGTTTTTGGTTTGACAATACAGGTTTTTGTGATTGCACAGGAACTCGCTGGGCAAAATTCGAAGGACACAGAACACGTTGTGCTTGAACTCCACTGTTCAGTAACCGGCTCTGGGTGGAATGCTGAGACACAGGGACACGTTTTGGGCCATCCCCAATGGGATTAGCAACCTTCAAAAAGACAAGATAACATATTAATTGTAGAATAGCATGCTGCAACCTTTATGGCCCCATTCAGTAGAGCAGGAAAAAACACAAAGCACATTAACAGGAGATAGCAGGGTAGTCTGATCTCATGTTCTATGAATGAAAACATTCTTAAATTTCTACATTGACAAGAAAAAGCTAGCAGTTTTCTACAAGAGCACACTTATTTAAAGCTAGCAGAACTTTCCCACACACATCTGAAGAACATCAGCCAAAGGTATTAAGGCAGCAGATCCATACTATAAAAGCATACACCGCTTTGAGTCATTGCTTTCTTTAATGCTGTTCATCTTAATATACCTTGTACTGCAATGGGAGTTCAGCAGAACAAAGCAAGTTTATTTAGTAAGGTTCAGCTATCTGCTTTTAATCATTTGTTCCAGTGAAGGAGGGTAGTTTAGGCTTACATTTAAGAAATTCTTAGTCGTTCTAGGATACTTTGGCTACAGTTAAACTCAAATGATGATTGGCTTCTCACATTTTTGACACTCTAATGATACTGTACAGCAATTTATACTTTTTTCCTTCCCTAGATATTATTTAGTCTTCTAGCTTAGTTCACTAGAAATATTATATTAATAGCTTGATCAAAAAGAAGCTTTGTTTATGCTATTCTTGAAGCCTTACCAGGACCGATATGGTTTTAAGTTAAAATAATGAGAACATATCTGTGTTTCCATATAGAAGAAACTACATCATGAGGGTGATCCCGAGCACTGCTGCACAGGCACACCAATAGCGACGTGAACGCAGTGCTTGCTTTTGGAAGCCACACCTGGAGTAAGTTGGCTACACGTAATTGATCTCTCTTTAAAGAGAGAGATCTTATATTTAAAATATGAGGAGGATTTCCCAATTCGTGTATGGCATACTAAATCAACAATAATAAAAAAGCCAGCCCTGGGCATTGCTCTCTCCAAAACTACTGAAAGACAAAATCGGCAATTATTTCCTGCACACAGAAAACGTTCTTTCAACACAGTTTTCCCCCTTTTTTTGCTATTTAGTGCAGTTAATAATTAACACAGACCGCTCGAAACCCGCGGCTCTTGTCTGAGGAGGAGACACGCACCCAGCAGCCGGGTGAGGGATTTACCTTGGGAGCACGACCGGGGTGCCCGGAATGGTTCTCCTTCGCGTTCTTATCCATAGCACCCGAGAAGAAAAGCTACATACAGCCCAGCCTGCGGATGAGACGGACCCAACAGGGGTCAGTTCCACACGAAACGCTACGCCCCGGATCGCTCCTTCAGGACGCGCCCCCACCCCCTTCGAACGCCGGGAGGCCCCGAGGCCGGGCCCGGAACGGCCGGGCCTAGCACAGCACGGCACGGCACAGCACAGCGCCTCACGGCCCGGCCCCACAACCGCCAGCCTGCGCTCGCAGCCTCCAACCAGGCCGGCTGGGTCCCACCGGGGGCGGCCCGCTCAGCCCCGGCCTGCGGCCCGCTCAGCCCCGGCCTGCCGCCCGCTCACCCCCTGCTCCGCTCCCTCCGGCCGCCGCGGCTGTTTGAATTCAAACCGCCCTCCCTTAAATACCCTTTAAACTACGGCCTCTCGCCATTGGCCCCTCTCCCGCCATTCGCGCTTGCTGATTGGCTCCTTTTCAACCGGCCCGCTCGCCGATTGGCTCTCCCTACGCTTCGCTCGTTGCGAGGCTGAGCCTCGTCGCCGCGAGCCTCTGGGGCGCATGCGCAACGGCAGCCTGCTGCGTATCCCGAGTAGGTCTAACCCGCCCGCCCCGAGGGCGGTGTTTGCGCTACATGCGTATTTTACGTACCGTCTCTCCGCCGCTGGCTCCTTCCGTACTCCAACTGCGTGGATCGGCGCCCCGCTTACACACTTTTCTCCGCGAAGTCTCTGCCTGGCCGGGTCTTCCGTTACGCAAATCGCGTACGCCCAGACCACCCACCTGTGGCAACGCTACAACTACCGTCCCTTCCTCACGGCTACCGAGGCCTCGGAGCGTGCCCCGGCGGCGGGGGGAAGGGCGTCAGGTTAGTCCCGCATCCTGCGAGGCACCAGCCTCTTCCCTCTCCTCCTCCACACACGCACCCGCCGCCCCGGGCCGAGGGAGAAGGCGGTGCTGCCACCTCGCGTGGAGCCGAGCGCGAGTGGGGCCGGGGGCCATTGTGTCCGGCCGGCGAGGTAGGTGCCCCGGGTGGCAGCTCGCAGCCCCGAGGAGCGGGAGGACGGGCGGAGGGGTGAAGCAGGCCTCTGCCTCGCGCTCGCCCGGACGTGCGGCCCAGGGCAGCGCTCCACGTGCCGTCGGCTCTTGAGGACAAGTGCGAAGCGGACGCCCGCCTCGGCTCGGCTCGGCACGGGGCAGCGCGCCAGGGGACGCCCGGCCCGAGGTACCTTCGCCAGCCCGCGGACCCCTCGTGTCACACCGGCGGCGACCCGCAGCAGCTGCCAGAGCCGCGCAGGTTCTTGAGGAGTCACTGAGCGGCCGCCGAGGACCAGCGAGCGCGGTTTGTGAGTAGCGGCGCGCAAGGAGCGGGAGGTTGCCGTGCCGTCTCAGCCGCCGCCTGCCCCACTGGTCCTGCTCACGTCTGTGAGGGGGACCTTGGCCGCTGAGTGACCGGCGGCAGCGAAACTAGGTTCGGTACTTCGGGCCTCTGAAGAACCGCGATTGAAGGCAACTTTTAACTGTCCCTGCGGTGCTGAAAACAAGTGCGAAGGCGACTCTGGTGTGTGTGTTGGTGTTTACAAGTGATACAGGATAGGTAAAAAGAAGATGTCGGGTCGTCGTGTCGCTGCAGCATGTGATAGACGTCAGCTGCCGCGGGGCATGGGTAGCATGGCGTCCCCCCTCCTTGACCCGCGTCCACTTCGACTGCCGTTTCTTGAGGCTGACGTGAGTAGGACTTTGGGGAGGGTGGCGGTGCGCTCTCGGGACAGGCTCTCGGCCTGCGGACAGACCGTGCCGTCTGGCAGCGCGCGATGCTTGCGACCACACCGCCCGAGTGGCTGACGCGGCCGGGGAGGCCTGCGGCGCCGAGCGGCAGTGCCAGCAACTGGTTACCGCACAGCCCGCTCCGGTCCCCGTGCTTGGGATCCCGCTGTCTCGGCAGAAGCGCCGTTCCGGAGCTGTGCCGCTGGGACACAAAAGAACCCCGGCCTCCCGCCACCAGCCGCCCTCCCGTTGGGAGCCGGACCACCCCCCCCCCCACACACACCCCGGGCCGCTCAGCCAGCGGGGCCTGCCGCCCTGAGCGCGGCTCTGCCGGCCTCGGCCAAGGCCCCGGCCTCCCCGGAAGGGCGAAGGGGCAGAGGGACCCCGGCCCGGCGGCGGGCCGCCCTGCCCTGCCCCGCCCCGCCTCCCCGCCCCGCCCGGCCCAGCGCCCCCCGCCCCCCTTCCCCTCCCCCCTCCCCCCGGCCGCTCGGGGGCTCCCTCGGTGCGTCACCCGTCACGTGACACAGCGGGCCCTGGCAGCGCCCGGGCGCGCGCGCGAGGTGTCACGGTCATGTGATGCTGCAATTCTCTCCTTCAAGAGTCGCCTCCAATCGATTTGCGGGCGCTCGATGCAGCAGCCTTCGCGGAGGAGCATTCTGCGGTCCCGGCCGCCGCCGCCGCCTCCTCCCCTGCCGCCGCCGCCAATCGATGCGCTCAGGGCTCCGGTCGCCATTTTAGGGGGAGAGCGAGGGAGGCAGAAGGAAGGGTCGGTAGGTACCGGGGCCGCTCCGCGCTCTCCCTCGCCTTCGGCCCCGCTGCCCGGGCCGGGCCTCGCCCCCCGCAGCTCCCGCCCGAAGCTGCCCGTCCCTCCCCTCCCTTCACCGCCGGCGCTCGAAGCTCGTTTTCTGTGACCGCCGTGCTCCGGCTAAGCACTCCCCGCCCTCATTCAGTCCCTTTCCCCCACGCCCCCTCCCTGCCCGCTACTGGGCTCGCAGCCCGGGGCCGGGAGCGGCTGGGCGGGCGGGTGACCGGCGTCTGCCGGGCGGGAGGGGGCGCGGGGAGGATGCGTTCCCCGGGGATGAAGGGGGGAGCGGGCCGGGGCTGTGAGGGGGGCAGCCCTTCGCCTCCATCGCCTCCCCAGTGCCCGCCGGTGCAGACACACACTGACAGAACCGTCTTGCTAACTAATGCCGCGTTATTTCTGCCTTCTCCTGCTCCTTTGTACAGCTCGTGTTCTGTTTATTGGTGAGATTTTAATTTCTACAGCAAACGAGTGCAACAGGTTTTTCTTTCTTTTTTTTTTTTTTTTTTTTGTCTTTGATTTCTGTGTCTTGGAGCCTTAGCTAAAATATGGTAAGATTTGGTGTCTGCGCTGAAATTCTGCAGGATGTGCTTTATTTAAAGGCTGTAGTTGTTTCATGGAACTCTCTTGTATGTGATTTTCTCTTCTTTATTTATTTCAGGCCCCTCCAAGGCATTCCTTGCTCACAATGTATAGAACAAAAGTCAGTTTGAAAGACCGTCAGCAACTTTATAAACTGATAATTAGTCAGCTGCTCTATGATGGATACATAAATATTGCCAATGGCTTGATAAATGAGATAAAACCACAATCAGTCTGTGCACCATCCGAACAACTGCTGCACCTAATTAAGTTAGGTAAGCTGGAATAAAAAGCTAACATAAAAGTCCAGTTCCTAAATCCCTAGCTTAAATCCTTGTGAATTAAGACGTTAGTGTTACTGAAAAGACATCTTTTATGCAAAGCATAACATTTATAGATGTTTAGATACAGCCTTTGCCTCCGTGGCTTTTTTTGAAGGACATTCTAGTTCTACGTTTCATTCTTTAATATGTGTCAAAAGCAAACCAGATCGCCAAGCGTTGTCAAAACCTGTTTGTTTAAACTTCTTTAAGATGTAAGAATACCTGCCCAGGGTCCTGAGTGACTGGCAACCTTCTAAAAATACACCCCAGTAAACGGGATCACCGAGTCCGCAGACCTAATAGAAAATTGACCCGCACAGTTCTCTGCCAACTTCAGAAATATTTTCTATAAGACTTCTGACAGTGTTGGAAAGGGAGCAAGCCCTTCCAGTGGCAATCGTTACCAGCCTTTATATATCAGCTACAAGAAAATAAGCTTCACGGTCTAGGGTCTCAGCAAAGGTATTGCCTGTTCTCTCTCTGTGTATCTTTCTGGAAGTGCGTCTGTGCCGCAGTGCGTAGTCAAAATACCTGAGCTGCTGTTGAAACAAGCTGACGAAGTTACTGGAAGAGGTCTAGCCATAACATCATGTCTTCTCTGTATTGTAACAGAACTGGTTCTGCTGCCTGAACTAGTTGAGTTCCAAGAGTATAAATATGTGAAGCCTTGTGTCTGTTTGAAATAATAACGCTAGACTTGCAATTTGTAGATGAAAGCAAGAAAAACTTTTCTGTTGCATTTGATGAATTTATGATCACAGTTGGGCACATGGCTGAAAATTCTTGTGTCTGCCCTGTTACCACTTCTAGTGCTGAGCTGTCTTTGTTCTGTAGGTGCGTCCTGGAAGTAAAACAAAATAACAACAACAAAAAAAATCTGTAGAATGGGTGTGAAGAGGAGTCACAATTTTCATTTGCAATGCTGGGATAGTTGTTTGTAGAATAGGGTTTTTTCATTCAGTGCAATAAAGCAGAAAGGAAAAGAATCGGTAAATGTTTCAGTTCTTTATTTTCAATCTCATATAATAGTGTTAGGGCTCGTTTCTCCCTGTGGAAAGCTGACTAGAGGCCTGTCAATGGCTTAAGTAACTGATTGTCAGTGCATTTGTCAGTCCTTACCATTTACAGTATTTGCTGGTTGTATTTCCACAGTTAATTTTAAGAGCTGTCCCTCACTGTAGCGAAGCCGGAGTACCTCTCATTTCTCACGAGAAGTACTGCTGTATCCCTAAACATGCTCTGCTAGCTTAGCTTTGTCAAACGGGCTGTGGCTGTAAACCCTGCCTCGTAGCTGTTACAGAGGTCTATAGACCACCGACTGTCTGCCCGAGGAGGAGGGTAACCTGGTTTAAGTGCATCGACTTCTCTTTTTTTCAGGAATGGAGAACGATGACAGTGCTGTTCAATATGCAATTGGAAGGTCAGATACGGTAGCTCCAGGCACGGGAATTGACTTGGAATTTGATGCAGATGTACAGACCATGTCTCCTGAGGCTTCTGAATATGAGACTTGTTATGTCACATCTCATAAAGGACCATGTCGCGTAGCTACGTATAGCAGAGACGGACAGTTAATAGCTACAGGATCTGCTGATGCCTCAATAAAAATTCTTGATACAGAGAGAATGTTGGCCAAAAGTGCTATGCCTATCGAGGTAAAATATGACTTGAATCGTAACCACTTTGTGAGTTCTTGAGATGCTGTCTGTTCATGCCGTGTCCGTGCCTCGTGACTGGCTCAGTGGGTCGGACTAAGTATCTGTCTCACCATGTTTCCTACTCCAACAGCGGCTCATAAAGTACCCTTGAAGAAAAGGAAGAAGAAATAGGGCAAGTATACCTGGGTAACTTCTGGCAGCAGTCTAGAGAATTCAGCCAGAAATTCCTTCTGATAGTTGCTGATAATTGCTGTATTGTCTGAACACAGTTCATTTTTGAACCCACTTACACTTTTCGGCTCTACAGCCTCCAGTGTCTGTGTGTTTCAGAACAGTTTCACAGAATACGTATTTATCTGCTTCAGTTTTTCTCCAATGCAGTTATCAGGTAGCAGTTTAAAAGTGGATTGTTTCGGTTTTTGCACAGAGTGCACACCAAGTTCTCAGCAGTATCCTGCGTGAGTAACAGTTGCAGTTTTCCCGGTTGGGACAGCTTGCAGCGATACAGTATTTTGATTTGGACTGTTTATGACAGTGATGTGTTTTCTTGCATCAGTTCTCTGCTCCTGAAACTAGGTTGTCGTTGAGCAAGTCAGCTGACCTTTGTAAAGATACTGGGATTTTATCTGATAATAATATATAAGGGGCCTTGAAATGATTAAGGTAATAGTGATTGTGTGCCTGGTTACAGGTCAGAAAGGTAGCTGTTGTTTCCCACTTGGGCAAGTATAAAACCTACCTTTCCTGTTAAAAGCATGTTCTGCTTGCTAACACTCTAACTTGTTGAATGTTCTTTTTAGGTCATGATGAATGAGACAGCACAGCAAAACATGGAAAATCACCCCGTTATTCGAACTCTGTATGATCATGTGGATGAAGTTACGTGTTTAGCTTTTCATCCAACAGAACAGATTCTAGCATCTGGTTCAAGGGACTACACACTTAAATTGTTTGATTATTCAAAACCTTCTGCCAAAAGAGCCTTCAAATACATACAGGTTAGATACAATACCAGTTCAGAGCAACCAAAGCTTGAATGTATAAGTACCGAGGTATCGGTGAGCTGAATTGTGTCTGAGTTTCTACGTGGTTAGGTGTGTAGGAGTATGGAGCGACAAAATTTACAGGCATTACAGTAATTACATGTTACAAGTTTGTGCATAATGTGCACTTTAAATCCAGTGCCTGTCTGCTTTTTGTTAATCTAGACCAAATCTAATATGGGTAACTTTGAAGTCAGTTATATTCTCTTTGTTTTGGAGGAGAATTTGGGATTGTGTGGTGGTGGGCTTTGGGGATTGTGACTGGCTGACAAAGCCTCTTGTCACGTCTGTGCGATACCCTGTGAGCAGACACTGCACGCTGCTCCAGGACAAACACGACGATGCCTTCAAAGGTGGCCTGTCATTTGAAGCATTTTCTATTTTGCAAAACAAGAACACACTGTGCTAACTGATAATTTAACTAGTTTTCTAGCACTTTAATGCCACCAGAATTGACACTTCCATTTCAGATTTTTTTTCTTTCTTACACCAATTATGTATTTTTGATCAAACAGGAAGCAGAGATGTTGCGCTCAATTTCTTTTCACCCTTCTGGAGATTTCATACTTGTTGGTACCCAGCACCCTACCTTACGACTGTATGATATCAATACTTTCCAATGTTTTGTGTCTTGCAATCCTCAAGATCAGCACACTGACGCTATATGTTCAGTAAATTACAACGCAAGTGCGAACATGTACGTGACAGGAAGTAAGGATGGATGCATCAAACTGTGGGATGGTGTTTCAAATCGCTGTATCACTACTTTTGAGAAGGCGCATGATGGAGCTGAAGTCTGTTCTGCTATTTTTTCCAAAAATTCAAAGTATATCTTGTCAAGTGGAAAAGACTCTGTAGCTAAACTCTGGGAGATATCCACTGGTCGAACACTGGTCAAATACACAGGTACGTGGCAGGTGACCCCCAGGTACCATCCTTTTCAGGTACAACCCACGGCACGGGTGGTGATGCTGTCAGAACAGAAATTCTTAAAGGCAATGGGAGATGGCTGCTTGGAGGAAAAATTGTCCCCAATATTTGAAAACGCTTGACGTAGACTAACTACGGGAGAGAAGCTGTGATTCTTGTATGTCAGTCGGTGTAAACGTGTTTAGTCTGAGTGGATTTTAGAGACTTTTCTGACATCGTTACTCCATTGCTTTGGAGGGACGTTACCACTAAATTAGGGAAAAGTAAAAAGGAACACTGCCCTAAGGACTAGGATATGCAGAGGGTTTTGTTCTCTAGGTTTTTTTGGTGTGTTTTAGAAACAGTGACTATTAAGACAGCATCATCGCTCTTCTTGCTGGTGATCATTTAGATTTTGTGACTTTTCTATTTATTGCTAGACTAGGGGCACAGTTTAAACAGGAAGGGACAAAACTAATGCCTAATCCATCTGTAGCTAGAGGGGGCTGCTTTCCTGCAGGGTACCCACCCAGACGGGGAATTGAACCTGCTTTGGGGCAGTTGTTTTAACCATTAGACCCAAAAGATGGCTTTACTAAGCCATGGCAATATTCTGAAAAATAGCTACAGCTGTTTTTCTTTTTTTTTTTTTTTTTTTGAAGGATGCAATGGTGTGCAAGGTAGTCGTGCTCAGAGCGTGTGCTGACAATACCATGCTTTGATCTCAGCAGGACTTAAAGAATGGTTAAGGATGTGGAAGCTTTCAATATGATAGCAGCTGTGAAGTGCTTGGGTCAAGCAGGAACATGCTTAAGCATTAGGAGTCATAGCATAAAAGAGGAGCGAATGTTGACAATTGTGTGTGTCAGCTTTTAGGATGTGTACGGTCCTTTTTTGTATGCTAGCTCTATTTTGCTCTCAACCAGCAGGGTGCAGCACCTCCTTGATAAAACTTCAGCAAAATAAGTATCAGATAGGATGCAGGTGTGTGCATGGCATGGTAAATGCCTCTGCAGGAAACACACATTTTATTTGAAGGGTATGGAGGGACTGTATGGCCAAGGTAGGTCATGCAATGTGCTGGATGATATATGCATTAAAACCAAAAGTTGGCATTAGTAATGAGAATCTGTGTATTCTGTGGTCTTTCCCCTTAGTTAGGGCTGTAAGCCTCATACAAAAAATATAAAGCCAAAAGTGCTCTCAGAGTTAAGAGATTGTGCTTATACTGAGTGGTTGGGCTCCACTGACACAGTTGGACTAGTTAATCTTCCTGTCTTCTAAGAATTTTTAGCATATACCACGTATATAACTACAAAAGAATATTCATTATTGATTCACGTGTTGTATTTGGGAGTGGTAGGCTAACTGGGAAAATAAGGCTCCTTTGTAGACTGCAGAAATTGATACTTCTGGGAGGTTTATTCTCGGGTATCTGAAATCTTTGTAAAACTGATCCTATTAATGTTTTGCTGCATATATTTAGGAGCTGGTTTGAGTGGACGACAAGTACACAGGACACAAGCTGTCTTCAACCACACAGAAGACTATGTGCTGCTTCCTGATGAAAGGACCATAAGTCTCTGCTGCTGGGATTCCAGAACTGCTGAACGGAGAAATCTTCTTTCTCTTGGGCACAACAGCATTGTCCGTTGTATCGTCCATTCTCCCACCAATCCTGGCTTCATGACCTGCAGCGACGACTACAGGGCTCGATTTTGGTACAGGAGGTCGACGACGGACTAAGGACAGCTTTATGAAACAGTGATTATCCAGATTAATTATATCATCTTGTATCGATTGTACTGCCAACAGATGCCTAGATGAAAGCCGTGCTGTGTCTGGTTTTTAATTCTGTCAAATGTGGCAGAAAGATATCAAAATACTGAGACTAAGTTTTGCCCCATGCTAATTTTTTTTATTAGTGTGTGTGGCATTAATTTTTGTAAGTCATCTCTAATTGTACTCAAGGGGTGGGGGTGGGGGGAGAATAAAAGGATCCTTGCAGGAAGGATTAAACTTGTTCTCCTGTCTTTGTAAATCCCGTGAAAGATAATGTGACTGCATCTTGCTCAAACTGGGCAGTGTGAGCCAGTTTTGCTCCGCATTGTATCTCTGCAATCCCACTGAAGTCTGTTTAAAGAATGGATTACACAAGTGACTGCAGAACTTGGCAAATATTTTAATGAAGCCTTAAACTGCCTTCAGTTCTGATTCATTCTTTGTAAAGCTCTGGTTTGTATCTTTTAGTCTAGGGGGGAGCTTGGTGGATTTTTTTTTTTATGGATTTTTTTTAATTGGCCAAGTGGACCTTCAATTCTGAGCCAGTCTTGTGCCATAAGAATTTGAAACAGGATTTTAAATTGTTTAGATGAATTCAAGAAATGGTGTTCTAGTTCTGGTATTAAAGCTCAGACTTGAAATCTTGTCGTCTTTTGAATTAACAAGTGGGATCTCAAAGTAAATTCATACTATTTTCAAGGAATATCCACACTGCAACTGTAAAATGTGACAGTGCTGCAACATGTGAAAATGAGAAAACTTTGCCAGAGACCTTTTAGTGTCCTCTCAACGAAAGAAAGTGTGCGTATTAATTTTTGTGTATGTACCTCAGAATTGTCACTGCTTGATTTTATTGAGAAATTCTCATTCTGTATCTGTTACACAGCACTTGAATTACATTCTTTCTTTTTTTTTTAATTATTCAAAACCCCAGGCTCACTGTTTCTTCTCCCCATTCTCTCTAGTAGTCCAAGTTTCCCAGACCTCATCCTATTCAACAGGATGCTGAAATCTCCTGTAAGTTTGAAAACTCACTACTTACTCTTACAGATAGCTGCCTGCACAAAGTTTTAAATGTCGGCTCATTCAAGCATCCTGTACAGTGCTTGTGGGCTCCTGTGTGGGAGGCTGCCTTCAGTCAAAAGCTCCGCACTTGCTTTCAGGAGGATTTTTTTTTTTTTTTAAATGTGAGGTTCTCACTGCTGGATTAATTTTCCATTGCCACTGATGAAGTGTCTTGTCAAGGGCTGATGAGGGTACAGGTTTTGTCTGTATTTAAATAAAGATTACCTTTTAAAAACTTATTTAATATATAAAGAAGGAAATGTATTAGTTTTCCTTTCTATATAACAAAGGAGAAATGAATATTGGAAGGCTGGGTCTTTGGGGGCATGTTAAAGCTGGATGAATTTGCTTGTCATGTTACATCTGAGTCAGATACAACTATAGATTTACTGTATAGAATGGGGGGCATTTTTTTAAGAGAGGATGAAATTTAGTTTTCTCTTAATAGCTACTGCTATGCAAAACGTTTCTTACGCTTAGCAATCCTCTGCCTCCCTTTGAGTCTCTAAAACTTGAGAAACATGGGAGGCATGAGATAGCAGTTCTGGTGGCTTTTTTGCTGGAGAAACACAGGGAAGCGGAGCTTGGTGGGAGGGAGAAGGGAAGTCCTGCCGCAGAGCTATCGGTGCGCGCTGTGCTCTCGCTGCCAGGCTCTGAAGTGACAGCTGTTGCTGTTTTCTTGTAGTGCCACGTCTGTTTCAGTTCTATCCCTAGTAGCATCTTTGCTACCAGTGTTTGGACTCCTGTTTTAAAAATACCGTTTTGGTGCTTTCTGTATTAAGCCACTGCTGTGGTCCGTCAGCAGCATGCTAGTTTTCACCTCAAGCCTCCTTAATTTGCGGCCTTTTAACTTGCAGTGTAGATGGGGGACGAGAAGGGGAGGGGGGCAGCAAGGTTGTGCACACACATCGTCCTGTTAGAGCTGCGTCTGACCGAAGGGGACTATGTCTTTCTGCTGTGCAAGTCACCGTCCTTCATGTGATGGCACTTCCTGCTGCGGGCAGAGGAGCTTCACCCCTAGAAGGTGTATTTGATAATTAAAATCCCAGAGCAGCCACTTGCCCTTGCGGAGTTTTGCAGTCTGTACCTCTCGGTAGCTGCGTCCCAGTGAGCTGCTCTGCTCAGAGGAGCACTGCCGTACGCAGGATTGATCGCCTTGTCCAGAAAGTCTCCGTCGCTTGTAAAGGTCCATGGCGTCCGTCTGGCGTGTAACCTGCTCTTGCCTCTCCTGGGAAGACGCTATCACCGAAATGTGGCTGACGTGTTCGGCCGACGAGCCCTGCCCACGTGCAAGCAAAGCAACCTTGGAGACAAATCACAATTACGGTTTTGTGCCTTTTGGCCTTCGGCGTTCCTCGGCATGCTGACTCGGCCGTCAGCAACTGGCACGCGGCTCCAGGGAAAGTCGTTCCTAAAAGTCCTTCTGCAATCGGCTGGTCTGGAACGGATCTCAAACGCTCTGCTCGCGAGGGGCTGCTGGCCCGCCATCGATAGTTCTCACTTCCTGGGCATGCAGGCTGTCTTTCCACCAGAGCTGCCCCGTGAGACCGAACCCCAGGAAAAACCGAAGTGCAGTAAAGGAGAAGTAGTCGAGTTAGTTGTAGCTCAGGTTCGGGAGTTCTCGGTGCGGCTGCCAGGGACCTTCGGCCGTGCTTTACCTGCCGAGCAGGATGTCGCGGGGCAGGAGCCGAAGCCTATGTGCTTGTGCAGGTGTTTACACCTTGGTGCAGCCGGGACGACTGTCTCACAAAGTACAGACCCCAGGTGTGGGTGGTAACACGTGAGGTGGTCAGAGGGCCCCTGCAAACAAAAAATTGGACTGGTTGAGACAGCTTTGAAAGGTGCGAGGAATGCTGGCTTCGAAATCCTGAATGGGTATGTTTGTGGCAGTCTTTCTTGCATCAAGCACTGAGCAGCCCCTGCAGGACGTAGTATTCTTGTGTTCATTGCATTTCTAAAAGAGGAAACACAGGACCACGTAGCAAAACAGAAGGGTTAGACTTCTGCCTGCGGTTAGTTGCAACAAGTTTGATACAGAGATCAAGGAAAATTCCACTTGCAGACAGACTTTTTTCTCTCGCTTGTAGAGGCTAACAGGGTTTTTCTGTTTTGCTTCTGTTCTTTTTAATCTTATCTGTTGTCACAGAAATTCTCTTTCATAAGAATCTTTTTCACGAATTCCTAAACGCTTGTAGGAGTAGAGCTGTCAGATGGGCTTCCTGGAGACGTAGTTCCTAGCACAGGGTGACTGTGCAAAGCTGAAGCCTCTTCATCCCCCCGCAACTAACTGTATTGCTCAAAGTGACGCCGCTGGTGGATGACAACAATGGATGAAGACCGAAGAATCGACAGAACTGCAAAGGTACGTCTGGCTTTTTGAGTACAGCGTATAAGCAATTAAGTAAAAAGGGTCCAAGAGTAGGGTTTGGTGTTTGAATTCAGCCTGATGCTTGGTGATGTTGGAAGCGTTTGGTATTCTCACCTCGAGGTGGATGAAGGGCTCTTTGCGATGCTCGTGCACCTCCTGTCCCCCGGCGCGTCTTCCTGTGACAAAACTATTAACTGGAAGAAGCGTCTTCTTGGGGAGGACTGTGAATAAAGCAGGATTCCCAAATAGCAAATGCCTGTGAATATGTATTTATTATTTCACAAATGTGTTTAATTTCAAGGTTCCACCTGTACTGCTCCCTGTAGTAACATCTGAGACGTGGTTATGTTGTCAGAGACTGGCGGTGGCAGTCCAGGTGACCTGTTGCATGATAGATAATTTCCCTGCATTACACACAAAAGAAGAAATTTTTTTATAGAAGTACTGTATTTGTTTCTTTTGAAATTCTGGAACTACTTTATACAGTTTTTTACATTTATTTGTGTATTCGTATTGCATCTAGTATAATTTTCTATATATGCATAGATAAAATAACCTGCTGCAGCTGTAAGGGTTAGAGAATGCTGAAGTCTTGATTCAAAGTCAGCGCCTTCATTGTCCTACCGTCTGCAAGCCGAGCATGCAGTGTCATGGAAGTATTATTTTCATCCTGGATTACGATCTCAGTGTTTACTGTAAATAAACTGCCTCCTGGAAACTTGATACAAAATATGGTGGGGGAAAAAGCGCCGTACTAGCTCGATGAGTCATTTTTTGGTACTCAGAATTTTCCATTGAGGCGTGTAAAGATAAGAGGACTATTTTTCACGTTAAGTCGTCAGAAATTGATGCAGGACATTTTCAATTTCTACACAGAGAAGAGAGTTTCTATTTCTAGGTACAATATTTTCAGTTTTCTTAAATGATTGCCAACGGCTCAGTAAATGCGATGGCAGCAAGCTGATCTCTTCTGCTGTGAGCTCTTTACGCACAGCCATAGCACACCCAGTCACCTTCGGCTGAGTAACAACCGAAAGGCAAATTTATTTCTCCTGTATCATTTACGAACTGTTCATAATGTTCCTACCACCCCGGCAGTACTCTTCGTTATATTATTTGAATGTTATACTTAATACGAAGGTACTGAGGATGTGGGTTCTGTACTGCCTGGACTTCTTGAAGCACCGCGTGCCAACCGTCCGTAGCCCTGAAGTGACAGGCAGCCTTTGCGGAAAACGGCTCCCGAGAAGGAATTCAGCCCAGGAGCGCAGCCAGGGAAGTGATGTAACATCTTTCTTCTTGCATATGCACCTGTGACATCATCTGCACAGGAAACGTTGCGCCTCTCAGCACGACGCGCTGCGCTTGGGAAATAGTTCCCGTACTGCGTGACGACGTTTTCCGTGCGGTTGCCGAAGGAAAAATAGGAGGGTTTTAAAACAGGCGTTAAGCTGACCTGAAGTTTGTCTCTCCTTCCAAAACACCCAGCTCACGTATCCCCGCCTGGCCCACAAACACGCGCGTGAGGAACGACGTGAGATTTGTTTCCGCGGGCTCCGCTGCGGACGCGTGCCCCTACAGCCCCGGCTGCCGCCCCCCAGGCTCCATCTCAGACCCCCGGGAGCAAAGACGTGCTTCAAAATGGGATTTGCCAGAGCTAATACGTTGAGCCAGGAGTTGCCAGAGCTAATACGTTGAGGCAGGAGTTAGTTGGACAGCCACGGGGAAGCACTGGGGAGAGGGGTGCAGTCTCTCTTTTCCTGGCCTCGCACAAGAAATTTGGGGCTCCTGGGGGGAGCGGCCGGGTGGAAGGGGGCTCGGTGCCCAGCCTTCCTGGGGAAGCCTGAGAGGTAAAACTTAGTGCTGTCATGGGCAAAACAGTCAGACCCAGGGAATTTTCAGCTCATTTAATTTATGGCACCTTTGCACAAGCTTCTAATCACCGATTCGAGTGATTGAGAAAGAATAAACCATGAACAGCCGAGCGCTGAAGCAAGCACCTTTCCTCCCCTCCTCAGCCTCAACTTGCCTTGGTTTTGGGGGGACAGGGGGGTGTGCTCAGTCCGCCCCAGTCCCGTCAAGGAGGTGGCGGTGGCGCAGGACGGGGCCGGGGGAAGAGCGCCCTGGCTGCCGCTGCTGCTCCCGTTATCGCCCCAGTTCTTCCACCCCTCCGTCCTGCCCCATTTGACTGTATGGGAAAGGTGGTGTGTGGCTTTGGTGCTTCTATTTCTGGATTATTTCAGACGCTGGGAGTACCTGAAAAATTCCAGGGTAGTAAGTGAACGGTGGGAAGGAGCAGGGAAGGGGAAGGGATTCAGATGAGCTGCTTTGTGCCAGGAATTCTCTCTCAGGCGGACAGCTGCGTTAGCTGCTTGTCTGCTCCTAGTCCCAGCCCAGAGGTGTAGATTTTGTTGAGAAAACATTTTCAATTCACTTTCTATCTAAGATGCACGGCTTTTCTAGTTACATGACTGTGGGTTTGGGAGTGAGCGTCTTAATTTCATCTTGAAGCTACAGTGGAAAGAGGAAGGAAAAGGCTTTTGCCAGAGAAAACGCAGCGTGTACAAAGGCAAAACCAGTAAAAATTTGCAAACCCCAAGATATTCACAAGTACAAAGCTGTAAGACGTCTGCGTTTGTATAAGCATAATCTGGGCAGAGCTATTGCTCAGCAAATAGCAACTATGAGTAATTTTAAATAACATTATTTAATAATATTGAAAATTTTTTATTTTAATAATCAAGGAAACAAAGCCTTTCGGCTGCAGTTAATGTTTAGCTTTCCTCCCCAGGTTTTCTGACTCTGAGGAGTGAGATTGTTTTGCAGGGATTTCTAGAACTACAAAGGAGATCTGTTCAGTTTTCTGGAGACCTGCATATGAATATTTCAAAGAACATCAAACCACTTTTAAGTACCTAAAAAAAAAAAAAAAAAAAAAAAATCAGGAGTAAAAAATGATGCTGTAAAAGGTGCAAAAATGCTTCAAAATCCAGTCCTCCCTTTGTGGTCCATCCCCAGCGCCCCGCGTTTTCCTGCCAAGAGGCAGTTGCAAAGCAGAGAAGACGTTTCCCGGGGGTCTCTGCAGGGGGGACATCTGTGCGTCCAGCCGCAGCAGCTGCAGGCCACTCGCACCCTGGAGATCATTTTGCTGCGTAATTAGCTCCCTTCGCTCCCGAGAGCTGCTTCTCCTCTGGGGTTCCCAGCGAAGGCGGCAGGAGTGGAAGGAGGTTGGGCGTTTGCTCCGCAGGCTTCCAGCCAGAGCCGCCGGTGCTCCTGCCCGGCCCCAACCTGGAGAGAAAGGGCTGGAGGGGGAGATCACATCCTCATCCTGCTCCTCCTCCTCCTCGGGTGATGGAGTAACAGGGAAACAGGAGACGACAAAATGAAGGTCAGTGTAAGTATTAGTTTATTTTATTCCTGTTGCAATTAGTGTAATGGCTTTGCTGGTTTCGTTTGTAGTGGAAGTGTATATAGCGTCAAATCTGCACGTCCGGGACCGCTTCCCAGAGCTTGCTCTTGGTCCCGTTCGCACGTTACTAACGGAGCACGTGGACTTTATTTTGAAAATACAATCCAAGTTACGCTGAAAGCAATGCTTTGTCAAGAACAACAGGACGGTTAAGAAGGGTAAGGGTTTGTGCCATGCATAGCAGGCGATAATACGCCTTATTTAAAAAGTTACCATAAATTACCCTGGCTCGCTACCAGGATATCCCTCACCGTCCGTATTTCCTTGGAAATAATGAGCTTAAATGATTAACACTCGAGTTATACATCATCTCAAAAAAGATTATTTTATTTGACACCGATTACTAGAAAAAGGGTAATGGAAATGTTGTCACAACTTGAGTCACTCTGATGAAGAAAATGTCAAGTAATTTCGATATGAGTTCCGTGAGCCTGGGAAAGCCTCCGGGCTCCGGGGGGACAGCTGGGCACGTCCCGCAGCGCTCTGCAGGGAGAACTGAAGCTCAAAAGAGGAAAGGAGCGGCGGCAGCGCTCGTTTTTGGGAACTGCTGCTCTCACCGGGGCAGGCGAAAAACCATCCGCTTCTCTTCCCAAAGAGACCTTAAAATTTCAGCTAAATGCAATTTTGTCGGAAAGGGTGGTCTGACAGCAGAGTGAACGTTTTTGGGCGGGAGGCAGCGGCAGCCTTGGGGAGTTGGGGGGTTGCTGCTGATTCATTACGAATCAGAGCTGCCGCTCCTGTCGCATCCAGGGCATCGGCCGGAGCTCCGCCGCAGGTCAGACAGGGTGGATGTGGGGACGGCATCCTGTCACCTTGGGCACCCAGGAGGAAGAGTATCCCGCAGTCACCGCAAATGAAAAATGGGCAACTTGCTCCGGACGACCTGTCCTGAGAATTTCTTGCCTCTTCCCCGGGCAGGCAGAGGAAGGAGAGCGAGGACCCCACTGTAACTTTTAAGTATCTGTTGCTTAAAGGCAGAAGGAGAAAATTCGCACTTGTCGGAACTTTCTGTATCTTTAAATCCCTGTTTGGAAATACATGCTGTAGTAAAATGCAATTAAGGCACTAAAAGGTTAGAAAAGTCAAAAAAGTAAAGTCATTTGGTGCATATGCGGCAAAAAACTTTGGATAGTAGGAGGAACCAAAACCCACAAATACAGGCGTATTCCGTTTTTTTAAATTTCAGGAAATGACAGTTTATTTTTCCTTGAATTTGGGCATAAGACCACACATGCAAAAATGCTACAAATGGGAATGAAAATCCTGATCGTGCTGAAAGCAGCGGGGCTTTTCTGTCAGTTTTAACACAGCTGGAATTTGATTAACTACTTTGGTGGAGAAAAGAGAATTTGGGGAAAATGAACAGATCCAGCTTGTCATTCCCGCCCCTGCAGCGCTGACTCATGTGAAGCTGCACAACTTCCACCTAAGTGGTTCTGCCTGAAGCTTAAAAAACGCTTGTTCTTTATTTTATCAGAAACTCGCTTGACCATTCAGAACTTAAAACCTGACGCTTAGCACCTGGTTCCACCCTCCAAAAATCAGTTAACCCTTCGAAGAGGCGATAAGAGCAAGTCCTGACATCCATTCCCTGTTGAAGCTTGTACAAAAAGATCTGAAACATCTGCCTGTATGGCCAGAACACTTATTTTTCCAAAACACGCAAACAAAACAAAAAACACAGTAGAAGGACCTTCTGCAAGTCACGGGAAACGTTGCACCCCCGGTGGGAGGTGCAGAGCCCACGGCTAGAGGGAAGGCACACGCGTGTCCATGAGGTCGATGTTCGTTCTTCTGCGTCCGTTGGCCACGTGAACGTTCTCTACCGTTACCTGAATTGGGCAAAACCTGCTCGGCGTGGTCTGCCCCGCAGAAGGCACCGCTCGGGAAGGGAGTTCCCAGCGGGACCGTTTATCTCTCCAGCTCTGCTGGGAGGTGAAGAGCTGAACGGGGAGCAGTTCCGTAAACATGTCAGAGGGTGTCATTGATGGATGAGCATAACTGTTTAGCAAACACAACCCACTGCCTTCAGTTCTATCTTTTCCTTCTGCTCAAATATTTTAAGTCTCATTTTCCTGCAGTAAAAGTGCTCACAGATTTTTTTAATGTGCAAAATGCAGCTGAGAAATACTAATCTCCTTCCACAAAAGCTCCCACGATTAAAACGATCTCCTTTTTTTAGATTATGTCAATAGGTTTTTTAATAAGCAAATTTAAGACAACAGATGAAAAATATTTTTTTCAATTATTTGAAATGCTGTGAAGGACTACAGCACCTACGTATCACGTGAAATAGTATGTAGTAGTGAATTGGAGTTTCCAAACAGAAACTGTGTGGGACAAGGGGAGTACTGAAATTATTTTGGCTGACTTGCAGGCAAGATGCTCAAATTATCATTTGATGATCCTGAAGGATTTTTCTAGCAACATTTGCATTTATTTTATGAGGGTGGGATCTTTCTGTTGCGTAGTACTATCAGCTGAGATGGGGACTGGGACAAGGGAGGGATCTTGGCAGCAGCGGGGGGGTTTGCCTTAGCCCACATGTCAGTCTGCGTGAGTACTCCCAATCTGAGGTTATAGAATTTTATATTCTAGAATTGTACAACTTTCTGCAATTATCAGCTTGACTGACTCGTAATTAACATTTTCCCTCTCGCCATTAATAAACCCGAGTTAACAGCTTTCATGCTGAAGACTCCCAGGGGCTGTTAGGTTTTGTAGCGGGAGCGGTGCTGGGTAAGGATGCGCAAACCAGGAAGATGTAAAAAGTCTGGTTTGTAGGGAGAGTTCCCATCTCAACGTCTGATCTACAATAAAAGGAGAGGCATTTCCAGCTCTGCGAGGATCTTGCATCGCTGTCACGAGGTCATGGACTCTGTGTGGGCAGAGCACCGTCTCAGGAAGAGGTTGCTGAGGACACAACCTCTGTTTTCTAGGTCTGTGCTCTGTCATCGGCGTGTTAAAGTCTGCTCAGGGGAGCAGAGCAACAGCGCTGTCGGCCGAGGTGCTTTCTCACGGGGCGATGAACTGGCTTTTACCGTGCTCTTTGTCTTAGGAGATTATTTTTTTCAGGGCTGCTGACGGGGAAGAAGCAACAAATGTCCAAGAAGGAAAAACACTTTGATCTCATCTCTGTTGCATTAGTACTTATTGCGTGATGGTTATTGTAGGGATACATTAACGAGATAGCATAAAATAACCAAGGACTATACACAGCTGGCCTAGATGGCATTTTGGGGATGATAGCGTTAGACAGCCGGTTTCCGCTCCTCTGGTAATACAGAAAAAACGCAGATCCCAGTGGCTCAAAGCACAGCTTCCTCCTGGCTAAGCATCCCGTAAGGCCTCTGCGATCCTGGGAATGCGGCGCTTGTTTACAGTTAACGGCAGGTCAGAGATGCTTCTGCTTACACGACGGAGAGGGGCTGCCACAGTGATTCTTTACATGTGTCCTAGACAGCTGGAAGCGTAGATAGGGCCTGATTTCTGACAAATTGCCCCACATGAGCTGAGCTGGAGCCCGTCCTGCAGCTACCCTCACTCCCGTGCCCGGAGATAGGCTGGGTAGACCTTGGCTGGCTGTGCTGTTGGACCAAGCACTCGCCTGCCATAAAGCTCCTGTAACTGGTCTGCAAAATTGCTCCTACTGTTATTGGGATCACAAAATCAATGGGCTGGGATGAGTGCTCTTACAAGTGTCTCCAAAAAATGAGATTTCTTTGGAAAGCAAATTGGAACAGCTTTGGCATCTGGTGGCTTCTCAGTATCTCGCTCCGTTTCTGACCACGAGCAGACGGAGCCCGTGGGACGCTGCGCTGCAGAGCCGGCTGTGGGCTGGAGGCCGGTCAGGCATGAGAGCGGTGGTTCCTTACCCGACCGCGCAGCGCTTTGGTTTACTCAGCATGGCCATACCCTCTTTGTGGGAGTATTGCTAGGTGCCTCATTTCAGCAGAACACAGATATAACCAACCCAGCTTCCACAACTGACCAGCTCAGTGGCCCCAGCGGGTTTTTTTCTAGTGCCGTGGGATTCAGTACCACCTCAAACTCCACTAAACATCAGCCAACCCAGAGCAGCAATTTGCCGCCAGACCTGCAGCGCTTCCCAGTACCCAAGCCAGCTAGTTCAATGCTTGCGTTTAAATATACCCTATAAAATAACCACAGACATCAGCCGGCGATGCTAGGCGTTGCTGCGGGTTTGTTACAGTTTGCTTTACCGGGATTAAGCTGATCTTCAGCATCCTGGGCTAATGCCTACTGAATCCAGAGCTGGAACTCCTAAAAACTAACGGAGCTCATACGAACAGTGCTGCCTACGTTCCTGTGGCGCTAACACTGCAAAAAAGCAACGTTTCACAGGTCTCTCCGGTGTGAGCAGGTCCTGAGAGCCTGGGTGAGCAACCGGAATGCTTGGAAAGGAAACAAGAAAAAAGCTTCGGTCCTGGCCATAGGGGAGTAAAGGAGAACAGAGCAAAATAAAAAGGCAGACCTCTTTGTCCTGTTGTTTTTACACCTTGTGAAAATGTTCCTGCTTCGGTGTTTTGGGGGAGATTAGAATTCAGCAGAAATCAGTTGCTTCAGTGGTGTGGTGCTGCTTCTATTGGGTTTTCAGTGTATTGCTGTGACTTTCTGCCAGGCTGCGGGCACTGAAATACACAGAAGAGTCTGTTCAGGGAAGATGTTGGTGGGTTTTTGTTTTGTCTGAGTGGTTTGGAAATTTATTTTTTTTTTTGCATCCTCATATTGCACTGCAACAAGAGGCTCTCTGTTGAAACAGTTTTGTGTGGGACCTTCCTGTAGTTTGCTAGTTACAAATTACTAATATACTCCCTGTTACACATCTTTCTACCTTTTATAAATTCCTTCAGAGACTAGTTCCAAGCCAAAAGGACAAGAAATCTTCATTAAAATACCTTCCGAAGTTTCTCTACCCTTTTTAAAATGCACTGCAAAAATGTCACCAAGGGCTGCAAGCAAGATTTGCTCTCCAACTCTATAGTACTGACCGTGTGTCCCGAAACTTGAAGTTTAATTTAGCACTGCCTTAGATGGAAGAACCTTTGCTTTTCTTCTTTTTTTTTTTTTTTTTTTTTTTTTTTTTCTTTTTCCTCTCTCCTGTTTGAGAGCTCTGCTGACCTGCAGAGGTCTGACCATCTTCCAGTTCATTCATGTTCATAGTCTGGAGGTTGGGGCCTGTCTCCATCACTTCTCTATTTAAAGTCTTAAATGTTTTGGTTCCAGCCCTGTGGATGGAATATGAGATGATCTATGAACAAATTTCTTGTTCTAGCTAGGTCCAGTTTCCCAAAGCATCCTATGATTTCTTTGAATCCCCTGCTTGGCTTGCAACTGAGATGATCTCAGAGGTTCCTGGGTATTGGTGTTGCCTACAGATGCAAGCCCATGGGCCATAATTTGAGCTCCACAAATCGGTCACCACCTTTCAGCGTGTGAACCACCACGTTCTGCTTTGAATTGGCAGCTCGCTGTGGGCTACTCGCCCTTGGGTGTTTGCACAGCTTTACTGGCAAACCCAAAGGAACGCCTGCCGCGCTTCAAGCAAAGAGACCCCTCTGCCGGAAAGGTTTGTGACTGTCATGGTGCAAGTTCACAATTTAACTTTTCATTCAGTGTGGGTTTCATTAATTGAAGAATTAGGTCCAATAACATGTTTAGTATGCTGGTTCCGCAAGAAAGAATTAGCTGGGGAAATGTCAACATTCAGATGCTTTTTAAAAACATACTGTGAGCCCAAGTTTCCTCTTATTTGTACTGGTGCAACTAGGAAGGATGGGCTTGTTGTCTGGTGCACTAGAGAGGGGCTCAGTTCCTGAGTTCAGGCTTCCTGGCTCCGCCACCGATTTCCTGTGTGCGCCTGGACGAGGCTCTTCACGTTTCAGCTTGCAAAAGGGCGACAGCGTCCCTCCGCCCATCCCCTGCAGCCCTGAGGACGCGGGTCCGTCTTTCAGACAGCGCCCAGCAAGAAGGGATCGAATGTTAAGCCAGATCTAGAAGTGTTGCTGATGAATAATAGGCAAAGTTGGTTGTTTCTCGGTTTTTACAATTGCAACCCGCCCTGGGTGGGATTCCTGGAGGTCTGACTTCAGCACAGGTGGTTCCGAGCATTTGGCATTGTCCAAAGAGAAAGCGGGCTCCACGTTCAAGGCAAGGGGACGGCTTTAACCAGGCTGTGGCACGAGGTAAATGGGACTGTTGTCCAGCCCCGGCAGCTGCTGATGGCCAAGCCCATGTACGATAAAAAGGCCATTGTTCATGGCCGCCCTGACGAAGAGATGCGTGCTGCTAACAACGGGCCACTCTCATCAGCTGAGCTGACAGATTGGTTTGCTGCTGCTGCAACTTCGAGCCGGCTGTTGCTTTAGAGCAAATGCTCCGGACAAAAATACAAGGCATCACGTTTCCTATTTGGGTACTATCTCTTTGGACATTACTTGCGCTTTCTGATAAGACACTAACGCTGAAACGCAGCCAGTGTCCCGCTGACTGGGAAGCACTCGGTCGTGTTTTAAAGCTGAAAGCAAATGGTATTTCGTCCCGAAAAACCACGACGTCCGCAGCTCGCTCTACCCTTTGCACAAACGCTTCGGATGAATAAAGCTACCTGCTGCTGTCATTTTAACTGACATTTTGTAATGAGTAAGCAAATGCCCGAAATAAATATGCTAAAAATAAAATGTAGTGACCTACACATGACTGCCAGAAATCTATAGGCTTCAGCCGAGACAGGTAGGGCTGCCAGTGGTGAAGGAGCTGGGAAATAGGAGAATTTCCTATCTAACAGATTTCCTGTGATCCTAGGAAAGTCACTTGCTCTGTTCTTCCTTGGTTTCCCACCTAAAAAAAAAAAAGACATTAAGAGCATTCTATGAAGATGCTGAAAGATATACTGGAGCCAGAAGTATTCAGATACAGGTGACGTCTGTGTGACGGAGAGAAACGCAGACGCTGTTTCAGGTGCGCTTACCTGAGGACAAGCTCACAAACGCAGCGCCCGGCCGCGAAGGCTTACAGCCAGCACGGAGCCATTGGGCTGGCGCTGCTGTCTGCATGGGGAGACCTGCCCTGCGCTAACGTACCCACGAGTCGTTAGGGGAGACCTGCCCTGCGCTAACGTACCCACGAGTCGTTAGGGGAGACCTGCCCTGCGCTAACGTACCCACGAGTCGTTAGCCTGGATCCGACTCTCTGGTCCTGGGTGGACATGGAGACGGCGGCTGGGGTCTGGGACTTCACAAGCACGGCAGCCCACCGCTGCTCTCCAGCAGCGTTCCTGGCACTGGTGTTACCACCGGGCACTTGCCAACCCCTTAGCACTGATGTTACTGAGACGTCTGTCTTCATGGGCCTCTGAGAAAAGACAAAGTTTGAAAGAAAATAAGCAAGGCTGAGTTTTTCCTTCCCCCCCCCCGCCCCAGGTAAGAAATAATTAGCTTTTTTCATATGCATTTGAAGTCCTCAGATAAATTGGGCAGCAGGCAGGAAGGCGTGAGTTTTATTTTTGGATGGATGATGCATTTTCTCTGCAGCTTCTGAGAAAGAACTCATAGAATGCCAGCGGGAAAAACTACCTATTTTTCATACAGGGATGTTCACAAGTAATAATTCTAAGTAACGAACATTAGCAGTGCTCTTCAAGAGCCTCAGGGGGAAAAGGTGGTGAAGAAACATACTGCAGTATTATTATTAGCTACTTCTTTACTGTGCTGAACACAGTGGACACAGGCTGCAAACATTTAACTCTCTGAAACCAACGCTCTAAGAAATGTTTAATGTGAAAATGGGTGGACCTGAATTAAATTGAAGTTAAAGTGGCGATAAACAGCAAACGAGGAACTAATGAACATTTCTGCTGGTGTAACAGCCCAATGCCAATGTTTTTTCCCCTCTCCAGAACACCTTGGCGAAGGCGCTATACGATAACAAAGCGGAGTGCTCAGATGAGCTGGCCTTCCGCAAAGGAGACATCCTGACGGTTCTGGACCAAAACGTCATTGGCAGCGAGGGCTGGTGGAAATGCTCCCTCCACGGCAGGCAGGGCTTGGCCCCCGCTAACCGCCTCCAGCTCCTCGCTGCCTCCCAGGCTGTCCTGCCGCCTCCTTCCACCCCGAGCGACTCCGCAGAGCCGCCAGCGGGCCAACAGAACATCTACCAGGTTCCCTCCGTCCCCAAGCCGACCGTGCTGTCGTCTGCCTATGAGAAGATGGAGGGGTGGGTTAAATCCCCAGCGAAGGTCCCTGCCCTGCCCGCCCAAGCAATATATCAGGTACCTGCCTTGGCTGCACAGCTGCTCAGCGAAAGGACCCAAAGCTCAACGAACCAGGTAAGGATATAAGCAGCTATAAAAGTAACAAATGGTATTGTTAAACCGATCATGGGGAGTGGGGGAAATAAGAAAGGCTATTGGGCTAGGCATTTCAGTGGAATTTGCAGCAAAGCCGTTCTAATAAATGGTGTTTAGGAAACTCCCATCAATTCTACCACAGTTTATAGCATTATGTGGGAAATGCTGCTCTGGGCAACAGATCAGAGTCTCTATCTTCTGTAGTCCCTCACTTTTTTGACAGTTTAAAGCAGCTGTAAAATAAGGCAGGAAGAATATACCATTTGTTTGGAAGAATCTAGAAATTATTTACAAACCTACCCCAAACTTAAAATAACAAGACACAGAACTTTCTGCTCTGATGGCCCACAGCATACAGAGTCCTCTGGGCACACGAGGGGTCTCTGTGTCCCTCTGCACAGGAAGACGATTCACAATTAAAAATAAAAAAAATCACCCTTTGCTGTGTGATTGCTGCCTTTGGTCTAGTTTCTATTTCCAGCGCCACACTCAGAGTGCTGCTGCCACTCTCTGCTGCTGCTCAAGGTTCTGGCTGCACTTGCACGAAGTAGCAGCACCTACTTTCACACGCTGGAGGGTACAGGGTCTGGTTGGGTGGCCTGAATCATTTTCTCTCCCAGCTCATTTTTGCCACTGCAGAGACAGTGCCCAGAGCGTGCGGGATGAGAGCAGCCACCAGTGCCCCCGGTTACGGAGGGGAATTGCAAACCCAGCGTTGCAGAGTTCCACTGCAGCTGCCTGGCCTCGCCTCCTCTTTCTCCCTGCTCCTTGTGTTTGGCATTCACATGAAACATGAACGTGGAATTTGACTAAATGTTGCATCAAGTGTCTTAACGTGAAAAACTTGGGCTTTCTTCAGCATAGAATGAACAAGGAACCTTTTGTAATAAAAGGTAAATAGTGCAGGTGGGGAGTGAGCTCAAGTGCAAGTTTTTGTTCAGTCCCCTGAGCTCTTCAGCCCTGGGTAGCTCTTTATTCTGTGTAAGAAAATCACGTTAGAAACGTTAATTGGAAAAGGAAAGAAATTCAGCCCTGAACTATATAGCTTTTTAGGCTGATTTAATGATCATTTGAGTTATGGGGCTCAGTCAGCCACCTTTCCCACGGTGCCAAAAGACAAGTCATGGAAAGCGAGGTGCTGGTTCCTTCCGAGTGGCCAACGGGTGCTGGAAAACAGACAACCTTGGTACATCTCTGGTGACTGAAACCTAATTTTCAGTGCTGCAGCTGCACATCCCGCCTTTGTGTTCAGTTACCATAACTGCAAGCTCAAACTAATAGCTACAAAAGACCCTTTAGCACTTGCCATGATCTGATTTCTCCACATTCTTAACCTTAAGGAAGGCATTTGCAAATCGAATGCAAAATTGCTACAAATTTTCCACGTTGTGCCAGCAAATCGGGCTGAAAAATGCCATCTATTGTTCAGTGTCTGAATGAATGGCCCAACAGAAGAGCACCTTGGCTATTCCTGTCTCTCATTTCAGGAGTTTATACACCTAAGCCTTGTTTACTCTAACAGAGAAAGAAAAAAAAAGAAAAGTGTGCTAGCCTGCTTTTATTATTCAGAAGCTCAGATCTGCCCGAGCTGCCTCTTGCACAACGTCACAGCTGTTGCCACACCAGCTGTACGGCGGCGCTCACCAGCCTTGCACAGATGCACGGGGGCTCAACAGCCTGCGCGAGCGCAGGAGGAACCGCAGCGCTCCAGACCGCCCCGCGTAGATCCTATGGGACAACTGGCAAAGTTCCTGGCGTGCTCAGCTGTCCTCTGAGCAGCTGGGTAAAGCCACTGTAAGTCTTTGAGAGAGCTGACTGAAAGCAATAACCCAAACCAAAACCCCTGTGTGCTTTCCCCCTGCAGAAAAGCCCCCTCACCTCTGCCCAATGCGCAGGGCACCTTCTTGCTCTACCGGGACTGAAAGTACTTTAAAACATAGTCAGATGTGATACTCAGTGAGTTTCCTTTTTGCTGTACACTGAGTAAGATTTGTCCATCTGAAACCAGCCCTGGGTTAAGGACACCACTTGACACTACTTCTCTCTCACCCCTTCTACTCAGGAAAGTCTCTTCTTTTCTGCCTCTGTCTGCAAGCAGGATGGGCTGAGGGGATTTCTGTTCACTCATCATGCCCCTTCCTCAGATGAGAGCTAAGAGCAAGCAGTTGAAAAGCCGGAGTCTTGTTCCTCTACTGTATTTCTCCGAAATTTAGTCACTCAACACTCACTTACATGATGGAGAACACTACCTCCAATTTGAAGTAATTTACTGTAACACAGTGGTGTTTCTGTGGGTCAGCAGTTTACAACACCCCATTTATAAACCAGCTGCGGAAAGCCAGGCTAAACCCACGCTAAACAAACAAAACTCTGCGGTTTCAGGTTGATTTTTAAAAAGTCCTTTCCCAACATTCATATTTTGGCCTCTTAACTAATTGTCCCTCAGATTTGGTCATCGCTCTTAAACTGATGTTTTAAGCAAACAGGAGGATTAGTCTGTAGTTGACCTACACAATGCAATTCCCCTATCAGTCGTCTCTGTTGATGGAGCCGGACAGGTCATGGAGGTAACTGTGTTTACTCCTACCAAAAAAGTTGGTCTTTCATACCCGCAGAGACACGCACCTCAGCCTGGACCTCACCCCCACTGAATATGGCTTGACCTACTGGCTCTGTGAGCCTGGAGAAGTAGAAATTCCCCCGCTTTCTTTTTTTAGGTGGTTCTGCTTTTGGGTAGACTAAAGATTTAAGTGATAACTGAAGCTGGATTTTCTCCAAATCTTTTCCCTCCCTTGGTCAGAAAGGCAGCTCATTTTTGATTTGTATGTGCCAATTCTTATCTGAAATAAAGCAAAAATGCTGGCAAAGGAGAATTACGGGAGAAAAAATATCATGCCTGCTTGTAAGGTCAGCTCCTGTCTGTCACCATCAGTGAAAAGCTGAAAGGTTTTTAATCACTTAAGAGTGATTACTCTAATGGTGGCCTACTCAACTCGTTGAGTTTTCAAAGATGTCCTGAGCTTACTGCTCACTGCAGCTTTCTCATTATTGGGTTTTTTTCCCCCTAAAAGCACCTGCTTACTCTCCCGAGAGCATGCCGGGCTTCCGTCCCAAATATCAGGAGTGAAGTGTATGATGTTCCATCCACACAGCGCCGGGAGGCCCTACTCACGCAGGTGAGTCCTGCCATGGTCCCCCCATGCAGCTGGAACCCTGTAGGACCTCAGAATAGATTTTAAGGTAAATGCTTACAGTGTTTCCCTGTTTGCTTGTTGCAAAATTTGGCAGAAAACCATATACTTTTAGGGAAGTTCAAAACTTAGAGCAGCTTTCTTTTGAATTTGTTAGACATTTTGAGAAATATGTCTCAAATTTGGACATTTCTAATAAACACTTTCAGTTTTACCATTACTGAGTCCAGGGCACAGATGAATTCTCGGTATCGGTGTACCCCTCTCTGCCTCGGTGTATCCATCAGGGAACATGCTTTGTCTCTGTGTCGTTCGATGGGGAAGATTTCAGAGTTTTTACAGAAGAGTCACTAGTGCACATACAAAAAGAAATTAAATGTCACCCACTCCACTCGCCTCCTGGGCGACAAAATCCAAGGGATTAGATCACGTAACCATGATGCATCCAGGGTAAGGGCAACACACCGACGGCACCTACCACTGAAGCGTCCTGTTATGTGATCTCGCTCTTGATAGCATCCTCCCCCGGGCAGAGCGAGTGTTGTCACATTCCCTCTGCCTCGCTGCAGCCGTGCAGGTGACCAGGCTGGGACAGACGCCAGGCCCCACAGCCCATCACCTGCCACACGAAGGTGTGTGTGGGACGGGAGCACGTCCACGGAGCCTCCCCACGCATCGTGCCCTCCCTGGCAGCGCAGGGTTGAGCCCACTCTAATTCATTTATTACCAAGTTACCCACAAACTGCTTGGCAGTACCCGCTTTGTGTAAGTGGGGGGATCCCTGCCCAGACCCAAAGCCAGGCGTGTAGGTGGCGGCTGCCCTGCACCACCTAGTGCCGGCCGCCCTCCCGTGCAGCTCCTGCACCAATCCCTCAGCTCCTGCACCAATCCCCCAGCTCCCGCAGCAATCCCTCAGCTCCCGCAGCAATCCCCCAGCTCCTGCACCAATCCCCCAGCTCCCGCACCAATCCCTCAGCTCCTGCACCAATCCCCCAGCTCCCGCAGCAATCCCCCAGCTCCCGCACCAATACCCCAGCTCCCGCACCAATCCCCCAGCTCCTGCACCAATCCCCCAGCTCCCGCACCAATCCCTCAGCTCCTGCACCAATCCCTCAGCTCCCGCACCAATCCCCCAGCTCCTGCACCAATCCCTCAGCTCCCGCACCAATCCCCCAGCTCCCACAGCAATCCCCCAGCTCCTGCACCAATCCCCCAGCTCCTGCACCAATCCCCCAGCTCCCGCAGCAATCCCCCAGCTCCTGCACCAATCCCTCAGCTCCTGCACCAATCCCTCAGCTCCTGCACCAATCCCTCAGCTCCTGCACCAATCCCCCAGCTCCCGCAGCAATCCCTCAGCTCTCCCGCAGCAATCCCTCAGCTCTCCCGCAGCAATCCCTCAGCTCCTGCACCAATCCCTCAGCTCTCCCGCACCAATCCCGCAGCTCCCGCAGCAATCCCGCAGCTCCCCTGCAGCTCTCCCACAGTGCTCCTGCAGCAATCCCACAGGTTGAGTTTGACCCACACCGTCCAAACCAGGTGCTGAGGCCCAAAAGCCTTTGACTCCACCAAAGTCTTCAGCAGGCTCTGCAAAGGATGGAAGCCAACCTGTTCTGTTTCCCTTTGCCCAGAGCGGTGCCACTCCGCCCACCGCACGAAAGGGCTCTGTGCCGCTCAGATCCACCGAGGGTTTCCAGGAAGAGCAGAAGCAGCTTTACAAGATCCCATCCAGCCCAGAAAAGGCAGGAGCTGTTCTCCAGACAGACTCACCGGTGGGCCAGGTAGGTAAGACGTGTGGGACGGGCGAATAATCTCTCATTACGACGATGCTGGGCACATGTGCTGAACCTCCCTTGAGGTGAGCTCCCAGGCGATAAGACCAGCAGACCCTCAGTGCAGTACTTCGTCCTTCACGTTAAAGGGAGAGCTACTGCCTGGCTCCTGGATAGCGGGGGACCTGCCAGGACTAGGACTACTACTGCATTTGCATTTGCTTATTAGACTGCAGGCAACAAGTTCTCATCTTTTCTCCTTAGGACAAAGTGAAAAGCAAATTCAATACCCTACGTTCTTAAAAGTCTAATTGTTCGTATTGTTTAAGCATACAGAAACTACCTGCTCCCATGCAGCACCCTCCCACCACCTTTTTTGGGAGTGGAGCACACCTGGCTTTGGGGACACCCTTGGGGTGGTCAGGCTTCCCATCTCTTCCCACTGCTTGACAAGCACCACCCTTGGCTGATGTGAAATTTCAGAGTAAATAAAATGCCTCAGTGGAGACTCTGCATTAGTTGAGTGCCAAATATTTCAGGTTTCCTGAACGGTTTCAGTACCCAGTAGAATTTAGTCAGGCTCCTTAGCACACATTCCCTGGGCTGGGCTGTGGCACCTCAGGGCACAGGGAATCAATCTGAGGCTTCCTGCTTTTATGGCTTTAAAGAGAAGTGCCGTAGGGTCAGGGCTGCCCCATGACTGAGAAGCCAGCCTTGCACAGGGTGCGTTCGGCAGTGACAGCAGGACCGGTGCTGCCCAGAACCAGGGCACTGGCCTGTGAGCAATTGCTCGTTGAAGCTGGCGTTCCCGACGTCTTCGTGGCTGTTAACAATTGTACCAACCAGCTGCAGCTGCCTGGGAGCAGATTTCCTTTTGCAGACACGGTTTATCGCTGCTTCTAAAATCACATTTTCTTAGAACTCTTTGTTCAGGGGCAATTTGGAAAATTCAGGCTTTGGTCTGAAATGCCCTTATCTGCACTCCCCCTGTCACACATGTCTTCTGCAGATGGGGAAGCCTGACCTGGCCAGTTCTTTCTAAAATTTTTATGACATAGTGGTTCCTTCAGCTGTTTCTTGTTGCTGCACACTTCTACAGCTCCTTCCACTCCCTCGTGCTTGTGCTTTGTGCTTGTAGGGCATCCAGGCACAATCTGTCCCAAAGTACCTATTAGGCTTAGTCTGGATTTTCTTGCACAAGAAGCGTGCATTTTCCAGCTCAGAGACTTCAGCTGTGCACAAATATTTTTTTAAGGCATTGGGAAAGAGCCATATCTGACCTAGCAAACCTATATCAAGTAAAAAATCAAACTCATTGCAGTTGTTTGAGAACAGCCAGTTGTATCTGTTGGTGATTTATTTTTTTGTCAGGGTATACATATGAATGTGGGTGAGGATACTGGAAAATCAAGTGTTTTCTTACACAGAGGCTGATGAAAGCTTACCTCCTTCAGCCTGTAAAACCGAGTTTGACGTTACCCACTAATAAACTGGCATTTCGCTCTTCTCGTAGCCCTTTCAGAGAACTATGACAGCTTCCCACCCCAAAGGAGCCAGGGAAGAGCCCACAGATCTCCCTGGCTGGGGTCACTGCTGTGTGATTTAATCGCATGTGTGCAAAATATGTTAACCTTGGTATGTGCAGCTTGAGCATTTTATAAAGAAAATAAAAATGACAGGCTGGCGTTTTCATAGTGCAGTTCCATTGACATTGCTGGAGTTGCATATATTTACAGGCTTTGAGAATTCAGCTTTGGTTCTTAGCTCTTGTTTTAAAAACACTGTTGATGAATCCTGTGTGCTCTGTTGCAGCTATATGATGTCCCTCCCAAAAGAGAAACTGATGGTTCAAAAAATGAATCTCAGAAAAAGTTCTGGGGCCATTACAATACCTTGCCAAATCCTCGAAAGTCAGAATGGATTTATGATATTCCAGTATCACCTGAAAAACCAGGGTTAAAACAAAAGCCTTCTGGCCATTCCAGGTTGAACGAGAACCAGGTGCTGTACGATATACCACCAGCCAGGTACAAGGGGCTAACAGCAAATACCGAAGCCAAAGTTGTAAATCCACAATTATATGATATTCCACCAACACAACGGAAATTGACATTTCCAGATATCCACCTCTACGATGTTCCATCCTCACGGGACGTGCTCCTTTTGCCACAAAACGGTAGCTGTGATGTATCCCCAGCTCTCCCGGCTCCAAAGGCTGAGAATCAGATTTCTGAAGGGAACGTTTATGATATTCCAAAAGGTTTGCCCACTGCTTCGCAGTCCAAGAAACAGATGGAAAAAACCAGCGATAGTTCTGGAGACGAAGCATGCAGTGCTCCTCCACAGCTCTCAAGAGATGCCAAATTAGAACAAGACAGGTTTTCTGTTTCTAGTGTGGAGAGCAGAAGCAGCACGCTCTCTACGTCCTCAAACTCTTCTGCCGAGTCGTCTTCTACATCATCGTCAGAACAGCCTGCCAAAGCAATTAGACTGGCCCTTGATGTAGCCATAGAGACCCTGACCAGATTGCAGCACAGCGTATCCAGCTCAGTTGCGAGTTTAATGATCTTTGTGAGTAGTAAGTGGAGATTACAAGAGCACCTAGAGAAAAGCATTGAAGAAATCCATAGAGCTGTTGATCACATAAAAGTGTCACTGGGGGAATTTCTGGCCTTTGCTCAAGTCATAAAGGTAAATGCCTCTTACCTCACTGATAACAACCTTCAGACCAGAATTAAAAAACAGCTAGAAATCCTTATGAACTCATTCAAAATCTTAACAGAAACAAGAGAAGCTCTAAACAACTGCAACTGGTCACTAGAGGCTTTGGTCCTCAGGAAACCTCAGAACAACCCAGATGATCTTGATCGCTTTGTTATGGTAGCCCGCACAATTCCAGATGATATCAAGCGGTTTGCATCCATCATCATTGCCAACGGAAAGCTTCTCTTCAGAAAGCATGAGAAGGAACAAGAAATGAAGCAATCAAAAGTGAACCCAGAATACAAAATGGCAAAACAAATCACTGTGCCGAGAAGAATAGAAATAGATTCACTTCAAAGAAATACGCCTGACAAATCCAACCAAAGTCAGGTCTCTTCTGAGAAACCAAAAGAGCATGCCACTGAGGACTGTGACTACGTTCAGTTACAGGTCAGTACAACTGGATTTTACCATCTATATTCCTGATTGCTCGCAGATGTTAAACCATTAGTACTATTTTCTCTTTGCACTAGTGCCAAATTGAGTTTGCACTACTTCCTAATTTCCAGTCTTTATGTGAATTCAGGATCCTATTAGAGTGTGAGAATGTAGAATGATCAGTAAGTTTAAATAATAAAGACAACTGGCTGTTGAGAATTTACCCAGGCAGCCAGCACTCAGAAAAAAATGTTAGCTTGCCCGCTGAAATTCATTTGAGAGGCAGCTTTCAGCTGGCAGTCAGCAATTTGTTTCCTCTCTTCTGACTAGTAGTTCTCTCCTTGCCGGTACATTTTGTTTGTTTGACTCTAACACAACTATAACAAGAAATGTTAACTTTGTAACTTCAGGTGTACTGGAAAGCATGCTTAAATTAAACTCTTACTGTGAATTGTCAAATTTATTTATTAGAATAATTTTGGATGTTTGTTAGAATCATTCTCCTTAGAATCACCGAAATGTGTACTAAGAATGTAACTCTCTTGGTTTCACAAAGAAATGCTGGCTCGTCCTAAGAATTTAGGGAATGTGATTTGTTGATGTTGGTTTGTCTTAGATCTTGTAAGATCAGATCCTAAATTTTTAGTAGGCAAAAATCTACAGTTGCTTCTAATAAACATACCATTGTTGTCCCTAACATGAAGGCTGCACAGCAAGGAGTTGTTTCCCTCGAAATAAGAGAAAAGCACATTTATATTTAGTTATTTTATGTAAACCATTTCAACTTTGTTTTCATTTTGAGTTGTAACAGGCACAGAAAATCATTTCAGGCAAAGGAGAGTACAGATTCAAAACCAAAGGTATTTCTAATTTTGAAAATTATTATTTTACAAGGACTTCCAGTCCCTGATTCCTGTGCTTGCTAAAATTCAAAAGCATTTGCATTTGGACACACATATCTATACACAGAGATCTATTTGTTTTCTCATAGTTCATTTTCCCAGAACTAGTTCTTAGAATTACTGCTGAAAATCTGCGCAAAGCATCTATTTTCCTCAAATGTAATGAACCACTCTAGTGTAAAGTCGCACTATTTATTAGCTTGCCGTTGTGTACTGTTCAGGATAAGGCTGTGAGAGTTAGTATTGCACTGGTGTAAGGATTGACACTCGTTATTGTACAGTTTTAATCATTCATAACCCTCATGAAGTCACCACCACTAAAGATCAAGTCTGAGTGTTTTGTACCATCTGAAATCTTGAAGTCCAGACTGTATGAAGGATTGATGTTTAGCCACAGCACTTCCTCCGCTATCTGGTATTAAAATCGTCTCTGGTGAAATTTGTTTAGGGAAAGGGCGATCAGGAGAAAACACCACTTTGAAGTCCAGTGCTTTAGGAAGAGAATTGATTGTAAAAACCTCCTGGGCTGGGCAATTTGGAGACTATTAACTAACAAAACTCCCCGTAAGTGAAGAAGAACGTGAAGAATTATAGAGTAGAGCAAATGCAGGAACAATCGGTGTGCCACCAAGCTAAGTCTATTTTCTTTTTTTTTAATCCTTTTCCAGGTTTTGCCATCTGCAAGAAAGACTGCAATTCAAAGCAAGCAGGACTCTGTAAAGAAGATCGCTCTCCCAGAACACTGTAAGCTGTGTTTCAGTGCACTTCACAAGGCAATCGGTGTATTTACTAACAGTCTGAGCAACAACCAGCCACCTGAAGTCTTCATATCCCACAGCAAATTGATCATCATGGTGGGACAAAAGCTAGTGGATTCTCTCTGCCAGGAAACTCAAGAAAGAGATGCTCGGAACGACATTCTCCACAGCAGCAGCCGGTTTTGCAGCCTCTTGAAGAATCTCGCTGTTGCCACCAAAAATGCTGCAATACAATATCCAAACACAGGTGCCATGAAGGAACTTCAGGATCAAACCGAGGAGCTGTCGAAGTACACACAGCAGTTTAGAGCAATGATAGAATGACAGACACTGCGCTGTTTTTACAGATTCTCCATCGTTACGATTCTGTCTTTGCTCCTTTGGCGTGTGGCAGCCAAGCGGGGCAAATGCAGCTCAGTGACATCGACTTTGTCCACCCTACGAATTCCTGGCGGGCAGTTCCCTGGGTGCTGGTGCAGGGGAAGATCCACACAACAGCAGACGCAAAAGAGGAGTTGTAGAATTAAATCTGTACATCCTTCTCTGTTGTTCAGATCCCGCCTGGAAATGTCGTCATCTTAGTGGCTGGGCAGGAGTGTTTGCTGTGTATTAGAGCAAAGTTATTTTATTATCTGGCTGATGTCTTATTTTTTTATTTTTTATATAGGTCAGATAAATATTTTTTTCCTTTTTTGTCTGTTTGGGTATGTAAAGTCTCTCTTTAAATTTTGCTGCACAACTTTCTGTAAGTTATGATATCCCATCATCAAACTTTACTCAAAATTTGTAATTACAATTTTATTTGTTTTTAACAGCTGCGAAGCTAAGTGTTCTTCATGTACAATGTGATGAACGTGTCACAGGACACACTCTGGCAGGTACTGCGCATAGCCCAGACGTTAACGGGAAATGCTCCAGCTGGTACTTGAGCACAGAGGAAAACTCACTTGCAGGAGTCCTGGCTCCCGGTAAATCTCCGGGGAGCGCACCTCAGCTGTGCTCCGTCACAGCCTGAGCACGGTTCAGAGCATTGCTCCAACCGAAACAGAACTGAGTCCCCAAACGTGCAGAGGCTTTGGACAAGCTCTGTCTGCAAACTGGCAATGTGACACCATTTCTCGCCGGGTACCCGGTGCTGTCCAGGGCGTCTCACAGCATCCTTCACTGCGCTGGGCTGCGAGCTCATCACCGTACCCCGACACTGGGTCTGAAATACAGCAACGGTGAAGGCCCCATTTGTGCGCCTGCGTTATTTGTGGTTTTCCTAATTAATTTATTGTAAAGGTCTTATCTGAAGTCTCAAAGTCTGGCCTCTCTGGGCAACATCGTACCTGTGTCTTTGCCCTGAACACGGACAATGAGTTTTGTGAGTACTTGCAGCTAACCGGCACTGCGCTGGCCCACGCGGCCCGCTCGGCTGTGAGGAACCAGCTCCCTCACCCCGCGCTGCCTTCTTTCCTTCCCCTCGGCAGTCACCGCGTTCTATTCCGTCATTTAAACGTCGACATTTGTCAATACCGTTGTTTGCACAGTTAATGCAGTGACTGCGTTCACGTTGGCTTTGTACTTTTTGTATTAAACTCACTCCTGGACTGAGCGAGTGTCTCCCACCTGCCACCGGCCCCTCCTGCCGCAGCCGCCCGGGGCACGGCGGGCTGAGGGTGGGAAGGGCGAGAAGCGTCTCCTCTGCAGGGGGGCAGCCGGCGGCCCAGCCCCTGGCCTCCCGGCCCACCCCGGGGACATCGTTTGCCCGACCCCTCCCCGTGGCGGGTGTGGTGGCGGGGGTTTCCTCACAAAGGCGGGAGAAACCCGCTCGGGGCCGGCTGCCGCCGGGCGGGGGCGCTGCGCACCCTCCTGCGCGCGGTGGTATGTTCCGCACCCCCCCGGTACTGACGCGATGGACTCGCCCGCCCCGCCCCTCCCGCCAATGAGCTGGTAGCCACGCCCCGAATCAGTTGGTTGCTAGGGAACAGCGATGACGTTCTCGAGGTCCGCCGGAAGTACTTCGTTCTGCCGGAAGTATGTCGCTGGTGGGGGAAGCGGACCCGGAAGCGTAGTGCTGCGGGGAAGAGATGGGGTGCGATGGCGGCACCATCCCCAAGCGGCACGAGCTGGTCAAGGGGCCTCGCAAAGTCGAGAAGGTCGGAGGGGGCGGCGGGAGCGCGGCCGGCGGCTGTCGGACCGGCTTGGGGAGCCTGGGACGCGGCCTGGGGCGGGGGGTGGGGGAGGAGAGGCCCCGCGGAGGCCCGGTCGGCCCTGCCCGCCCCGCGGGGCCTGCGAGCCGGGCCTGGCGCTCCTGGTGCTGGCGGCGCGGAGGAGAGCGTCCTTCTGCGCGGCGCTGGGCCGGTCCGCCGGTACCGGCTCGCGGTGGCCGCGCCTGTGTAGTGGCAGCTACAGCAGAGATGCCGTGGTGTTCTGGGGGGCTCTGGGGCAGCAGTCATTCCACTGAACGCGGGGGTTGGGGCCTCCCTCACCTCGGGATACGGGGTCTGCTTTGGTTAGGTTGTTAATAGCGTGACCAGACTGTCGGTGGTGTCAAACGTGGCCATTTCCGCGTTCTGTCTGCTTCCATTCTGAGTGTTGCTTGGGCTCTCGTTTTGGGGTGGTTTAGGGTAGTGGATGTACCGTGGCATCACACGTGTGGATATGTGGATGAAGGTCGGGAAAAATCTCACAGCAGGGGGCAGAAAACTTAGGCAAATTACAT
Organism: Balearica regulorum gibbericeps; assembly: GCF_011004875.1. Lineage (NCBI taxonomy): Eukaryota > Metazoa > Chordata > Aves > Gruiformes > Gruidae > Balearica > Balearica regulorum. The sequence goes on along the minus strand of NC_046199.1, from coordinate 14,633,225 downwards.
TTGCTGATGTAAAGTAAGTAAATAAAATGCATTTCCTCCCCCTGACTATCAGAGTAGCTATGAACCTCAACCTTTCTTTTATGGCCTAATGTGTAATAAAATTCATGTGTTTAGACTGGAGCTTCAGGTAGCATCCTGACATCTCAGATCAGCTTTTCTGGTTTTCATATTCCTTGTAGGGAGTGGAACTGGTAGTTAACCCAAGCAGGGATGAGGTGTAGAACTAGAGAGAAGAGGGTAGTTGAGAACAGGTGAAGAGCAGAAAAAGAATAAAGAGGGAAAGGTCAGGCGGAAGTGGCAAAAAATAAGAAAACTGAGCTAGAGTTAGGAAGATGGGTCCCAAGATGCAGAAACATGTTCAATAGATAGAGGCAGACCCTCGAAACTGGTCATGAATTTTGCTAAAAGGTTTTGCTGAAGTTATTTTACAGAATAGCTTTGAATGCAGAAAGTAGGTTTGGTAAGATACCTGGGGATTTGATTAGTGCTTCAAGTATTACTTGATTTTATGTTTAAATAACTTGCAAATATAAAAGCTATTTTAAAATCATGAGGTTTTTTTTTTTTTTCAGGTTGACAAAAATGCTGAGTTGGTGGCAAGATGGCACTACTGCGCTCTGAGTCAAGAGAAGTTATGTCGGCCAATAGTAGCCTGTGAGCTAGGCAGGTATGAATGGTTCCATAAAGACCGTTATATTAAAAGGTACTAATTTATAAATAAAAGAATGCTATGAGAATCAAATACGACTACTGAAAATTTTATGTTGCAGGTTGTATAATAAAGATGCCATCATTGAATTTTTGTTGGACAAGTCAGCTGATAAAACGCCTATGGAAGCTGCGTCACATATCAAGAGCATTAAGGTAAACAGGTGGTGTCTAACGTTAAAGAGTGCCATGAACATTAAAACATGCTACAAAACTCCAATTTTCTTGTGTTCTCACGATATACTAAAAGGGTTAAAATTAGTAAACCACGGTGAAAAAATCTTAGGGAATGTTATCATGGCTCAGAAATATCAGTAAACAGCTGAAGGCTTGCATTTTTGTTTTGCAGAATGTAACAGAACTGAACCTTGCGGATAATCCAGCTTGGAGTGGTGATAAAGAGAGTATAAAAGGTGACAAATATGATGACATCCAATCTGCACGCTTTATATGCCCTGTGGTGGGATTGGAAATGAACGGAAGACACAGGTCAGTAAGTTTCTGGATTTTGTTTTTAGAGGCAAGTACTATGCTAAACTGAACATAGAGCAAGTAAAAGTGTTTGAATCGATAATGTTGCAAATCACGTACTTAGTCAGGCCCTCCTTTACTAAAGGAGTTCAGGAGACTACTGAACTATCCGTTCATTTCATGTTCAAGAGGAAAGATAAAAAGTTAACCCTTTCCAAAATGAATTGATATTTATAATAAAGAGGTCAAGGGCAACATTTGCAGAGAATAGGTGACTACAAGTTGTTTGGGGGCTAAACCATGGGAGACTGGTATGGGCAAGCAGAGGGAAGTCAGATGAGACCTCCCTTTGTGTCTCATCAAGCAATTCTACCTCCCACTGTGTTAAGATCAGAATGGAGATGGACTGTACATCTGTTCTAATCCTGCTATAGTATCTATTTTTTACTGGGCTGAGGAAGGACATTTCTTTGCATCCTGGTTTGGACAAATTAGCAATTTCTTTTTCTGATGAATGAAAAGAGGCCGGGTTCACAGCTTGATGGTTGCACAGTATTTCTTCCTGCAGAGAGTGATTAGCCGGCAGATATTCAGTCAGCAGTGTGCCCAGGTGGCCAAGAAGGCCAACAGCATCCTGGCTTGTATCAGAAGCAGTGTGGCCAGCAGAACCAGGACAGTGACTGTCCCCCTGTACCTGGCGCTGCTGAGACCACACCTCGAGTTCAGTGTTCAGTTTTGGGCTCCTTGCTACAAGAAGGACATCGAGGTGCTGGAGCATGTCCAAAGAAGGGCAACAAAGTGAACGAGGGTCTGGAGCACAAGCCTGATGAGGAGCGGCTGAGGGAACTGGGGTTGTTTAGCCTGGAGAAAAAGAGGCTGAGGGGAGACCTGATCACTCTCTACAGCTACCTGAAAGGAGGTTGTAGCTGGGTGGGGGTCGGTCTCTTCTCCCAAATAACAAGCGACAGGACAAGAGGAAATGGCCTCAGGTTGTGCAAGGGGAGGTTGAGATTGGATATTAGGAAAATTTTCTTCACCAAAAGGGTTGCCAAGCATTGGAACAGGCTGCCCAGGGAAGTGGTGGAGTCACCATCCCTGGAGGTGTTTACAAGACTTGTAGATGTGGTGCTGAGGGACATGGTTTAGCGGTGCTGGGTTAATGGTTGGACCTGATGAACCTAAACAATTCTATGATTCAGGTGGAATTAAAGAGAGAACCTGAAAAGTGAACCCATTTTTACCAGAGCCACCTTAGTGTTTTTTAATTCAGTTGAGGGTGATAGGAAAGGATTAACAGTAGCTCTCAGGAAGGGGAGATCACGTGAACCGTATGCATAATTGCTTCACTTAGTCTTGCAAGAATCTTCACGTGGACAGGAGAGACATGGGAGAGCAGACGCTGTCTAGGGTCGCTTGGCACAGCTTTGCTGGAGCGCTTGAGTCAGAGTATGCGAAACCGATAAGCTTGGTGGAAGGTGGAACCATTCGAATGGTATAACTTTGTAGTAAACCAGATTGTGGTGATGATTCCAGAGAAGCCTGTGTAGACCTATAGCAAATGTACAAAAACATCTCGAGCTTCGGTTTTGCTAAGATCCCCTTAAGAGACTCTCGTAAACCTGTGCTGAATTATATGGAGAATGAAGTGACAAAATACATGTTGTGGTTTAATGTACTCAGTATTTTTCATTTGATTCTTACATTGTGCAAATTAAGAAATGCCTACTTAAAGGTGCCGATACCTTGATTAGCTGCAAGAATTTGTAAAGAGAAAGTTAACTGTGTCCTGCTAGCCCCTTGCAGTATTGTTCCTCTGTTAAATCAGAACTGTACATATATCTTTTAGACGCAGGGTTTCTTAAAAAAGATTGTATGTCTTGTTGTCTTTTCTCTGAAGGTTTTGTTTCTTGAGAAACTGTGGCTGTGTGTTCTCTGAACGTGCTCTCAAAGAAATAAAATCAGAAGTTTGTCACAAGGTGAGTTTTTCCTCAGCTTTAGTAGCAGTGAGGTCACACGTGACCTCCACAGATAGATATATAGATGTAGGTACATACATACATATACAATTGCATTGACATCCACTATTGTAAAGTGGCGGGTTTTTATCTGAATATGCAAATTGAAACTGAAGTTGTAAAAGTTGTGGTCTATGATGTCCTGAAGTACTTCCATCTGGCCTTTTTTAATACAAATGTGTTTCTAAGTAGTTGTAAAAATGAATGTTTTTGTTCTCAGAGACAATTTGATTTTGCAGTAACTACTTTAGTCATTTCATTTTTTTCAAACATTTGGTTATAATTTCAGTTTACAAAAGGGTGATTGTTTTTCATTTGGGGTTTTGGGTGTTTGGTTTCGTTGGTTGTCTTGTCTTCCTGAATGCGTGTGGTTTTGTGTTTTATCAGTGTCCGGTCTATGTGTTTAAACTGATTACATTTTCAGGTTGTATTAAAGGACACTTGCTTTTGGGTTTGTTTTTTTGAGGGGGCAGTTCTTCATAGGATTAAATACTGACTACATTTCATTTTACAGTGCTGGTTTGCTCTCCTTGTATTGGTTTCATTGTAGCTAGGGACAATGATAAAAGTTGCAAATACTGTCTTTTTTCCGATCATTAGTTTTACTACCAGTGAGATTCGTGGTGATAGTTGCCACATTTAGGCAGAGTTATTTTTCAGCACACACCCTGATATTTGCTAAAAGATACAGTATATTTGTATTAAACAAGACCCGTGAAGGAAAAACTTTCTTGGTAAGTTGTTGCAGATGATGTGGAATATTGTTAGTTAGGTTCAGCCTCATTGTTGTATTTAGTGCTAATCCTGTTCTATAGAATTCTGGTTTAGTCCTAATGGCTCTGCTTTCCTGTTGGCAGATACTAATCAATTTTTAATGAGGTTTTTTGTTTGTGTCTAAATTTTTGTTGATAGATGGATGTAACTTGATTATTGAATGCAGGAATGAGATGTGTTGTCCATGGTTTGGCCAGTCTGCTAATCTCATAAAAACTAAATGAATCCCACATGTTTTCTGGATTTTTTTAATAATCAGTATTTATCATAGTCTTATATTTGCATGCAATTGTTTTCACATACATGTGAATTCTTTACAATATTCAGAAGGATGCTTCTAGAAGTAACGAAGTGGATATAGTATCTAGTCTGTCAGTTTTTCATTATTGGATTTTGGTGCACAATGGTAGCCAGCTGGGAGAAATATTTTAGTCCACATTTCCTTTTATTAAGGTCGAAGAGTGATTTGGTGGTTATTTGGATATATACAGATAATGTTCTTATTCTGTATTCAGAATCAGGAAGGGGACCAGAACTTTTCTAAATGGGATCATGGGGAACTGGTTGCCATGCTTTCTGGTAGCTACCAGTTTGTTTATACCCAAAGCGCTAATTAGCAGCGTTCCCCCAGCACATTCTATCTTTATGCAGCAATGGGGCATATAGTAAAATGAACTAGACCTAATGAAGAAGAAAAAGATGTTGTGTATCGTACATATGCTAGGACTAGAAATTTTTCATTAATAAATGAATCCTCTTCTGATACATGCTCTTCTAAAACACAAAAAAAATTTTGAAATACAGAATGTTCGAATGTTGTCAGTTGCCATACCTATGTTCCTACTGGTGCTAACTGCTGTATTTTAAGAATTACAATACAATTTTTCAACTGAAATCCAACCTATGGGATCCATGTGGGCCACAGCATTACTTTTTTTTTTGTGGCCTTGCCACCTTTTATCTGCCAGTATGTGCCCAGATGCCCAGCCCTGTGAGCAGAGGCATTGGTATATGACTTCAAAGAGTGACACAATGACAGTAGTTCAAAAAGAATAATCCTGTATTTGCTGCTTTATGCTGTGTATTCAGTCTTTCAGCTAGCAGAATCTATGTTTTCACTTCATTCCAGGGGATGAGGTTTATAGCATGGATGGAAACTGGAGAAGTGTCAGTCTAGGAGCTGTGTAACAGTTCTCTTCCCCACTACTGTGAAATTTAAGAAAGCTCTTTCAAAACAAGCTATTCTTGTGTGTTAATTTCGCCTGTGAGCCTACAGAGCAGTCTTGATAGTCTGCTAAATTGTAAACAGCAACGGTTTCCCGAAGGATTTTGTCAAACAGATGCTGTAATGATGCAGTGAAAACATTCACCACAGAATACAGATATCCAGCAGCCCGAACAACAGTTCTGCAGTCCTCACCTTCATGATCATATACTTTAAACTAGATCATCTGAACTAGATAACGGATGTATATTTGCATGCTACAAGATGCATCTCACAAAATGTTGTGCTTCATGAAACTGTAGGAAATTACTTCCTTGTGCTCAGAGCAGAGGGTTGCTTCCTTTCCAGGCTTCTGCCTTGGCTCGTGGGAATGCTTACCACTTTGTGGGAAGTCCCACAGACAGTTGTCTCACTGCTCAGTTTTCTTCGCAGGTTTTTTGTGGCAGCTCATACAAGAAACAGAGCAATCCATTTATCCAATGATATGCAGATTAGGGGAAAATGGAAAATGCAAATTTTGTCTACTTCAAGGAAATGGAAAACCCCCCCAAGATGAAGAATTCAGCGTTCATTGGTTTATCTCAACAGTATTTGCTGTAGTACTAGATTTGAAAGGCTTTATGGACTCTAGGTACAGGGAGGATGAAGGAGTCTTCCTATCAGTTCTCTTTCAAAAAAACGTATTTTGCCTCAACAGAAACTTTACGTGAAGAGCTGATTATGTTAAATACATGTATTGATCTGCTTTCACTGGAATTGTTAGAGACGACTGGATTGGTACTAGAGAAAGGTGCAAGAATGTGAGAGGAAACTTGTGGGTGGAGGACTTTTAGTAAGGCAACTGTAATTCATGTGTGAGGACTTTTTCTGACTTACCTCCTTTGGAAGTAAACTGTTCTTTCTTACTTCACATCTTAAGTAGCAGTATACTGAAGGATTCAAGTTTAAAAATAGCATTAAAATGTGAAAACTTTAGTGCAAACGGTCAGACCACTGTAGCAGTGTTGAGAGAGAGATTGTCTTTTATTGCCCGAATGGTAAATGCGTTGAACTGTCTTGCTAAAATATAAACCCTCCTGCCCAAAGATTTTTGAAAGAGCAATGAGAATTTCTTAGTGGTGGTTTATGTTGGAGCGCGAGCTTTTTAGATGAAGTGCTTGGGACAAGTTTTGAAGCTTATAGCTATTTAGACTGAAAAAGGTTGAAAAAGAGCTTTGACTAAAAGAGTGACTTATGAATACAAATAAAACTTATACTCCCTTTTTACATAGAAGCGTATTTTGTTTGAGCCATATTTTTGAGGTTTTGTACAGTAAGAAGAGAAAATTTATCAGTACTAAGTGACATGTTAAAATGTGCAGGAAAAGACTTTGCTTCCAGATAAGAGTTTGGTGATGTGCATTCTGTAGCAGAAGCCCTGAGGATCAGGAGGTTTCTGCTGCTTCCTGTTCCTCAGGAAGAGTTATATGTGACATGGGAATCATCAGTTTAAATATTGCACTTCTGAATAGGATGTTCTCACCTGTTGTTGTTTTTAATTCTCCAACAGACTACTTAAACTAATAGACCAAGCAAGACTGTTGCTACTCACTCTTTTTGTATTTGATAGGATCTTGTAGGTTATGAGTTAGTGCTAATCTGTAGATTTTAGCAGGGCCCAATGTTTTGGAACTTCTGTTCTAACTGGCTTCCTGATTCTTGCATGGGCAATCTTTGGTGCCTGCTTGTTTGGAAGTCTGCTATTTGACAAGGATTATGCTTTTAGAAATGATGGAATAAAATAATTACCTAGCAGTGTATAGCATCTATTTGACCTCACTTTTGAGGGGGTTGAAAAAGGTGCCATTACCAATATTTGATGTTGACTCTCCTGTCTAAGAAGTTACTATTGGTGCAATAGTATGCTAGAGGTAGTTTGGAGAAAGGTTAGTGGTCATTGAATCTGTGGTGGAAGTCCTCTTGGGAGTTCAGATATCAGTCTGGAAGTGAAGGACAAGATTACATTTTAAAATGTAATTTCTTGTATCAATGCAAAATTTACTTTGGAATTGTTTTCAGAGTCAACAGACTCTGAAAACGCATTTGAAATAGTACGCTAACTATTAAAGTCTGTGCCATATAAAACACTTAATCAAATGTTTAACTTAGGCACATGTTCAATAGCTCTATATCTGAGACTTTTTGAAACAGAAATGATGCATACATCTTTCAGATAGAGAGTTAATGTGAGTGCAGTATGTTACAGAGCATAGTGTCCCTTTGAACAAGGTCACATTGACACTGTATGCTCTTAGATCAACAGTCACCAAGAGTTAGTAAATGTTGGTTGCCGAGATCTAAAAGTTGTGATTGATCTACTCATAACATGATAATGCATGCAGAACTTAATCAACACTTTTTATATATGTTTAAATGCTCTCAGCTTTCACAGTTTTGTTACTTAATTTTTACTGCTGTTAGAAGTAAAAAATCTTTCAAGAATCTAATGTGGTTATGGTAACTCAGAATAATGAGCAGAATACTGTTTCTTAGTGATTGAGAATGGGGTGGTTTAATTATGATTTTCCTGGGGGTTTTATGGATGTAAAATTTTCTTTAAAATAGAAAATCCTTTAAGGAAGGAGGATCATGCTCCAATGCTTTTCCTGGATTGACATGGGTAAAGTCATACCTAAATTATATTTTAAGAGGGGGTTTTGTGCAGATTTCTTTTTCCCGATTTGACTGGTTCTTTTTCTGCAAAACAAGCCTATGTTGTATAGCACCTTAGTATTGAATTTACCCTTTTAATTCAATTCATAAGTGACACACAACAATTGTTCTGTGTGACAGTGATGGAAGGTGAAAGCTAATATACTGGGTTTGCTTCAATGACGGTAACAAGAAATGTTCCGTTCACGTTTTAAAAGACAACATGGAGTGGATAAATGCCGGCAGTGCCCTACAGTGGATTGGGTGTGGTTTGGAGAGAAATTACTTATGAATATTGCTATGATTAATACATGCCAGAGACCCATTACCTTCAGTAATGGTTTTCAGAGGGACTGTCAACAAGCTCAGTGTGAACAAGCTGCACGGCTTCCCCCCACCCCCCTTTATTTCCCTCCATAACAAAGCATCTCCAGCAATATTTAGCCACAAGATAAGTCCTGGATTATACATGAAACTGAGTACAGACCTTTGGGTTGAGTTTGGAAGTTTCTGTAAATAAATAGGGGCCAGATGGTCTTTCTTTAGGTTAAAGTTCATTTGAAAGAAATTATGTTTCCAAGAAACTTGTGTGGGAAAATGAGCAGTACAGTTCCAGGAACCTGGGAATAAGTTTGTAATGAGAAACTTTCATGTTCTATTGTTGGGTCATTTGTTGATTCATTTGATTTTTTTGGAAAAATGCTTAATCTGTAAGTCAGTTGTTATAGGAAAACTGAGTGATATTTTGGGTGCATCTTGAAGTTTACATCTAAATTGCTCCTAGACATTTATTTATAATTTGTGAGCTTATAAGTAACAGGGTGTATTATATTAGTTCCCATCAGCGTTTATGCAAAATAATTGGGAGTTTATTTGGATTGACTGGAATGAAACTTTTATCTGCATTCTTGCCAAAATACTTCTAGAGGAGGATGAACAGTTTGAAGTGACTTCTCACAATTCAGGTTTCTCCTTGTTCCTTTGCATCAGTAGCACCTAACTAAAGACCTTTGGAGACAGGGTGTGGAGGTTTAATCACATGGAAGAGTCGCCATCTTGTATGAAAGACCACCACCTGTATCCTCTCTATTCCCTCATATTCCCCCAGTGTTTTTGGTTGCACAAGCAAACAAGGAGTCCTGAAGGAGAAAGAGCAACTCTTGCCTGGAAAAGGGCCAGATCCTTGTTCTTTTTTTATTCCTGTTTCCCGGGTTTACCAGTGTTGTGTGTTGAAAGCTGCTTCCTTGCTGTAGACCAGTAAGTGCTGCATTTTGTCTGCAGCGGGTTTAGGAAATGAGATGCTTCTCCTAGTTCTGCTAGGTGTTACCTCCAATTGCTTCAGACTGCTACAAGGTTCAGGGAAGTCTTGTTTCCCTCTGGCAGGTACACTGGGATTAGAAGATGGCTCTTCACTCAGTTTTCCTTTGTTCCCTGGCCTCAAATGTCCCATGTCCCCTGCAGAAACTCAGAAACAGGGACTTAAAGGTAAACATGCATTGCAGGACCCTCGCTCTGTTCCTGGCACACACACCCTTTTCATTAGGAACAGAGCCTGAGCAGTGCAAGAGTGATGTTGCCATGCTACACAATGAAATTAAGGATGCAGCTGGCCATGAGGGGAGGAAAAAAACCCACAGTGAAATGGACTGTGTCTGAAACTGGTTGTCACTTGCTTATCTATAAGCTCTGAAATTTTAGCATAACTTCATTATTCAAAATATTCTGTTTGATAAGACATACAGAAGACATGACTAACTTGTGCTCTTCATATTTTGTCTTTGTTCAGTCACTGCTTCCATTTTATTATTTTCATACCAGTTAGGCCTTTTTTTGGCTGCAGACATGAGGAATATGTATTTTTCCAGTTAAATAAGATTATGAACTTCCCCCTTGTCTTCAGTAAGTTACAGAATTAGACATGCCATTTTCTTTAAGAATTAACCCATTAGCAGTTGTGGCACTTTATCTTACTGTAATAAGTAAAACCTGATTGTTTCACTGGCAGACTGGTGGTACAGCATTGTGCTCACCCTCATGCTGTAATGCACAGAGTGAAGTCTATGGCTAAAAATGTTAATGGTTTCTGTCAGTGTTTTGAACACTTGTTTAGATGTTCATTAAACGTTCAGCTTCATGTTGAAGTAGTTCTCTTGCTGCAAACGCCAGTGATCGTCAATCGGGACTTCTGCCTGGTGCAGGACTTTAAGCCTGTAGCGTCTCTCTAGGCAGTCCATAACAAGTGGGTATGTTGCAGGCTCGAATTTGTTGGCAAACAAATGAGGTGACTCAATAATCCACTGCAAATCCCCTAGTCCGTAGACACAAATATCTCTGATGTAATGACCTGCAAAGAGAAATTGAAGGTATGTGAAGCAGCAGAAAGCTGAACAGAATAATTTTAAAAAATAGTTTTACTTTGTAGTGTTACTAACAAGAATTACCTTTTGATTTCACATAGACCATCGTTGAAATCTGTTGGAGGATATGCTAGATTTTAAACGTGAAGGTGAGGGTTAGGTTTTTTACTTTACACAAGTGGATACATGTTACCTTCAGCTGCTTCATTGCCATGTTGCTCTGCTTAATACTGTGTCTGATAGGTGGGCATGCTGAACTTCTATTTCTATTCTGATACCTGTTTAATCACTGCTATGCTGAGTTTATACAGTTACATATTTTACATTTTTTTTGCACGCTTTCCATGTGTTCAGCACTATTCTCCTTTTTTATTCTTGTTCAAATTGAAGAGGTTTAACCCAGTGTTGATGAAAGTCTCTGACAAACACGCTTGTCAAGTAAAGCCCCTACTCCTCACTGAGAACTGATCAGTCAAGTTAATGCATTGGTAATTGGAGGTTGAAAGAACAGTTGCCAGTGTATGGATACTGTGATGATCTTTGCAAGAAGAGATCAGAAACTATTTAGATTGGGTACAGTGGAATAATTTAGTCAGATGGCTTGCTGTTTTATTTGGTACTTACAAAATAAAATATGTATGACCACTGTGGCACATTTAATAGCTAGTTTAAAGCATAATACGTAAATTGCAATGAATGCTAGTTGGTGAATCAGATTTGGGTTTGTGAGCAAACTCCCATTACCTTTGCAGCCCTTGTGTAGGGTTCCTTCTTGATCCTTCCATTTAATGGCTCGAATGTGTCCTTCCCAGTCTGCGTTGGGTGTAGCCCCTGGAGCATCTTTAAAAACATAAGGTTCTGATAACATTTCTTTCTACTTATTGCAGGGAAAATTTTCACTGCTGAAGACTTTTTAAATACAGCCACATTAAATATTTATTTACATCATAAGAACAGACATCATTCTCAGTTTTACTGCTTTTTTTATTCCTTGTGAGCGTGAGCTTTTATGTAGCAAAAAAAATTTACTTGTTTTAATCAACATTTTTCTAGCCTTGTAGCTAACAGTCTGCACCATAAGTAGTACTTTTCTGGAATCAAGCTTTGTTTCTCAAATGTCAGGAGATGTGACTGTTTGAAAGGGCAGCATCAAGGCTGAAGAAATTACCATATTTATGCAATGCAACTCAATGAAGTGGCAGCGTTAAACTCTGAATTGGAGGTCCCTAGCTCTCTATGGCAGACCTCCCAATGCTGTCGGTCCAGGGGTTATTCATAGTAAAGTAACATACATCTTACCATTTAAACGGTTCAGTGTGACCCAGTAGTGTTCATCCGGACTGTACGTGTCTCTTGACCATTCAAGCAAATCTTTTGCACGTGCATCAGTCAATGTAAACTCTACAAATTCTTTAGTCAGTATGTAATAGGCACTACCAAAATATATTGTCAAATTATATGGAGGTTTAACTTTTATATTCTTTGTCGGATACACGTATGACATTCCAGAATGTACATATTCTCTGTAACTAACCTGCGTCCTATGTTTCATATGAAGTGGTTGGACTACCCCGGGAGTCATATTTTTACCATTCCATTTACTTTTGATGTATTGTATAATGTCTTTGTTTGTCTTAATGGGATAATCTTGACCACATAGATTAATAACATAATTCCACTGAATTTTGGAATGAACTAGATCTCTCATGCAATTAATATCAGCTTGTAATCTTGAAAATCCTGCATAAACAACATTTTCTCTTTTTGAGGAAATAAAAATATTTTCAAAGCAATTAACGATGTTTTGTACAGCAGCTTTATAATATTTTGGTGACTTTTCATCAACATGTATGCAGTAAATATTCTGAGGCATATAAATAGCTCTTAGCAGCTTTACAAACATTTCCAGCTCCTTGTGAATTGTGATAATGTATGCCAATGAGAAATTTCCTTCTTCATCTGACAGTGGTCTTGTGATAAAATGCAGAGTCTTCAAAACCATGGAGCAGTTGCACGAAGTCTGAATGCAGTTGAGTGGTTTAGGTTGGTAGATATTCTGGCAAAAGTTTCCAATTTTAAAGGCAGCCGTTTTCCCCACAAAAAGAGCCGAACAAAGTTCATCCGGGTAAAAACCACACTCTGCTATATTTGCATTAAATTTTTGTTCATTTGGCTCTTCAGAAAGTGTATCCTTTAGGTAGATAAAAGTGTAGATGAACATACAGACAGCAATGCACACTAAAAATCCTGATTTTGTTGCGTCAAGTGGGTTCATCTTTTATTTTCCAGATACCGTCTTCTCATCATAGTTTAATTAAGTGTTCAGATTATCTGAAAGGAAAAGTGAGATAAAGAGGAGGAGAGAACCTTTTTGACTTTTTTTTAATAGATGACATGTTAGTGATGCACTTGTAAATGTTGAGATTATTCTCTTTCCAGTTACTAGGAGGGACTGTGTGTGTGCCCACATGGATGCTCGTGCTGCAAGTGCCACTGGAAGTGGTACTTGCAGAGCCATGAAGCAGTCTGTCTAGGACAAACAAAATTCCCCAAAGACCCCAAATTGCTTTTTATGCTTTATCACTTGAGCAAGCGGGGGACCTAGCCCATCGGATAGAAGTTTCTTCTTCTGTGAGGCAATGTGTGTGCCAGTAGTTGAGTCCAGTGCCACAGGCTGGCCAGGTCTGGCTTTGGAATTGGGAAGGTGTGAGCACTGTGTGCTAAGGGAGAGCTGCTGCTGAGATCTCCTTAAGGCCTGGGAAACCTTAAGTTCTGCCGGAGACCAGAATTCAGTAAATTAAATCAGCAGAAAATGTATTAAATAAACAAAAGGAAGAGACAAAAATGTAATCCAGAAAATACGCTGGTTTTTATCCTTATAGAGTCAGCAAATGTTTCTAACTCTTTGAGAGGGATTTTTTTTTTTTTTTTCTCTGACATCTTTGTATTAGTGCTTTGGAAAACAGAATGTGGGGACAACGCTCACCTATTTTTAGCATATATGTATATCTTGAGATAAGTAGGCTACTGCCAGTATTAGCATTCAGAGATAACTGTAATTTACATTCCTATTGGCATAGGAGTTTTTCCATTGTGATTTTTTTTTTTTCTTATGTATACCTTGCTCAAAAGTCAAATGAATGAGAGTGCAGGAGTCCTGAATCCCACAGCAATTACGTGAGGTCTATACCAACTGCTTCAAGGATAAAGAACTTCCTAGAGAAAATTCTAGGGTTGAGGGAAGGGTACATCTACTGCCATTAAGCTTAATAGTAAAATTAAAGAAGACTTTATTTTTGTTTTAAAGATAATTAATTTTCTCTTATTCAATGAATTTGTTTTTAACAAAATTTGTATTTCACCTGTAAATATTTCATGCTTTGCAGCTGTCAACATCACAGTGTGTTTGTTATTAGGTCAGACCAGAGACAAGCATAATTTTACAAAGGTAGTTTCTGCTGTAGTTAGAAGGCTCTACGTTTTCATTAGAAAGAAGTGGAAAATACTTTTTTTAATGAAAACTCAGTATACATCTGTCTTAGAAGCTTGAAAATAAAGAGGGCGTTGTAGTTAAAATAGAAATGAGGCATAGAATTTTAAAAGCATTAAAAATACAGAATTTCAACCAACAGAATGGATACTTTATAATACCACAATTTTAAAATCTTATTAGGCTGTTGGGAAAGAATGTATTTATCTTACTGTCCTTACTGGTATGCACTGGATTTCATGCTGGAAGAATGCCTCTTTTCCACTTAGCATTCCAGAAAGTGGAGTTGGATGTTAGGTGGAGGGTTCATCCATTTTTTTGCTTCTGTGTTCTGTCAGCAGTGTGCTTCAGTCTGCATTGAATGCACAGGTCAAAGAAAAACGTTAGGAAATCAGGTCCCAGAGGAATATTTTTTTTCTTCACAGCTCCTAAGGGATACATTTACTGGGTAAACAAGCTTGATGCGAGTCTTTCATCCATTTGAACGAAAAACTTGAGCAAATCAAATCCACTTCAACCTTTCAATATTGTGTGGAAAGGAGGAGAAAAGGAAAGCCACTGAAAGGTGGGAGCCAGGATTTTCACAGGCAAAATGAAATCTGCCCATGCTGTAGCCTGCTGCCAGCTGATTCCCAGAGCCGAGAACAGATTTGCATAAGGGCCATTACGTACCCAATAGCAGAAGTTAGGGAGAGGGAGTGTCTGTTGGAAGCACTGATTTTTGTGGACCTTGAGTCAGAAAAACTGTTTTATTCTGAGTCAATAATGACAGGAGGAACATTGAGGGTGTTCTGAATTAGTGAATGTGATGTGATCTCTGCGGTACATCACAGACCAGGTTCATCCTGGACATAAGAATTACAATGAAGACACTGAGCAGGTATAGAAATACTTGGGACTTTATACCTGCTTATAATATAGAACGTCTGTACAGAATGAGTGTGCTCGTCAGTTGTTTTGGGTTTTTTTTCATTAAATACATCTTTGTGGACAGGTTGCAAAGGATCATTCCCTGGGGAACCAAGCTATAACCTCTTTGCTTCATATACTTAAATTTTTATTACACTTCAAATAACAGCTTCTAGGGATGTTTCAGGTTGTTAAGTGTTTACTATGGATTTTTCCTATTGAACTGCATGGCATCTAGAAGCTGTATTTTATATGGGAGCATAAAAGTACACAAACGCCCCGTTATCAGGTGAGAAGAAACAATTCTTTCTCCAGTGTTAACATGTTTCTGGGGAACAACTAAATGATGAAGCCTTGCCTACAAGAACAGGATTTGACATCTTTCAGCCTCAGGGTATATTATAGAATAAAAGCATTGGCTTTCTGTTAGTGTTTTACCAGATTTAGAGCTAGAATTGCAGCTCTTAGTCCCATTGTGTATGAAATTTGCCACTTAGAAGAATCCTCTAGCCCCTGTGCTATTGTCTGCTGTCAAGGACCGTGCTACCACATTTTCTCCTGCCCTTAAAGAGCAAGATGTCCTACTGTTGAGAAGATCCACTGTCCAGGCATAACGCAGTCTCTTCCTGTCTTGCCTTTTAGTTTTGTTAGCAAGAGTGGCGTTATAGGTATTTATTGTTATCAGAGTGTCTCTCTGAAACTCAACCTTTTCTATGTTATCGATAGGTTTTGTAAATCTGAAGGATGAAGTTGTCTTAATTTTTAAAAGTGCCGAGAGTAATGTTTGATGTTCTTCAAAAAACACCCTGTTTGTAGGGAGTTTCAAGCACCTTTGTGACTGCTTTTATGGATATTACTTAACAGAAAATTGTTGTTGTAAGCCTAAGTTCCTCCATCTTAAAAAGGTGAACTCTAGAGAAAAGTGGAATTGTGTTTATGCCTGAAAACAAGCCTGTGAAATCCCATCTCAGTTCCTCAAGATCCCATTAGCTATGTATTCTGCTGTGCATTTCATAGTAACAAATGATTGTACAATTCACAGTTTCTTCCTACCATAGGATTTTGGACTGCATCATTGCACCTCTAACTGTTTTGTCTGTTCTCTTTGCATTTGCTTAATATTAAAGTTTAGATAAAATTTAGTTCATATGACTTCGTAATTCAGTGAAGCAAATGACTTAGGAATACTTTGTCTCCTAATGGTTAAAAGGCATTAACTCCTTATTTCCAAATGTTTTTATGTCTGTTTTTGTCTGAAAAGTGTTTATGTAGGCATTAGCGTAGACATTTTATAAGCAAGTGAATACTCAGTCTTCTAAAAATTTAATGTTAAAATCATTGCTTTTTCCTTTGCTTTTTCCTTAAGCCTGGGTCAGTATGCAGAGTCTGCTTAGCTGTTGTGAAACGTATCAAGTAAAAGAAAAAATTGCTTCATCAAACCCAGTTAATACTACCTTAGAAAATTTAAGTAATTCTTACTTAAAAATATTGCATCAGTATTTACAGATAAATATTAAACAGATTTATGGAGGTTTACCTGTTCATCTTTGCTATTGTTTTCCTCTGTTGTGTTTTTTGCTTGCATAGTGTCTTTGACCTCATAACAATTTAAAACAAATACTGTGAAAGCTATTTAAACCATGATGTTATAGGGCTGTAAAAAAAATGAAGTTGCTTGTAACAGCATAACAAGTATTCATAAGTATTGTGATTTTTATGATACAAACAACGCTAGTAGCAGTGACCTCCACCTTACGGTACATCTATGACAAAGTAAAAAAAAAAAAAAATTATTACCCTTATTGGAGATTTGAGTATTTTTTTTAAAGTGAAATTATCTTTCTGAAGTGAAAATATTTGTCACTTTACAAACATTAAAGCATGTTGTGTTTTAATAAAGGAAAAGCAAAAACCCGAACTCCTACAATCTAATTTATTCAGGCTTACCTTGTACAAAATTAGCCAGGAGACGGCAGCATAATAAAAATAACTAGAGGGTCCCATTGTCCTTCAGCAGAATTCAGACAGCATTCTTCATTCTGTCGCTTGTGTGGAGATCTCGTGTAAGTGAAAGGGTTTAAACATTAACGTGAATGTTTTCATTTAAGACTTCATCTGGCTTCCCGCACTGCTTAGCATATTTATTCTGCAGTAATGCTGTTTAGCTTCAGAAATGTCCTCTGCTTCACAGTAATGAGAGAAAACTTGAGCTTCTCCAAATTTCTGTTGCCACTCTTCTGAGAGAGCCTTTAAAGGACTGAAATCAGACTTTCAAATATGTAGAGTACATTGCTGATGATTATAAATAGTATTGCTTTACCTCAGAGGCTTTAACCTCTGCACTGCTAACGGAGCATGCCGGATGATGAGAACTAGAAAGGAAACAAGCCCTCCTCCTCCTCCTCCCCTGGTTCTTAACTGTTTGCCTGCTGAAACTTTCCAATTTGCAGCAATTAAGTATAGCAAAGAATTGCCTCTGGTCATTTCTAGTAGCTGGAAGCAAGTTTAAAAGAGAAGAAATTAAATATCTCCTTCCAAAACAGAATGTTTACTGTGTTACTACTTTGATAAAGGTTCTTGGGGTTTTTAATACATGAAAAGTTAGCAGCTTAAATTTACTGGAATTAGGAAGCTTTGGGGTTCTAGAAACGACTAAGAAGGCTGGTGTATTTTGGATACATTCAAATAAAAATAGCATGCTAGTCAGAAATAGACAGAAAACCTCAAAGTAAACTCAGGCACAGCAGCAGGTATGGCAGAGACAGAGCTTCCCTTAAAGTCAATACCAATTTTGTAAATAGAGATTTCTGCTTGGACAGTGGGTTTGTAGTAGGTGCTGCAACTGCTGAGTGAAAGTTCACGGTCTGTGAGTTAGGATGTAGGGGACTTTCCACTCTTCCCACGTTATCATTTACTCTTTGCCCTATTGTCTGTCTGAGTAGCGTGGCAATGTCAAAAATGATGTTCATCAAATCTTACACTACTGTAATGAATAAAGCTCTGGAAGAGTCTCTCTCAAAGTGTGCTTTTAGTTAACTGTTGCAAGGGACAATAATCTTTAATCCATCAGCTGGTGTGGCTGGTAAGTGAACGGGGATATGGTCCTTGGTTGAATAGGATGTCTGTTCAACCCTCTTTCTAAATACTCCCCTGCTCAAAAAGGGACACTCAGGTTGTGGTCACACGTGTTCCATAAGCTGGTGGGAACTGTTGTGGAAGAGTATTCATGTCTTTATGCATTTCCTAGTAATGGTCATATTTAGGAGGACTGCAGGAGTTAACTTACTGTTCATAATTTGGGAAAGAGGTTTCAGGTTTCTCATAAGACATTAAACTGTTAACATCGATGTAAATGTTTAGATATGAAAACATATTTGCCTGTTGTTTATTTGTATTAAGACTGGAGTATAGATGGAACTACATCTTAGATGCTGCACAAAAAAAAAAAATGCTGTCAAAAGTAGTTTACAGCAAGAAATAAAGTACAGCCATTGTTTTATGTAGCTGAAACTTAAGAAGAAACTGTAAACTTCAGAATTCAGGAAATCATCTGAAACTAAGATTTCATTATTACTAAAAAAAAACCCCTTGTATTTTATTCGCTAACAAAATTAATGGTAATCCTACTATATTAAAATTACTTGAAATTTGAAAGGTCTTCATTATTTGAAAAAGTCACTTTGCTATTTCTTTGACTGGTTTAAGGTTAAAAGATTATATTTATGACTAAGCTAATGTCTTCTACAGCTCGTAATACCTTTACTGTTCTTACCATTTTAGGTCTTCAGGTTGTTTTTGGTTTTTTTGTAAAGTTGATTTGTGTGTGTGTGTATATATATATATACACACACACATGGGATATGTATAGTGTGTAAATTTATAAGTATCAAACTTTGAAAAGTTTTTGCTCATACCTGCACACCCCTTAAATAATTCCTTGATGCAAGCATGTTAAGTCATTTAGATATAAACAGTTTCGAACATGCTTTTGTAATTGGACCCTGAAAGGGCTTTTAGACAAAAATTATGCTGCTTGTCCAGCCTCTCCTTCAGTTAATATCCCACTCTTCTTTAATTACAGATTGAGTCTTGCATTCAGATCTGCAAGCTGCTGTTGTAATGCTTTTGTCCTTTTCAGAATAGTTCTCAAGTTCAATCTCATTTAGGAATTTCATCTATTCAAGGTGCTGCAAAAACATCAAGGAACTACAGCAAGCACCTTCATATGTATTTTAAATCCCAATATAAACAAGATGCAGCAAGGGAGACCCTGTGATATCATAAAACATCTGCCCCAGAAGACCTTAATCTGAAGGAACAATCCTTCTGAATTTGCAAAACTGAAATTTCTTTCTGCTTTTTATCTCCATATTTCAAAATGTTGAGATAAAAATGTGTCCTTTTTTGCATGAAGGGATAAGTGAGCTTTTTAAAAATCAGAATTAAACCTTTGCATCCAATAGTACCGACGCTTAAAAAATGTTTGATGCAGGTGTATGATGTAACAACAAATTGTACCTACTGGAGTTAGTGGAACCTGGGAAGGTGGAGTTGATTCTATGCCTATAACTTGCTATGCTGCAAGTATGTTTGGAAGAGTATGGGGTCTCTGATGTAACCTGGCTGTTGTCACGGCAAAATATTATCTGTTTCAGTGAGTGGAAGGAGGACACTGTCTTTATTTCCCTGTTTCTTGTAAATACTTTTCATTTTAGAACAGTTCCACCTGTGTTTTTCAGATGGGAACCTGGATTTACTTGCTTTTTCAAAATGCAACATTTATTGAAATTAGAGTCCTTTGACATAAACTTTTGTTTGGAGGAAACTTCCACTTGTTTTTGTATGCCTAACAGAGTATGTTTTAAAAAATTATTGCAGAAATTACTTTTAAAATCACTAGCCTCTAGGAGGGTGCTGGTCTTTCATGCTGTATTCAGAAAACACCCCACTAGAAATGAATGTGTAGGGCTCTTGAGAATCCAGACAGCTACCAGTCACTCCTGCCTCAGTATGAAGAGCAATTGTCATGATTTTCTAGACTTCTCACTCACGAGTGTTTGAGATTATACTGAGCTGGTATTTCTAACAGTAGCTCATTGAGTAGCAATGGGAAGATTTAGGCTTCTCACCCATTTCTTGTGTGTCACTTCTTATTCTGTCTGACTTTCTTCACATGCATCTCTCTAACCCTTGCTTCTCCTTCTTAGTATCTCTGAGCACTTGTGTTCAGAATCATTTTTAAACTGTGCTCATCACTTGAGCAGACTGTAGTCAAAGTACTGTCCATATGTCCTTTCATTTGTTTAATTCCTACTGCAAATACATGAGTAACCTTTCTAAACCTTTGTTTAGACAACAGAAGAGTAATGACAAAGGCAGGATTATAAACTAATCTTGCAGATTAACAGAAAGCTTCTGGATTTAACAAAATAACAAAAAAAAAAAAAAGGGAAATTGAGATCTTAGAAAAGAAAACTTCTTAGTCAATGTGCTGGCTTCACCGGATGATAAAAAATGTGTGCAGTGAAACAGCTGTGTCTTCAACCAGAAAACAAATGTGGAATTACATGAAGCACATTACATGCATTATCCAGATTAATTTATAAATGTACTTTGAAATTGGTAGCATTTACTAAATCAGATGAAGGACAATGAGAAGGCAAGGCTGGATTAATGAATAATGCTGCTTTTATGACTCCTTTTTAATCTTCATAGTCTAATAATAATAACAACAAATAATAATGCAAAGCAGGTTTTCCTGTCTATCTGTTGGGAAGAAAAATTCCCTGGTGCTGTGTAGAGGACTCACACCTTTGGTATTTCTTCAGTAACACCTTTGGTGGTGTTCCTAGTCAGTGTAAAGGAACTGCTCCTGTCAGTTGTTTCTTGTATTGCTAAGTTGAAAGATTCTAGAGCAGAGCGGCATGATGCTTAGATCTTAATCAAATACATTCATAACTAAAAAAAATCAGAAAGTACCTTAGTGTTCTGGTTTCTGGCTATGGGGTTCAGAAAATTGAGTAGATTCTAGTTAGGACTACCTTGGTTAATCTAACCACTGTACATTTTATGCTAGTAAAACAAGGAACCCATGAACAGAAAATACCTTTTCTTTAAAGAAAAAAAAATAGTTAAGAGTGTTGTTTATAGTGAGTGACAGTGAAATAAATATGCAATTTCCATAGCCCTATTACACGGAATAGGGCTTTGAAGAAGAACAAAATATTTTAATATTTCTAAATTCTTTTATAATTTGCTGTGCAGACTGATAACCCCATTTAAAAGCAGCTCACATATTGAAAGTTCACAATTCACTAGTAAGATGAGTATTTATTCTCCTTTTCGTGAAGTGAGATGCTATGAATCAGTATTATTTTGCTCAGTGGTAAAAACAGCTGAGGTTTTCCCTTTGACATTTTAGGTGATGTTAGACACATTAGACTGTGTTAAAAGAGAAAGAACTATTGGACAGGACACAGCGTCAAAAGGAAGGATT
This sequence comes from Balearica regulorum gibbericeps, assembly GCF_011004875.1. Taxonomy (NCBI): domain Eukaryota; kingdom Metazoa; phylum Chordata; class Aves; order Gruiformes; family Gruidae; genus Balearica; species Balearica regulorum. Next base: position 14,612,089 of record NC_046199.1, on the reverse strand, counting down.
GGAGAGCTTAAACGTAGTATTAATTCTAACAAAGGTTCAACAGCATAAAGATCTTGAGAATATGTACTAGTTTTGTCCTTTTATTTTTTTTCTTGAAGTGTGGTGTTCCCTTTCAAGAGGAAGATGTGATTATCCTTAATGGTAATAAAGAAGATGTGGAAGTATTGAAGAAAAGAATGGAGGATAGAAGACTTAAAAGTAAATTAGAAAAGGTAATCTTTTTATACATTATTTAAAACAAAATTGAAAGAATTCTTACCTGTAATGCCATCTGCCCTTAGATCGCATAGCTTTGTCTGCTCATCTTTACGCAGGCTGGAGGCTTTAGTCAGTAAGTTGTGTTGTACTTCAGTGCTACTTTTAAAAGTAATGGATTGCATGCATGTTTTGCTAACAGCATATTGAAGTTGTATGTACTGAAACTAGCAGGCAGTGCATAACTCTCTGAAAATCATAGAATTCAATGCTGTGGCTAAAATCAACAGTGTGCCAGCTTATACTTCAGGTTTTTCTTGAAACAAAGACCTTGTATTAGTTAATTCTAGTAATGGGCAAAATCTTTCCTGTATTTGGTATGGTAGTTCCTGATGGCAGGTTATTAGCTTTTTGATCTCTAAGTATCCTCTACTGGGCACTGTCAGAAATGGAATATTGGGATCTGTAGATTACTGGTCTGATTCTGTAAGAGCGCTGTTTGGAAATTTTGTCATATTTTGTGATTCTTGTGGTCCTGAGTGCTAATTCCTACCATACTGTTGAGATCTTGGCATTTCTTTTTTATTATTTTTTTAATCTGACCAGTCAAAATGCCATGGAAATAAAGTCATTGCAGCTCTGCTATATACTCTACTGCTGTCACGTCCCACCTGTGGGGAGGGGGGAGCAACTAAGATTTGCAAATCTCCTTAGCGTGAACTAAGGTGAGATAACACTCAAGGTCTGTACATGGACATCAACTTCAGTAGAGACACAGAGAACAAATATTCTGTTAATGTTGGCACTCTCACAGTTAGATCTACCGAAGCTATGCGGCTCTGTGGGAGATCAAGGTGGGCCTTGTGTTACTTAGCAGCTTTGAGGGAAAGGAGAGAGAGAGAGGAAAAGAGAGAAATAGAGATAGAGAGATCACCAGTCCTGGATCCAGCGTCAGACCTGCCGATGGGGGTAGTCAGCGTAGAGTGAGTCCCCCCGCAGATATGTACGTGTCCCTGTTTATTGGCCCCAGTTCTGGTAGTGGTTGAGACACCAGTAAGGCGCAACAAGTAAGGCACAAGATGACTTTTTTAGGGCAAAATCAAGAGATGTGACACCAGGCCCCTCCCCACGACTTCTCTTTGTCATGTCTCTCGGGGTGTTGTTCAGGCTCACAGTTCTTGGGGCTCATCCCTTACAGCTGCTCTGTGAAGTAGTGGTTGTTCTGTGGGACTGAACTGTCAAACGACAGTTCTGCACATGGGACTTTTTTTGGCATTGCTGTTTTTTTCTGAACTGGCATTGCTGTTCTGGAGGATGACAAAGCAAGCAAAAACTTTAGTGTTAACTCACTCCAGAGTGCAGACAGATTTAGCTGAATCTCAAGAGCATGAATCATCGTTGTCTGACAGTGAGCAACTGAGACTTTAGATGGAGGTTGATCATCTCACCCGTCACTGCGCTTGATTTTTGCCTGCCTGTAGGATTAGATGGCATACAAATGTTTTCCAAGATTGTTTTGAAACGAATACTTGTTTACTTACCAGCGAGCATGTGATTCCTTCTCATCGTAGGGTCTTTATTCATCTGCACCAATACAGCATCATTGGGCCTGGGCAATAAAAGGAGAGGATGGTTACCCGTAGATATCCAACTGTTCCATTTCCTCTCTGTTCATAGCCTCTACACCTAGTGTCCCACACCTTCTGGCGTAAGAGTAATACTGTAAATCTTACGCTGTCTCTTCAGAAGGTTTTTTTCTTTTTTTTTTCCCCCAGTACTTTGTAAATAAATGTTTGAAAGAATTTTAAAGATAAATTGATGCTAAAATGTTGCAGTTCTCAGTAGATGAGTAATCAGCCCCCAAAATAGTGGTTGTTTGCACTCGATTTCTGTTAGGAAGGTGGCCATAACAAAGCATCTATAGTTTTGGTTCAGATAATTTGGAATAGTCTGAAAACTGGTGCTGTCCCCAACTTCAGTGCAATGAAGAAGTACCTAAGTGTGCTGAGCACTTCTGTCTCTTACAGTGTCAGCACAGTCACTTGTGGTGGCAAACTAAGGAAATCACACTTTGGTCTGTGGCCTCTGTATGCTTTAGCTGAATATGCAAATATGTGTGGGGTTTTTTTAGTGGGGACTTATATTACAAGCAAATATATATTGCAAATCTCTCCATAGAGCTCTTCAAGTTCTGCTGCCTTTTTGCAGTACTGCCTTGCCTTGCTGCACCAGCCGATCTTTTTGCAGGTAGAACCAGTCTTCTCTGCTGTCACTGGCACAGTCTGAGATCTGTGAGCTCCAGTCCCAGTATCAGAAGACAGTTTCTAGTTTGGGCTCTGTGGCACTGCTGTTAAGACCTCTTCCTCAGTTCCTTCTTTCAGCTGGGGGAGCAGTCTGAGCAGACCTTCTTCCTTTGGAGCAGGAAGCACAAAGCATGAGGAAGACGCAGCTAGCACTAGTATAAATAATTATTCAAGCTCAACTATGTTATGTGTACCCATGATGAAGGATACATAATATATATTCATCATGTATAATATATGCATGCATATATTTACAAACATCTCATTTGTAAAGCCACCCATAATGACAAAGGTGGAAGCACCCTGAAAAGGGTTTTTTCATGTACACTGGAGGACACCAGGAGAGGCAAGTTTGCTCTCCGCCTGGTAACCCTCTGCCACCACCTCCTGGCTGAGCTTTGCAGCAACATGTGGTAAGGCATTTTTTTCCTCAAGTGTTAGTCATATACTTGACAGCATGGGTTCTCCTAATTTTTACAACACATTTAAATATCTTTATTTTCTTTGAGTTTGTGTAGGTTTCTTGAAGTACATACACCATTCTGAATGTATACAGAGTCATCGTTTGTGCTAATAACATCAACAGCTGTTTTAATACAGCTTTCTTTTTCAGCTTGGCATTAATATAATCAAAGCCAGTAAATGGCATTCTTGTTGCTGTTGTTTGGGGTTTTGTGTTTTTTAATCGGGACAAACATAAATTAACTTGGAAAATCTGGTCCACAGATGCTTTTAAAAAATTTGGATTAACTATTTGCATCTTTTCTTCCCAAGCAACCCTGCAACAAAGGGCCCAGTTATTGAAAGTTACCCAGGAGGGATTTTTTATTAACTAAATAAAATTAAGTGGATATGAGATGCAGGATTATTCTGAAATTTTTATTGAAAAAGTCTTTATTGATTAGTTAACTGTGTCCTGTTTAATATTGTGCAATTTACTGTCCTGTCATGTGGGTTCAGAGTATCAGATTGTCTTAATGATGGTAACACACACACCCCCTGCAGAGCATACAAGCCAAAATACCCATTCCAGACAGTTGCATTTTGGCCTGCGTGATTTTCTTTAAGGTGCCATCAAGGTTGCCAAAGTTGTTATTTTTCCATATAGAAATAATACCAAAAGTGTGAAGTAATATTGTGAAAGGAAGAGTTCCACTGTGTAAGACATAAAACTTGGAGTTGTGTGTCTATCAAATACAAGTTGGGGATTGTATATCCTTTCAGTACGTTACAGATTTCTGCTTGTGTTGTTTCAGAAATCAAAGAAGTGTAAGTCAGCAGAACCAGCTTCTCGGCAAGACACTGCTGAAGGTAATGTCACAGCTACCAATTATGTGTAGCCTCTGAGTCATGAAGCAGACTCATGATTATTATTTTTTTTCTTCTTTTTCTTTCATAGATTGTCCAGGTCCATCAAAGGCTAAGAATGGAAAGGATTGTATCAATTCCAGTTCTGGGGAAAAGAGGCAGATTATCTTCACCAAAAGTTCAGGTTGGTGTTTATTCTTTAAGCTAAATGTGAAAAATGAGAACAAATAGTTCTGCTTTGAAAAATATTGTAGGAGAGGTCCTTCTCTGGCTATTTTGTACCATATTTTTCAGAAGCTACCCTTTCCCTTTTTTTATCTTTCTCAGTAATAAAAGGTCAGCTCCTGTCTTCAAGGGAGCCATAATGTCATGGCTTACTTTTTCAAAGAACCCTCTCTTTCAAAAGCCTGTCCTAAAAGGCTGCCTTTCCAAGCTGGAGTAGTAAGCTGCCTCATGAACATGCACAAAGCTCCTTGTTCAATAGAAACTGTAGTCAATTTAACTTTTTCTTAAAACAGCTCTGTTTTACAGTCTGTAAAATCTACAAATCTGACTCTGCAGAAAGCATGCAAGGGCTTCTGTTTGTCTGTTTTTCCTTATTCTGCCCAGTTTGCCTTTGTCCCATCTGCTATCCATCATCCTATACTTTGAGTAAATAGCCCACAGAGTAGGGACTGACTTCTTGTTATACTTTCACAAAATACCTAAAACAACAGGGTCTCCGCTCACGCTTGTGACTGGCGAGTGCTGCAATGATGCAGATAACTAATAAAAATAATAAACACGTTTCACCACATTGCATTTTTTTCACTACGAAACAAGCCAGATTTGCTTCTTCATGTCATGCCAGTATTGCTGTGCTTTAAGTTGGTGGAACCAGCTTGAGTGAATGAGAGTAGAGATTCTTACTCACGCAGTGATGCAGTCGAGGGTTTGGTAGATCTGTTTTATTGGCTAGCAGTTAGTGTGAAGAGAATTAGTAGTTGTTTTCCTGAAGTACAAGTGGTCAAAAAATCTGTTTATGGCGGTTTATTTCATTGAAGTGTGTTAAAATGTCCCAAGCTGATGACTTTTAGTCCTGCATTTGAGCTGCTAATTTGCTGTGTGTCACTGGGAGCAGTGGAATATAACTTCAGGATGCTCTGATGGAGATACAGAAGTCATGCAGCTATGAGTAAACTTGGCAACCCTTTAGTCCAAAGGATGGTGCCCTCTCTTTACTTAATATATATTGTTATTTAATGTCTCCAGTTCATACTGATGTTTTCATACAGAACTATAAGAACAAGTGCATGTTTAAAGTCACTCTGAGATTTCTGCGTGAATTATTCAATTGTGTACATTACAGCCACAGAAAAAGTCAATGTAAGTTGTTTGAAGAATGTAAGAATAGTTAAATGGTGAACTGTAGATGTGAACTATGTGAGAAGCTGGGAGAATTTCCATCAGAAATGCCTTACCTGCCCCCTACTGTCTGTTTTCATAAAGGATAGACTTTTAAAAATATTTAATTCCAGATGATTATAATTGCTCTTGGATGCTTAGGAACCTAGTAATTCTAATAATGTTTGGTGTATTTTTCTTTTCCAGGAGTGTAAAATAAATAATATTTGAATTGTCAGGTCATTGGTTTATGTTTCTGGCAGCAGTTATATTGACCAGCAAGAGATTAAGAGGAGAGAGGGAAAGTAAAGAAAAATCCATGGACGTGGAATACCAGTAGCATAGGAATTAATTTATGAACATGACACCCTAAGGTTTCTGGACTCGCAGCATACATATTCATTCGTTCAAATCCAGTGTTTGGTAATTCTTTCCAGACAGCTATTGATGGCATTAAAAGCACCATTCTCCAAAATCTAAAAAAGGTCTGCTCGAGGATGATTTGGGATTGCACATGCAATTCCTGTGACTACATGCAGATATCAGTTAGTATATTTTCAGACGGGCTCCCTACAAGCTATTTACGTGCTGTTGTGCTGAAGTTAAACTAAATATGTAGAGTTTCTGCAGACTTCTCTGTATTCATTTTCTTGCACAAGAGACTCGACACACGCTTTTCAAAGCACTGTCCTTCAACTTTGGAGAAGATTAAATAGTTAAGAAAAAGAGTTTTGTAGCAGTAGATATAACAGACTGAGAGGGATGATATCAGAAACAGAGGGATGGGCGTTTTCCTATCCCAAATATAAAATGATGCAGACTATTGTTATTGGTCGTAAATGACTTTGCAAAGAATAAAGGGAGGAGATAGATTCCCTGGGGACAGTATGTCGCAAGTTTAGCTTTTGCCATTTGATAGCTAATTTCTAAACAATACTTCAGGGTGGTGGAATACTTTCATGGTTCTTAAGACTAGAGTTCAGAGCCGTTTATCACTGAGAGGAATAGATGTTGTCAATACTGAATTGCAGTGCAAGGGATTTACACAAGGAGGAAGGAATTCCTCTCTCGTCAAGTTTTCTAAATGTGTTTTGAGCATAAACTATAAAAGTTAGGAACAATTACGGGATATGTTTATGGTAGGCCTGAAAAAATGTATATACTTCATCTCTGTACATGTTATTTTTAAATATTTTTCCCGTCTTTATTTAAATACTTTTATCAAGTATAAGCTGTCACGCATGCTTCATTCTATTCCTTTTTCTCTATCAGATAATGGAAATTCATCTGTACCAGGAAAAGTCAATAAGGCTTCTGCTACTACCACGAAGAGATCCATTGCAGACAGTGAGGAGAAATCTGAGGCATACAAATCTATTTTTACATCGCACAGCTCAGCAAAACGTTCAAAGGAAGAGTGTTCCAACTGGATTACTCACACAGCATACTATTTCTGAAACAATGATGAGCCTGATCGTAACATTCATCACTGCTTTCCTTCCCTAAGGCTTTTTCTGTACAACTCTGATACAGAACTTTTGTTGTAATCTGATGTTATCTGCAATTATTCCGTTTATAAACTAGTGAATAACTAATGAACTTGTGTTAGCTGCAACTTCTGTTAAATAAGAAATAGATGGCCAGAATTCACGTTGTATCAGCAGACCTCATTCTGAAATGATGGATTGTTTTCCTTTTTTCCTCCCCACTGGATGCTGTCATCCTTAGTCACTCTAGCTCGCATCCTCAGTAGTAGGAGTGAGGGTAGAAGGCCCTGCCTGCTGTCCTCTTCTGTTGATATTGGCTGCAGCTGAACTTAGAGTTTTCAAGTTATTAGTACAGAAATTCAAACTTTTTGAAACTTTCTGACAATAAAAAGAGCAATAATGCTTTTCTTTTGTACTAGCCAACTGGGCCCTCAGTAGAACTAGTATATGTTTCTTAAAGGTTCTGTAGGTATTTTCAAGTAATTTACCTTTTGATGGAATATATGAAAGCATAATTATAAAAATGTTTGTACAACATTCTTCTTGCACATATTGTTGTAGCCTGTTTTTAACAACAGAGTATTGACTTGTAAATCATTATCTATAAAGATGAGCCTGTAATAGTCAGGCTGGTTTTTTTTCCCAAAAAGGTTTGGGGGATTTTCTTTGTGGGTGTGTGTTTTAAAATTAGAAGTATCAGGGCTGAGCTTTCTTTCTTTTGTCAGAGGATCAGGATACAGTGGAACAAAAATATGAGTTTCCTTCCTTTTCTGTTGAAACAGTAAGGTTCTTTGTACATCTCTGAGGAGCAATTTGCCACTTTGAATTCTGCAGCTTACACAAAAATACGAGCGAGAGAAAAACGGGTGGTAACAGAATAGGAGCAGGCGCATCTTAGCTGAGGTTTTAGGGAGAAACAATGGGTGCCAGTGTCAAAGCCATTGGTGGCTGATGGAGGGAACCCTGCGAGGCTGGAATTACCTTCTGGGAACGCTTTTCTTCCACTAAAATGTCCCGCTTTCACATCATCTGTAGTACACAATGGCTTATTTTCTGACATAGAATCCTTAACAGCAAACAACTATTTGACTGTTAATTGCTTGTTACAGAAAGATGTTAAGCACAGTATGTCGCTCAGTTTTGCTTTTATATTTATGCTTTTTATCCCTGTGACGTTGACTTAAATAAAACTTGCTCCTGTCATGTGATGGTGGCACTTAATGTTCAGTTGAACAGATCTACAAGTGTTTATTTTGTCAGTGTTAGGACAGAATAACTTTTTGTGGGCTTTCCTTTGGCCCTTTTCTTCTCCACTTTTTTCCAAATACGGGAATCCCTTTAAAATGTTAATGTTGCATAGTAATGATTTAGTGGCTGAATATTTGAATCCAATAATACCTACATGAAATGACCAGAGGGAGGGATGGAAGCTTTTCACCTTCCTCTCTTCCTCTTTTAAAATTAAAATATGCTTTTATAATCTTGGCACAAACTAACCAGAATAGAAATGCAGACAGTGGGATGCTTTTAAAACCGCTGCGTGATGTTACATTGTTACCTTTGTGTGTGAAAATGATTAATTATCATCATAATTTATTTTTAAAAGTGTCCCCCATTTATAGTTGGCAATAGTTGGAGATTCAAATGCTGTGTTTGTATTTGCGTAGGTGGTCTCCATGATTCAAGCATGTTGAATGAAACTGCTAGGATTTTATTATTATTTTGATAGGTATAATTAAAAATTGGCTTGTTGTAGAATTTATATGGTGGTAAGCATTTTTGTTTTCCAAAGATGTGAATGCATGTATACATCACATCAAACAGTTTGAGGTTTACTTGAGCTTCCAGGAAGCACTCAGCCACGTTTTGTATGCATGTCTGGTAATCGGCTTTGTTTTCCCTGCTCTGTATTCTTTTCCTCTTCATTATTATCCTTTATTATTTGTTAGTTACAGATAATGAAATTACTGTACTAAAAGATATACTATGGTATCTGTTTTGACAATGCAGGCTGAAGTCCTATTAGGGTTTTATAGGAATGCATTTTCCTTCTATTTAAATCAGTTATAAATCCTTAGGGGAATTCATGCTTTTGAGTTAGATGGTACTTTGCTAAAGAGTTTGAGAAAACAGAACATGCAGTTTTGCTTCCTTTTCTTGATATGTTAAGCAAAGTCCAGCCTCTGACTTGGTAACAGGCTTTCCTGCTCGTCAGGGCGTAACAGTGACTTCTTTTGTTCAGTCTATTAAAATAAGTTCATGACTGCTGTGATTTGGTTAATGTATGGATTCTTCATATGCACTTGGGCTTATTACCTGGAATTGATAGTTTGTGCTGTGCCACTTTGTCAGGATTTTGTTCGGGAGTTTACCATCCTGCCTTTGTGGATGGAGTTCTTAAAATGTGTATGGTTTATAGAAGTGGTGTCGGTGACCGATGAGCTCTTTTCCTTCCCTTTACAAAAAACAGCTGTGAAGGAATGTGATACATTGTTGGCATGTAATGCAATTCATCGCCACAATTGACTTTTGTTAATGTAAAATAGAGGAGCAAAAAACTGACACTTCTGTTGTTGGCAGGCTGGGTTAGGCAGTGGAGACTGGAACGTTGACTTGGCAAGTTTTAATAGATTCAAGCGAATAGTTTGCTGGAGGATGTTTGCTTTGTTGTGGTTTGCTTTTTGTGGGGGAGGCCAATTTAATTTTCTTTTAACGTAGGTGAATTTGAATGTTGGTGAAAGTTGAAGACTGCAGAAGTCTTAGAATCTGAAACCTATATTTTTTGAGATGCCACAAGTCTCCCACAGCACAGCATCACACATGTGTCTGTTCTGGGGAGTTCACAGAATGGTTAGTTCTGTTTCCATGATGTTCAACCCTTGGCCTCTCTTCTGAAGAGGATCCAAATTAGTGTCAGTTGTATAATAGGGGGATTTTTTTTTTTTTTTTTTAATTTTTTCTTGTGATGTGGAACCTGCCTATTGGGAACTGGACATTCAACACCTTCTTTCACACAGCCCAATAACAAAACGCTGGTCATGAAACCCAGCCCAGATGTGCAGCGGTGAAAAGGGACTGTGGAGCTGTGTCCTGTGAAGCCTCTGCCTGTCGGCGTACCTGCGGAGCATTTAGTCCTTTCAACATCAATCCCTCTAAAACTGAAAATGTGGGGACATTCACACACTTCCACACATTCAGACTCAGCAGAGATCAGTGGTATCAGTGTTCAATACTGCAGTTAATTCCCTAGTCATACCAGATCTGACGGGAAATTTTGTGCTGTTTCACAGGATAGTCCTGTAAACTACCTTTTCTCCTTTTCTCCATAACGGCATCTGCAGCCTCTGAGGCTGTGGAACTGCTACGATGCCCTTCTGCAGCTGAGGAACCAGCCTGTGCTCGCCTGTGCCACGTGCTGATCTGCAGAGGACCGGAGGTGCTGATACTCACTCTGACTTTTTGCCTTCGGAGGACAGTGAACCTTGTAGACCTTCAACCTTGCAGGCCCAATGTCCTGGAGCTGTCAAAGGTGGGTTTGGGGTGGATTGCACTTCCTGCCTCCTGAACGCTGCAGTAAAAGGTGACTTTCCTCCTTTACTCCCTAACCTCTGGTACCTCTGTTCTTTGCACATTGCTGTTGGAGGTCTTGTCTCTCTAGCCATTTTTTTTTCTACAAGACCTCTAAAACTAGCCTGTATAAGATAGACATGGAGCTGTTGGAGCGAGTCCAGAGGAGGCCACGAAGATGCTCAGAGGGCTGGAGCACCTCTGCTATGGAGACGGGCTGAGAGAGTTGGGGTTGTTCAGCTTGGAGAAGAGAAGGCTCCGGGGAGACCTTAGAGCCCCTTCTGGTACCCAAAGGGGCTCCAGGAAAGCTGGAGGGGGGGCTGGTGACAAGGGCAGGGAGTGACACGACAAGGGGAATGGCCTGAAGCTGAAGGAGGGGAGATGGAGATGAGATCTGAGACAGAAATTCTTCCCGGTGAGGGTGCTGAGGCCCTGGCACAGGGTGCCCAGAGAAGCTGTGGCTGCCCCTGGCTCCCTGGCAGTGTGCAAGGCCAGGTTGGATGGGGCTTTGGGCAACCTGGGCTAGTGGAGGGTGTCCCTGCCCATGGCAGGGGTGGCACTGGATGGGCTTTGAGTTCCTTCCAACCCAAACCAGTCTGGGATTCTATGATTTTATATCTCTGTGAAACTTAGTTGAAATGAAGCATTGGTTTATAATGTTGCTGATAAAAGTGAGAGTGTAGCAGCCCTGAATCTCTAGCAAATGAGACAAAAGTCCTCCAGAGAAGCAGCAGCACCCCCAACAGCCATCAGGAAGGCAGAGTTGAAGAGGAGGAACACGTAGTGTCTCTTCTGGAAAGACTGGATTTTAGTGACATCCTGCTGATAAAGCTCTGCAGTTACTGAATAGTAAGCTTCAAGGGACAGAGTTCATTCTGGAAGGATATGTTAAATTTTATTTCCCTTGACTATTTTTTTTTAGAAGTAATCCTAGAACTATCTTCTCTTTAATGGGAATGCAGTTTGAGAGTGGGAAAATGCATGCGGTTTGCTAAGATGGTTGGAGATTTTATTGGAATCTCAGAACCTCTCTGCTTCAGTCTCCAACTTCCATGCCATGAGATCATCACATGCCTGTCAAATTGACCAAAAAAAAAAAAAAAAGCTTTAAGTTCCCTTTAAAAAATGATGCTTGTTAGATTCCAATATTTCTTATTAATGTCCTATTCTTAGCTAAACTGAACGGACACAATTGCCTTTAAGTGTCCTGCCTTGCTTGCTTCGCAGCCTAGACGCCAGTTGCAGTTGGTGTATTTTCCTCAAGATTCAGAACTGCGGTGACCCTGCCAAATAGTTTCTTAGTTTCATTTAAAAATAAAAGGGCTGTTTATACATTACAATCCACAGAGGGTCTGAAATCAGTATGTCCGAAGATGAATACAAATCATAGACAAAAAGTGTTTTGTTGGAAGTCGTCATAAATATGGAACTGATTACTGCTAGACAGCGCAGATTTCCTCCTGTAAGATGGAACTGATACAATTCCTTCCTGACAGCTAGAAATTATAATTGAGTTGAGGTTTTTTTCTGTGTTTTAAACTTCACCGACTTTCAAAATGATCAAGAGGGATGGAATCCTAATCCATCTGCAAATGATGGGAATTCTGCCTGTAAGCCAGGATTTTAACCTAAATATCCATCCAACTGCCCAGTTAGTGTGGAGGTACTGCTAACAATTTCATAGCTGTGGTTTTGTCAAGCATTTAGCTTCATGTGGATTAAAATATCTCTTACAGGTCAGTAACAGAATTCAATTTGCAAATTGACCACAGATCTTTTCTGGGCAGGAACCGATTTCACTATGACACTGAGTAAAATGAAATTCTCTTTTTAAAATGTTGCCCTACCAGCTCTTTGTACCACATCCAGCAGAACTCAACCTTTGTGCGGTGACTTCGCTAAGAGATTTTTCTCAAAAGTTAAGGGCGTGAGTTGGTGCGAAACAACCCCTTTCCCTTGCAGAAGCATCTGTCAGACCACGCCACTACTCTTTTCACCCAGTTTTTCCTTGTTCCTTCTCATTCGCCTCCTCCACTTCTGCTGCTTGCAGAAATCAGACAGCGCTTGGCTCGCTGCTGACCAGGAGAGCGGGGAGAAGGGAAGGGTCAGGGTTTGCAGCCCTGTTTGCTCGCCGGGCTGCTTTGCATTCCTGGCGCAGCCGGGCCGGCTGCCTCACCCAGCCGAACTTTCTCCTCTTCCAGGCCAAGTCCTGAATCTGATGGCCGTTTGTGTCAGGACAGGCCGGTAGCTTCTCACTGTACAGATTATTTATTTTGCTCCCTGTGTGGCAGGTTTTAAAGAGCAGAGTTTTATCCACGGTGGGGAACATCAAGATGTTCGGTCTCTTTCCGTGTTACGGGTAGGAAGGTGTTTCCCTCTTCCTTCTGTGACTTGGATGGATGGCCAATCTTTCACTCCCCCCTCTCCCACGTAAGTTATTTCCCCGCTGTGTGAGGATGTCTTAAGACTTAATTATTAGGCTTGGGGGACGGAAGATGTCCATGTCAGGGTACAGTGTAATTTGTAAAGAGAAGTCAAGGAATGCTTTTCCCTGGGCTGTCAATGGAAATTTCTTTCGCTCCGGAAAGAAAAATGTTGTTAGCCTAAAGTAGAAACAATTTGACAGTGTAGGTCGTCCTAACAGTCATGAATGCCACGTTTTTATGCCGTGAGTTTCCTCTTTTTTAATTAAAAGTAATTCTGAGGAATCGCTTAATATCCACTTTGCAGTGATAAGTGGGGTTGCATTAGCATTGAAAGGGCTGCATTGAGCGGGATGGGTGTAGCTTTCTTCAACTTGCCTACAAAGCTAAAGAAATGCAAAGCAGCTTATTGCTCAATTATGCTGACTTTAGCAACTAGGTAGGACAAATTAAAAAAAGAAAAAGGGAATATCTAGTCTCAACCTGGGTATTTAATGGGTCCCAAAATGTGCTGAACTCTTTAGTTTAAATGGGCTCTTTAGTGTGGTGTCAAATAAGTTAAAAAGCAAGGGAGCTTTACAAAGCTCCCTTCATTGTTTAAACTTGTTTAACTCGTGTTAAGGCTAATGTACATTTATTCAGACTGACAAAGTGCTGAATTTACACAACAGGGATAGTAATAATTAGGTCAGATACTTTTTTAAATGGCAATGGCGGGTGGGAATACTTGACTTTTTTATGCTTATGAATGGAAATGATGATTAGCACCGACTGAGGCCCGCCGTGATACCTGCCTGGGCTCTTCTCCCCCGCAACGCTCCCCCCTCCCCGGCCAGAGCCGAGCGGCCGCCCCCGTGGCCCCCTTGGCTCCCATGGCCCCCATCGCTCCCATTGCTCCCTTGGTCCCCGTGGCCCCCTTGGCTCCCGTGGCCCCCTTGGCCCCCATCGCCCCCTTGGCCCCCATCGCCCCCTTGGCCCCCATCGCCCCCTTGGCCCCCATCGCCCCCATCGCCCCCTTGGCTCCCATCGCCCCCGTGGCCCCCTTGGCTCCCATCGCCCCCGTGGCCCCCTTGGCTCCCATCGCTCCGCTCCAGCCCTGCGGCCGCTCAGCCCTTGCGCTACGTGGTGCTCGTGAGAAGGCGGTATTCCTAATGGGATCGCTGCTATTTGTAGTAAGCCCGTAACTGTCCTTGGAAGCTGGCTCTCCTCTTCCCTGCCGGGATCCGACTGAGACCAATAAATTACACTAACAAAGATGAAAACCCAGTCATTAAAACTGCATTGTCTGTTCAAGCTTATGAAGTTGAGCTCTAATATTTCACGGTGTCCACTTCAGACTACCTAGTTCTTATATTTTTATTGTAAATGTTTCCCCTAATATCAACATCCCTACGGTCCGGAGAAGATGTGTCTGTATCTCGCACCTTTCTCATGGATCTTTGGTGCTGGTGACTCCTAGGACAGAATCCTGGATTAGTTAGTCCGTGGAGCTGATCCAGCACAGCAGGATTTGTTTCTCCAAGAAGGTTTTGGGTTTTTTTTTCGTTGGCTTTCCTAATATTTGAACAAGCACTCCTGTTTAATTCAGTGAAACAGAATCTTACTTGCATTTGAATCGTGGTCAGCAGCGGGCATGCTGGGCCGGTTGGATCTCTTAAGCTGTAACCATTTACTTCCCCATTGAGGTTTAAGCTGCTGGTAGCTCATTCGGTTTGCATGTTTCCATTCTTTAAGGAATCATTAAGGACTCCCAAACAGACCCGTCGGACTGGCTGCAGCGGCAAGGCCGATAGGCAGAGCCGGCCTGTGTTTAAAAACCGCAGGAAAGAGCCGGAATTGGACCGAATGGGTGAAGATTTAGTGTCACGCACCCCAACTACCTGAGAACAAGTAGGTGTAAGTGTAGGGGAGGGTGTGCTCCCGGTGAGCGCAGGCTCCAAAGCAGCGGGCGGGCATCGGTGCAGCTGTAGCATCCCCGGGTGGGAGAGCTGGGGCTGTCAAATGCTTCTTCGAATTGAAGTAGGAGGTGCTGAGCTCAAACCGCAGTAGGTTGGATCACTGAACTGGATCTCTTCCTCAAGACTTTGTGGTGGTGCTGCTGGCTTTGTGCCAGCACGCCGCCGGGCCGCAGCGGGCGCTGCACTTGGGCCCCGTTTCCATGCGGTGGCACCAAACGAACGGCCCAGGGAAGCGGGAGGAGGGACGGGAGGGCTGCGGGGACAGAGCCAGCCCCGGGGGGGGGGGCAGAGCCAGCCCCGGGGGGGGACGACACAGAGCCAGCCCGGGGGGGGCTGGGGGACAGAGCCAGCCCGGGGGGGGGGGGACACAGAGCCATCCCGGGGGGGGACACACAGAGCCAGCCCGGGGCGGGCAGCCCCCCACATCCGGAGCTGAACCTCCTCCCTTCTCAACCTTCTTGTTCGCTTTGCTGCCCAAAGTTTCTGAAACTCCCCAGCTCTGCCGTAAGCCGTCTCCATCTTTCAAGCTTAATAAACGGCCGTCGATAACAGCATTGCCAAAGCTTTCCCTTCTGCCACGGAGAGCAACGCGCGCTGATTTCCTGTAACTCTGTGCAACAGTCCGTAGATGATGTTATGGGCATCGCACAGGGGTCCAGAGCGCAGAAAGCTGCTGGGGAGCACAGAGGTTTGCTCTGGGATACGGGATAAACCTACTGCCTCCACTGCCCTTTCCTTCTTCCTCACTTGTTTTCATACATACGTAGTTTGTACGCGCTTAGTATCAGGGAACGCATCGTAATGACGGGTGAAGAAATCTAATGGGAACGACATGACGAGATGGACTGCAGAAAGGGGGAGAGCATCTCCAGAGGGAGAAGACTGCGGAGAGACAGTGCCCACCTTTTAATAGGACTCTCAGGTGAAAACAGCGGGACTTATTTGACTGTTTAATACACTGATTTTTCAAAGTGTTGGTCAGCAAATAGAGGTTTTGTTCCACAGAAAATTCCAGTGCTTCAGGATGTGTTTCTATTCCAGATCAAAATGAAAAGCACAAACCGCTCCCTGAAGTAATGTTCTGTAAAATGTTGGTTTGGAATAGTTGAGCTGGGCCCATTGCTTGAGTTGTTCCAGCTATGTTCAAATATTTTCTCTCTTTAAAACAACTACTCACAGAATTAACATTGAGTATACCTTAAATTGGAAATTAAATAAAATATTTGGTTCCCTCATCCCCTAAAAACACTGCAAATAGCTGCATGTTTGGGATTTAAATCCTGTTTTCTGGCACCTGTACTATGTTGAAACGTTTTCAGCAGCTCTCCTTGCAATGTTTAGTACTCCACATTTGAGCTGGAGAGATCCCCGAGTCAAGTTGCCCATAGTTGGAATTTTAAAAACAAAAGAGGGAAAGAAAAACTTGTCTTCTATTTTAGGGTCTTGCAGTACTGGAAATGCAAACACTGCAGAGTGAATATTTAACTAGTGCATGAGAATCGAAAAAAGTGTAAAGCAAATGCAATGCAGCAGTCTATTTGCCTTGTTCAGCATTAAGACATTAAAAATAGATTTACAGATTTCATAATGCGATTGCAACATTCACACAGGTTGGGATTTTTAATTTAACTTTGAACTGGATAATGCAGATTGCATGGAGACCAGAATGGACTATATTCTAATGGGAGAATTTGCCTTATGCAGGATTAACATATCAAAGGCAGAGAAGGATTTTTTGAGAAGGTGGCACAATGATCTGGCTTGCTTGCCAGGCTGGCATCCTGCTAAAGCTGTTGGCATCAGCGTGCGGTTTCAGACCATTTCGGGCAGTAGGGAGGCACTTGCTCTGCTTTTATCGCGTTCCTTCGTGTCGACCACGTGCGATACAACCTCTCATGGTGCAGTCTGGTAAATTTTGGTTCTGTCCTCTCTTGGCATTGGAGGTCTGAGCAAACAGCCTTCTGCTGAGCGGTGGCACAGCGTGATCCTGGAAGGGCAGTGCGCTCTAGCAGCGGGCTGTCCTGGTGGAAGTCAGGTTGCCACTGAAAGCAGATTGCGTTTTTGGTTGGACTGCCCATACCTGTCCCAGCCAGTGGTGATTAGCTTCAATTCCCATCGTTGTAGTTTGTTTTGTGTTCTCTCAAACTAAAGACATTTGCATCTGGAAGCAATGCTTGATGTGCACCTTCTTGTTTTGAGTACCTGTTCTCAGTCTGCTTTGGGAATGGGCTTCCAAATGGTTTAGCAGGAAAGGAGGAGTGTGTGTCTCCTGGAGATGAGGAGCGCTTGCAGCTCTGGTAGACGTGCTGTAGTCAGGGCACTTCCAGGTCAAACGTTGGGAAGTTTGCAGAATTTGTTATTACCAGGAGAAGCCGGGCTGTGTCTCTGAGGGATTCTAGCACTCGGCACTGAGTTACTTTTAAAAAAAAAAAAAAAAAAATCTATTAAACAACTAAGAAAAGACAGCGGTTTAGTGCTGTTGGCTGGGCAGTGAGGAGATGTCATCCTCTCGTGTCTCTTCCCTAACAGCTGCCATGCATCGTGCTCTGACTCAGGCGTAGTTGAAAATGTTGGCTTGAATGCTGGTCTGAATAATGTTGCTGGAGAAGGACTTCAAGGCGGGTAGGTATTCAAAGAATTTGTGTCACTGACAAGGGCAGATAGCTGCCGTACACATTTTGGACGTACAGTGGAGAAGGTGAGGAGCAGAAAGGCTGTAGGCAGGTCCTTAGGAGCGACTGCGGGTGGGATGGAGAGACAGCACGTTCTGTCGGTTTACCTCCGCACCGGATCCTTCTCCTGGGGATACACTTGTCAGTGCAGCTGTGCCAGAGCTGGACTTCTCCACTGCCAAACAACCAGAATAATGAAAAACTTTGCTGTTTCGCTCCAGAAGGATCAGACAAACTACCACCATCTGTACTTAGAAAGGCAGAACACAACTCTGAGCCCCCTGCACATGCAAATGTGTAATTTTGAAGACGCTGTGTCTGTCACACGCCATTTTGCACCCCAGTGCAAGGACATCAGATGGGATGGTACCGCCTGCTCCCTCCTAAGAACGTATATTCATTGGCCCAGCCCCTATCCACGTTGTAGTGATATGTCTTATTGTGAAAATCCCCCTCTGAGATTCATCTCTTTGATAAAAGGTTCTCCTCCTTAGCTGAACTCTCAGTATCACGTTAGTTAGCTTTTTTTCTAGCAGAAGTGGAAGGGGGGTATTTGCAAGTCTCAATAGCCACATATCCCTCTGCACAAAGACTTTGCAACCCTCCGCTGGTGTGGCAAGCTTTGTGTGCTTTTCCAGGATGGTGGCATTTCATGATCACGGGGATTATCCTTGTTCTTCAACAATGTCAGAAAATGGTCCATATGAAAACAACTGACTGATGGGATGAACAAAAGGAATTATATATAATTTTGTCTGAGAACTCAGATGCCTTCTGGGAAGTATCATATAATACCCAGCATGAAATATCCCATCAAACACGGACAGCACAGACATGGAACAACGTTGAGCAAGAAGTTTGACCAGAGCACTGATTATTGATTTCAAAACATCCCAGTGCTATGCGGCCACAACAATCCGAGGCAAAACTGGAGTAGTCAGAGAGAACCAAAGTGGCGCAGACACGCTGCTCACACGACTGTTGAAGATCACTTAATGCAGATATGCAACAGCTGCAACAAGTTTCATGCAGAGACATGCCTTTATATTTCATTTAAGTATAGGCATCGGCCCGGGCAGGGGAAGGAATGCTGTCTGAAAGTAATGGTGAGCCTTCCGCATCTGGAACGAGAATTCGTACTGAATCGTCTCAAAAGTGAAGGACCGGTGAGCAGTTTCAGCGCAGCGACTTGGGTTGAGGGTTGACTACGAACTGGGCTGTCTCCTTACATCTTCAGAAATGAAAAAGGAGGTGATTTGTAAGCTTGCGTTGCTGCTGTTGGCACGATAGTTGTCCTAAGGATAAGGATGCTGCGATTTGCCAGAGCACAAATTAAGCCATTCCTTTTACGCTTGGCCTTTTTTTAAAATCTCCTCCGCTGCTCTCCAGCCAGCTCCAGCAGCCTCTGGGGATTCCTGGGCCCTTTCCAAGTGACCTGTGTGTGACAACAAAGAAAAATAAACTTTTATTCACTATACGGTGATCCCTAGCACCCGCCGGAAAGTGTCTGGAGATCACCAAAATTAAACGTGCTGAGAACTGGCCTCCGCTAGAGTTTGTCAGATACACAACTGGATGGTTGCTGGTTTGGGTGTATTCTGGATGGAGCTCGAATGATGGTCACCTGAAGGGCACAGGCAATTCTCCAGCGTGGCCATTTTTAACACCAAAATGCTGGATTTCCATGGCACAGCAGAACTGTCAGGACCCAGATGATGCCACAGAATACACCCAGAATGTCGTGTTTTATGTGACCCCTTCGCCTTGTTTCTTCTAAAGCAGCAGCCACCTGGCTGAGGAGTCTGGTCCGTCCTCCCACCGCGCTCACCGGGGCTGAGGTCCACAGCTCTGTCCAGAGAAATTCAGGCCGGTATTTACAAATAAAACTTGCAGATTTTTATCTGCTTGTCTTTAAAAGTTACACTGTATTTCATGACAGGGTTGTTTGGAGTTTTTTTCTGAAACAGTTTCAAATGTGTCTGAAACAAAGCAGCAAGAGCTTGTGAAATAGGTTCCTTCCTCTCTGTCAGCTCTGGGTTCAAGATTTGGAGATTATTGAAACTATTTTCACTAACTCAGCTTGGAGTATTTCTGTAGGTTTTTTTTTAACCTCTGAGAATGTTTCCTTCCATCAGCAGGTATTGCAATAGTCTGCAATGGCTTTTTCTCCTTTTGGGCAAAAGTTAAGTGTGAATTTATAACACGATTGCATAAAGATTTCAGAACTGGGCTCCAAAAACTAATCGATGTTGCCGTGATCTTACTTGCCTTGAGATTACAGGCAAGAAACACCCCAGTGATAGAGTTAAACTTCCCGTAGCAAGCTCAGATGAGCCGCTGAGCTCCAGCGTATTTTTATTAAGCTTCCCTGAAACGATTTTCAAAGGATGAAAACCTAGGCTTAGCTAGCTAGAGTTTAACGCAGCCAAACTGTTACCCATAGTCTTTACAGAACATGCTGTAACCTTTTCGCTAAACAATCTGCTCTGCTGTTACCGAGTTTTACCCAATATTCAAATGAAACTTGTTCCTTTTCAACCTTTGCCAAGCTGAGGTTATTAAGAAAGAGATACAAATTAAAAGGATTAAAAATGCAGCTCTAATTAAACACATATGAGCAGTTAAGAGTCGGCTCTGCCCTGGTTATCTGTGCACATAGAAATATCACACACAGCTTAAACCAGCCATAGTCTCCATTAAGTTCTTGCTAAAGGCACCACCAAACAACGTAATAACACGCTGTGCTTTTCTCTAGAGCTTTTTCTATGTAGGTCCTAAAATGTTTTAAAAAATTAGACGAGCCCTTGCTGTCCCCACTTGCAAAGGAGAAGGAGCGCAAGGTGAGGAGCGTTTCTCGGCTTGTGTTTTCGACAAACTTGAAGTCTGTGGCCTCCGCCGCGGAGGACAGCTCCTGGTTGTCCCCCAACGCTGCGGCGGTGGCGTGAGATGGGACGGGGATGGTTTGCCTTTCCAAGCAGACCTGATGGTTTTTTCAGAGGAATGTAAAGTGCAACCAAAACACAGTAAGCAATTTTGGCTTTCTATGACAAAAGTGAGTTGGTATCTCTTAATAAGTATCCAAACAAGCCCTTGAAGACACATAATCACAAAACAGCATGTGCGATCACAGCTTGGCATTTTAAAGGATTAGAGGGGGATTAGGACGTTTGTAAATTCCTCACCAACCTTTTGTAGAGACAGGATGGAATATTTTTTAAAGAATTCACAAGCAGCATCTGTCTGTTAAAAGCCTTTATTCCCTGATTTGTGCTGGGTGTGGATCGCTTTGTGATTATTTTTTTTTTTAAAGTAGCATAACATAGCTCATCAATCCAGGCTGCATATAAATCCTGCTTTGTATGATTCCTATTAAGTTTCAAGGGGTTTGTGCTCCTCATGAAGAATGGGAAAACCTTCTTGCACCAGAGTATAGCAGGTCCTTTCGTTCTCCTGCTGGTGTTGCTGGTTTAACACACCCACCCAAGGGAATAATACCACCTGGGGGAAAAAAAAGTGAATTTTCATCCCCAAGAAGTGTTCAAGAAAAGCCACTCCTATTCTAGTACCTCTTGGGCCAACATATCATGATTGGCTTGAAAAATCACCGTAAATAATCAAGGTTCACCAGACAGGATAACAGGACTTACCTGCTCTCTCTGGGAATGGGAGATGAAGCTGGACCGGAAAGGAGAGGAACGCCCGGACTCGCGCCCGCATCCAGGTGAGATGATCTGACAGATCATTTGGATACGGTGCATATTAAACAGGGCTGTTCAGAGCATCCCTCGGGTGAAAAGGAATAGGAAATACTATGCAAAAAGAAAAAAAAAAATATCTATTTGCTTGAGTGGGCTACATTTTCAATATTCTATCTGGCTGCTGGTTGATAGGAAACCTTCTAGGCAGGGAGCAGCTGCGGTACCCGGTGCTAACCAACCCGCTTGTTTTGTAAAGGAGGGGAGGCTTTCTCTGTGTCCATCTCTTTCTTTGTCCAAGACTGTAGCTTGGTTTGGGAGCATGGGTAAAGTTCTGGAACATTGTTGCTAAGGCCACAGGCCAAAGCTGGCGGTGCTGCAGGGTCCAGGGGTTGTCATCTTCTCACTAAGGCTGCTGAGGATGGAGTTTCTGTGCTGCCACCTCTACCTGCTTCTAGCAGGGTGCAGTAATCCTTGCCCATGTGCATATCTGCCAAGGATAGATCAACAAAAAAACCACTGCAATCTTTGGGCCGAGCTTTTAGGTAATTTTATTTTTTTTTTTCCCCAAAAGCCTGAATGTGCAAAGCTCTGAACCTGACAATTTCCTCTATACCAGTATCTTACCACTGTTTCCTTAGCCAGAAGCTAATCTTGACCATGAAAGCTACTTTGGGTTAAGGATATGAATTTAAAACAACCTATCTAGTCCTAAGTAGCCTGTGTATGACTCCTTACTACTAGTAGTCTGAAGCGGGCTCAGAGTGGTCACCCACAGAAGTCCTCAGGAATGGGCAAATCTTTCCAGACACCTCCGGACGTGAGGAAAGAGCTGCAGCAGCTCTGCTTTTAACAACTGCACACATGCTCATAAGCTTTTCTCATTTCTTTCATTTTTATTGTCTGCATTTACCTAGGAATGATCATAAGGGGATTCGCTTAGAAAAATTTGAAGGAATATATATGGGATTTGGAGGAGGGAGGGAGACTCCCCCAGCCGCAGCATCAGGCTTCGTTGTATGAGCTGGTGACTCGGGTATCAATACAAGTGACAGGGCCACCACCCAGGCAGCGATAGCATCCTCCCTGCAAGGAACAGAGGGAGGTTCCCACCCCACGTCAGTTCGGCCGGTTCTTTGCTCCCTTTCTGGCTCATTGTTCACTTTTAAGTATACTTGGAGTGTTTATTTGCCAATCTGTGTGGATAAGTAGGGCATGGGGATGTTAATTTTTGTTGCTACTTGTCCTTCAGCCCTGGCCCGCGAGTTCTGGCGCAGGCTGATGCCTTGCTGGCAGCCCTCTAACCAGAGGCAGTTTGCGCTCGGGTGCTTCTCTCTGTAGAAATACAAACACAGTATTTCATACGGTCACCCCTTAGGAAATACAGTAATTCACATGAGTTTAATTAACCCGGAGAAGCCATTGTACTGAAATGTAGCTACCTGTAAGGGAGAGCAGGGCGAGCACCAGGCTTAAATGGGAGAAAGGTCCCAACTTTAAACCAGAAGAGTAGGTGTAAATCTTCCCCTTAGAAGGGGGGAGGGATTAGTACGCACAGGCCCAGCAGGAGCCCAGCTTATTGCATCTTCACATTTTAGCCGTATTAAAAAAAAAAAAAAAAAAAGAAAGAAAGATAATCCTGGAATATTTAATGTCCCATTTCTTCATGACTAGAGAGATTAATTGGGAAATGAAAGTAACTGGGGGGGAGGGGGGAGAGACCAGAACAGCACAGGGAGGTGCAGGTACGGCACAGGATGGCACAGGTACGGCACAGGTACGGCACAGGCACAGGTATGGTACAGGCACGGCACAGGCACATGTCTGGCACAGGTACGGCACAGGCACAGGTCTGGCACAGGCACGGCACAGGCACGGCACAGGCACAGGTATGGTACAGGCACAGCACAGGCATGGTACAGGCACGGCACAGGTACAGGTACGGCACAGGTCCGGCACAGGTACGGCACAGGCACAGGTCTGGCACAGGCACGGCACAGGTCCAGCACAGGTCTGGCACAGGTCCGGGTCTGGCACAGGTACCTGCCCTGCCCTGCGGCGTTGGGCAATGGAGAAGCCACCTTCAAAGATCAGGGGTTTGCTCTTCTCCATCTGCCTTTCTCCTCCTCCTCCTCCTGTTTTAATAATTCCTGGGTGACTGATACTGACCCCGAGGTCAGGAGTCTCCAGTTAAGAGCCAGGAAATGCCCTTCCCGCTGGTCATTATTGCCTAATTAACAACTGGCAGGATTTCCCAACCGACGGGCATGGGATGGGCACGTTGAGGGGTGGGGGCGCAGAGCACTTGGCAGCCTTTGCATGTGACAGCCCGGGGGGGGGGACGGGCTGGGGGGCTCAGGAGGTGCCGCCAGGCTCACGTACACCGAGAAGAAAGTTTTTTCACAAAAACAACGTCGAGAAACGGCCGGGTTTAAGGGCAGGTATTTCCAACCGCTGCCACGGTGTCAGAAAGAGCTTCTAAAAGCTGGGAATGATGGAAAGGGCTGGGAACAGCCCATTGCCCCCCCCCGTTACCCCTCTGGCCTCAGGCAATGGATCCTTGGCTTGAATCAACACCGGGCAGGGGCTGAGAGGGAGCAGGAGCGATTCCAGCCCTTCACCCACCCTCATCTGCCAGCCGGGACAGTCTGCCACCAGGGATGTCCCCTATACACCGCATTACATACCTGTCTTCTGCGAGGGACACTCCCCATCCGAGGGGTTTTACAGTGTTTGTGGCACGTTGAAAGGTTTGTTAAAACCCCTGAGCTTTGGAAAAACCCTAACCCTCTCCATCTGAAGAAGGATGTGGGAGGGAAGTGCATTTTAATGTTCTGGGTGGCCGGGATGGAAAAGCAATGCAGAAAGTGCTGTGGAGTAAAAGGGTTTGAAGGCTGGGGTTGGCTGCTGGGGGTCAGGGCTCCGAGGGGGTCCTCCGTGGGCCACTGTAGGTCACTGATCTGGCAGAAAATTCACCCAGCAGAAGCAATGCAGGGAGGGGTCCAACGAGTGCCGGGAGCTGGATCCTGCTGCTGGGAGCCCAAAAAAAGGAGAAGGAAGAGATGAAAGAGAAAGCCCCCCCTCCTTTGGCACTGGTGCAGCTGCCCGCAGAAGAGCAGCCTGAGGCCACATTCGCTACCCATGAATCCGGGCACTGCTGCAGCGTCCAGTGTCACCCGTCTGATGAGCATCAGGAGTGCAAGGACACGGTTATCTCTGCTGAGATGGAGCACATGGTGTAGCACGTACAGCAGCAGGATGCTTTGTCCTGCGCTAGTATGCACTTCACCACTACCCCAGCCAATTCACTCTTTAAAAATTAGAATAAAATAAAACCAACAAGGGAATTTGCTTCAATGAGGACAGGGAATTGCTCGTCTGGCACCCAGATGCCTTCAGACTGGATTTGGCATCTTCTTGCAGCACAGCCTTACGCTGAGAATTACTATGGAGCAGCTAACTTCATACCATTGTAATTTAACTCCCATCTGCAGGCACTGAGTGCGCTGTGGTGATGTATTGATAGCAGTATAAATGTATCTCACGTGCCTATAGAATGAATAAGTTTATACAGCTGCTCCTGGTGACGCTGTCGTGGAGGGCCCGGAGCAGATGAGCCTGGTGTGAGAGCTCGGTAACTGGCCCGTGCCTTTCAGGGCAGGATCACGAGGTGTGTGAATGGTCTCCCATGCCACACCACCCAATTAAAGATGTCAAGCCACACAGATACAGCTGAAAAAGGACTTACTGCTATAAATGATACTGAAAATTAATATGGATGAAATACAGCTGAACCCTTTTTTAATGCATTTGCTCACCAGGGGGATAGGCGGGCTGCAGCCAATGTCACTGTTTCCTTTGGAGAACCAGAGTCCTTTCATTTGTGTCAATCTTCCACCTGCAATCAGAGAAAAAAAATAATAGAAATAAAAGTAGCCTGCCACTGTAGCATGACTAAGGACAGGAAAAACAGTGCAAAGTAACAGAAGTTTTTCTGTAGAGAGCATGCTTTTAAAGGGTCACGGGGCTGATCGGTGGGGAGCGTAACTGGGGCAT
Organism: Balearica regulorum gibbericeps; assembly: GCF_011004875.1. Lineage (NCBI taxonomy): Eukaryota > Metazoa > Chordata > Aves > Gruiformes > Gruidae > Balearica > Balearica regulorum. The sequence goes on along the minus strand of NC_046199.1, from coordinate 14,587,042 downwards.
CCTGACAGCCCCGTTCCTGCTCTATCCATCACAGTGACACCTAAACCCTGAATAAATCCCTGGGTATTCCTGGGTCATGTTTGCTTTTTCTCAGACTGGTTTTCCAGCTCATGCTTTCAGAAACAGGTTTGAAATGAAGATTTCCATATTTATGTTCCTATTAACATAGATGCATTAAAAGACTTAATGAGCTTATGTAACAAATTGCTACACGACATTGTTAACAATTCAAGAGAGGATCTGTACTTAGGTAGATAAGGATGGCATTTGCAATGGCACCAGCTCTGGTAAAATTACAAGGAGCATCAATTGCATGCTTCAGGTAGACTGTCCTGAGACTGGAGCCTAAAGGTCTCCACCATGGTCCAGTCTCGCCGGCGAGGGGTGTGCGTGGGGAGCCGTGTGCCATAACCCACTTGTAGAGCTTCAACAGGGTGATACGGGCAGCAGCCCCCGCCCAGGGACTTCCCGTGTCCAAGGGACGAGATGAGGTTGTGGTTGCAGCCCAGGTCTTGGCAGAGCCGGCATCACCTCTTTGCCATCACAGCCTGCCGGTGTTGAGCAAGACCCTTTGGGCACGTCTGCAGAGACCGGAGCTTTCTCTGTGCCTGCTCTGAACTGGCTCCGTGTGTCAGCGGGTTTGGGAAGCTGCCAGCCGCTGCTCTGCCCGAGCCAGCGTGCCTGCTCCGGCAGGGAATTGGTGTCTCAGGTGCTGCGAGGGCTCCTGGAGCTCCCAGATCACATCTGGCCAGCTTGGGGCAGGGGCAGGGCGAGCTGGAGGTGTTTGCAGCTTGTAGATATGCTTTACATTTCCGTGTTTCCTGCTTCCCCACTATAAACAAGGAAATACCGTGTCCCCACACTTTTGGGACGGGAAGATGCATGCCGTGTGCATGCGTAGGTAGTGCAGAGCTGGCGAAGACTGACAGTGTCACAGACGTTCAGCCAGTCTGAGGCTGCTGAAGATGTAAATTCTCCCTTGCTTGTGTGCAGACACGGTCCTGGCTACTGTCCAGGCTCGTGGGTGCAACACGCTTTCCAGAGAAGCGGGGGCTCAGAATTTCAAAAAGCAACTACTCCGACCCTTCTCCTCCCCAGTTAGTAAAAACCAGGTTTGTACGGACAAGTCAATAGGCTGGGGCTCTCTTGCCCAGTCTCCCAGGAAGCCACCACTGGCCAACAGCTGTGGCACCAGAGGCACCAGCTCATCCCTCCCATTCATTGCAAAGCCTCCCTGTGACTATTTACATGCCACCATTATTAAGCAGGGCCAGGTTCGGGCTCCAGAAGGCACCGCGGGCTTGATGAGGTTTGGCTTGCTTTGCTGGCAGAAGCCACAGGCGTTAAGTGGTAACTGGTGCCCTGGGCACGGACAGGAGCCCGGGCGCTCCCAGGGCACCGGGGGCTCTGGAAGACCCCGGCCTCATGGCCGTGTTTTGCTGGCCATGTGGTGGCTGCCGTGGCTTTGTATGACGGCTGAGAAAGCGCAGGCGATGCCTGCCGCACCAGAACAACGCTGTGCCTTGGAAACCCGGGAACTGGCGAAGAGATTTCTGCTGTTTGCGGTGGTGTTGCTCTGAGCAGCTCCTAACCACGCTACAACAGATTTACAGCCTCGGTGAAATGCGAGCGAGGATTCCTTTGGCAAAACTATGCTGGGATAAGCTATGCTGACAGAAAAGCACTTTAGCCGGTGTATTCTGTGTTTACACAAGAGGAGCGCTTTATCGGTCTAGCTATACTGGCAAATCTCCCCTCGGGCTAGTTAGTCTTCTCTGCAGCTTTGCTGTGTAGCTGTATGGGCAACGTCTCCAAGGAGAGATGAGTTTGGCACTCGGCGAGGGGACTGGCGAGAGAGCCTCGCCGTGCCCGCACGGGGCGGTTAGCCAGGCTTCCCCCTGGGGCAAGCATTGCCCGACAGCCTGGACCCAGCCCGGGGTTCAGGTCACTCTGGCAGCGCACCAGCACACACCCTCGGTGTGGACACGGCGCGCTCTGGGGTAACCCGTAATTTGCATGGGTGCAGCTTGACCTGGTTTGAGCCCGTGTCTGCCGCTGGATTTGCATCTGTTCAGCTGAGCTGGTTTTGTTTCGCTGCCGTGATTGTTTTCAATTCTAACGCAGCCCAGCACAAGGAAGTGGTGGCCTCGTTCCTCTCCTCCCGGCATCAGGGCTGGCTTTCAAAGGCAACCATCCGTCTTGCACCGACACAACTCTCAGTTGTAAAAACTGCCTTCCCTGCCCTCCACGTTCCCTCTCGTTCCTTGACGACCCTTGTCCCATGACTCTCCAAAGCAAAACTTCCCGGTGCCCCAGAGGGAGGGGGCAGCTCTTCTCACATCCCCTCCTGGGCTCCCCTCAGCTGCTGTCCCAGGCCGTGCTCCCAGGGCCATTAATCCCAGCTCTCTGGACCACCAAGGCATCTAACAGTACAGATCGGACCTGGCTCAGGTGTGGAGCCAGGGCTGCCTTTCTGCTGAGCCAGTCCAAGCACGTGGTTAGGGTCAGCCTCAGAGTTTTTGTGAATTTGCTTTGGTGACAGGGTGATGGACCAGGTCTGGCTGCAGTGGCGTGGGCAAATGACATCTTACACTGCGTAAAACTGCTGCTACCGAGTAAATGTCAGCCTCTTTTTTAGTGCATTTACACTGACTTAGTGCTTTCCAGTGATGGGTTTTGGTACTGGTAGTAGGAGATTTAGAGCTGCTTGCACGGTGGTGCTCAGTGGTGTCTGGACTGTGGCTCCTAAATCCCATGGGATGGGAACTCTTGGCTCTTTCCTAAACCAACTACTGTGTCAGAGGTTGGAAATCCAGCAAATACCTTTGTTACGGCACTTAAACTTCTCTGGGCTGATACCTACGGGGCACTTTTCACTACTGCAGCAGGTAGAAATATAACACAGGCAAAGAAAGCGCTGGGGATCGGGCGTGGAGAGCCACAGCTGCCTGATCGCGGGGGGTTCCGGTGCAGAGCAACGACAGGAAATCTTGGCACGTGGGTGCGTGTGTGCAGGCAGAGGGGAAAAGAGGTGACAGAGGAACAGTTGGAAGCCCAAAAATGAAGATGCCTGAACGGCTGCCTGAACTCAGATTTGAACTGAAGCACTCGGAGTCGTACCGCTTCCCTTTTGTTACTGAATAGTGAATACTGAATGGGTTTTTAATACAAGAAAAATCACCTGGACATCCCAAGTCTGCATCCTTCTGCAATCATACCTGCATGCAATTAGCCAAACACAGGTGAGAAGTTTCTAAAAGTGGTGTGAATTCTTTCACCTCAGAGTATCTCCTTTGTGCCTTTGCAGCAGTAGTGCTGCATGAAGCTTTGCAAATAATTTTGCCTGGAAAAAAAAAATAGATCTATTAAAAAAACCCAGACCCTGCACATATTTGCTACAGTAACCACACAACCTCATCCCGGACTCCTGCCTCTGCAGATACACCTGCAAAATCAAGTCCTTGAGAATGCAGCTTGGAGCGGGTTTGGAAGAATTTGGAGGTATTTGCTGGCACCTGATATTTTATGATGCTGACAGCCCTTCCCTGGTGCCTCATTAGCATGCTTATAAATGACAGAGTGCATTAGGTATAGAGTTTTGACTGATGTAATTTTTGCCAGCAGTTCAATTTTTTTTTTTCCCCCCACACAGCTCTGCTTCCTCCTGCCACGGAATGGAGTTACGAGCGTATCAGCAATGGAGAAACACCGCAAAGGAGAAAACGTGGTGTCACCAAACCCTCTGTATTTTCCAATGCATCGCATTGAAGCAAACCTTACCTGTGGTAATCTATTAACGGGGACGTGGAAGGGAAGAGAGTGTCCTTGTGCTCTGCTTTGGTGCTAAGTGATAAAAAGGCCAAAGAGTTCAGGAATTTTGTATTTGTCTCTAAATTTTTTGTCCTTCTGAGTTTCCCCCCCATATGTGATACTTAGCAGCTTTTGCCCAGCCCAGCTTTGGTGGAGGTCTCTGGGGAAGGCTGGCTACTCAGAGGGGTTGGGAGTTTTCGAGAAACTGGAGTCTGAAAGTAAAAGAGTAACTGAATTTTGGTTTCTTTACTTATTTAAATTGCCTACGGGGAAAATCTCGGCTTCAACTCACATGACCCATCTCCCTGTCACTGAGGTCAGTTTACTGATTTCATCGCCCCTTTAAGACACTGAAGAGTGAAAGGTAACTGAAAAAAAGGCATCAGACTGTTCCGTAAATTCCTTTCCTACTGTATAAGTACTGTCTGCAGCTCTGCTGAATTCCTTTATATTGTGCTCGAAATGGTTGTTGAAAGTATTCAGATTATTTATCTATTAGGATTTTAAACCTGTGCACGTCAGTGTATACGTGTGTATGTACATGGGGAAGTGGATGTTTTAAAAAACACACTTAACACACTTGATTGACTCCCTGAAGGTGCACAGGCTGTACGACCCCTCAAAGCTGGGGATGGAAAAGACCTTTTGTCCCTGGTGCCCATCTCTGTCATGGAGAAACCTTCCCCAAACCATCACCGTTGTGCCTCAGCAGTTTTCTTAAAGCATGGTGCATCATTTAAGGTATCATATAGGCTGTGTATACCCTGGAAGCAGAGGAAAGGATAAAGAGAGCATCTCGTGGCAGATGTTTTTCCAGTGCAATTATAGGCCAGTGACAGTGCCCGCTCCTTTGTCTGAAAGGGCAAAAGGAATGGGGGGCTCATATAGAAGGATTTGTATTATCTACAGCCTGAATTGGGCTGAGTAATGGTTTTTTCAGCTCATTTCTGTGTCTGTATTTGAAATATTTACTTTTCTGCTATTTTAGCCTATGGGATTCTTTCTTTTTGTGGTAACAGATTTTTTTTTTTTTCTTATTGAGGTATAAGTAATTAACTGTAGGAATGTATGATCCACCAAGACTTTATTTTTTAAAGTATGAATTATGTATATTGTGCCGAGAGCCTGTTTATCTTTTTCTTTCAGAAAAGAGCCTAACTAAATACATGAGTCTTGATTTCACATTTAGCATGGTAGTGTTTTGACTGGGGTTTTTTTATCTTGTTTTTGGGGTTTTTTGGGGTTTGGGTTTTGTTTGGGTTTTTTGGGTGGGTTGGTTTTTTGTTTTTTTTCTTTTTATGTGGAGTCTGCTTCCTGCACTAACAAACTGAGCTCAATTACACACCGTCCAGCAACAACATCCTTTAGAGCAACACTCTCTGGCTAACAGCAATGAAATTCATGGCACTGCTGCTACTAAAGGACATAAAACGGAGGGAATAAAAAAAATAAATAAATCGGAGTATCTCTCCAGAATGGAGTGATCACACCACTGCAGGCAGAATGTCGGAGCCCCGAGAAGGCACCTCAGGATCATTGGGCAGAGGTGCAAGGGTCTTGGGGACCGTGGCTCCTGCTTATCAGGTGGTCCCACCCGATGAGAATCCAGCTCTCGCCAGCACTGGGATCATTACCCGCGTTTTATGAATGAGGAGACCGAGGTAAACGCAGCTGCCATCACATTTGTGGTCATCCCTTGCCTCAAGGACAGGGACAGGCAGGGAATTCGGGTCTTCCTCTCCGCTGTCCCATGCTGTGCCTACAGGCAGGCTCGTGCGAGCTCCCTCCCAGGTATCCATCTTCTGCCACGAACCATCCAGCTTTACAAAACTTCTCGCGTACAAAAGCCAGAGGAACTCCTTGCAGGAGCCCGAGGCAGCTGCTCCTCGCTGCTGAACCTCTGCCACACGCCACGAAGCATCTAACCCAGGGCCCGAAAGCGCCTGGTGTCAAAGCCTGTCACTTCTGCCCGTGAGTTGCTAAACACATCCTCTCTGCTGCAGGGTCACGGCACGCTATGGCCGGGGGACTCTGCTCCTCCAGCTCCGTCGGGAAGGAGCAGGAAGAAAACGTAGCTGGAATCGTGTTTATTAAGCAAATTAATAGGTTGGGAAAACACTAGCCGCGGTGCGGGCACGCTTTCTTCTCGGCTCCTGCGGGAGCGGGGTTGGGAGCGGGGCAGGTGATGAGCGCTCGGCGGCGTGTCGGCACACTCAGCCCCCGCCGGGGCTCCTGCTGCCGCCCCGCCCCTCAGCCACCGCCGTAACCCCGGGGCGGTGCCCGGAGCCCTGCTCGAGTCCGGCCTCGCCGGTCCCCGGGGATGCGGAGGCAGCTCGGACCGCCGCCGGGGCCGTGCGACCCAGCCAGCGCCTCCCGAGCGGCCAATGCCCCCCCGGGGGAGGAGGAGGAGGAGGAGGAGGGGGGGGAACAGAGGGCGAGGAAGAGGTTCCCGTCGGTCAGGGATGCTCCCGGTGCGAGCAGCCACGGGGAAACACGCACAAACACACCCCCCCATCCCCCGGGGCGCCGTGAAGGGAGGAGAGGCGACAGATCAGCCGCAAAAACCTCCTTAAAATGTCCCTGCTCGGCCGCGGCCCGGTGGGATCCGTCCGGCAGCGGGAAACGACCGTGCGAGGCAGCCGCCGAGAAGAGAGCCCGGCGGGGGAAGCCCCGCGGCGGAGGCACCGTCTTTCCGTCCCCGTCCCGGGGCAGGGGAACCCGCGGGGTGACGGGCTGCCGGGACCAGGGTTTGGGAGGGGAGAGGACAGGCGGGGGGGGGGATGAGGTGCGCAGGCGCCCTGCTCCGCGCTGCTCCGCGCTGCTCCGCGCCCAGGTGTCCGCGGCTCCGCCACGGAGGCAGCAGCCGGTGCCGCGCCCCGTGGCTCTGCCGGGGAGGATCGGCTGGCAAGGGCAAGTACGACTCTCTGCACTTGTCCTGGCACCCCCGGGAGCTCCCCCCCCCCCCCCCGCCCCGAGCAGGGACCCTCTGCAGCCCAGCCGGGGCGGGGGGAGGTTCTGTCCCCTTGGCGGGGGGTGTCCTGCCCATCCGGGCTGGGGCAGCCCGGGCGGGATCCGCTGCGTGGAGCGGGGGAAGGTGGAGGGACGACACCACCCCGCTTTCCGCCCCTCCCCGCGGACTCGGTGTGGAAGTTACATGAAAAGTCTCCCCGGGCAGCAGGTCCCTTTGTAAAGCTCTGCGGGAGCCGAGGCGACAATCCGGACAGGTTGCTGCAGTCTCATTAATGATACAGATATGTCTGGGTTCAAATATTTTTTTAGAGGAAAAGGGATGTAACTAATTAGCATCCCCACGCTCTTTTAATTGCTGCCAAATAGGAAAACTACTGAATGTGACAGAGGCTTAGCAGTGGGCTCTGGCTCCCCTCCCGAGAGCGTGTTCACACCTGGGAGCACTTTATGGTCCCCCGTGGGAAACTGCATCCTCGTAAAAAGAGAGAGAGACGTGCGGGGGAGCTGAGCGCCCAGGAAGCAAGAAACCGCTTCTCCGTGGAAACGGGGGGTGTCCCAAAGTAATGGCAACAATTTTTTTTATTTCTTTTTTTAAATAAGTAAATAAAGCTGCCACCTGTCAGGAGCCACCTCCCCGGCTGCTCCTCGGTTCCTGCAGAGCTCTGACCCGTGTCTCAGAGGGAGTGCCCAGGGAGGAGCCGCGTCCTCGCAGCAGCCCTGGCTGCCTGCGCCTTTCCTGGGCCCGGGACTTCCCGGGAAAGGGAGACTTTCGCCGGGCGTGGGAGGGCCCAGTCGGGCGGTGGACGGGCGCTGCCGCCGCTGTGCTTTGCAGTGGCCCCAGCTCGCCCGGCTGCAGCCCGCTTCTCCCTCGGTTTTGTCTATAAACGGAGCGGATTGCTCACGCTTCAGAGAGGGACCGGCTCAAAAAGCGTTATTCCCCGCCTACAGCCCAGAAAAGGCCCGAACCGCTGAGCTGCCCAGATACCGCGCCGGTTAATTAATCAAAGCATCCCTCGACAGAAGCACCCGGGGCAGCAGCCTGGCTCGGCCCCGGGGCGGCATCACCTGCGCGGCCGGGGCCCGGGGGGGGGGGGGGGGAAGCTCTTTGGGGCCGGGCCCCCCGCGGAGGCAGCAGCCCCCCCGTGCCCGTCCCTGGCAGCTGCGGCCAGCAGAGACCGAGGAGCAAGTGGATGTACGGGAAAGTTTGTCTCAAACTTCCTCGTATTTAGCCTCTTCTCTGCTTTCTTGGTTTGTTTTCTAGGAAGCCAAGTGCTCATTTTGGCCGCCTTGTTTAGGTAATTTCTTATGAATCCCTCATCCTCTTCCACGCCTTTATCTAGAAATATTATTTATACATACACAACAAATAAGAAACTGAATTCATCTGCGTGATTTTGGCCACCAAAAGAAACAAAACGAAGGCGCGCAGACCTTGACAATTCCAAAGAATGAGAAAATCATGGTCGCTTCTCTGTGGCATTTCTGAGCAGAAAGAAAATCTGGTTTTTTAACGATAAAAATGACCAACAATGCTACAATACAGGGTCTCTTTGGAAGGAAGAAGAGCTGATCCCAAACCTGGAAGCTCGACGGTTCCCTTCCTCGTTTCTTTCTAAATCCATCTTGTCCCTTTAATACAAATGAACTTTAAGCTCCCCCTGTCTTTTATTATTTAGATTCCTAGTCTTAATGACGCCAGGAGCAGCGCAAGCACACTCGCTAATAATCGTCGCGAACTGCATTTCAAAGAAACATCCCTGGAAGAAAAACACCGTCGTTTAAAAAAAATAAATAGAGACTCCACCAAAAATGATAATGCGGAGTCCCTGCTGCTGCTGGGCTTAATGCAACTGCTGCAAATCAGCACCTGCGTGCTAGATAAGGCAGATAACACCTCCAACAGTTACTTCCAGCACCCCCATCCTCCTCGGTTTTATTTTTAGATCATTCATGTAGTCGGATAGAGGGTTTTTTTTTTTTTTTTTTAAATTATTATTCTTGTTATTTTTCTTCCCTGATCCTTAGGGGAAAAAAAGCGAGGGAAGTGTGAAGTGCTTTAAATCTCGAGACGTGGGTCTATCCCGGGCCTTTAATAACAGCTCTGGGGCGGCTGGTCCCCGGGCACCGAGATCGCCGAGATGCCAGCAGCCAGCACCGTCCAGGGCCATCTTTTGTCCCTGCCACAATAAACAAACACTTGCTCCTCTCATGTAAATGAGCAGCGATCCGGGTGCACCTTAAAACACCGGGAGAAGTCGTTGCTTTTGAAAACGATGTTCATTTTGTCTGACACACATAACTGCATAGATCAAATGGCTGCAGAAAGGTAGCAATTTGGCAGGGAAGTATTTTCTAAGCTTAGATGAAAGTGTGCTCACGGCGTCCGAAAATGCCTGTCTCACCTCCCACCTGCTTCCCCAGCCCCAAGTTTGTGCGAAAAGATGAGACAAGCGGGATTTTCGTTAAAAAAAAATTAAATAATGATGATGCGAGGAACCAGTGACAGAATTCAGACCGCCTCGAATCGGGGCGCTGAATCAGTGCTGCTTTACCTACGAGGCATTCAACACAACTGCAATAATCTTGTCGGATAATTAAGTAAATTATACCTTAAACATTGGTAACTTACAAGTTGTAATCAGTAATTCAAACTCTTGACAATTATGCAAATTGAGCTCAGGCTGGCGCTCGGACTTTCTCGCTTTCGCAGCGAGGACTTTTTCCGAGTTTATTTCACCCAGAAGCCGTCGGACCCGCCGAGTGTTGGGGCACCGGCGCTGCGCCTCCCCACGCGGATTTTAGCAAAACCCTTCCGTGCGTGGTGGGGGGAACACCCCACACTGCTCTTCCCCCCCCCAAAAAAAAAAAATAAAACCCAACCACGGCGGGTGTGTGTGTGTGTGTGCGCGCTTTTGGGGGCAACCTCAGTTGCACTGTAGGTGCGTGTGGGATGTCCACGCACGACCCCTTCCCCGCGGGACAGGGCTGCCCGCGCCCTGAGCACTCTGGGGGTGCAGGGGGGGGGGGGGGGCTGTCCGGCCCTGCGCTGCCTCCCCACCCCTCCGCGGGCGCGGAGCGCAGCGCGAAAGGAGTGGCTTGAGGCTGCGCGCTCCCTCCTGAGTGGCTGGCGGCCGCGGCGCCCGAGCCATCCCTGGGGAGGAGTTATGATAATCCTATTGCCATTAAGGGCGTCTGGGCAGGGGAAAAAAACCCGAGTGACCATTAGCGGGGAGGTTTAGTCCGTCATCTGCCTTCATGCCAGCCAACTGAGCTCCGTCCGTGGGGGCAGCTCCTCTTCCCCAGCGCCGACGTGGATTTACCGCCCGTGGGGGGGGCCCTGAGCTCTCGTCTGTTTTCGGTACCGCACACCTGGTTTGGACGCTGGACGCCATGTTGTGGAAACTAGCAGATAATGTCAAGTATGAAGAGGACTGCGAGGTGAGAAGCGCGGGGAGGGGTCGGGAGTGGGGAAGGGGGGGGTCCAGCGTGGGGCAGCGCGGAGCTCCGCCGCCCCCCGAGCCGCGCTGCCCGCCCTCCCTGCTCGCTTCCAGCCGGCGCCCGGCTCTCCTGCCTCCCCGCCGGGCGGGCTCTGCCCCTTCCCGAAGACCCCCGGTTTGCTTTTTTTCTTGTTTTTTTCCTTCGGAGGTGCGAATTTTATTTTTATCTCCCCCCCCCGAATCTTTTGAACTCTTAAATAAACCGGGTGAAAGCCGCGGTGGGAGAAAGGAGCCCGCGTCCCCCACCCGCCCGTGGAGCAGCGCCTCAGGGAGCGGGGTGTCCCCCCCACAGCCGGGCCGAAGGCAGAGGCGGGCAGCCCCCAGCCCGCCGGGGGTGGCGGTGCCGAGTGCCCCAGCCTGCCGGGCCGGGTGCGAGCGGGCCGGGGGCTGCGGAGGATCCGGCCGGCAGGTAGGAGCTGCAGCGGGGATGAGCCGGGCACTGCTCGGCCGCCTTTCCCAGCCCACGTTCCCTCCGCCGCGGGAGCGTCTCCCACCCCCCCGTGAGGTTTTGATCTCCCCGAAAGCGGTTGTGGCCCCCGTTGCCCCCCCCTCCCCGGCTCCATTGGTCGCGGTCCGCCTGCTTGGCTCCCACAGATTAGCTGCAGTCCCCGCTTCACGCTCCATTGGGACCCCATTCACCTCTTATTAACCAGCCCTGTTATTTTAATGACCGTGAAGCCAGAAGCTGCTAAATCCCTGGATCAGCTCAATGTAGACATTGAAGCTTTTGACTGCTGAGACTTGAAATCGGGGGAGAAGCGGAGATGGGAAGGCTGGAGGGAGAAACGCCGCCCTTCCCTGCCGCGCCAGCAGCCGTCGGGCGAGAGCTTGGGGGGCCGGGGGGGGGGGGGAACGGGGTGCCGGGGGCCTCCGGCCTGCTCCGCCCGGGGCCCTTTTCCCAAGGGCAGGGGCCGTACCGCCCGGCCTCGGAGTCCGCTCCCCAGGCGGGGCAGAGCGGCGGAAGTCGGGCTGCGTCGCCGACTTGGATTGTTTTTCTCGTTTTAATGATTCGTCTAATGACTTGCCCAAGCGTGAGGGTCTGTGCTACTGGTGATGAGGAGAGCAGTGAAAACTAGTTTGCAATATCTTCCGTGGGAGCGGGGCTGATTTCCTGCGCGGAGTGCCTTAAACAGAGGAGACCCCCCCCGGGCAGGACGAGGACAGGGCGGCTCTCTGCTCCTCTCTTCTCCCCCGTGGCACCGAGTGTCCCCCGCAGTCTGGGCTGCCCCGCTGCCCGACACCCCCCGCTGACGGCCGCCTCCCTTCTCCCCCACCCCTCTGTGCTTTCCAGGACCGGCACGATGGGAGCAGCAACGGGAACCCGCGGCTCCCGCACCTCTCGGCGGTCAGCCAGCACCTGTACAGCCCGGCTCCGCCGCTCTCCCACTCGGGCGCCTCCGACTTCCAGCCCCCCTACTTCCCCCCCCCGTACCAGCCGCTGCCTTACTCCCAGTCCAGCGACCCCTACTCCCACCTCGGGGACCCCTTCTCCATCAACCCGCTCCACCAGCCGCCGCCGCCGCCCCCCAGCCAGCAGCAGAGCGCCTGGCCCAACCGGCAGAGCCAGGACCCGGCCGGCCTCGCCCCCCACGGCCGCCCCGGCCTCGTCCCCCACCTCTCGGCGCTGGAGAGCGGCTCCGCCGGCGGCCGCAGGGAAACGTACCGACGGTCCGAGCTCCTCCTGCCCCATGGGCACGGGCTGGACGCCTCCGCGCTGGCCGATAACCTGGGTCTGCACGACATGGCTCACCAGATGGAGGAGGTGCAGGTAAGCCCCCCGGACCCCCCCACCCCCCGGGCCCCCCTGCGCGTCGTGGGAGGCGGGCGGGACGGACGCAGAGAGATGCCCGAGCGCTCCGCCGCGGAGCCAGGCACCGTCCCCGGCGGCATATCCCAGCTTGAGGTGCCCCATCCCCGTCCGTGGAGCGAAACTCGCCGTTTCTCCCCTTCTGCCCTTAATATGGAACGCGCGGGGAGGGGGTGGGTTTCACAAAAGCCCCCCCGGCTCGTTCCCTCTCAGCTTTTCAAGGTGCGAAACTTTCTCCCCTTTCTCTTTCCAGAATGTGGAAGATCAACACTTATTAATGCATGACCAGACAGTCATTAGAAAAGGTCAGTAAGGTGGCACTGCAGTTTACTTTCCCTTGTCAATAGTTAAAAGTTTAATGACGCACCGGTGAATTGACGCCTTACTATCTTTTAAAAGACGGATCATTTCGGATCGGCCGGGCGGAGGGGTTTTATTACCCTCTCGCCGTCGCTGGATATTTCTAACGCCGTCCGAGGGGCGGCGGCGGCGGGGCCAGCCCCGGGCCTGTCCCGGTCCGGGCCCGGGTCTCCTCCGGGGGACACTGGCCGTCCCCGCACGGACGAGTCGGGGCTCTTGTGCCCGCGTTAATCGGAACCAGGACCTTGGGCCGAATTTAATGCTGCCCTGGAATACGTGTGTGTAAAGTCACACGGGGCGCTTTGTTGTTGGGGTTTTTGTTTATTTGTTTGTTAAACTCGACAGTTTGGGAGGTTTTGGGGGGTTTTATATTTTTTTCCCCTTCCATTTCTTTACAAGACTTGGAAAGGAATGAGTTCGCTGGCATAAGCCTGCCTGGCTTTATCTTAATCGAAATGGTTTTGTAGCTGAGGTTTTAAGGAAGGAGAAAGACGTATTGACTCAATTTACAGTCATTTAGATCCCCCTCCCCTCCCGTTTTTGTTTTTAAACAAATTCGTGCTTAAAAAAAAAAAAAATCAGTGGAAGTTTCACTCTGAAGACTTCAAACAAATACCTAACTGAGGCAAAGCAGAAGTGTTTGTCAGAGTGCTGATTGCCGCGTTTAGCTCATGGGAGAATAATTTCGCTGTCAGATGCACCACTGAAAAATCTTTTCCCCCTCCGGGGAGCGGGGCCGACCTCGGCTCTTTAACCCTTTCCGATCGGTGCTGCGAGCCAGCAGCAGAGCGCTGGGGGTTAACTGGGTGGATTTACACGGGGATGGAAAAGCTGGATCTGCGGTTTGCTCCTTGCAAAGCCTTTGTTGTCCCTGTTCCCCCAAAGGCTGAAGCCATTGACAAGCAGCGGTTTACTTTCGGTTCTCTTCTGGGCTGCATCCCCCTCTCTGTGCTGTCTGTTATGAATTTGTTGGGATTAAATTCCAAAGGCGGTTTCTCATCTGCGTGTGCGAGGTGGAAGATGAACCTGGCAGGAGCTGGGAGGTTTCTCCCTGCCCCAGCTCAGGAAGAGTTTTTGGCAGTAGCTGAAGGATGCTAATTTGGAGTCTTGTATCGGGTTTTCTATAAGCGTGGATTTGCTAACTTGCAGCGTGCTGCTTCAGAGATGTGGGGTTTGTGCGTTTTTTTAAAAAGTATTCTTAGTTGTGTTCGGCAGCTCATTGAAATTTAGCGTGGCAAAATCTAGCTGTGCAGGAATAGTTGGGACCTCTAGGTTGCAGCCGAGCCCGGTGCTGCAGAGAGATGCTGGCGACGGGATCAGTAGTGTGAGCATTTAAAACAAAACGAAATCCTGTCTCCTGGTCTTTTTTTGTAGAAAGGAAATTTCTTGCCATTTCCTATTAATTTTTCCCTTTTATAAAATACCTGCTTTCCCTCCTCCTCCCGCAGGTCCCATTTCCTTAACGAAAAACAGTGCTCTGAGTCTCCCCTGCCAAAAAGATGGATTAATTGGAGTGGTCATAAACCCCAATGAAGTTTTCTGTTCGGTTCCGGGGAGACTTTCCCTCCTGAGCTCCACGTCGAAATACAAAGTGACAGTAGCAGAGGTTCAGAGGCGGCTCTCGCCCCCCGAGTGTCTCAACGCCTCTTTGCTAGGAGGAGTACTCAGAAGGTAGGCTGCACTCCCCTTACAACCATTCCGCCGTGTCTATTTGGGATTTTTCTCCCCCCCCGCCCCGTGCCTGTGTGTGTGAGCAGCCAGGTTAGCACAATAAAGCGCTAAGAAAGCCTTTTAGCAAACTTCTGATTTTTAAGAAGCCCAACAACACTGAATCCTAATAGGCTTTAGAAATAAAACTTCTTTGCACTTCTGCTACTTCTCCAGAAGTGCTATTAACAGCTCTGACAGCAATTCTCATTCTCTGTTTAAAGTCGCATTTTTGTTCAAGGAGGTTTCTTACTCCTGTGACAAATTGTCTCCCCATAGAATGATTTTTTTTATTAAATCTCTTGGCCTTGATTAATGATTACAAGGACACTCTATATGTCCTTTTTTGCATACACTTAATTTGGCTTGTGATAGTTCCACAGCTGTTGGTTTCACTCGTGCAGTTTGAAACATTTTGATTTTGACCTCTGCTGTGTTTCATCCCGGCTGGTTTGTAGTAGAGCATTTAAAAACTAGGTCACTCGAAAAGAGCCTGGTTTTTATCTTCCCCTTAGTAGAACCCTATTGAATGTCAGTAACTGGAATTTCTCATCTTTTAAAAAAAAAAAAAAAAAAAAAAAAGACGTGTTCCCTGAAGATAAATAAAGCCATTTCTTTTTCACTTTAATTGCAGAGCCAAATCTAAAAACGGTGGCAGATCATTAAGGGAAAAACTGGATAAAATTGGCTTGAATCTTCCCGCTGGTAGAAGGAAAGCTGCAAATGTGACACTATTGACATCTTTGGTGGAAGGTCAGTATTGAATGTGTCTTAAAAATAAACTCTGTTTCCCTTGAGTATAGCTTTTATCCTCTAGGCAAAGCATGGAAAGGCTAGAATAAGTCAACGAACATTTCATTAACGAGGTTTTTTGTTTATTCTAAAGTGAGTGTGATGGGGATGTTGCAGCAACCAACAGCTCTGTTGCCTCTGAGGGGCTCCTCTCTCCTTCTCCCTCCAAATCTGGTCATCAAGCCCTCAGCCTCAGCCCTGCCCGCCCAAACCCAGCTCATACTCCTCTTCCTCCCGGCTGCAGGATGCTGGCAGGGATGCAGTAACTCCTGCCTGGGAGATGTTCAAAACGCATGTTTGTCCGCTGTGTTTCCTGAGCGGGGGGGGTTGTTTTGGGATTCGTAAGGGTGCGTGCAGGGACAGGCAG
Source organism: Balearica regulorum gibbericeps (assembly GCF_011004875.1). NCBI lineage: Eukaryota > Metazoa > Chordata > Aves > Gruiformes > Gruidae > Balearica > Balearica regulorum. The sequence goes on along the minus strand of NC_046199.1, from coordinate 14,571,732 downwards.
GGATGGCAAAAGGGTGAAGCTCATCGCGTTAGTGGGTTTGGTTCCTTACTGGGAAACTTGCAAAGTCGGGGGCAGCTGACTCCAGTGCCTGGCCCTACCTCAGCGGTATTCTCAGAAGCTGTTCTAATAAACAAGCATATAAAGTGAGATTTATAGCTTTTGACTTCCTGATAGGAAACTGGAGCCCCTTTAATCCGTAACAGGTTATGTGGGCCCTCTATCAGTTAAGCTGGCTGGAAGGCTGTATATAGATGCACTTGTGTGGTGATGTTTTGTGTTTCTGTTTAAAGCAGGTCCTGGTAGTGGTACAATTTAATAGGAATAGAAGCAGCAATTGGAAAGTGAAAAATGATTTAATAATAATACCTTACTGCTATTTCACTTCTATATCAGCTCAAATAATACAGCAACTTCCATTTAAAACCTTCCTTTGGAAGTTGGGTTTCAGAGCACTTATGCATGCACACATCCACGTTACGGTTACGCACTGATCGTGCCAATCCATTTTTTTAAAAGTCTGATGAAACAGCCTTAGTGGAAAAAAAGTGGCCTAGTTAAATAAAATTGACCTTTACAATTTTATTTTCTATATGAAAATGCTTATGAGGAAGTATTTGGAAAAATATACTAAACTGATAAACCGTTTATTATATAAGTGGAATTTAGTTGCCAGGTTTTCTTTAAATATCAGTGGACAATTTGATCTAGACTGAATTCTAGTCTTTGCTGCACAGTTAATCTGGATAAAGAGTTTTTCTTTCCAGTATAAAGGCAAGAGAATTATTTTTTGTAGCAGTCGCCATATAGGTTGTATGTTTGTTTCGTTTCTTGATGCAAACTTACAAAGAAACTGTTCTCTTAATTAGAAAATGGTAATAAGTGGTATGGTGATAAAATAGCAGTGTCCCTTTCTGCTAAAATAGGAATAGACTTCAAAAATTCACAGTACTTTGCTTAATTTCCCTGATCTCCTTATAGTAAATGGATGTAACTACATTTAATAAGCATTCCCTTTTACCCACGCCAGGTGAAGCTGTACATCTTGCTCGTGACTTTGGTTATGTATGTGAGACAGAGTTTCCTTCCAAAGCAGTAGCCGAATATTTAACTAGACCACACATGGGCCGCAACGAAATGGCAAACAGGAAGAATATGCTTCTTGCTGCAAAGTAAGTTTTGGGCTTGGATTTTTTTTTTTTCCCTTCTCCTTTTACAAGATGCTTTTGTCTGACCATGAGTATCTGTGACTGGGGACAGTTTGGTACATTTTCATGTGTAATTTTAATCAGGGAGATGAAGCAATTCTTTTTATCTGGTTTTGGTTTGAATTCAACTATGTCAGCAGTTATTTTAGTATGGGCCAATACTAATCATAACAACAACCCTGTGTGATAACCCTAAAGCAGTTTGGACCAGTTCTGTTCTTTTTTCTGCTAACTGTAGTAAAAACTCCAGAAAAAGCCCTATACCGGGGCAGCTGTGTATCTAAGACATCGCTGCGTCTGCCCGGGTTGAGGACCTGGGGAGCAGGTGTGGGCTGGCAACGTGAACCAGTGCTGGGACTGGGAGCAGGAGATGGGTCACCCACCTCTGTGTACGTGCAGCCCAGAGGGGCATCTGGAAGGAGTTATGGGTGGGCGTGCTGGGTGCAGGGGACCCCCGCTGCCCTGCCCTGCCCCTGGGTGCAGGGGACCCCCCCTGCCCTGCCCTGCCCCTGGGTGCAGGGGACCCCCGCTGCCCTGCCCTCCTACCTGCTTTTGGCAATAGCAGCACCCGGGTCCCTCCCCACCCCGGGACACTGGGAGTCAGGAATGGAGGATGGTCCCTTTTCACAATTGTGGCTGAAGATGTTTACAGCTCAGTGAAAGCCAGCCTTTGGTAGATGTGAGAAGTCCCTGTACTTGACTAAATTCCTATTGCAAAGCTTGATGAGGAGGGGGAGGAAGGGTGAAGGAGAAGCTTTGTTCTGGCTGTTCTGCAGATGCTCGTACCTGTAGACAAACCAGGTACTGAGCAGGTCTCTGGCAGGAAATACCTGTGTCCACTTACACTTACCTTAAGGTGGCTGGAGTGCTCGCTGTCCCCTCCCCCAGCCTTCCCAGGCTGAGGTTTAACCAAGCCTGCAGGTCGTCATCCGTTCTCGTCTGGGACGGTTTCTGGTTTGGGGTTGGTGCGATTCTTTGCTTTCAAGGCACCCTCGCTCTGCAGAGGGTCTGAGAAAAGCTTGCTTGAACTGCTGAGAAGAGTTGCCCTGACTTTGGGCTTGGATCAGGCATGCAAAACACACTCCTGCTGCTGAATTAATCCGGCCTTCCTGAAAGAGAGACTTTCTTTTACAAGAACGTATCTCTCAGAGATTTAGAAATATAGTCTCTCTCTTGCCTATAGCTTGAACCTTATGCTTTTTAACAAGCGCTACTCCTTCTGCTCTTCAGTCGTGCCAATAACAATACCAATAATGGCAATAATAACTAATCTTTTGGAAGATGTTTGCGATGGAGAAATGCTTCCGTTAAGACTGCTCAGCTCCTGTGAAATCCCATCGAGGGGACAGATTTACAAGCAGCAAACAACATATGCTTGAGCATTATTAACCATTCATGTTTTGCCAGGCATATGTGTTAGTGTTTGCAGGATCAGGGCCTGGGTCTCTATTAAAGAGAACATATACGTATAATACGCACAACTAAATTAAATCTCCTATTCAGCTGCTTTAGTCTTTCTAAATCACGTAACTGCAGCTGGGGAAGTTCTCATGGAAACTGGCCCCACGTTCCCACTCCCCCCTTAGGATCTATGGAGTAAACGATGCAGAGCCAGCCAGGCACCAGAGGCGGAGAGATGGTTTTGCAGAGCACGTGTGTGGTTTTGTGACATAGATGTAACAGAAGGTTCATCAGAACCTGGGGTTAATAAATAGGCTTTAAATTTGGACACTGCTGCTGCTGGAGTAATGAATTTCTAAGAATTCCCACGTAACCGCCAAATGTTTGATACGGACTTTCTCTGCCATTTTTATTTATTTATTTGCTTTTGCATAAATTCCCACCAGGGTGTAAAGTGTGATCGCTTTGTGTCTTGCAGGCAGATTTGTAAGGAATTCACAGACCTCCTCACTCAGGACAGAACTCCTCTGGGAAACACGAGACCGAGTCCCATCTTGGACCCTGGCATCCAGGGCTGTTTGACTCATTTTAGCCTGATCACACATGGCTTTGGGAGTGCTGCCATCTGCGCTGCCATGACATCCGTCCAGAACTACCTAAATGAAGCATTAAAAATAGCAGACAAAACATACATGAACGCTGGCGACCAGAGCCCTGCAGAAACCAACAAAACCATTGATAAAATGGATAAGCACAGGAAGTAAAAGGAGAGAAAAGAGAAACCAGACTTGAAACTCTTCCTCCTAAATACAGACTGGGATCTTCTTGCCAGGGGGAACATAGAGATTTGGGGGTTTTTGTTTTGTTTTTTTTTTTTTTTTTTTTTTTTTTTTTTTTTAAAGAAAGGAGGGGAGAAAAGAAAAAAAAAAACCATCTTATTCAGGATCTTCACTCCCCTGGACCCATGAGACGAATCTTTCTAAAAGCTGCAGTATCCCTTCTCTGTGGAAGCAATTACCAGAAGATAAGTACTCGGTACAAGCGTATTGAAATCCTTTGCTGTAAAAGTGGTGCTATAAAGGGGGTGTGATGGAAACTTACGGAGATATATTTAGATTTCTTTTCCACATCTACGTATCTAGTGGTGACCAGCTTCGTGTATAGTTTTTAAGATACAGATTTTTAGATGGAAGCCTGTTTGTTATCTGATACAATTTCAGGGTTTTATTCTCTCTAAATGCAACAGTAACAATAAAGCAGTATTAAACAATGGTATATAGATTTATGTACATTAAAATTTTTTATAAACACCTGAAAATAGTAAGATTATTCTGTGGGTTGGCTTTTCGTTTTGGTTTTGGTTGTGTTGGGTTTTTTTCCCCCCCCTCTTCAATTTCAGATTACCATAGGAGAGTATTAAATTCCTGCTAGACTTAAAAGTTACCTGATGGCATTCGACATGCTTATTTCTATGGAAATATTCAGGCTTTTAAAAACTGCAGCAATGTTGGCTGCAGTGGATATTGTCTTGATATTTTTTTAAAAAGGAATAGTTCAAAATGAAAATGCTTTTAGAAAAATTCACTTTCTGTGTCTATGGATATTGCAGCTTTATTCACATATTTATATTGTCTTGTTTTTAAATTGGGGGGGAAACTTGAAAGAATAGGCACATAACTTTTTTTTTTTTTTTTTTTTTTGCCTATTAAGGCCAAAAAATATTTCCAGGGAGGCTTTATGTGTATTAAGGGAAGCAGTGTGTTGAATGTAAATATTTATTTATGTGTAATTTAATCAGATTTGTAAATAATGGTGAACTTTTTAATACTTTTTTTTTATAAATGGGTTTCAAATTTTAATTTTGGTAAGTATTTCAAAGGTAATGGGTAAGCTAAACATATCTTTAGGTTTATGCACAGGTATGTTATACAGGGTATTTAAGACTTTTTTTTTTTAAATATCTCAATTCTTGCCACTGAAGATTAAATCTAATCTGAGGTGTATGTTCACAAAGCAATAATTTTGTGCATCATTCACCCGATAACTGACTAGACATGCAAAAACGAGTGTGTGAGTTAGTGTGTATGTGAATAATGGAGGTTCTGAACTATCTTTACATATTTGTAAATGTTCCCAATATAATTCTGATGTATATGATAACCATATAATAAAAGTATTCTGGATAGAAGCATGGAATGTTTTGTTAACTGAAAACAGTTTTGTTTTCTTTCTATACTTTGGGAATGTGGGGCGAGTAGCACTAGAGGACATTGTGTATTGAGTCATAATTGCAGCACTTTGTTCGGATTAACAGAACAGAAATATGAAGCTGTTTGCCAGTAAAACTAATGGTTTCAATTAAACACGTTATGTATCTCCAAGAATCTTTTTTTTTTTTTTCCCTTCCTAAGATGTCATTATCATGCTAGCTGCCTATTTAAATAGGCAGCTTAAACACAAACTGCAAGGCTTCCTCTAAATAAAAACTGATCCTACCAGCTTTGTCTTCTAGTGACTCTGACTTTATTAGACGAATATTTCCAAAATCCTGCCGTGTGAAATGTGATAGGTCTCCCATCTGGTTTCAGCTCGGTGTTACTGATTTGAGGAAGTTTACAGCATTTTGCAGAAAGTCCCCAAAGTACTCTGTGGTAGTATGCAAAACAGCCAAACAAACCTTCCTGAAAAGAAACTTCTTTTTTCAGTGCTTTCTGAAAAAGGAACACCACGAGCCTGGGCTTCAGCCCGTCCTTGGCTTTTCAACACCTGATCGACCCAGGGCAGACACGATGAGTGGTGACACCGGACATGACTGCGAGGGAGAATTTGCTTCGCATCATGGCAGTGTGTTTCCTTCATATGCATGGACAAAAGGCAATATGTACAATTATTGAATACTTTGTTTATAAGTTCTTTTTATGTTGTTTTTTTTTTTTTTTTTTTTTTTGCTTTAAGGGATAAAGGCAAACTACTGAAGGTGTGCAGGGAGAAGAAAGGAAAGGGAAGCTCAAAGAAATGAATCAATATCTCAGTGGTGAGCTGTGAGAAAGCTGGTTTTTGAGTTGCAACCCAGTCCCCTTCTCTCCTAAAGAGGTGTGACATTCCAGTCTTTGCATTTCTTAGACTCATCTACCATTGAAGAAATAAGCACTTTGGGCCATCTGTAGACCCGAGCACAGCCAGGGCATGTGATGCCTAACAGAACTTCCAAAATACACAAACAATATACTATTCTGATACATTCTTATTGATTTTATATATATATATACACACACACAGAGACACACAAATATGGGAGGTATGGGAAGGGCTCGTGTAGAGAATGTGATGCTAGAATTATGGGGTTTTTCTCCTGTTTCTGTAGCTGGACTGCTTATACAGCATATATAGTAAGATATTTTAGCTACCAGACAATGGAATCTTGCTTTTTATTAATTCACAAAACCAGGCTCTGAAATAATTGCCCCTTGGGATAGGAAATAAGGATGTTTCCATTTATTCCTGCGTGCATTCAAGCAAAGCCAGTCAATTGTCTAATGTACTGACTTGGGTTCTATTTATATGTTTGGAACATTAGAAATGTTGAGTTTCCATTACCTTAATGCTTTTCCTCTACTGTATGTTTTAGATGGTACATTATTTTAGGCTCAACTACCTTATAAGCTGTGCCAGTCATACGAAACAAGAACAATGTCTTCTGCTCCATGCTCCGAAGAGAACAGTTATACTCTGACCTGAACTTGTCTGTCGGCTGAAATTGTGAATCTTAAGAGAAAATGTTAATAGGTCAGTAACTTGGCAAATCTAAAAAAAACACCGAGTTACCTGAACACATAGGAAGATATTTGTTTGCTTTTTCCTGATCCTCAAAATGGCATGCTTTTTACTGCTTTTATATAGGCTATTCCCAGGCTGGCTAAAAGAAAAAGTTCCAATGTAAGACTTCTCTGAAGTTCTATTTTTCATTTCCTTTGAAAACGGAGTACCCAAATGTCTCTGTCCGTTCTCATCTCTTGCCCTTCTCCCAGAAAAAGAACGGGTTTGTTGGTTGGGGTTTTTTAATGGAAAATTACTTTATTAGGATTTAAAAGTAAAAATTCTGAAGATGAAACGGATCGTTTTAAGTACCGCCCTTCTGCAAAAATGTTTGACGCGTGCCCACAAAATAGTTGAATTCATGTTACTCAGTATAAAAACATTTTTTGGAAAAAGAAACTATATTTCGACCGTCTCTCGCTTGGCCATGTTGCTGGGGTCTTCGCCGGCAGTGCCGGAGCCGTGGCAGGCAGCATCCTGCTTCCCTCCCCCTGCGGCAGCTGAGCGCATGGTGTCTGCAAGCCTGCCGCCTGACGGGCGACCTGACTCGTGAGATATAAGAAACAGAAAAAGAATGAGCTTCTGTCCTAATTTAGTAACCGATTTCAGTTAACTTCATTTTTGACTCTCGGTTTTTGCTTTACCCTTCACTTCTTTCTCACTGTTACAAACAGTTGGTCTCACCCTGTCTCTTCTGGCTGCAGCCCTGCTGCTCTCTGTTCCTCCGCTCCCTCAGACTTTTGCAATACGAAGAAACCCAGCAATGCATCTTGAAATGGGTCTAACTTGTGGTGATAGCCTGCTGTGCTTATTTGTTGTAGCCCTTTCTTCTCTGTTTTTTCCCACGTGTGATGTTTATGTGCATCCTTGTAGTTATTTTGGCCTAATAGTGTGCAGCTTCGGTCCTGGTAGTGGGTTTGGGCTGCCTTCTGGGACACGTTCTGCAATAAGAACTTGATTTTTTTAAAAAATATTTTATTTATATATATTTTTTTTTTTGAAAGGAAAGTAATAGATTTTGTCCCAAAACTATTATTTCACTAAAAGAACATTATGAGGTTAGGGACAAAGATGCTTCCCTCTCACTGAAAGAAATCTCCAAAGCAAAACGTGTTTCTGTTCATTGACGTTTGCCGTTTTTTGTACGGGGAACCTGGAGCCAGTTTTGCCGAGCGCTCCAGGGTCCCTTGGGATTCTGACCCCAGGCCTGGTGGCGAGCCACAGGAAATGCATATGGACTCGTGCAAATAAGAATTTCTTCCTAAACCCTGGCCATAGCCAGATCCACCGTGTCTTTGCAAAAATCTCTGCGTTATCCAACCCAGTTGTGGTCTGTCACAACATTTCTCTGGTGCCTGGCTATTGCTGCTGCCTGTTGCCTAACGTCACGGTACCCACGTAGCTGCACGCGTCACCGTCTGTGGAAATTACACGGGGCCCGCGCTGGAACCATATTTTTAACAAATTGTTAAATCCTGTTCTGTATCATTTGCTGCCTTCTCCGTCTTTCGTTTTCGCTTTCATAGGGTCATATAAATAAGCTCTCTCCCCGTTTCAGATGCCATTTTGCATTCATTGGGTGTTCTTGCATGTCTTACAAGGATGTTCCAGCTGGTTTCCATGGGCCGTTGTTGTGTAAGGGCTGGCCACAAATATTCCATTTTTCCTCTCTTTTGGTTAAACAGCCCTTTTTAACTGGTTCTTGTGAAGGCTACTACTATTCCATGACACATTCTCTGAATATTCCATTTGATCTACGGTTTTACCCATAATTTAAAATTAAAAACACGTAATCATACAGACACTTGCTCTCTCTGCCACAGACTCAAACACTTGTTCATGAATATAGCAGAAAGTTCAGAGATCTGCAACAATCGAAATAGCAGAAGTCATCTTTTAGGTGAGCTTTAGAGCTTATATTTTCAGGTCAATCGGTGTAAAACTGAGGGAAAAGTAGCAGTTTAAACTGAGAGGATCTGAAAGGTAGTGTTCTTCAGCTGATCGCTGCAATAAAAAAGTGTTTTCTTGTTAATTGAAAGAGTTCCTTGATAACAACAGAAAGTGGTCTAAAATGATGCCAGGTCCCTCGTTACAGACAGGGATGCGAAAGAGAGAAGCGAACATGTTTGCCTGCGGCCCTCTGGCAGGACAACGTCTACCTGGGAGCAGCAAACCACTTCTGCCGGGTCCTCATCCTGTCCTTCCTCCTCTGCATCACATCAACTCCAAAGGGAAAGCAAAAACCCCAAACCACGTGAACAGTGCAGGTTTTGAGGCATATTTAGTGAAATGCATTATTTTGCCTTTGTAGGGCAGTAAGATGCCCTTTATCTTGTGTCAGGCTGTTGTGCCTCTGCTTGTTGCTGGAAAACCACAGCCCTGAAAAAGGCACAAGGGGTGAAAGAAAAGAAGGAAAAGCCCCGCGGCCATGAGTCCTGCAGCTGTGGGGTCGTCCTCCGCCGTGTCGGCCGGGGGGGCAGAGGCAGAGCACAGCCCGGGCCGTGGTGCAGCCCGGCGGCTGGATGATGCGATGATGCTGGAGCTGAGCTGGGTGCTGGACACTGAGCTGGAGCAGCTGGGATGGAGGCGCACGTGGGTTTGGCTGTGCGAGAGAAACAGTAATTAACCTCCAGCAGAGGGGTAGGGCAGGTACCTGGGACCAGTAATTTTCTCCAACTCTTGCAGCAAAATTAACCTGAGCTCATTTGTCAAACTTTGACTCCTTAAATCTATAACTCTAATTAATTAAGAATCTCTAATTACCCCCAAACGGTGCTATATATTTAAGGCTAAGGTGTGGTGAAATCCAGAGAAAACATGAGAGAAGCTGGAGGATGTTCAGAGCTGGAGATGCCAGGAGACGGTGTGTGTTCAGGTGCGAAGGAAGCCAGATGTGTGTCAGACCCAGGGCAGGTCCTAAACTGCCACAAGGCACTGCCCAGTATTTGAACCTAGCTCCTTGGGAGCCCTAGGAAAGCAATGACCACCAAACCTCTCAGCAGGACGTTCTTACCTTGGAGACCCAAAGCCAAGTAACCTTGGGGATTTCAGCCCAAATCTGGGTATTTTCTATACCAGAAGCACATCTGATGAGGCTCTGGTTCTTTACTACCTTGAACAAGAAACCCCAGTGGGGATATTATTGAAAACATCGGTGCAGACGGGTTCTGGCCCTGTCCTTGTAAGAGGCAAAAGCCCTTTCACAGCAGAGGTCTTATATTAAGTTAAAAAAGTATGGCTTTTAACTAGGCTGTAAGCAGTTAATGTGACTCAGGCAAAGACGCCATGTGGACAGAGGCATTACTTAGAGCTACCATTTTTGCCTTACTGCAGAGGTTACTGTTTTCTAGACCTCACACACGAGTCCCTAGAAGCCCAGGTGAAGGCACAGGTAGGAATTAGGCTATGAGGTCATCTGATTAAGTGAGGGGCATCAGCTGGGCTTTTGGGCTGATTGACTTCAGCAGTGCAGCAGACACCAACACTTCTCTCTGAGCTTCCCTGGGACTTGCCAGCACCATCCCCTCTGCGAAGGTAAGGCTTCTCCTTGGTCTGCTGGTGACAGCGTGGGGTGGCTGGAGACAAGGTACATCTGCATGTGTATGAGGTCGTTGTGAAGACGTTAAAGGAGGAGAAAAATTATGCATGCTTCTAGGGAAAGGGTAGGGTCTCCCCTTCAGAGCCTCAAGTACTGTTTTCTAGCTCCAATAGTAGGAAATCTTTGTATTGTCTGGCAAGTAAATGCCTGTGCTTAGTGGCTTTGTCTGGTGGCAGATAAAAGTTGATAAGATCCTGGTAAGGCTGTTGTGAGGCACTCCTGTTAATTCCCCTGCAGAGTGTTTCCAGGGATTCACTCCAGAAAATCTGCTAGACTGGGGGAAGGATTCCGAGTGATCTTTGTTAACGCTTGAAGTAAAAATGGTCTCTGCCTGGTATTCTTCAGGACTCATGTGATTGTGGTGTTAAAAAGCACCGTAAGCGTAGCTAAAATCAATCATTACTTTTTTTTTTTTTTTCATATTTGCTGGCAAGGTAATTGTGAATTGCATCAGAAAGGTAAAGATGGGAATGAGTGGTTGGGTGCTAGCTAAAAAGGTGAGAGAAACGTGTTAAATCAATTATGGGATTTCCTTTCCATTCATTTTTCTCGTGTACCTCAAGACATGAGAAGGGGGAAAAAAAAGCACGATCAGCTGTTTGGATCGCTTCAAACGGCGTGTTTGCCTGGGTTGGTCAGGACACGGCGAATGTTCTCCCTGCAAACCTGGAGGCCTCCACCTCGGAAGCGCTTTTCCCTGGATGCTGCGACGGCAGGCGGTGCTGGCACAGGGATGCTCTGAGGGCCCTGTGCGTGGGGACCCGGCCGTGCCCCCCACCCCGTCCCCGTGGGCGCCACCGCGGGTGGGTGGTGCTCGGGCACCCGTGGGTGCTGACTCACCGCGGTGGGGGCCACCTACTGAATCGCCGCCCGGCTCCCGCAGCACCTGGCTCGCTCCGGAGGTCTCGCAGCCAGCACCCAGCAGGCCCCAGCCTGTTCGGGCTGGGAGATCTAACGAGATCACAGCCGGGGCCAGGGGTGATATGGCCGCAGGCCATCATCTTACATAAAACCCATACATTTGCATAATGTGTTTTACAAGATTAAAACTGAGGAAACCTTTTTTTTTTTTTTTCCTTTTGCATAAAAGGGAAGAAGTAGGTGAAAGAGCTTTCTGAAAATGGGCTATCAGAAACCTGTGGTTTCCAAAATGACAGTAATGGGGTTTGAAACGATTTCAAGGGCGACTGATTTGGAAATCTGTCGTAGTGTACTTGGGGGGGGGGGGGGGACGGGACACAACAACCCAGAGGTAGGACCGTAAACAGAAAGTGAATATTGGACCAGTGATGGGAAACTTGTCCCTTCTGAAGGAGCCGTTTCTCCAAGCCTGTCGGATGCCACATGTAGGAGAAAACCCTCCTTCCGCAGCCGGGCTGTGGCGTGGAGAGGGTTGCCAAAGCTTGTCGAGTCACAAAACCGAGGCGTTCTTACTTTGCTTAATTACGGCGGGTGACTCGGATGCTAACGCAGAGGTCAGTAAATGGCCTGTGATCTCCAGAAACGCACCTCGCTCGCAGACCTGGCCAGCGCTGGCTCGCTGGGAGCGAGTGGTTTCCGTGCAAAGGCCATCGCCTGGATCCAGCTGCTGATGACTTGTTGCTCAGCTGTAGGTGCCTCCTGCGCTGGGCTGACCGCTTCCATACAGGCTAACCCCGCACAAGTTCGTTAGCGGGAAAATATGTGGAGGTGAGGGGAAAAAGTTCCAGGAAATTGCAAAGCTTGGACTTTGTCTCTGCTGCGATGTGTTAGGAAATGCTGGCTGGCATTGGGAAAATCTGGTAGCTGTGGCCATGGACCTCATTAGCTACAGCTGTTGCATCAAGAAAAAAAAAAAAAGCAGAGAAATTCATCACTTTGGGGCCAGCAGAAGGCAAAAAAAAGTCCCTACTGGCTGGATGTAAATGTGGGCTTGGAAATTCAGTCACCTGCTCCCCTAAAAGTGTGGAACTTGGGGGTACGTGGGGCTCCTGGGCTGCGGTAGGGCAGGTGCCCAGCTCCCTCTGGGAATGGGGTGGCCAGGCTGGGCAGCAGAGCTGGCTGGAAGGTATTTTCAGCTGTTGCTTAAGGAACTGGCTACAATTTTAATAGCTGGTTCAACTGAACCAACCAAACTGCTTCCAGCACAGCCCTGTACTTGTAGGTGATGAAGGGACTTGAAGGAGAGGCAGTATTGGATTTCCTGAGAGGCTTTGTTTTAGCAGGGTTTGGCTTACTAATCCCTCGTTCCACCGCTCCCTGCGGGACTCCCAAAGTTGTGGTCTTCAGCTTTTCCCCAGGACTTGGCGGCGGTGTTCACGGCTGTGTACGTGGCTGTAGCCATCCGCTTGTGCGGGGGCAAAGGCAGCGGCAGCTGCTGGCTCTGGAGATGTAAATTTGTGTCTTGGTACAGTCAGCTATATCTCAAGAATCTATGGTCAGACCGGGTACGTATTTAGAGCTCCTAACTGTTACTGAAATAAATAGCAGTGAAATACCAAAGACCTTTGTGGATCAGGATGACGGGTCTAAAAAGGCAAATAGGTTCTTGCCACAGGAGAGCTGTGAGGAGTGTGAACGGAGCTGCACCGTGGTCCCGGGGTGAAAACTGCTGTGGGCAGGAAACCTGTACTGTCAGCGTGGCCAATGTAAAGCGGTCGTACAAGGAACTCGATTTGTGTCCTGTGAAAAATCTTAACTATTTTTTAAATTTTTATTATGTGTTTTTTCGTCCTCCCTCCCCTTTCACATCTCTTATGAAATAAACCTCATAAAATTACTAGTCGGGGAGGGGGAAATTTCCTGCCTTGTACCAGGGTCCAAACTTAAAAACAGGAGGGGGAAAAAACAAAAGAAAGAAATACACAAACATATTGAAAGAGGATTGTGGGGAGGAATAGCTCCACGTCTGTGCTGGTATGGCTCATTTAACTTGCAGCACTCTGTATCTCTATATGTTTTTCTGCTTCTTTCCTCCCGCTCTTCCCTGGAGTTTATAGCCCTGCCTTTTAAACGTGTCCCCGCGCGGATCCGGGGTGGGCTGCGCGATGGTACTGCTGTTACCAGGATGACATGAGGAAAGCCGACTCCGCTCGCGGTTCCTCCATGCAGTTCCTTGCACCCTACATGTGGCCTGGATCAGCGTGTGTCTAGGGGCGTCAACACACCTTCCACTCAGCAGGGTGGAAATCGTTATTACATGATGCGCTGGAGCTGGGATGTTGTGGAATATCCTCTCTTGGGAATTTAATGAGCCACATTACAATAACGAGTCAAGCAAACCAGTCTGTGCTGCTGCTGTTGGGTGTGCGAGCTGATTCCTGGAGCTGGTGATTTGATGTCTGGCTGCTGAAAATCTCTTTAGTTGACTCTTGTGTCCTGTACTTATTTCTGAGGCTTGAAAGACTGTCATACACAGGCAACTTTGGGACCGTGCCCCAAGTACTGCATAAACAACAAAAGTTGTGGTTCCCAGTTTATCCAAAAGAGCAGTTTGAAGGAAAGAAGGTTCTTGTGTCTGAGGGGAAAAAAAAAAAAACCTGAAAACTTATTAAGCCCAAACTGGGCAAATAGTGGAAAGAACTAAACTTCTTTTTTTCCTTTTTTTTTTTTTTTTTTTTTTTGTTTTTAATCCCTGTGAGAGTGTTCCTTCTGGCATGTGTTAGCTGACCTTTACAATACAAGAGAAAGGTGTCAAAGAATGTACACCCTCCTCAAAAATATATACCTAAAAAATCCCCTGAGGCTCAGACTCTTTCTCCCATCGGGGTTAAAATCCAGAGTCACCGGGGCAGGTAGGAAATTGCCTCCGTGGGGAAGGAAGAGGCTGAGGGTAAAACGCAGAACTGCTCTTCCGGGCTGTGCCGACCGCAGCGGGGCTGTCGCAGGACTTGCCGAGGGGAGGCTTCCACAGGGTTTTCCAGCACGAGGAACATGTGAGCGTTTATGGTGAGTCACTGCTGGGCTAAAACACTGCCTAGCGATGCTGCTGGGTTGAACCGTTTCTAAGCCTCTGTCGTATAGAGGTTATTCTTCCTATTATTTCTCCTGGCAGCACTAACTTGTTGGGACAGTGATGTTGCTGGCTGCTGCTATTTATGCAGCCTTCTTGGAGATGCAAAAACCCTGCTGTATCTGGGGCGAGATGCGCAGTCAGATTAATCCCTGCTCTGTAGTTAGCTGTTCTGAGTCACGTCAAAATGTGATAGCACTTGAGCGCAAGGGTTACAAACTTGGGGAGGGATGTGACTGGGAGCCCCTTTTCCACCGCGTTCCAGTGCTGGACCACATCACCTTATCAGACAAGAGGGCCGCTTGTCTCGGCACACCTCCGATTTTTCCACGCGGTCATGCATTTCTGATCCATGCTTCAACTTCCTGCCTCATCAATGCAGCCCTTATCCGCCCTTAGCATCTCTGCCGATTTACCAACGCACAGCTGCGCATCCTCAGAGATGTCTCAGGGTAAAATGCTGGCTTTTTTGGGGTGCTTTGTGTTAAGGGGTTGAAGGAACCAGCCGGAAGCTCGTGCCTTATTCTTGCTCTCCCAGTGATGGTGGAACTGGGGGACTGTGCTCTCTGAACCATGCCGCTTCGCGTTCTGTCCTCAGCCGAATTTCATTCCCTGCCTTTGTTGGGAGAAAGTGGCCATATGTGCAGCAGGCAGGTGTCCTGCCTCCTCTCCTAGAAGCACCGGCGGAGTTTCTCATGTGCCACGACTGGGAGCTCGTTAACGACGGCCCCGCATGAGGTCTGTGGATGAGGGGTGCGGGCTGCCTCGCACAGATTGCTCCGCATATGATTATTTCCTCACGCTCCCCATCAAAACAGCCGCTCTTCCCGCGCGTTCCCTGTGCCCTCCGTGCCGCTCGGGGCGGTGGGTGGGAGGTAGAGGAGTTGGGAATGAAGGAGTGGAGGTTGAGCCTGGGAAGAAGGCGGAGTGAGGTGGTGTTCTAAGTCTTTGTTTCTCACCATCCAAATCTGCTTGAATTAGCAATGCATTAAACTAGTTTTCCCCAAATCAAGTCTGTTTTGCTCGTGATGGTAATTGGTAAGGGATCTTTCTGGTTTTTATCTTGACCCATGAGCTTTTTGATTCTATTTCCTCTCCTGTCGAGGAGGGGGGTGAGAGAGCGGCTGGGAGGGTGGCTCAGGCCAAGGCCAGCCCACCACACCCGCACAACACCGATTTCACCCAGTACTTATGCTATATCCTTGATTCTTTTTATCTCAAACTTTCCTTCTTTCTCCGTTGTAAACCTGATCTGCAGAAACCTCTAATTCAGCAGGAACCCACCAGACCAATTCCTTAGTGAGGAGGATCGCAGCTGAAACGGGCCAAGTTCTGGGCTCTGGATTCCCTGAGCTACGAGGATTACAAAGGCTTGTTGTAATCTTCTGCAGCCTAACTACAGAGCTTCCTGAAAATTGCGAGCAACGTACTTAGCTATTGTTAAAATGTCTAAAATTCTGTGCTTAAAAACATTAATGGTTTAACTCGGCCTTGTGGGTGTGCTTACGATGGCTCCGTATGCACGCCGCACCCCCGCTCTGCGTGCGCAGGGCTGAGTACTCGGATTCATTCTTAAGATGTGCGTAAACCTCCTTCCCCTTCACTTGGTTTTACTGCGACTGACAAAGCTGCCTGACTCAAGCAGTTCTGAGAAGCATTTCAGAAATCTAATGCTTAAGATTTCACTGTGGATTTTTGGCTTCAAAGTGATTTTGTTATGTCCCCAGAGCCTGGTTAAATCCTTAGTTATAATGATTGCACACTGAAGGGTGCTGTTACATAGAAATGCTGTCCCATAATGGCTTCGTTGCTGTGGAAAATCCGATGTTATTTGGTCATTCGCTACGAGTTCCCTAAGCCATCAAGACATTTGCCTCAAGGCTACAAACACAAAGCTACAGGCAAAACCCTCTGGACATAATGAGTGGGCATTTATGCAGAACTAAAAACTGGAACAGCTGAGCAGTATATCTATGAATAGCAAGCATGCCTCTAAGCACAAAAGACATCATTCTGGAAGAAAGGGGTTTATAATGGTTCTGACATCTTGTATGTCAAGATCATGCTACGTTGTTGTAACTTTTTTTTTTTTTGTTTGTTTGTTTGAACCACGTTCCTTAAGTAAGGTTTGAGTAATTAAAGGGTGTGAAGGAAGCCCTATGGCTTTGGTAAGAAGAAAAATTGGGCAACTGACACTTTTGGCAAGATCCATCATTTTGATCATGCTTGCTAGGGAACAAGCTTATTGCTCCTGCGCTGTTAGTATCCCCAGTTCCGCCCTTCAGGATTTCTTAGGGGTTTTTCTTCCACGAGCAGCTCTAAAAGACTTGAATCTAATGTTAGCTGAGAAGTGTCTTTTGGTGGAAATGTGAGGGTCGGACTAACCATAAACTACAAGGTCAGGGAGTGGGGCAATACAAAGGAGGGCAATAAAATTCAGAGTAATTCGGATCAACAGGGAGCTGGAGGAGGTTAATGTTGAGAAATGTACCGCAGCGAGGTCGCAAGCTTTTGCAAATCATCTATAGGCACTTCTAACTACCTGGCAAGAGCAAGGTGGAAAGGGATGTGTGGCTCTTACACCAGGAGCATAAAGAGAACCCAAACGGAGTAGAAATTAGAGCCAAAGTTAGAATATAGAAATAGGCTTGAGGACAGGGGAAAGGAAATGTGAAAATACACAGGGATGACAAATTCGTGTTCTATATGTCTGCATCCACGTATATCTGATCAGTTCTTGTGACACTATTGGTTTGCAAGGTGGTGTGGGGGTTTTTTGGTTTTTGTTTTTGGTTTTGTTTTTTTTTTTTTCCCCAGCCCTTGTGCCAACATGCTGTGGGACTAGGGGAGGGTCTGAGCAACCCTTTGTGACTGGGAAAATGTACAAGTTCAAACATGTTTTGCAATCCTTGCAAAGTAGTTTGGGCCTTGCAAAACCATCGGTTGTAGAGATGAGCAAAGCCCTAGTACTGTGAAGTTCCTACAGGGAAACGTGGCAAAGGGATTAGGCATTAAAACCTGTCCTGAGAAGATGCGATGAATGGCTGCGCTGCAGACTGTAACGCAGCACAGAGATACCTGAGCTGGTTGTGACTGGCTTATTTGGCAGAATCTCCTAGCTCTGCACTTTGGGGTATCGAAGCAAAATTCCCTCCCAGCAGCAGAGTAAGTTAACCCATGCAGAGATCAATGCTAGAGAGTCCAGAAAGTAACTTGGCAGAAAACTTTCGCCTATGATACAACTGTGCACCTCATTTCCTCATGTCCAAATGTCTTGCGTGGCCACAAGCAAATTATGTCTCCTCTTGGCAGGTACCCTCATCATCATTGAAAACAAGGTATCGTGCCTATTTTGCATGGTCACCGTGAAGAGAGGTAGAATCTGAGCTGCAAGATGCTCAGATGTGGGAGGACGTTACTTAGGTTGTTTCAGCAACGGGATTAATTTCATTATCGGTCCATCTTCTTCCTCACAGCTATTAGTGACTCTTTTCCTGCCAGGGCTCCTGAGGCCCCGTCGGCAGGATGACAGCTCTGCCTGGTAAGTGACGGCTCTGTAGCCGCTCTTGAGAGACTAATTGACAGAGCAGGGATGGAACTGTTCCCTTTATAAAATGCAAAGTGAAACCCAAGGATTTCTACTTGGTCAGAGTGATACTGGTTGCAGTTCTGTGAAGGCAGGACTCCGCGTTGGAAACGTGTCCCCGGTGCGTATCGAGGTGAATGGTCCTGCCACCCCAGCTATGGCAGTCTGGTCATGGAGTCAGATTTTGTTTTGCTGTGTGTGTGCCAACTGTGTTTCAGGCAAAGACTTTCTTTTTTCTCTCCGCCCCCCCCCCACCCGAAAGCATCTTCTACTGTTGCATATTTTAGTAGCATCTCTGTCTCTGTCTGTCACTGAACGGCAGAAAAGAGGTGATTTGGCAAAGAGGAATCTTGGCTGATCGGAGACCGAAAGCTCCTTCAGTTATTTGGTTGTTCAGTCTTTTGTTTGACTGGAGATCTGTATTTTTGGCTGTTAAACACATATCCAGTTATAAAGTGAAAACAGGTCATTAAAATACCTGTATTTTTGCATACCAGCAAGTGAACGCTAAAACATGAGATGCATAGTGATAGCAAAACCAGAAAGACTGAGACTTGTGCGTGCCAGGGGGTCCTTCTTCCTCCACCATTGGTCTCCTAGCATGCAGAAGAGAGACGAAGAGGCTGGTAGTCACCTCCTGCTGCAGGTGTCTCGTCCATCGCTAGAGGCCTGTCAAAAGAAACTGAAGAAAATGCAGAGTGAGAGTAAATCCCTTCAGGTCTGTGAATAGAAAGACTGTAGCCTGGTCTCTGATCCCCGGTCTACACCGGGTTTCTCTTGACTTCCTGAGACCTGACTCTGCTTTTACCCCTTCCAGCAGGTTTATGCGTAAGTGCCCCTAGAAGCTGCTATCTCCATTGCTTGGAAGGGTACGAGAGTTACAGCTTTCTCATGTGATGAAACTCTTCCAAGTAGTCAAAGATTTCTCTTGTTCACAAAACATCCCCCTTATCAACTCTCTTGCGTACAAACTGCATAATAACAATGTAGCTTGAACAGCACTGCGAGCTTATTTGCTTTGTGATTTGTGGTCGGATCATTGCATTTCAGTGCTTACCGATGAAAGGAAATTACTAACAAGACACTGGTATTTACATTAATTGTGGCTTTGGGGAGATAGTCCAAAGAAAATTATGTTAAAGCCAGTTATTATGTGTCTCCCTAACAATTAGAATGAAACCCAAAGTTTATAAAACAAAAGCTGATCTCCAACAGATTTTAGCTGCTACTTGATATTTTCCCTTTCTAGAGGTTGAGGCAGGGGAAAAAAGAGTTGGGTTTTTTCTTTTTTCTCTTCGTCTTCCCCCTTTCTTTCATCCATCTTCTAAAACCAGGGTGAAGAACGTGGCTTGAAAGATAGCATGTGTGCTACTGCAAGAGAAACCCCTTATTTACACTGAGCTGGAGCTCAGCTTCCATGGAGGCCTCGTGGAGCGGGTCAGTTTTCACACATGGCACGTACAAAATGGCAGGCTTTCCTCAGTTAAACTCATTGATTGTCATGGTTTTGTTTCACTTCAGTGCAGCCTTGTGCAGCTCTGTAGGTTAGAGGTTTGGCTCCAAAATCTTCGAAGTACTCCAAGCCCGCTTCATGTATGTCCCACTAGGTAGTCTTGTGAGTGTCCTAAGACCATACTTCTACTTCAGTTTGAACTATTTCTGAACGCTAATTCAATGCTTTTTATAATGTTTGATGTATAATGAAAAGTAATTTAAGGTTTCTTGGGATGACTCACTTGCCAGCATAGTAGATCCAAGAAACAAACACAGATGTGAGATTTAAATTCTCCTTTGGCATAAAACACTGCCAGGACTCTTCATGCTATAAACCACAAACTATGCCCAATGGAGACTAGTAACGCTATTCTTTTTTTAGCTTCAACTCAGGTAGCTTCTGACTTCAAGGTGAGCAGGGATTTGTACACCTTGTTCTTTCACTAGATGTCGGTGCTGTTTGCTCACCCCCGTTAACGGTGGGATTTATCTCGTCAAACTCTAGATGTCCAACCCGAGCTTCTTCTGGAGGCTCCGTTTGTAGTGAGGAAACACAGGCGCTTCTGCAGGATGATTCATCTGACCTGCCGTCAACATCTATTTTAGGAGCATGCCTAGAGTAAGGTGAAACTAAGTCCTTCTGCAAAAATTCTTCTGTAAGAAGGGGGATTTTGGCTGCCGTGGGAGGCAGCCTGGGCTCCCTTTCCTTGGATGACCCCATTACCAGACATTACCCTTACATCGCTCCACAAGTCCTCAGCAGATCTGGGCACAGGAATGTGTGTTCTGGCACACACCTGTGTGGGGCGGGCACGTAGACACGCTTCTGCTGACCTTGCTTTGGGGTTACTCTGTTCAGCCCTCCGCTCGTCAGAGCCAAAATGGACAGCACTGTTTGCTACGTGTCTGGCCACCAAGAGGCTGCAGACTAAAAGTATAACTGGTTTTAATTATTAAGGCATAATTTAGGTTTTCATGTTTATAGGATAATTGTTTCTTTTTTAATATAATTTAAACTTTGCAATACAAGAAACAGGCCTGAACCTGCGGATGGAGTGCTGGAAACTGTCTAAGAAGATTAAGGTCTCTTAATTGATTTCACATAAACAGGTGTGACTGAATTCATCAGAAGAAGGTTAAGGCTGAAGGTATTCTGCTAATTATGTAAAAATTGCCACAGTGCGTGCTCAGTTGAGCAATTGCCTTCCCTTTGCAAGTGGGATCCCTCCTCAGCTCTATGTCAAATGGGGAAAAATGACGTTTCCTAAGTAAATGAACCAACCTGTCATACGCCGTGTTTCATTTTGAACGTCTTCTGCTTGTAGATACGTTGGCAGCGGTGGATTGGCAACAGGACATGGGAATGTCCCTTGTGTGCTGTACTGTGACTGGTAGTGTGGGAGGACAGGTGTCAAAGCAGGGCTGTTTCATTTTTTTAAACTTCAGGAATCTGCATCGATGGAAATTCCTGTCCTGGAGAACCGAAGGAGTAACTCTGTTTAAAGCACTTGCTGTTAATGTTTGTTTATGCGACCTCTTAAGTTTAGTGTTTCCTTGTTTAAACTTAACTGTAGGCTTTGGAGATGCATAGCACGGACGATGCCGCGGCACACAGGACAGCCTTTGTCTTGGGTTTCATAATAGTCTGTAAGTGGAGTATACAACTCCTCACGCAGCTGACAGACATGCTTATTTCTTCTGGTTACTCTGCACTCTTTACCACCTGTCTTCCTAATCTTACATCTCGAGTGAACAAGAAAGAATTGACAATGCTGACCATAGTTGTAGAAAGGCCAAAAGTTCTGCTTTTGAGATGTCCATCTCCAAGACCACCTAGGTGTGGTAATAAATTGCGTGACAAGATACAAGTATCACAGCACAGCATCGTGAAGGCCCTGCAATTACTCAGTGGTGCTCCTAACAAAACCATTTGCTGATGAAATAGTTCTTTGAGTCTCCAAATTGAAGGATGACTAGTATTTAAGGTGTGCTTTCAGAGGCAAATTTGCACATAGATGGTGATCTAAAATTAGTTTAGTTGCTTAAATCGCTGTTTTGTAATAGCAAAGATATTGTTTGTAACAATGAAAATTAATCTAGAAAATCATATCCCACTTGTTTTTTCTTTGTTTAAATTTAGGACCCAAGTGCAGACTTAAATCAACGAGCACTGACTGATGACTTAGTAACACTCTGACCATGTGTTTCACACAAGTTAAAGCAAGCAACTACCAGGTCAAAAGGCACAAAACTTTAGTAGCTATGTGGTACATTTAAAACAAACTCCCGTAACTGCATCTCTACAGAACACTTGGAAACCATCTTCTACGTGCAGGTGCACAGGTTTATGTTTATTAGTAAAGATACTCACCACCCGTTATGATTTTCAGCTCAATCTTGGAGGACAAAGCTCTCTGAAGTACAAGTCTCACTCTTAGGGGATCCCAGCGGGGAAACCTATCTGTGTTTGGAAGAAGGGATGCAGTGGCTGTGCCTGCACCCACTGACTGCGAATTGGTGTTATGCTGTTACCAAAAGGAAAACGTTAAACATTATAAATGGACTAAACCATGCAGAGGAGTTCAGAGGTAATCTTCCACTCTTCTTGGTGCCTGGTAAAGCATTAGTAGGAAGACTATAGCCAGATTTAGGCACTGTGCTTTGGGAAAGATACAGACCAGATGAAGAGTGTCTAGACATGAAGGAAAAAAGATAGGAAATTTAGGAAAAAGAGTTTGCAAAAAAGCTTGAACTTGGAGTTGCTTTTCTTGCAGGTGAGGCAGGAAGGCATACCGAGCCTCCAGAAAGAAGGAAGAGAATTTGTTCTCTGTATCCATTCAGCCACAAGAAGTAATTTCTTAAATATAAAGCTAGACATCATAAAAATGTTTTTAGCAGTAGGAGGATATCTGTAATAGATTGTGAGTTTCAGCTGAGGAAAAAAAACTAGACAAACATCAGTCTGGAATGAGAAAGGGAATAGCTGGAAGATGGCTTAAGATCCCTTCCAGCCCTGTTCTTCTGATTTGATGATTATTACTTTTTTAATACCTGCTGTAAGCACTCTTGCGCCGTGCATTAGAATAAGTAATTTTAAAAGGTTGTAACTTCAGTTACGGAAAAATCATTCCTTATTTCAAGCAAACCTGTCAGCTCAACTTTCCTGCCCCGGATCACAAGCTTTTCTTCTACAGAAGCGTCTTCCTTTAAATGAAACTTGGCAGGGAACTGCCAAAGAATTTCTTGACCAACTTCTCCGGAAAACCACCTATTGGTGAAACAAAACACATTTAACAGAACTTAGTGTCCTGAAGGAGAGAAGAAAAAAATTAAATCTTGAATTATGCTGATATAGAAAATAATCATATTGTCTGCCTCTCACTCAAACTTGACTTTATTTTGCAAATTAAAAAAACCCCTGTTTCTGGCCATGTTTCAAACATCTCCTTGAGGCTGACTGTTGGCTGTTTTTCACAGAAACTTTTTTTTTTTTCTGTCCATCCAGGTTTCATTTGATTCCTGAAGGATACAAATGCGCCAATTCCTTTCCTTCTCTGAAAACCCAAGCTGTATGTTAATCAGGACAGTCAAGATGTTGCTGAAAAGGCATTGGAATTGCTAGGATTTAAGCACATGCCCTAAAATATTTAGATAAATTAGGCACTTAGTATTTATCTGCTGCCTAACACGAAACTCATTCAATTTTATCAAAATGAGATCATTTAGGCTCCCACCTCCCTGCTTTTGTGCTGGCAATTAATCAAACTCTAAAATTAGACGCTGCTGCGCGCTAAGGTTGAGCAGGAAAGCAGTTGCACGAAGGTAACTTGGAGCGGTAGGCGCCCTTTGTCAAACTGAAGCATGCTGCTGCATGGTAGCGTATGCAAAAGGGCTACGTGCTTACTCATTTGAACGTAAACCAGTTGTAGGCAAAACATCTTCAGGGCATGGCTAGGAAGGGGGAAATGATTGATTGAAATGGGTTTCCAAGTGATTTATCTAATCCGAAGTTATTTTCCACATCCTCTTCAATTGATGAAAAAAACAACCCGATACACTGAAGGCATTTTGCTCCCCGAGGTGTGAGGTTATACGGGAATTACTGGTACTTTTTGGGGGTTGGAAGCACTTGGCTCTTGGCCCCCTGCCTCATAATACAGCCCCGGCTGGTACAAGCAGTTCTGCAAAACATATAATTTTACTTCACTTGTTTTAATGATCAGGAAACATATACTTTTAAACTGATCTCAACTGTGCAATTACATGTGTTTTGATGGAAATACTTTTTTTTCTTTTTAATTAGTTTCGTTCCCATAATGACGCTAGCTAGACTGTTCTATTAGTAAGCAAAAGCATTGCGTTCTTTCGTCAGGCTTGCTTAGCTTTCAAATCCAATTTTGTTTCTATTAGGAAACCGGATCAGAAGTGCTTATTTAAAAAACAAAAAACAAAAAAAAAAAACCCAACAAAAAAACACTTCCTCAACTTTTGAGAATTTAGACCTATAACCGAGTTCTGTTTTCAGGTCAGTTACAACGTGTGATAAATATGTACAAATGTGTCTGCTTAAAACAAAAAGATGTCTGAATCCTGAGTCTGCAGCTTCCTATTTATTTTCTTGTGCTGGTGTGGTAATGGCAAATGGAACAAAAATCTCTTTTTCCATGTCTGTGGCAGATAAGACTAGAAATAATATGTTAAAATTGTAGGTGAGACAGGATATTCATGCTACCTAATAACTTGATTTGTTTAAAGTAGCCTGTGAAAGCATAGGCTAAATCAGGCTGGATTTTTGAAACTTTAGGGTCATAAATATTATCACAGACTCTTTTGCCCTTTGTTGGAAGGAACATGAAAACTCTTGAGGTTTTGGGGGAGCTGGCTGTAAAATTGCAGGAATTCAGAGGTGGGGTACGTGTTAGTCGTTCCGTGGGAACGTCGCTGGCTGTCTCTGGGACTGCAGATTGAGATATTATTGTGTAAATGAAACATCAGGTATTCATTTTCCACATACAAGATTCAGTAATTACTGCACTCACACAGTAGATGACAGCTGTTATCATTCTGATGAAAAAAGCCCTAAATTAAAAGCCTGTTCCTTTGCATAGGTCCCTGTCAGAAACAAATGTTAATTTTCTTGGTTGGTCAGCCCCGTTCCTTGAGTCCTCTGACAGGTACAAATAAGGACGAGATCTTTGTTTCTCCTTGCTTTGGTGTTCCCTGGCATGCTGATAGTTTTGCAGCTGAGAATAAACCCAAGATTAATTCTTACTAGATTCGTGTGTGCACCCAGCAATCAGACTTCAGCTAATACCGGGGCATTTTGTGTATGCGCAAAGACTAAAAACTACCCAGATCTTTGTTTGCTCTGTAAAACGTGCATTTGCAGGAAGAGGGCGGTTAAATGAACGGGCTATGCTCGTAGCACGGATGGATGGAGCAGGGTCTGCCTCAGCAGCAAAGTTTGCCCTGCTTTCCGACCGCAGAACCGAGCGGCTCTTGCGGATTAACTGGGTGACATCTGTTTGGGCAACACACGGTCAAGACGGGGAGGTGCTGTTTGTACCCCTCTGTTTTCTTTGGAAACCTTTCCCAATTATAGGACAGCAGAACCTTTAATATGTCGTTATTCCAGGCCAGATGTCAACCGCCAAGCACCACTGTGCTCTTCGGGTAACGAGTCCAAACCAGGAGCTCGTGGAAAGGGCACGTTTGACGTGTGGAATAACCGCTGCCCGTTGCCACCTCATGCGGGAGGGTTTAAGGCATGTGGGAAAGCCCTGACGTGCCCACACTGCGAAGGGACGTGGGAGCTGAGGGCTTCTCCGTGCTGGGGTAACCATCGATATGCAGACGTCGCGCTACTGTTAGAGACCTCAAAATGCCACGTGATGTGTAAATGCGTCCAATGGTACCCAGCAGTCATGCTGATTTCTGCTGCAATTAATAACCTGGTGGTGTGACTTACAGCAGAAGAAATCTGTCTCTGGTACGTTTACTTGGAATGACCTCTGGTTTACAAGACCAAAAATCAAGGCTCCAAGAACACTATTCTGTGTCCTTCCCCCCCCCCCAACCCCCACAGTTTATTGTAGTTGCTGCTGAATTCCTTCCAAAGGTGCAGAATAAAAAGAACTTTGATGGGGAAGGATAGATGCAGGGTGAAGCTCTGGATTACATGGGGATTTTGAGGGCCCTTGTTCTGTGCAAATTAAGTAGGACACAGCTTGAAGGGCAGAAGAGAGAATTGAAACACTCCAAAGTCCTGGGGCTTGTTGAGGAAAATTTGGATCTGCTTTGGGTTCCTAACTTCATTCCCATACTGGAAATTGTCCACAAAGCAAATGAAAATCACTGAATTGTCCCCCAGAAACAAAGCAATCGGATCAATTTAAGAATAATAACAAAGATTCTTTATTTTTTGAAGGCAATGATAAATCATCTCTTTAGAAAAATGCAGTACATGTCCCAAAGCAGACCAGCAACAATAAAAGCTCTCTTGAGCAAATATTGCAAAAGAAACTTTGAATGTAGTCAAGCCCTTTATCTGCTTAAGATGGTTTGCTGCAAACTGTAACTTTTCAGCAATATTAGAGTGCCCCAGTAGTAACTGAACCAGACTTCTGGTTTTCTGAGGCAGAGAAATGTCTCCCTAGGATTTTATAGATGAGAATGTTTTGGCACTTAACAGCATTATGATTTTTTTTGTGTGTGTTGTTTTTTTTTTTTTTTCCCCCCCTTCTGTCTAAAACTGCAAGGACAGTGTGAATATTGCCTGTGGATGTCATCATTTCATTGCCTGTATCATTTGCATGCACAAAGTCTTTGGAGTTTCCATGTTGTATAGATTCTCTTTGACTACCTGGCTGAGAAGGGAAATGTGAGTTTAATAGTTTTTGGACTTTTAAAAGCTGGCTGGGCCAGGCTGGAGATAAATGTCTTGGCTCTGAGGACCTGCAGCTTGTGAGAATGTCACGTGTCCCTCCTGAGAGGGAGGCACGATGGCGTGTTGGGGCCTTTTAACTCAAACGCAGGTCTGAAGCTAACGTGGGTTTCCGAGATTGAAAATTGCCAGAAGCCTGTTGTTGTTGTTGTTGTTGTTGTTCTCCTTTGGGCATATGAAACAAGTCAGGGCTCTCTCCAGACGGACGCGCGTGCAACTTTCCTTAATCAGGCAGCTGCCTCTATTTTATTTAGTTTCTCTTCACGGCCGAGTAGTTTGCACGCTTTTTGAGATGGGTGGTGGGGAGAGAGGAGGCCAGCGCTCGCCCAAGGAATCGCCCGTTCCCGGCGCTGGCCTCGCCGCCGTGGGGGGATCTCGGGGAGCAGCAGGACACGCTGCGCTGCTGCTCCTCCGTGCCGGGCCGTGCCTCGGGCCCTTCTGCAAGCGCTTACCGGTTTGGTTCTTGTGAATCTTCTAACCCCACGATTTCCTGAACGCTGCTGCCATTTATTTATTCCTGCCTTTTATTTATGTTAATAGAAGTGCATGCAGACACAGAACTGAGGCTTAAAAAAAGTTCAAGCCAATACTTGCAATTTTTTTCTGAGATATTTTCACAGCCCTAATATTCAAACACTGCTTTTACTAATTAAGTTTTCTTAATTATATGATTTGCAAGATTAAAAGGCCACTGCCAATATAAACCGCATATTGCCCCTAAACTGTTAGATTATTAAATTGAATTTTTAAATTAATTTTTACTTGCCATGATTTGTATTCTGTTTGTTCTGTGCTATTTTAAGCTTGGATAATAAATATCATGTCAGTCTCATTCGTTTGTGGACAATTCCAAGTTTTCGGTGCTACAGGGTAAGGGTTTGAAAGGCAACAGCACAATTTTTTTGTTTTGTTTTAAAGAATTGTTTTCTTAATTCTATTCGCCTTGCGCTGTACAGAAGACTTATTTTTAAGCAAAATAGAAAACTGGGCTAAATATAAGTTGACAGCATCTCTTGAAATGATATTCTTGTTTGTGACAGTGTAGAGGAGAGGCACAAAAAGTCAGAGGTCGTGTTTTATATGCAGTAGATTCTCATATGCAAGAATGTCTGGATGTGTAAAGTGTCTGTACGAGACTGAGTCATCTCTTCTTCTCTGATGGGATTTCTCAGGGCTATTGCTGTAAAAACTGCTTGTGATAAGAACATCTCCCTGTAACGTGTCTTGCAACCCTGGCGCGTCCCTTTCGTACCACCCAGCTCCGTGGCGATGGCCGCAGCTCGCCACAGGCTGCAGGTGGGTTCCCGGATGGAGCGAGGAAGATCGCGGGGCAGCCGCGGGAGCGAAGCCACCGCCGTGGGTTAGCAGGGGAGCTGCGTGCAGGCCGAGCTCACGCTGATTAGACGGAGACGGCAGAATTGTCCCAGCGTAGGAGAAACACCCGCGTGGCTCAGCCTGCTGCTGGTGAGCCGCCGCGCCGGGCAGAGGGCACGGCTGGGTGGAATTGGTGGGAGGAATGAGGTTGTAGCCATGCGGCGGGAGTCTGGTGGAGCAAAAGGCACTTTGGGAGTTCTGACTCGTTGAGCTGGTCCCTAAGTCAGTTGTGCCCATTCCTGCTGGAAATAAACCCCTTCTTCCGGTGGAAGAGCTCGAATGCGCAGTTGTGCTTGGGGATCCGTTCTTGGGGGTAAACGGCTCCATAGGTGAGAGGCGCAGGGGTAAAGTAAGCGTTATCTTCTGCTGTACAGCAGTTGCACAGCTGATACAACGTCCGTGTTGAAAGCAGTGGTGGCCAGCGCAGGGAGCGCAGCCTTTCGGTCAAGAGCATGAGGTATTAATAGAACTTCGGTCTTGGCTCCCGCGTGCTTGCTGTCTTAGGCAAACTGAAAGCAGCGCACGCGTCATGGTGAGCAGAAACTTGCATAACAGCTAATTGTTAGGTGGTTGTGTAATGGAGGAAGGCTGAAACTCCTCGGCAAAATTGCTTATTATACTTTTTTTTTTTTGCCTAAATTTCAAATGCTGTGGGCCGACGCTATGAAGTGCTATACCAGATGATATCAATTTAACCACTTGATAATAAACTCTGCTGCTTTTACACTACAGAATTCTCTTCCTGCCAGCGAGGACAATAAGAAAATGTTGGTTGCATGATCTAACAAATAGCTGATGTGATTATTAATTGCATATACTTTTTCTGATCCATAAAACGTAGACCTTGTCCTGCATCCAGGTTAGAACAGGCAGCCCTTAACACCCACTGACTTTGGTAGACACTCGCCCAGGTGGGAAGGACTACTTACCCAAGTCAGTGGTAGGACTAAGGCATATATATGCTCCTTGTTTGAAATGCAGATGCCTTTTGTGGAGAGCTGAAATCTGTTTAAACAGCAATAGTAGTGCTGAAGAATTAAAAAATGGGAAATGGGGACAGTAACTCCTAACACCAGTTGTTTGGTTTTGGGGGTTTTTTGGGTTTTTTTGGGGGGTAGGCACATAAATAACTTGAATTCACAATTTGTGGGGGAAAACTAAGATTCTGGAAAATTATTGTTGCAGATGAATTTTTAAGAGAATATAAGGTTATTGATTGTTTGTCTCGTATATAAGGTAAGACTGAATGTTTCAAACAAAATGTGTTGAGCACGTGCACACAGTCTTAGACAGTGGGGAAGGAAGATTTTTTCCTTGAAAGAAAACAGTCAATATTTTTGGCATCTGACAGAAACAAGATGTCTTTGAGAAAGCTTGAAATGATGGGATTGGGAGGCATGGAGAGCAGCTTTCCCTCCGCTAGTTCATGACTTCCTGAAAAATCACATTGCAAAACCCCAGCCCGTGTGTGAGCACACGCAGAGGGATGACGGTGCAGACATGCCATCGGCTTTAGACACTGTCTTGATAAGGACTTTTCTCAGAGCCAAGACCGAGTCCCTTGCAGAAAGCTGCCTCTGTTATGCTGCTGTCCCAGTTTATGATTTGTTTTTTTCCACTGCAAAAGATCTTGGATTGAGGGATTGTCCTGATGATCTGTTCAGTGTTCCAAAGGGGCTGATTAATCTGAAAAAACCCAACAAGACAGCTGAAACCACTGCCAAAAACTGTCATCCGTTCTGCTTTCTCAACTGCCAGCTTTCTGTGCTTTTGCTGCAGAGACAGGTCCACTCTTAAAGATGCAGTTTGACATTTCCTAATACAGCAGCAACAGGGTAAATGATGGGGGAGTCGTTTGGGGGTCCACGAGTTCTCCGTTTACTCTGTCACCTCTCAGTAGTGGTATTTAGCTCCTGAGGTAGCACAAAGCTCAGTGATGTTATTAATTCTTGTCTGTTGAATGCAATTAATCCAGTGGCAGAGAGAATGGAAATCTTCTGGAGGGCAAGGTGGCCCTCGAAGGTCAACGTGATGGAGTTTGTGCGGATTCTTGTCTGCGCATCTCATAGCATGGCTGGTTCGTGGCAGGAAGAAAGCTGAATTACTCCTGAACTGGATTTCCTCTACGCTCACTTAAAGCGTGAGTGCTGATGCAAAGCAAAGAGAAAAGGAGGCTCCTTGGTCTTTGAAGGGAGAGACGTTGGAACTCTGGAAGGAGTAGGGTGGCCAAGCTATCCCTCTCCTGACCCACGTACGTGCTCATGTGAGGCAGGGTGAGCCTCTGTCCCCCTCTTGTGGCTAGTGCACTCCGGGACTGATGGCCAGAGAGCTGATGGCCGGAGGTCTCTGGCCCTGCAATGGAGCTGGCACCTTTGCACCAAGGTCCTGGGCTCAGGGCTTTTCACACACCAGACCTGGGTGCCTTGCTGTGACTCCCTAAGGATACTTTTCAGCTGGGGAAGCATAAGTCAAAAGGAAAAAAAAAAAAAAACAAACCTGGATAACTGCAATCGAAAGCTTGAGGGAGTGTTTAATGGGGCCATTAATAAATGACTCAGGCAGCCAATGGGACATAGCCTTTGGTCTCATGCCTTGCAATACTCCAGAGGCACACTGTAATGAACCCATAAAACGTGCCCCATCAAGCCGTAGCGCTTTAGCACAAAACACTCCTGAATTTAACGTATGGTGGATGGCAAAGTGGTGCCCCTAGTACACACCTAGGACAGCCGGTGCTGAGAGAACCTTATTAGGGGATGGATTTTTTTAAGAGGGAAATCTTCAACTACTTTCAGACTACCAAAGTGTTCTGGGTAAAGGAGAGGAACAAGCTTCTGAACTTTAACTTGCCAGGAAACCTCTGTGGTAACCCCCACCACGTATGCAAATGGTGAAAGCTGTAAATGTCTCCAAGACTGTTTTGCTGTGTTAGCAATATGTTTTGATCCTGGATACAGCTACAGAAAACAGCACATTGTAATAGCAATCATTACTGGTCTAAATCCTCAGATAGTGTAGTGCAGGGTGCTACAGAAGCCCCTAACCAAAGATTAAATTTGATTAAATACACTCCCAGCAAACTGGCTCGGTTGTGCCAATTAACTTGGAAATGCGGCAATGTTTTATTGCTTTAGGAACGAGTGGTACTTACTGGCTTCTTATATAACAGTTTGACTTCCTCATCCAGTCAGAAAATCGAGCATCTGTCAGGCCATCAACCCATAAATGTCTTCATTAGATCTGATAAACAGACCATGGCAAGCCAGAAAGTTGGAAGGTACCACCCTTCTGCCTGGGGGGCTGGACTCACTTAACAGGCTTAAAAGGAGGGAGCTATGTAAAACAGGGAGAAACGCTCTGGGTGAGCGATACAGGAGAGCTGCTCGGAGAGGTGCCCAGGTGCAGCACTGAAATAACCGCTCTGAGGGCCATAAGGGACTCTTCCCCATCCCTGTTACCAAACAAACAAAACCTTGGCAAGAGACCGGTTCAGAAAGCTGTCCCCAGACAAATTGTTGGGTGTGATCCCAATACAGTTGGGCTTGAGCCTACTGCCAGCTGAGATCCCTCTGGAAAGCACAGGTTGTCGTTGATTTGAAGGAGCTCGGTGACCCAAAGACTGGGTTTTGTACCCGACGGAGTGGTGCTCTCGTGCTGAGCCCTCCTGTTGCCTTGCCTCCGAGTGTTCTGCTCCTGCACGGCAAGCCAGGAGCATCACCCACAAAACATTGCTTCTCCTGGCGAAGTTTCGAGACCATCAGAGCAGCCACTTGCCTTGAGTGGTTGTACGGCCCTTCCGCCTGACCTCAGCACAATAAAGACCGTGGCACTGGCAACAGAGTTGTTGACAGTATTGTAGCAGTAGATGGAAATCCTTAATCACACAGGGATGCATGGACGTTTTATTATTTCCACTAAAAGCGCTAACAAGAATGGAAAAGACGCAAGCAGATGAGCTTTTAAATGCTGTACCAGTGAGTCTTCCTTCAAAGTGAGACATTTTTCATCTTCCACAAACTCCTACCTTACTCTGTGCTCTGATAAATCTTTCCCTTTAAATAAAGCTGCTGCTGTTGCACAATCTCTGGTCTTGCAAAATGCAAAGCCATCTGTTACGACCTCAATTATAGGTTAGAGGAGCCAGAAACTTATTTGATGGACTGCAACAGCAGGATTTACCTTCAGCGTATGTCCGAGCGAAGAGAGCCAACCTTTATGACAGAGGACAGGCCAAGAATGGAGGGTTTTGTCCATCAAAATAAATTGAAGAGGGAGAAACCCCCAAAAGACAGATTTTTAGTTCATACCTAACTTCTAACTGAAGTCAGAACTAATATGTCTAGCTAGAAGTGTCTGTGCATGTAGTGGTACGTACAAGTGGGGTTCCCCCCCCCCCGCCCCAAAGTTTGCAAATATTACTTAAGTGCTGCTCTGTGTTTTGAGAATCCGTACCCTTGTGAAGGAAAACATCGAAGCAGCGATAGCCACTTGAATTGCTACGTATATGTTGCCCCGAGACAAAATAATTCAGTTTCTGTTGAGTTCATTCTTTGCAAATTCAACCTAAGCAAAATAAACTTGGTGCTATATGAGATAAAATCAGTAGCCTGTCAACTGCTCTGATTTTTACCAGGAGAATGATATTTTGTAGATTTTCTTCTTTGTAAAGCAGTAATTGCATTATTATCTTATATAAACTCTTTTGAATTAAAACTTTTTTTTTTAAATGTCATAGTTGCAGGAAAAAAAATCAGACTAAGTGTATGGAAAAAGTCTATAAGAAATGCCAAAATGTAGCTTAAAAATACATCATCTTTGTTTTCACTTCCCTATGGGTAATTCATGGGATCATCAGAATGCACAACCAAGATGATTTTTTTGATGCTTGGGGTTGTCATTAATGAAGCAGTCACCCTGCCAATTAAACCAAAGCTGTTTAAGCAAACAGCTGATTTTTATTTTTTTTTCCCCCTTACCCCGTTGCAACTCCCTTGGGAATAGGAAGCCCAGGTGCCTGTACTGGCTCTTCTTTGGTGAGTACTTGGCTCCAAGGCCTCTTGCTCGCAGGGAGCATGTTGGCTAGGCTCTGCCTCACCTGGGAAACCTTGGACGCTGTGTCCTACCCGGAGTAACGCAGCCGCGGTTGGGATTCTCCTCCTGTTAAACCCAAGTTCTGATCACTGGTAGAGGTTCCCTTCCCTCATCCTGTCCAGCAGACTCATACACATTTGATTTCTCTCTGCCCAAGTCTGTAACAGGAGAGGGAGGTTATTTTTTGTGTGGGGAAAGAATTTGCAACAAATCTGAATGCGCTCAATTTAAAAAAAAAAAAAAAAAAAAAAAAGGACTGGGCGCAAGCAGTAAATATGGCAACTATGCCAGTCTCTCCCAGTCTGCTTTTCTGTTACATTCTTGTGACACAATAGTAAGAGCTATCGCAGTGAGCGCTGTTGAAAGATGGGGGATTTAAGAGAGCGCTGTGATGGTTGTGTTGGATTGCTGCCTATATTTGGACTGTATTTATTATTCTACTTCTATTAAGGTGCTTAAGTTATTCAGAGTTGGGTTTCGACAAGAAATAAATATCTGAGCAGCTGTGACTACATGTCTGTTTGTGATTAGTCATCACTACAACTCTTAAGAGGTGGATTTACCAGCAAGTTGTCAGAATTCCCACAGATGCATAGTGGAAAAAAGTTGAGTTTTATTTTGTTGTGTTTGACTGGAAATTTAACCTGAAGCTAGCCGAGAGAAGAGAGGTGCTGCCCTGGTATATGAGAATGAGCTATTTTGGATTTTCCTTCCTTGCAGGTGCTGTTTCCTGTAGCTCACTTCTCAGGGTCCGGGGGGAAATGCCCAGATAGCAGGACGTGTCGGTGGTACTCGTTAGTGAGAGTAAAGGGAATTGCTAAAGTCTTGGGATGGGGGAGCCTGATTCCACCTGCACCGCAGTGACTGGAGCCCCTAAAGTGTTCAGCACGTTTTGGTTTGGAGCAGCAGGGAAGGATTGAACGCTGTCTGATTTCAACAGGTACTGCAAGGGAGAGTTCTGCATCTACTGACTGATTTTTCTGAAAATATTAAGAAAAAGGATCTCGGTATATTCTGTTTCTGACTGATGCAATATATCACAGTGCAACTGTGACTTCTGTAATTCTCCTTGGTTTTGTTTTTAAAAGCATAAAGCGTCACCACTTTTGCCCTCTTCTAAAACCGAAGGAAGGGTGCTCACAGTTACAGAAGAAAAAATGCCGGCTTTTTCTTGTCCAGAAAACGAGAAGTTTCAGTTGAAAGCAAAAAGAGGACTTTTAACGTCTTTCTTGCTTGCCCTTGTTGAAGGGAGAGAAGAGGATTATTTTTCTGCACAAACAAATCCCGCAGCGAGTTTTTTTGCTTTGGTTCAGGACAGCGTTGCTCACTGGGTGGGGGGAGGAGGGAAGAAAACACTGCAGTGAAGTGTGGGTCTTGAAATCCATCCCCGCTCCGCAAGTAAGAGCGTTCCCCACAAACAGTTTGGCAAGGGAACGTCCATCCAGCAAGGAAGATGCTAGTCGGGAGCGTGGGGAAATGGGGATTTGGTTTCCTGCCCTGGAAGGGGGGTAACCTGGGGCATTTTGCTTGCAGGTGGGGCTGTCCGTGTTGTGTCCCCTAGGTATCTAGGTTCAGTGCCGAAATCATGTTCCTGGAAAGCCACGCTGCACCAGCTGGTGCTCTGATCTGGCTGAAGTGAGATGCTGATGAGAACAGCTCTTCCTCTTGCCCTTCCTCCTCCTTAGCCTCGCATGTGCTCGTGCAGAGGTGTTTCAATACATCACACGGACAGCACCGACAGATGATAGAAGTCCTTAAAACCGATGTGGGCCACGTGCAGGTGTTTGTGTGACTGGTGTGCAGTGCCCAGTTAGAAGAATGCCGATTTGAGAGGATGCGTCCTCATTAGAAACACAGGTCCCGTTACCGAGAGGGTTAGTAATTGGGGCAGCAGCTAACAAGTGTTGGGAACAGTAAATTCTCGGGTCATGGGAAATGAAGCTTTGATTGAATCATGTTGTCGGCCATCACTAATGAACCAGTGAGATGAAAACTCTGATTACCTTTTGCATGGTTCTGGGTATCATGAAAATCATCTGGATCTAATTCTTCAGAGCGCTGCAGCCAGATGGAGTTGAAGGGTGCGAAGTTTTGTGCCGTTGACTAGTGCAGCCTAATTTGATCCTGAAATGGGTAAACTCAGTCATCTTGCGTAATGGTTGTTGATGCCTTTGTAATTTTTGGATGGGGTGGTGGTACCAAATAATTTAGACTATTTAATGTTAGGAATAATCTTGACTTCCAAGTTTCATTTCCAGCCTAGTCTCATCACCCACCAGAACTTGTCAAATGGATGTAGTGTGAAAGATTGCTGGTAAAGCCCCACAACTTTCAGTGTCAGATCAGTGCAAATAAGTCACATATTAATAGATAAATCTGTGATACCTGGCTTGTCTATTAGGGACACATGTTTCTAAGACACATGTTTCTTGGTCCAGTTGATCCGCTGTTTCTGATGACACTGTGTGAAGGTTAGGAAACAATTTCTGTCCAAAAATTCCATGGCTCATAATTTTGGCAGGCTTGAACCATGGGGATGGGTTTTCCCATACCAAGTATCTGCCCTTCTTGTTTAACCCAGAAGTGTTTCTGGCTGCCTCTTCTGAGGTCTTGACTTCCCATTTGTGGATATTGTGTAGCCATGGCTCTGAGTGAAGCCTGGGGAATTGCTTGCTGGATATATTATTATATGCCATAAAAATACTGAATGCTCTTTTAAGTAAATTAGGCTTTGGTGTTTCCAGAAGGGCATCTGGAAGTAGATAATCCTTAAGAATTTTAGTCTTTTTTTCTTTGTATTCCAGCTACTATAGAAAAAAAAAAAAAAAACCAAACAAAAAACCACCAAAAAGACCCCAGAACAAACAAATAAACAAAAATCCCAAGAAAAAACTAAAATCCCTAAAAGACCCAAAAAGCAGCTCATCTTATCAAAGTTGTAGTAAAGATTTGTTGCTGTGTTTTGCCAATTTTTTTTTTTTTTTTTTTTTTTTTTTGATGACAGGTAGTATATAAGGCTTGGGGCATCCCAAGTATGGAGAAGTTTCCTGTTCCACAAGCACCATCTACCTTATGCCCTAAGCATTGAGGTCCCATGGGGACAAAATAACACTATTTAAGAGGTGGTGGGCTGAGTTTCTTCACTCAAGCTTCTTAAAATTCAAAAACGTGTTAATCCAAGCATCTCCAAACTTTTGGATTCCTGATTATGCAACCATAGAACACGATTTTTTTTTTTTTTCTCCTTTCTTCTTTCAGTAGATAACTAAATATTTGCGCTGTGGTAGTGCTGAGGAGGCACAAGCTGCGTTCCAAACGCAAAGCAAGGTGTAGTTCCTGCCCTGACTTGTTGGTGTTTTTCTGATGAAATCCTTTGCTGATGATAAGACTTCTGCTTTCACTTCACTATTTTTGTTCTTCTGATCCGTCTTAATAGAATTATTATAATTAAAAAAAAAAAAAGTATCTGTGAACCTCTGCAACAGAGTGTTTCGGTGGCCAGGGAAAGGACCCCCCCCCCCCGCAGTGTTGCCGGTACCCTGTGAGTGGCACCAGGCAGGGACGCGGGTGAACAGACTGCACCCGGCAGCGGTCCAACCTGGCCCTTCTGCAGGGAAAAACGTCGACTGTATTTGAACTGTTTAGACTCACCGGAGCTGGTATGTTGGTATGTAGTACTGCACTAATGTGTCTCAAGTGATTGGCTTCTCCAAAGGCAGAAAATGCTACTCAAGTTTGAAATATCATCTGCTAAATACCTCGTGATTCTTTAGGAATTGCTCCATCGGTCAAAACACGCTCCTCCAACTTGCATAATGTGATGTCCCGGGTTGGTTTGTTTTTCTTTGCTGCCACACTGGAAGCTAGATGGGTGCAGTTGTGAGTGGGGTGTGGATAAATGCCACAACCTCATGATATCACTCGATCACTCGCAGTTTAGCGGACACTGGCAAGGCAGGACCATGCGCAGCTTCCCCGCGTCTTGATGAGTTCTCCCAAACTAAGCAACATAGCACCTTAAACTTGTGCAATCCTTCTCCTAATCCACGCGTGAAGACATCCTTGGTGTTTACATAACATTTGCTGTGCAGCACGGGACAGGCATGGTTCAGTTCATGCCATCATACAGAGGAGTCACCTTCAAGGGACAGCCTGCTAGATGTGCGTTTTGATGCCAGCGGAGAAGACTCGATACAGGAGGTCTCCGTTATCAATTGCCTCTCCGAGGCTCTGTTCCCCCTCTTCTACCCCAACCTAAACTGAATTTGATAGGGAAAACCACGAGCAAAGGGTGTTTGGGCTACGAAACGTGCTTCTTTCAACTTTGCAGACCTGAGAACAAGTTGAGGATTCAGCTGACCGCTTTAACGGTGATTCTTTCCATTAACCCTTGCAGGGAGTTGACATGAGGTCTGGCTGTAGTTATGCTGCCTTGGTTTTTGTTTTTCCTTCTCCTGGTTGAGATTCATAGCAGTTGCAGTTTCCTGGGAGGTCTGGGAGAGTGAATAAGGGGGCTACAGAAGTCTAAAGGTGACTGCTTTTCTTGAAGCTAAAATTCTCATCTTCCTTTTAGCAAAATATCCAGGATCCTTTCGTAACTAATGGAAAATAACACAAGAGATGGAGGGTTGGTGCTGTTGGATTTATTTTCTCATTTTCCCTTTATATAAAATTAATCATAACTAAACAAGTATTAAAAGTTACAATTAAATTGGTTGAGTTACCATGGGTCCAAATATGACGTAGGGCATTTTTTTGTACTGTGAAAAAAAAACCCAACCCACCTGCTCTGAGCTCTCAAGTGCACCCCATTTAAGGCCTAGCTTCTTTCATTTATTTTGGTAGAGCAAGATCTTTCTTGCTTCTCTGAAGAAAGATTTCCTCTGCAGTATGACATGATGGCTGGAAAAATGCCTAGAAATTAACACTTATCAAACCCTTGAAAGGGAACCCTCAGCACGGACAGGGAGGTGCGTCCCAGCACAGTGGGCATGACGGGAACGGTAAACGCGCAGGTAGTCCAGGGAAGGAACTGAATCTCCATTGAACTATCTTTGCTCTTCTACTACTGTACTTGGCATATTGATTTTTCTAGTAAGGATATGTTTGGGGTTTTTTTAGCTATTCTGCATTTTAATGCCTGAGCAGATTCCCAGATTTGAAGAGCCACATTCCATGTTTTCATTGAGTTAGATGAATCTCTGAATATTTTAAAACTCTCTTGCTTAAAACTGTTTGAAATAATTTCCTGACAACATGGTACAGAAATGAACGAGCAGGAAAGTGCTCGTTGACAAGATGTTCCAATACACGTGTGTCACTTCTGTCTTTGTTAGTTTTTGGTTTGTGTTATTTTATGACAATCTGGCATAAAAAATTTAAGCAAGCTCATCAGTGATTTAGGTACCTACCAGTTTCTGGCTCTGCAGGTATTTACTAATGGACACGACCTTTGGATTTGCCTTACTGGGTTCACAAGGCTGTTGACATCGGCAGTGAAGACAGGAGCTGGCTCTGCTAAATGCACACAAAAGAAACCTTGTAAGATCATAAAGAAAACTTTTTTGCCAACGAGAGGATCACAAATATGCTTTAATCCCTATCTCTGCAATGGTTCTCTAGATAATGTAAGCGTTCACATTTGTTACATTAAAAATTAACGAAAAAAAGGGAACCTTCCCCTAACAAGCAGTTGGTTTTGTGGAAGAATGTAAATCTTTCTCCTCCAGGGCAGAAGTAAAACTTTCCTTTCTGCTCCAGGGTAGGAGTAAAACTTTACTTAGCTGATGAATGACAGTGATTTTCTTTTTTTCTTCTCTTTTTCCACAACCCCCCCCCCCCCCCTTGTTGTGGAGAAGTGATTCTGTAGCTAAGTACTACGAGGTGTCTTTTTCTGTGTGTGGCCAGAGTTGGGCTGTGTGGGTGTTGGGGCACAGGACTGTTGCGATCCTCCGCTGAGCTGGTCCAGCAGTTCCTGTATTGGCCAAACTTTGAGGTGAATTTGCTGAACAGTGCAAAGGGAGAATTCCAAGTCTGATTCCCCCCCCCTCCCCCTCCAGTCTTGCCCATTAAATGTGGGGTTTGGTAGTGCATGAGCAGTTTTTTGCCCTAGATGTGACTTTTAAAATTATTTTTTAATTTTTTATTTTACCACACACACACCCCACCCCCCCCCCCCAAATTTAAGAGAACCACCTTTCTTGTAAGACTAGCAATCAAAACTATTTTTGTGGCATCCTCTACAAAGCAAATGAACTTTCACAAGATTGCATGACTTTAGGCTATGCAGAAGGTATATGTACAACCCTGGGAAAGGAATTTGTGAACATGGTTGCGAGCAGATGAAAAGCCTGGTAGACATTGGGCATCATGTAGGATTGTGGCAAAGCAATGGCAGGGTGGTTGGGTTTGACAACTAACAACATCGTAAAGCTTTGACAGAATAAGAACTTACATGTGGTGTCAATCATCCTCCGCATGCCACTTCCAATTTGTCTTGCTGTAAGAGGACATCCGTCCCCATTGGCATCTGAAATACAGCTGTCAATGTCACTGCGCCAAGGACAGAGCGCTGCAGGAGCAGAGCATGGGCTGGGGCACGCGGTGGTTCTGGCGTTGCCTATGAAAAGTGCGAGGCTGGAATGGAGGGAGAGATGGCTCCGAGGTGCGTCCTCCACTCTGAAGAATAATCTTCAGAAAAGTGGACCAAAGGGAGAGCAGTAGGTGGGCGAGAGGCCGAAGCCGTGGCTCGGTCGCTCTTTAAAGTGAGTGAAGAACAAGGGTTTGCTCGCAGCGCTGAGGTTGGGACCCTTGCAGTGGGCTTGAGTTCAAATTAACGTTGCACGGCTGCTGACTGGGCCTTTGTGTACTGCTTCTAGCTTAACTATAAGAGGATGAGTATTTCCTCCTCTTAAGGCAGTGAAAATTTAGTTAAAATTAAGAACAGGATAAATTCTTCTACTATGCGTGTGTTAAGCTGTAGAGGGTGCAGCATGAAGGCTCAGTGTTTTCCTGCTTCAGTCTTCATGTGTTTTCCTGTAAATCAATCCTGGAGCCAGACAGAAACTTGGGGGGGGGTGGGGGTTCTTGTTGTGTTTTGGGTTGGGCTTTTTTCGGGGGTTTTTGTTGTGTTTTGTTTTTAAAAACAAAAGTACCTCCATGACACTAACAAAGCTTGGCTCCACAGGGGTCCTGTGGCTGATGGGCTTTGGTGCTGGAGAAAGTGTAAGGTCTAGCTGATGCTCTCTTGTGGCCCAACGTTCATCAGGTGTCCCTCTTCCCGATGATTTTTCTGGTACCTTTTAAAGTGTGAGATCACGCTTTGTTTTCCTGAGTTAGTTTAACTTGGTCAATAGATTCGAATGACGCTGAGGCAGCAAGGGGAGCTCACGCGTACACCCCGTGTATTCACAACCCTGGTTTCTACGTGAAATCGGACTAAAAGCGAGGCAGACGGTACCGATCGGGGCGGGCTGGCTGATGCACTCTGTTCCTGACCTGCCCTCGCCCACACAGACGTGGGAAAAAAGGGTCTTGATGAGGAACAATGTTTTCAGTGTTTCACTGGACACAATTTTCGATGCTAAAAAGGTAGAGAAGAAATGTATTATTGGTTTTGAAGTTAAAAAGCAAATTCCCATTTCAGTTTGTTTTCAATCGCTATTTTCTGTCACTAGAAGGCTTAATTTTTAAAAAACTTTCCGTGCATTATCCTTTTATTTTAGCTTCTTGTCTGTTTTTCTTAAAAGAAACAAAGCAAGCAGGAGGGTTTTTTCCCCCCTTTTAAAAATAAACTATTCCAAAATCCTAACTTGACATTTTCAAGGAAGTTTTAAATCAGAGAACCACTTGACACTTTGACCAAAACTGAAGTATATATGATTTGTCAACCAGCCTATCCTGCATGCTTGAAATGAGAAAACTTTAAACGGAGAGATGCTGGGAAATACGGGAAGAAAGGAGTGAATTAGCTTGAACAAATTTTTCTTTTCTAAATGCGCTACCTAGTTCTGGGAGAGCTTCCTCCATCAGCTGACCATGCTGCAGCACAAATGTCCTCCTGCCGCAATCTCCTCCTCAGAGAAAAATGAGGATATCTTTCTTTGGTTCCTTCCTACATTGGAAAGTTACAGATTTCTCTCTTCTTTCTGCAAGTCTTCATTAAATGGAGTTTTATATCAAAGCAAACTTTAAAAATGGAGTAAAGAAATGATTTGGAGCAGAAATAATTTGAAAGGTGATGGGATGACCAAAATCCTTTGCTTACACATCTCCATGATAGCTGCTAAACAGAAAATCTAAGGGCACTTTTAGAATACGGTGGTTATTCTTAAATACTGATTTTTTTTTTTTTTTTTTGTTGAGTCATGCTAGACTAATTAACAAATTGTGAGCAAGTTGGTAGCTTGGAGTACACCCGCACAGAGGCTGGCAGGGAGCTGCTTGGGGCTGCTCAGGCACCTGCGGTGCTGCTGCTGCTGGAGGAAGCAGCGCGGTGTTGCCAAACCGACTTGAGACCCAGCAAACCTTCCCAGTCATCGGCCGCTGTGAGCGTGTCCCCTCCAGCTGCAGTGACTCGGTGCCCTCATTTGTTTGCACATCTGTCTTCAGTGCACGCAGAGTCCTATCTAGCCAAGCTGACTGCGTATGGTAGCGCCAGTAAATAGGCTGGGGTCGGAGAGTTGAGTGCCTGTGCTGTTTGCACGTATACGCCTTTAGCAGCGTTCTGATTAAAAAGTTGCACGTGGTAGGGAAGGAAGGCTATTTTTACAAGTCTGCCTGTGCTACAGGTGTGTTTCATCTCTGTTTTAATCTTCTGAGAAGAATACGTACCAACACCTGAATGCCGGTGCCATCCAGACTAGTTCTCCATCCTCTTGCTTTGCTCCACACAGCACTGCTGTGGGTGTCGTGTTTATCCCGTTTGTACCGGGGCGGGTACGCAAGTCGGTCTGTGTCTGTTAGGAGTAAGGTAGTTATACGGTGCCCTGGGCAGGGCCTGAGCGTGTGTGGTAGTGACAACTCCGAGTGGAAAGAATGACTCGGTGCGCGTGGGGCCGGCACGCCACGACGCAGGAGGCTGTGCTTCTGCATGGCTCTCACCAGCGCAGCAAGCGATCGGAGAAACGAGGGAGGGATTTACGGGTCAGAATTGTAAATCGATTCCACGTGGGTTTGGATTGCTCTGAGAAAGAAGCCTTGACAGCGCTCATGCTCTTCCACCTCTTTTAAAATGTTCTATTGCAAACTTACTGCTTATTTACAATCCTGTTCTGGTGAGAGAAATAGATAAGGCCGTATAAAACTCTGCCTTTTGATGTGATCTTAATGTACTTGAGAGGAAGGTGGGTGTAACAGTGTGACCCTACTCCAAAATGCGTGTCTCAGTGTATCCTCATAGTTGCCTGCTTGCCACTTTACCCTCAGTCACGTGCACAGCAGTAGTAAGAACACGCGGAAGCTGTGTCATCTTCGTGTGTGGATGAGCACAACTGCAAATTCATAGCTGTGAAAATTTACTGTTTTGATTCTTTTTGCTTTGTTTTGAATACTTAGTGATGCAACCAGAATCCTACTGTTGCACAGGCAAAGCTCCAAAGAATGATCGGCTCGCCTCCTATTTTTATTTGGAGTTTTACAGAGTGTAATAAAAGAGCACCCAGACAACGCTCTGGGCGCTGCGGATGATCTTACTTAAAAAATACACCGGTAAAGAAATGGCTCCATCAACCACCTCAGATCAGATCAAATAAAACTTGCTACGTTTATGCTGTTGCTAAGTCGAGAGCCATCTGTTGCTATCTATTGACAGCCTATTTACATACATACAGATCCAAAATACTCTGGAAACAGGAATTGTCTTTTCTGTCGGAATCCCGCAGTGTTTCACAGCTCTTTCCACCTCCCAGATCATCCTAGTGAAAGGTGGGAAGAGGCTCTTTGGCGAGCTAGGAGGACTAAACCCCCGGTCTGCGCTGGCTCGGTGGGCAGATAACCCAGGGGTTGGGGGCTCCGGGGAGTTTGTTATGAAAACGTGGTGAGCAGGGAGAGAACCCTGGGCTGGGCTGGAACGGACTGCGTTAAACCTCTGAATCTCACAAATTGCTTTTCTGTCTTGTTTATGGAACAATAGAGTGAAAAGACGTATGAATTCTAAGTAAGAATAGGCACAAAAGCTGTATTTGTTCTAAGATTGCTGAAGAAACTCGAGCTGCCTAAGAAACTGCATTCAACCAAAATGTTTAACCTGATCATCCAGAAACACAACCCCCCTAAGGAGCAGGGCACGCTCGTGAGGATTGCCTTTCTCTGATGGTGCCTGCTCTTGGGAGGTGCGTCGTCTCACGTCTGGGGTCTGCATCTTACACAGAGAGTTTCTGGAAGGCTCTTAATTTTTTCTGCCTGGGAAATGCTAGAATAAAATAGAATAAAGTAAAAGAGAAGTCAGAAGCGACACGCAGTCCATGTCTGTTACGTGCACTGCTAACAATTGTCAGATGTCCATTTTGCAGTGGTTTAACGGTGCTGGGGAAACTAAATACTCTCAGTTACAAGCTAAAATGAGGAACCAAAAGCCATCTCGGTGGAACGGTTGCATATGACATTTTTCTCCAGATATGGTAGATCAGGGGTAAGGGTGATCTGCCTTTTGATCTGGTCCCTGCTTTTACATCATTCACTCCTAAGCAGCTACCTTAGGTAATTTTGTTCAAGTGATGAGATCTTGTAGGTACAAACTTTGGTATCAAAAATGATAGTTTCTTTTAAAGAAAAAATTAACAACAAACAGGCTGCTGAACTAAGTTCTGGAAGGGGGTATGGAGACTTCCAAGGAATACGTTTGTCTGCCACGGAGCACGTGGCTACCATCGGACTAAGACCGGCCCGTGCAGCGTGCCCTGACGCTCCCGCGATGCTGCGGGCTGTGGCGTTGGATCGGGGCCAGGGAGAGCCGCAAGCGGTGCGCAGCGTGCCGGCCTCCCTGCCTCCGACTGCTAGTTTGGGCAGAGCCCCTCTGCCTGGCGGAGAGCTAGTCTGCACACGCACGCGTGCACCAACGCAGCAGAGGTGGTGAATGAAAACCAACGGAGTCAGTTTAGCTTCAGTTTTTCATAAGGGCGGTTTCATCCTGGAGTCAAAAGGGTGGAAATTGCGTTCAGCGAAGCATAGTAACTGCTTTCTGTGGCCAAGGATGTCGCATCTGTGCGAGTCCCTGGTCCCAGCAGAAGGGGACGTTGGT
Organism: Balearica regulorum gibbericeps; assembly: GCF_011004875.1. NCBI lineage: Eukaryota > Metazoa > Chordata > Aves > Gruiformes > Gruidae > Balearica > Balearica regulorum. Next base: position 14,527,994 of record NC_046199.1, on the reverse strand, counting down.
TGAAGCGTTTTAAAGCGGACAGTCATACAGATGCATAGGGCCCTGGTAGATGCCGTGGGCCAGGAGCTCCTTTGGCTGCCCAGCAGCCTCAGGGTTTCAGTAACTGCTGTTGCTTCTTTTTTTTTTTTGCTGTTTTTTTTTTTTCCTCCTCCTGTTTTTTTAAAGTGTTTGCAAAATGTAGAAAAATGCAGCAGGTCCAGAAAAACTGGAAGTGTTTGGTGCAATTATTCAGAGAAACCGCTCAAACCTACCATATTAAACCTCTGCCTAGAAAGTGTTGCAAATGCAACAATTGAATAGTAAGAAAGAAAGTATTTGTTTTAAATAACTGTCATCCTCCTCTAAGAGAAACCAGAGCTCAAATAGAAGCCTAATTTAAGGTGAGCATGGTATGTAGTCTCTTAATGAAAACTGCAGAGACCTTGTAGAGAGCATCCGTTGAATGCAGGAGAAGAGCTAAGCGAGATGCTCCTCCAGGATCACATATGTTGTCTGGAAAATTTATAATCGTGCCCCGTACAGCGGAGTCAGGTGTTTGTGTTGTCATAGTGCATCACACGGCAATCCAGCACAAGTGTGTGGAAACAGCTATAGGAACACCAACAGTGCAATGCCACTGTTCTGAAATTTCCTAAAATTATTGTATAACAGTTTCCAGCTTTTCAGTCACTTTAGAATTGGCGACTCTTCTGTATGCTTTCTACCCCTAAAGCATCAGGCCCGATATTCAAAAGACTGGTCAGGCAATGGCACGTACACCAGCAAAATGCACCAAGTTACTATTGCAGTTTTGTTTGAGATACCCCACAAAAATCTGGTGCTTGCACGTGTCGGTGATCGGTCAGTGCCTCCCACGTTTGAGCGGCGACCAGCTGGCAGCGCGGTGCGACGCTTGGGAGACTTTGACTTCCTGCAAATTCAAGTTCTCTTATCTCCTCCACAACAGGACGCGTCCTCCTCGCATCAATCCCACGTGCAGTATTCGGGGAACTAGTTATGATCTGCCAGTTTATTGTAGAAAATTGTGTGTGTACGTACTCTATTAACAATCGTAACGCCTTTCAAGGTTCTCCTTAGTAAGGGCAACCGCCGCTGGCGTTTTGGCTCCCCTTCAAACCAGTCTTGTCAGCAAGAAAAACCATACGAACTTGGAGATTGAAATCAGTTGCCCCAGGGTACCAGGTCCGGTTTCATTTTAACAATAAAAGAATGATGCCTTTTAGCAGGCAGGTAGTTATTGCCTAGATGAAGGAAGAGTTGTAATAGTAAATCTAGAGTTGCATTCAGATGTGACATCAGCTGATATATAAATACTGTATGTCTTGCCATATCCACCCACTCTTTCTATATGCAGGGAAATCTGAACCAAAGGAAAAGTCAAATGCTGGGCTGGCTCCCCCAAGCCCACAATTACGTGCTAGTAATCCTGAACTTCCTCTACATTTGCAGGTAGCTAGCGGGGCCTGAATCCTAATGCCGTGCTCTATTTCATCCACTGTTTACGTTAATCTACAAAAGCTTGAGCGTGTCTGTGTTTCCAGACACAGAAGACTTGAGGACAAAACACACGTTAGAAAGTTCCTGGGAAACTACTGTCATGGAAAGGCTCTCCTTGTAGACTGTGTTGTAGTTATGCCCTGGTCTCCCATGGCCAAGGTGTTCACTGGACCTAAACATTCAGTTGACTGATTCCTACTGAAATGAGAGATGGGTGGCTTGGCTGAGGTACTGATCCATCAGTGCACGTTACCTCTTGCTACGACATATGCAGAACAAACCAAATTTGCCCTAGCAAAGGAATGAATGAATCATGGATTATTTCATATCTGAACATCTTATCACTGTGTCAGGTATACCATAGCAGGTGTCATGACTTCCAGAGTTTTATCCGGATAGTTCCCTAATGTTGTCACCACCGCTAAACATTAGCAAACTACCAGTGGGGACACACGGAGGTGAAGGTGGTATCCTTGTCCTTAAAAAGATTCTCAGGCAATTCTTTGCCAAGTACGCAATTGTTTTGGCTTGCCGCAACTTATCTTTGTGACTGAAAATGAACCTGGCCGGTGTCTTTCTCTGAGCCCGGTCATAGCTTGTTGATCTGGAAGAGAGCTGTTAGCGGTGTGTTAATTGCAATCCCAGAGCCGTGTTTCAGAGCCCCAGCGGGATGGTGGCTGCTCAATGGTACGGGAGCAGCTGGTGACAGTGGCTCTAATTGCTGCCCTGTACTCTTGATTAAAGCGGAGTAGGGGAGGGAAAGCCCTGCTGAGCTACAGCTTAACAGCTCCCCTTATGAATAATCTTCCCGAAGGTGCCACTCATTCTTCTAGTCGAGCATGGTGGAATTATTCTCACCCATGCAGCTTAATCAGTGAGAAGTGCGTTTGGCATATTGTTGGGAAGGAAACTGCTCTCTGCCATTGAGCGCCAGCCGGGACGTAGCTGCCAAGATAAATAGTTAGGTCTGTGGATCTAGACTTCTCCTTGGGCTGCTCTCTGTATCCAGTACTTAGTATTAGAAAGAATCAGAATTTTTGCTTTTCAGTTGTCTCCTATCTCCAAAATATAGTGCGTCTCGTTTTTCAACCAAATAAGCTGAAAACTCAAGGTACAGATTCGTGTGGTTTCTGACATGGCGCACCGCAACCTGTGGGAAAGCTTTCTGCTTTCCTAGCAGGTTCTTTAGAGGTGCACGTGGCTTTCTTCGGAGGTAAAATAGCAAAGCTTGTGCCTGCCCACAATGTCTGTGCACTAGTGCAGTGTGGAAGACTGTGGAGGACAATTAAATTAGGTGATGGTTCTGTGTGGTGGGCTGGGTTTTGGGTTGGTTTGTTGGTTTTTTTGGTTTTTTTTTCAACTGGGGGAAAAGTGGAAATGTGAAATAGTTAAAAGCAGAAACATGAAAGCAGTTATTTTGATATAATTAAAATGCTTTAAGATATTGTTTCAACTTTTTCAAACTTGATTTAAAAAATACTTCAGAAAAAAATCTGTTAGAAAAAGCTGTAAAAGTTTACGTTTTCACTGGAGGAAAAAAAAGAAGTCTAAATTCACTAAGAGATTTAATTTTATAGGCAATTTACCACTTTGATGAAGTAGCTTTATCGACACATCTTGAAACAGTTTCACCATCAATCTCTTATCTCTGTGGGTTAATTTTTCTTGATGAAATTTCTTTGTCTTTCTTGTGTCTTCAAACTGATAGCAAGCTGATCTTTTACTCAACCTACTCCCTTTTGATCTGATGCTCCATTCGTCTCAGTCACAGAAAATGTTGCTCAACAGGATATCAGTCCCTTTGACCTTTTCCTGGGATAGAGAGTCCCATGCGATGCAGCACACACATGCCTTAAAGTAGGAGTTTGCAATCTGGAAGATTGAGCAAGGTAGAACTGGGGTGCTTTAATCTTTGTACAGCTTTAAGCAATCCGGAGCTGACATTACTTCAGTACCGGGCTGGATGTGTTTGCTTCGCTGTGGTTGGTAGGATCTATTAAAAAATAGTAAGTATGTGTTCAGTGGAAAATCTTCAGAAGGAAAAATAAATTTTAAAATAAGTGTTGTTTTCTCCAATAACATAAGAAACCTCATTTTGCATCCAAATAAATAAATAAATAGATTATCTGGTATTTTTCAATAGAAAAATAGGTGGGGGGAGGGAAGGAGGACAATTGTATTACTTTGTTTACTCTTCTATTTTGACATAAAAATCTATTTTCTTTGCCTTTGCAAGCTTTCTTAAAAAGAGTACCTAAAAGCATTGTTCTGTTAGCTTGAGGAGTCGGGAAAATGCCCAGCCAGAAGTTTGCCGAGGGATGGAGCCACCAGATTTCCCTGCTCTCTGTGTCAGGCCCATGGCAAGCAGCAGGGCCCAGGAGCTGTAGGAGACAGTTCTCACTCTGCCAGTCATTTCGTAGGATAAAACCTCTAAACTTCTGTGATCACCAAGCATTCAGCAATTGATATTATAATATTTCCACCTTTTATCATGGTGTTTAAGTAAAACTATTGTCTCCTCAATTAACATTAAACTGCTTTGACAAAGAGGATCTTCCACTGTGACCGACAGTCTACTTAAGCCTGGTTTCAAAATGCATTCTATCCGCTGGCCTCAGCAGCTTCCAAGGCATTCCTTCAGAGGGACTTCAAATTTCCCCCGCTCAGTACAGTTTCAGTTGGCTGCAGGAAGTAATTTAGTATAGGATAGGTAGAAGTAGTGCAGGCTGAGAATGCAATTTAATATACCTGACAGTTTTTTGGTTGTTGGTTTTTTTTTTTGTTTTTTTTTTTTTACTTATTTATCAACCTAAAAGCTAAAGCAAATAGGGATGCAACCTGTAAAGTTGTTGAATAATTTTAGTGAGCTTAACCACATGTTTAGCCTGAGGAAGAGAGAGTAGTTAATTTTATATCTAATTTTTTTTTTCATCCAAAGTAAAGGACCCTCCTTTTTCCTGAAGGCAATTTCAAGCTGTTATCCAAGAATGAAAATTGATAATTGTTATAGTTGTACTCAGTTGATCTTAATTTTAGTGAAGCTCCAGGCTAGCAAATATGAAAATATCATCTTCCTGACTGATAAACTGGTTAAATGCATTGGTACAGGATTGTGATGAAGTAGCAATAGCTACTATTTGTTGCTTAGCAAAGAGCAGTTGTAATCCTGGCCTTGGAACTAATCCAAATAAGGAGGGAGGAAAAAAAATAAAATCATTCAGCAGCAATATGAAGTGGGTTTTTACAGATGCAGACACACACAAACGTTAGACAGCGTAAAACGCTCTCGTAGCAAACCGTTTGCTCTCCCTGCTGATGAGATGAACACAAGGCAGTTCCAGCGCCTGTGCCCGTACCTTGTTCAATTTAAACATTGGATGATAGACTTTCCCACCAAATCGACTTTTTACCCCATGTCAAGATAATATTTACAGAAATTTGTGTAGACAATGCCTTTATCTCACCTCATCTTTAAGGGCAGGAAGCTCTTAAAGGTGGGTGAGCTGCCCACAGCTGTGAGTCCTCTCAGTCCACGTATTAAAACTTAATTTGTAATTGTTAGTGTCTTGGCTTCAGAAAGGTATTTCTCTCTTGTTTTCTCCCTCCCATACTTTCTATGGCCAGAACCATGTTCTCTGGGATACCTCAGGAAGCACTGGGGTTAGATCATCTGAAGGCAGTTTTGATAAGCATTTGTGCTTTAGGCATCAAAAAGGCACTTTCCTGCTTTTCATTAATTGTCATTTCTGGTACTTACTGCCATCTGTGCTCCACTACTCTGCGTAAATAGGAGAACAAGGATTTAGACATTACCGGGAAGTCAGAGACTGGTGTAGGAGGCTTCATTCAGATGAAGAAAGAGAATGTGGCTACACCTTCGTATTTCTGATGATACGGTTCTTTAGCTCTAATCTGTATTTTCTGTGGTGGCAGGACTTGTTGCATTTAAAGTTAGAGCAATTAGTAAGGAGACAGTATCTGTTTTGTCAGATCTACACACTGGACATGAGGGGCATCATGGACCATTGTGTTCAACCCTCTGATCTTGAACGTACCGCACCATGTGAGTTTCCTCTAGAAAATGCCATTTTAAAATTAATCAGGATTCTCTCCCCCCACTCCAAATGACCCCTCAATACTCCCATCAGAAACACTGCCAAGATATTAGAAATTCTCCTTCGTCCCGGGATTAGGAGTATTGGCCAAATGGGTGCTGAGAAGTTTGAGTAATACCTCCTGGAATTCAGCCAAGCAGAGTACTAGATCCTTTGCAGGAATATTTAACCTTAAAAGTCGTTTCTTCGTATATCTGCTCAGGAGGCAATGGAGCTTTCCAACTGCGTACACAACACTAATTCATAGAGATAGCTTCTGTCATTAAAATGGAAATATTTGTACTATTATTTGCATTGGTGTTTTAGAGTGTCTTCAAGTAGACTGGTTGAAGTCTGTAGTCGTCTTCCATTCCACAGGCCACTGTTTTTTTTTCTGGTGTATACAAGTATTTGTGGTTTTAGAAGACGGGAGAAAAAAGTAAGCAACGGTGACAATTTCAGAAACTCGAATGCTGCAGTGATGAAAGAAACTAGATATTATAGATTCATTCTAGGGCATGAAAATATTTATGAAGTATGACTTTAATAAAGGGCTTAAGTACCTAAAACATCTGCTGTGCATCTTACAGCTATACATGTTTTATTTGAATATTTATAACACTATTGCTGACAAAGATCGCAATCAGAAATGAACCTTGAAATGCAGCACGAAGTTCTCTAGAATAACAATATTCAGATAATAGGTAGGGGGATATTCATTTAAAACACATGCAGTCCACGCTCCCAACTCAGCCTGCAGGAAGTAAAAGCAGAAAATTAGGGCCGTGTTGAGATAACATGGTGATAACTGGATAGAGAGGCAAAGGTGCCGGTTCAGCAGTGTGTCGCACTTTGGTGGTGATTATGCACGATTATGCAAGCTCATGAGACTAGAAGTCATGCTTGTGGAAGAGGAGCAGGTGAGAAGATAAAATAAGGCCCTTAGAGGCAAAGCAATATAGACTTCTTTCGATGACTTTGTGATAAAGGAGCAATGTCAGGTGCTGGGAGCGAGAGCTGAAATGTCACTCATTAAATGTCAGTCCCATCACGCCACTACCCACTGTCTTTCTAACTGTAACCCAAAGATGCTTTCATTACACTCGGTGCTGGTCTCTAACTTCTACAAGCTCATCGTTTTATCTGTGAGTTTTCCTTAAAACCATTAAGGAATCGGAGACAGAAAAGATAAGTAACTTGCCAAAGGCCAAACAAAGCATCTGAGGTGGAGTCAGGCCCAGAACCCAGTTCTCCAGGCTCGTTTGTTTAACTGGTTTTCCTATTTTCCACCTCTTTTCTGTTCCCTGTCAGTCCCTCTATTCCTGTCTGAAGGATAGGGGACTTTACAACCCTGCATTTCTTACGACTGTTTGAAAGCTCTACAGGAGTGCAATGCTCCTGATTGTTTTTGTTCAAAGATGGGGGCGTTTCTAGACATGTCACATCTGAAAAGTGAATGACTTTTGGCATACAGTCCTTAGTTTTCACACACAAGGGACACACGCGAGGAATATCAAATACATGGCTGCAGCCAGACTGCGCGTCTCTAAGCATACAATGTTTTCTTCTGTACTTCAAGGCCTAAAATGGGAATTTTCTCTGCCTATCTGGACAGGGGAGCCTCCTTTTAGGTATTACCTGCTATACAAATATTGGCCTACTGCTTAAAACTAGTTTCATAGAAAGTTGAAGGCAGTCTAAGGAGGAGAACATGTCCTTTTATATATGGTGGATAAGGTAAACGATATCAAATAAAATGAAGGATTAAAGCATGCTTGAGCTTGAAGTAATAGATATAAAGAGGACAGGAATTATTGTTTACTTACATTTTTCAGCTGGGTGTGTGCAATCAGTTTTGCTGGGGATTTATGTATCCCATCAGTTAATTTACAGCCTGCGCCAACTCCCACGGCGTGCACCGCACCAGCAGCCTCCGTCACGAGCTACCCAGCAGCCACGTGCTTGTGCGGGCCCCTGCCCACCCTATGCCGCCTTCTCTCTTTGTGCTTTTCTCTTTACACGCCTGCTCTTCCCCGGTGCACCCTTCCCTTTTCTCACCATTTCCTCTCGCTACGTCTCTGATTCCTCATCCTACAGCGAGGAAGAATCCCCAGAGAAGGTCAGCTTTCTGCTACCCAAAAAGCTGCAAAGCATCCCCCAAAGTCCAGGTGATTCCAGGCATGGATCACCACCAGCTTTGTAGTTACAATCTACCCAGAGATGTTATCTTTTTTTTTTTTTTTCCCTTTGTTTTTGAAGGAGTTCATACCCCTTTCTTTAGAAGGGCAAGAGACAGAGGACTTTCCCACTGACACAACCTTTTTGCCTATCCTGAAGTATGGATCTTGCCATGGCTTTCTGACTTTAAAACATATATGACATTTTGCCATGATGCTGCTTCCCAAGATATGTTGTCCATTTCAAAAACATTTGGCAAGTGTATTTATTTGGCAGGTGCCACCTGTAGCAGTCTTTATCTCAAGCACATTTCACTAAAACTGAGGTATTCTTAAACAAAAAGCAGGGAGCAGGGGGAGAAGCTTCCTGGATGTTTTAGTCATGGCTCCTACTTCATGAAATTGAAATCTAATCTCTTAAATGACGGTGGTCCTTCGCACTAAGAAATGATAATGACTGAACACCTTGCTTTGCTACTTTTCCTTTTTTTTTAATTTGTTGAGATTCAGAAGCTTTGTTCTCTGCTTATCACGATGTTTCAAAGCACAATAGTGCGAAGATCTCTCCTAGAAATCACGTAGAAAGAGCTGGGACTTGCACCTTCAACGAAGACTAAAACACATATTGCAGTGATTTATGATCCACACAACGTATTTTATACTCCACGTTGCTTATGAGCACTATGACAGGGTCAAAACCAGTCTTAATAATATAACAATAAAATGAATGAAAGAAAAAATTTGGAGAGGTCTTGAGACAAATTCATACAATTATATATACTTCATATAAAAAAAAAAAATAAAAATTGTGCATAAAGGTCACCCAAAACATCAGAAAAGCAATGGAAAAGAGATAGTAACGTAGTTGGAAATGTGTATGTATTTACAACTGTTTGACCACAACTATTTGAAACTATGTAAGCATTTCTATAAAGAGTTTAAACAAACAGAAAAGATTTCAGTATATACACTATGCTATGAAGTAAGCTGGCTCAACAATAGAATTGCTCACCTGCAATAAATCAAACCCTTACAAAGCAACTCATGTACATGACTTCATTTCTAATGGCCAGTCAGTAGGAGTAACTCTACCGGGTCAAATTTCCCCCTGTGCCTTCAGTGGAACCAGTCCTTGGGTTTTGCCTTTTGAGGGTTTTTATGTGATAGCTGGATCCTTCAGGTAAGTTGCTGACACAACAGGGATTACATTCAGGTGTCCAGACAGAATTCAGACCTCGGCGCTGTGTTTTTCGGAGTCTTTTTAAATTCCTGCAGCAGCCGTGAAGCAGAGGTTGGGCTGGGGGTGGGATTAAGGGTACGGTTGGGCTGTGGGCAAGGGTCCGGAGGAACCGGGCCAGGGAATGGTGATCTCCGGGAACGCTTGTCTGGTCTTAGTCTGGATTTGCTTGCCAGTAGCTAAAAGTAGTAGTATGGCAGTCTGAGTGCACAGAGGCTAACGAGCAATTATCAAGACTAGAACCGAGGGTTTTTTGAGACATCACAATGCTAAAACAAACATTTAAAATCATCTCTTCCCCTTAGTTTCTGCTTTTAGCCTGAAAACAAGGTTTTGCTTTAGAAATTGTTTCTGGATTTCCCAGGGTATCAGCTGGCCAAATGGAAGATCTGCATCTCCTCCCAAGCCTTGTTTGTATCCTTGTACCACCACGGCCGCTGTAGCGACCGCAGCCTCAGAAGAGTTTTCCTCTAGCTCAAATCAGGGAGGAGGACCGGTCTCTTGGGCGAGCAGAGTTGTGGCCAAACACCTGGTGTGTCAGGCTGTGTTGTACCGGTGATGTTGGGAGGCTTGCCGTGCATGGACGGAGAAGGGCTACTACAGGGATGCTCATCGTTTTTTCACCGTAGATGTGTAATTGCAATTGATCTAGTTGGCCTTGTTTGTATTGATCTTTCTGGAAAAGCAAGCCCAGCTAACGACAGCTGGCAAGTAGCTATAGATGATGGGATTCATACAAATTTTTCTTAACGACCTTTGTATTTGCCCATGCAAGTACCTGGCTTAGTCCTGTCCTGCGCTCAGGGCACGCAGGATGGTCGCCAGAAGAGCAGGTGCCCTCGGAGCGCTTGGTAGTAGGAGCTTGGCTCCTTCAGAGGAGCAACAACGTGAAGTCCAGAAGTAAAGGCACACTTTCAGCATTTATTTTGCTTTTGTTTCACACCCACTACTCATCCTCTTAATCAGATCAAACTTTAACAAGCATTATGCAGAGGGTTGATACACAAAAAAATTCTTTCAGAATGAAAGATCTATTTGCTGGTGGGAAAAAGGTAACGTAGCAACTCTTGTGTACTTTGGTAAAAAAAGCAATGCATAAAAGTTGACTCTCTTTATGTTTCTCTGGGTGATTCAGGCTGGCTGGGTGTGGCAGCTGGGGAAATTTGATCCACCAACTATTTACATAAACTGAAAAGTGTTTGTCTAAGCACCAGGAGACAAGGGCCTAGCTGGATAAAGTGCTGTAAAGAATTCTTTTTGCAGAACGATCCCTACTTGCCATTCAAAGAGGCAGACAGATGCTTATGTAGCAGGATATAAATTTTTGAGGACTAGTTAAAATCCTTTCCCTAACAGCACGGTTGGCCTTTCTGTCCTCTACCCCCTAGAGAGCTGGGTGGTGGAAGAGTGCCTCCCAAAAATATCTCTTTAGGCCTTCCAAAACAGAGAACACAAATACACTACAAAGTAAAACAGAAATTAATTGTAAAAATTACTTCCATTTTGTAGAATGTTTACCAGAGCAACTGCAGAAATTTCACAATTAAGTAATTAACTATTCTGCTTGTTGAGTGGGTCTAGTTTCAGCTAATACTAGCTGTGTAAAGCTCTAATATGTAAATGAACTGGCAGAAAGGAGTTCAGAATTTAACATTAGGTGCTGATTTCAGTAGTGATAAGTTGCTTTGATCCATTGAGTCATGCCTTGTTGTCCTTCCAAATGAATGCAAGCATCTTCTCCTGGAAATGAGTCACCCCTGGAGATGGGGACCAGCCTGACCCGGCTATTGTCCATGTGTAGTACGAACAGGTACATGCACAACTATTGTACTCGAGCGTTTTACACAACCGATGATATATTTATCTTCATGATATTACTGTGTGGTCATGTTCTTCGTTCCATTTTTATAGCAATGGAGCTGAGGCTTGAAATTTGCAAGGGTGCTGAAGCAGCTAAGTCTTGAAATCAGTTGGAGCTGAGACACCCAAACCTGACGTAGGATCCCAGCTCACACTGATCCTATGGGCGGTAGGTGATTTGCACAAGGTAATCCAGAAAAACTGGAGCAGAGAGCAGACTTAATCCAGATACATGTCCTAGGCAGCAAACGTTCTTGCTTTTGATGGAATTGAGTTCTCAGTGATCATTCATTGTTTTAAAAGTCCTAGCCTCAAAATCTAATGATAATGTATTTATGCTATGGATTTTATGCTTTCTGCATGTGAATTTAGTGCATTTGCAAACAGTTCACTGTAGAAGTCAGTGTTTCTGAAGTTCCTGATATAGGAAAAACCCCCCTTGAAGCAGAGTGGTGCAAACTTTTAACATTCACCTTGCATAGGAAAACCAGCTCCTCCTCAGCACTCGCCTGCCTTGCGCTCTGACTCGCGCTCTTACGGGTGAGTGGGAACAGGGCGAAGGACGATTATTCACGCAGCAAAGACAGGGTTATTTTTAGCAAGGGAGGATCGACTCCTGCAAGGCGGAATAGTGATATATGCACTTCAGGACTTCTGCTGCGATGGTAACGGTGGATCTTTGGCCACAATACCGCGTGAAGCAGTATGTGTCTCAGTTCGTGCTTGCCCTCCAGAGTAGACACGGGGCAAAGCCCAATCTAAAAGTACAGCTTTCCTGTGAGAGGTTTCTCCTACTATTAATCCTTTATTATGTTCAAATGCATAAAGGAAATGCTTCAAAGGCACAGATTTGATAGAGCAGAGGTCCGTATGCGAGAGGACTGATTGGAAAGGTCAGTGTGTTCAATATAGCTGTGCGTGTCTTCCCACAGGTGAGGCTGGGAAAGGATAGAGCACGTTTTCCCCAGGACAGCTCCATGCATTTTCTATTCCTGATCAAGATCTATTCATTGGGCAAGTGCTGTTTAATCAAGCAGCAGGAAAAGGGTGTGTGCTGTCTTCAGAAGTACAAAGAAATCTCATTCAAAGACAGTCCCGTTCTTAAAAGGCTGGTGTTTAAATTAGACCTGCCCAGACAGGTCTGGCATGTTTAGTGTGACCCCCTTTTACTGTGGATGTTCCGGTTATAACTATCTTACTGCTTCCCTTTAAAATAAAAACACAACTGCCATAGAAAACGTAGATCAAACCAAGCTCAACAGTTGTCAGCCCCTGTTGTGAGCAATATTTCATGATCAACCACTGCAGCTGAAAAGTAGCTACAAGGAAAAAGTCTAGAAAAGTACATAAAAGCTCAAATCCAGCAGACAAACTTAAGAGGTGGTGTGCTAATTAGCAAGGGCAGCATGGGAGAAATGACACAGCTTTTTGTTTCATTCCAGTATTTGAGCTTCATTGGTTTTGATGCCATTCAGACCTAAACGTATTAAAGGCTACGTGGCTGTCTTTGGTCCTAGAAGCCAAGCAGAGCGTGTCCTTTTCAGCTGCATTAACAGGAGAAGCTGCATACCATCTTTGATAGTCAGAAGATTGGTGTTTGCTTCTCAAGGTATTTTTCCTCTTCTTGGTCATACTTCCTTTATGCAGTTCTACTTCACCCTTCCAATATTACATATGAAGAAAATGAGTCTTAAAGGTCAGCAAGGCTTATTTTAATCTTGTTTGCCATGATATGTTATAGCTTTGCAGGTTATAAACAAATGAGATTGTGCTGCGAGATGTGCAGCTTTTCGTTTCTGGTGTAGGGGCAGACCACCCTGGTAGCTACTAGAGTCCATATGTTCAGCTTTTTCCCTGGAACGCCTCTCGGTGGGTTACAGTCTGCCGCTGTCTTCCTCAGTCTGCTGGCAGAGGTAGCAGATGCTCAGCATAGGTCTTGCAGTGAGTCATGTATGGAGAATGAACGATCCATCTGCGCATGGCCATGCGTGCCGGGAGAGGCGTGTTCACACTAAGGCTCCCAGGGAGCCGCTCCCAGGCTGTGCCGCTTGTGGGGATGAGCGCAAGGTTCGATTCTTGAGGGTTTGCCAGTCCAGCACTCCCTGATTTCACCTGGTATTCGCCGTTCCCCTTCAGCCTTGCAACGTCGAGGTGTCTCTGCAGAGAGGAGGAAGATGCTCGTGGCGTGGGTGATAACTGCTGGTGGTGGGGTAGCCCTTGAGGCAGGCTTGCAGAGCTTAGGACTCCTTTTCTTCTCCCTGTTTGGTTGATGAAGTCTAGGAAGCTGTGTTATACACAAAAGCACCTTACCTCTGCTTACAAAGCAGGGGAGCGAGGGGGAATTTTCCTTTGATTGACGTGAGATGGGATAGGGCAGAAATGCAGGTATTGTGCTTTCCAACGCAACTTTGCCTTGAGCTGTGCTTCCCTTCTTGACTTAGCTGGAGCCGTTTACCAGGATTCATGACAAATAATTTGGAGTCTGAACCCAGATGGACAACAAGAGGATAAGTTGTTGCAGGAGAAATCAGGAACTGCTCCAAAATAGCAACCTCACAGGAAACAGCAGATACTGCTTTATTGATCAAGAAAGTAGGGAGCTTTTGCCCAACTGCTGAGAGGAATGAACCTTGGAGAGAGAAACAGTGGACAGGATGATAAGGATTCAGTTTTCACGCTTTTCTATGGATCAAAAAGGAAACACAATCCTGTACACGTGGGGTACTGCAGGGTGCAAGTGAAACCCTGTGTTTATAAAAGGGAGTCTGGCATCACTTCTAGAGATTTCAATACAGATCCACTGCAAAGGACAGCAGGTCAAAGATCTGTCTTTCCTTACTTTACATGAACTTGGTGTTGAAATCTTTTGTCCGGTGTAGACATTGCTGCCTTGTGGTTAGATTTTCCCAGATTGCCACATTGTATTTGCATTCTGGGCTCTCTGTGTGTGTAAGGGGCACCTTGTTGTTGGGGAATATCTTTGTCACCATCTTTTGTGCTGGTGGCCTGTCAGCTTTGAGAGGAGGTGGGAGGTCTGCAGGAAGCTGGATAGCTGAAGCTCTCTGCAGTCTTGCTGCTTTCAGCAGAAAGACCCAAAGGAAGCCATTTAGGAAGATGGTTTAGTCTACAGTAATTTGAAGATTTGCCATTATAAATCCTTCCTTATAATCCTCCTTAAAGCTATATTTGAAGTAGATCAGGTCCAAGACAAGACAGTGTCTGTGACTATTGGTGCTGGTTTTGGCTGGGATGGAGTTAATTTTCAGCCGGTACGGGGCTGTGCTTTGGATTTGTGCTGGAAACGGTGCTGATGCCACAGGGATGTTCTCGTTCCTGCTGAGCAGTCCCTGCACGGAGCCAAGGCCTTTCTGCTCCTCACCACCCCGGCGAGTAGCTGGGGGTGCACACGGGGTCGGAGGGGACACGGCCGGGAGAGCTGACCCCAGTGACCCAAGGGATATCCCATACCATGTGACGTCATGCTCGGCTGGGGGGAAGAAGGAGGGGAGGAGGTGTTGGGAGTGATGGCGCTTGTCTTCCCAAGTCACCGTTACGCGTGATGGAGCCCTGCTGTCCTGGGGATGGCTGAACTCCTGCCTGCCATGGGGAGTGGGGAAGGAATTCCTGGGTTTGCTTTGCTTGCGTGCGCGGCTTTTGCTTTACCTGTTAAAGTGTCTTTATCTCAGCCCAGGAGTTTTCTCACTGTTACCCTTCCGATTCTCCCCCCATCCCGCCGGGGGATGTGAGTGAGCGGCTGCGTGGGGCTTGGTTGCCGGCTGGGGTTAAACCACGACACTATTGTAGCTTTCGTACTATTAAAAGTAAGCATAAAAATGTCATGTAAAAATCATCACCTTCTGTTTGACATCCTCAGCTAGCAGAAGCTTTTATTGTAAACATCAACTCACAGGACCATGCTGGTTGTGGTCGTTTTTGTTGGGGTTGTTTTTAGGTTGTTTTTTTTTTTTTTTTAAAGGGTTTTGGCAAAATCTGGAGCATTGCATTTCTTCTCCCAAGCTGTAGCTCCTGAGCCGTGATCAGAGTAGGGGTCCTGCAGTCATCTCAATCAGGTGAAAATCTTCTGAAGGCAACAGCTATATGGCTCAGAGATCAAACCTGAGTCTAAGAACTGAGTTACACCTTGGTACAATTCCTTTACTCTTGCCTCTTTTAATATTATTTTGTTTTATTTTTCCACCTTTTATAATTTGTACAAGATGTCAGAAGACTGTGGTTTTTCCATAGCACAGCTATGTACCTGCGTGGGGTATCTAAGCAATTGCATAAATGCATCCAAATGTTATATAGGACTGTGAGCCTTTGCGAAGCACCAAAGAATTACTTAATACCACGGAACGACTAGCTGGTTTTGTTTTGTTTTGCCTAAAAATGTGTTAGGAATATTTCTGATGCTAAGACTTGTTCATTTCTTAAGGAGCTGTAAAACAGATACATTTACAAGAATGAGTAATAGAAAACAGAAAATTTCTGCACAATGCAGACGGTTCTTTCATGTTACATCATTCAAAGCAGTGTATTCACGTGGGGATATATTCAGGCAAAACTCTGCAGCCAGACCAGGCTCCTCCGCTTGGCTGTGCTTTTAATGTAGGAAACTTTTGGTGAAGATTTGTGGGTATTTTTCACACAATGCATCAAAGAGCTGAAAAGTTGAGGATAATCATTCCCACACATGAATCTACGTGGGCCAAAGTACAAGCCCTTCTGCGCTCACTGCAATTTAAGTATCATCCCTTCCATTGGCCCTTGAAGATCCTCTAACAGTGGAGAGAGTTCAACAGAGACACTGCTGAGATCACTGAGCTATCAAGCCAATGAAGAACTGTAATATCTTAAAATCTGCAGAAATAAATGTAGTACAGAACTACATTTCCTACGGATAAACTTCTTTATGTCACAGAAGTCCAAATATGGCTTTATAACGCAAACACATTTCAAAGCTAGAGGAACCAAAGTGAATAGCTAGCTTTGCTGTCTGCATGTTGGAGTGAATCCCAGTAATCGATAATTGAACTGTAACATGTCATGAAGAGGAGCAGTTCAGGCTTTGTATTATGATTAATGTTGTGTTGGAGGTGGAGGGAAGGAAAAATAAAAGCAGATTTCAAGAGTCCTTTTTACAATCGTGTGCTGTTTTCAATAAGGTGTCTTGTTCTGAAACGTTAATGAGTCTCTTTGGATCTAACAGTGAGGTCCCAAATACCCTGTAGTCAGGAACTATAGTTTTTAGAAAACACGTAGCACCATGTGAACATACAAAACCTGGAAGCATAAATGAATGTGTAAATGTACACAGGGCTGATAGTTAGCCACGCAAACACCTAGCTGTAGACCCAGCTTGCGTACGATGCGAAGGCAGAGTTAAGGTGACTGAAACTAGCCCTGTGCCCATCTCTGCCTGGCTGCTAGCAAGGTGTCTCCATCCTGACATGCACGAGTCTTTGCATTCCTGTCCAACCTGAACCCAGAGTGAATTTAATGATGAAAACTTTATGCTAAACTGTCCCGCCTCAACCCATGCGTCCTGAGAGCGAGCTTCCGCGTCGCAAGGTGCTAGACAGAGCATACAAAGATTATGGAAAGTATGTTTGGAGAGTATCCTGTCTTTGTCCTGTTCCCCTTTGAGAATGAAAGGGTTAGTTGTGAGAAAAGATTTTTGGTAGCGGTTTAGAGAGACGGACTGACCCACCAGACCTGCAGCAGCTCAGCAGAGTCAGGACCCCCGTGAGTGCCGAGCGAGGAGCCAGCGATGCAACCAGATGCCGCTGCTGGCAGCGCTGAGGATGAAAAGCGTCCAGACTTTTGGCACTTGGCTCTTGCATCTGCCAAGCTTTCCCCCCATAAATGGCCCTGTGTACCCCTCCAGATAAGGAAGGGGCCAAGGGGAATGAGCTCCGTGGAGCCGGGAGGAGGAGGCGGCTGTGCCATGTGCCCGTGGCGTTTCCTTTCCAACCCTAGTAGAGTTCAGGGGTTCCTGGTTTTACACTCTTTTTGATTTAATTTTTAAAAGCATGATTGTTTGGAGAAATTAAGCATTTCGGTGATATGGTTTTGATTTGTTCACTGCTTCGCTGACATCTGGGTCCCATCTTGTTTCAATGCTGCCAGCCATCTGGGGCAGTCGGTCTTTACTTGCCAATACTGACTGATACGGCTGCGCATCCTCTTACAGGAACTCTGAGTTGTGCCAATCCTGTTGGCAATCAATTTCATAGCAAACAATTGACATTTATGTATTTTTTTTAGAGGTGCTGATCATTTCCAGAGCGAGAGAAAAAGTGTAGCTGAATTAATTTTTTTGTGTGTGTCTGTAAGTTTAATTGGAATACACCTAATCCTGATTACAGCAAGCAAATTGCCAGCATTCAATTTAATACATTTAGTTTTATAAGCAAATGCTCCTTTTCAACATCATGAATTAGTAGATTACCTGAATTTTGAGCACTTAATACAGACTATCAAGAAGTTGTGTATTTTAATTTGCATTTTCTGTGTTTTGGGCCAGCAAAGCAGTATCAGAATGTGTCTTCATCCGGCTGGGACTGACATCCGCGCTGAACACTTGGAATAACGGGTGCTTGCCCAGGCCTTTAGGGGTAAGGGCTGGTGCACAGGCAGTACCTATCTGACCCTTCCCTTGTGCGTCGCTCGGGCTTTACCGTATTTACTTTGGTGTGCTTCAGACTCAAGGGACGGCTGCTGTAGATTGCAAGTGACCTGTGGAGGAGAATTTGCGGCAATGTATTTTCAGACATATAAAGATACTGCAGGGCATTGTGAATTACTTCCTTTTATCCTTTCTTGGCAAAAGTTTTACGATTAAAAGTAAGTGGAACGTTAAGTCTGTTTTTGCTGAAAACTTATTGGAAGAATCTAATTGAAGAAACGGGATGCCAAAAGTTTAACAAAGGCTTTTTTTTCTCCCTCCATCTGTTTAATCAGGTGTTTGAGTATAGAAGGTGTTCTAACAAAAGGTTGTGCAGATGGTAGGGAAAACATTGGACTGTTTGACTAAAAATCATTTCCTCTCTGAAAGAGGGAGCACTTTCACAGCCCTCGTTAGTTCAACTGTTGTAACTTCCAGGAGGTGCCACGGGGTGCGAAACGCCTGGATTTGCAGAGGCAAAAACTTATAAGCAAGAAAAAATAAGCGAATGCTTAAAGAGCTTTAGTTTTGGTGCGCACATCCAGAGGAATTACACGTTCCCACATTTTCTCTATAGAAATTACGTATTCCTTTATTTGCCACGCCATGTTACCTCCGATATTGTTTTGCCACCTCTGCCGTGTAAGCTGGGTGTTAATTGTGACTGTTGTAGCCGCGCAGGGAGCGAGTGCCGACTGACGGGGCTCTGACCTGCTGCTCGCTACGGGCTGTTCTCGTTGCCTTGTTTTGCTGCGGTGGGATCAGCTCGGTGATGGGACCTGGGTGCTGTACGACCCAAAAGATAGGCTCAGTCTCAAAGAGCCAGCGGTCTCAGACAGCCTGTGCGTCTTACTCCAAACCGTAGCGTCTGTCAGATTTTGCCGAGGGAGTCACACGGTTTTGTTTTGCCATTTTCAGATGACACCTCCTCCTCTTGGTGCAAACACGCTGGAATAGCCTGGCAGCGTGACCAAACAACAAAAGAGTGCTGCTGATGGCTGACAGCTCTGACAGGTGCGTTTTAAACTGGATTCAGTTTTGTCATTTGGGCATATAAAGGAGCATTGACGGTGGAAAAATAAGTAGATTTTTTAAATGTAATTTTGTAACTTTGCCAAATGCGGCTTCATTAAGAGCTCCAAACATTGCGATCTTCCAAGCAGGGTGATTCAAATGCAGATATGTTTGTTTTGTGAGGGTGCTCAAATATTTAATTCTTTAGCAGAGTTTGCAGAGAATTTGATGTGGCTGTTGGGCAAAGATTCGCCCGTCCTGGTTTGAGGCGAGCAGGATGACGCCGGGGTTCTTCAGCGCTCCGAGCGTGCTTCTGTTCCGTCCCTGTAATTTTTCACCACAATTTGCCTTGACTGGTTCAATGATTTTTGTCATTGTGCAGGTCACTAGCATTCAGTCATAATCCGAAGCAGAATACTCGCGTTAGTCTTTTGCAGACTTTGGGGCATCGTGTTTGTACTTTGGAAGAAAAACAGGAGCCCGAAGCCCAGTTGAAAGCAAATGCCTTAGATGCCAGTTGTTTCTTTCTCTCCTTTTGCCATCGCCTCTCTGTACGAAGGCTTCAGGGTAAGCACGGGAGATCACGTGAGAGAAATCGAGGAATGCTAAAGGATTAGGAGTTTTGGTTTTCCTTCCCCAGAATCTGTTTTCAGCAATTTAAAGATTTGTGAGGAAAACTTACAGGAACTTTAAGATCACCTGATTGACCGAGACGCAGACGTGCCATCGAGAGACCATCTCTGAACATGTACGTGGAAACCCACAAACGGCAGAAGGCTGATGCAGCGTGTTTCATCTGGTGTAATTCTGAGGGATTTGGCACATTTAGAGCAAACACTGACTGTTGAATTCCTTGTGTGCTGAGCAAACATTAAAACGTTTTTGGTAGAAACAGTATCCTATTAGCTTGGCAATGATTTGATAGACTGATAACCTCTATTCCTCCCACAATCAGACGTATAAGTCCCAGGATCTGTAAACTGTCCGGGTCTCCAGAAAACCTCTTGCAGGGACCTAAGTTTTCTGATGTTGACAGTTTATTCTCATAACTGAAAGCTAAGAACAGTAGCATCTATTGTTTTAGGGTGATCTTTTTAAGCATGCTTCCCTCTTCTGTGGAAGTTACAGCCCTCCCTTTCTAGGTGTGGAATGGGGAAATTTTTTATATATATATAAAAATATAAATACCCCCCCCCAGTGTGAATATCTTCAGAGCATGCAAACTAGTCACCTAAATGCTTAAGGTAGGGACCAGAGCATTTTTGTTTGGAAAATTACATCTAGTTCTTTATAACATTGGCTTTGTGTTTAAAGAAGTCTCTGTGTATATTTTTACATGCACAATTCACGTCTGCAGACAGGCCTAACTAGCGTTTGGACTTGACTTTCTTCTTGAAAAAAATCTGACTCTCAAATGCATTCTTTTCTTGTGAGGCTTAGGAATATTGATTTAACTTTTTTTTTTTTAAAATAACTTACGTGTCAGACCACCCTTCATTTCTATTACTGAAATGATGTGACAGTCTGTGGATGGCTGCGGAGTAAGCGATGTCTTGGTAACGACCCAACACAGATTTCAGGCGCAGCACTTCTGCCTCCCTTGCCAGCCTCTGAGGCTAAAAGTCTGCCTCTGTCCCAGTATCTCATCTGCTTTCTCACTTGGACTCAAAAAAAAAAGGTCAAGCCTTGACTTTACAGGTCAGTGCAGCGAGTGGCAACAAACTAGAGACTGTTGGGGAAGCGTCAAAAGAAGAAAGCCTTTAAATATGTGTCTGCTGGTCGAAACCCAGACAGACGCAGTTCTAGGTACGTCCTTCGTGCTCTCGGTACAGGCTCTGCTTGACTTCAGCAGAGCTGATTTCCACCAACTTGTCCGACCATCCCTTGCCTGGAGCAGCAGCGGTGTCCCGTATGACAAGGGGCTGCGGGCAGTATCTGGAAAGAAAGAGAACTTTGTCGTAGAATGGGGTATGATATTTTAAGACTTAGACATCAGTTTCACAGCTTATTTTATGAAAGCTACATGTCATTGTTCTACATTTATTTCCATTTGCTTAAAATTCTCCTACCTGGAGCTATGTGCATATGCGCATGTGTACTTATTAAAAAAAAAAAAAATTACACATACTGTGTCAACATACAAAATTCTCATTTCTGTATTTTTAAACTCTGCCAAAAAAAAAAAGCAGCGTAAAACTGAACGCAGAGAAATACTTCATCTGGGCCCAGAAGCGACTGCAGGCTCTGATCATACCTTTCATTCTGCTTGCTAGAGCTCAGTGAGATGAGGCGCAGCTTGGCTAAATACGTGCTGAAGGTCCCAAAGCAAGTCGCAACGCTGAAAATCCCGTGCAGGAGTGTTGCTGCTCAGGACGTTCACGTGACAAACTGTGCTCTGTGGCACTTTAAACTGAGGGAGATCTTTACAAACAAACAGACAAAAACCATTACGGGAACAACCCCAAAATTTAAAGTGTGTTACGCAAAGGTGTATCACAACAGGTGTATCTGAGAAAGGATGCGGGGTTTCTGATATTTCCTTCAAACTTTACCCGGGTTTATCATCTGATTGGCATGGAAATGAACAGAGAAAAACATCGAATAAGTGGGGAGCAAAAGATCAAGTGAGGTCTGAGGTGTAAGGAAACGGCCAAGATGGTAGAGCATTGCCATGTTCTTCTAGCTCGAGTATTATTCCTCCCAAAAATAAAAGGAGAGGGAAGCGGGCGTGAAGAGCACCGTGTGGTGGTTGTCCTGTCCTGTCAAGCAACTAATGGAGACTCTTCCGAGCGGCTGGCTGTTATACAGCCTTGGGAGTAGAGAATAAGCATGTCTGGAATTTAGCATAAGCAGTGAAGAACTAGTTCCCATACTCTGGTGCAGGCGTGCAGTTTGTTGCTCTGGGTTGTTACCTGTGAGTAGCGAGTGGGGTGGGCAGTCCCTGTCCTGTCCCCTTGGGAAAGCACCGTGGGAGCAGCGCTTGGGGACAGCACTGGGAACCACAGCAGGGGATGGCAGGGGGACACTCACAGAAATCCGAGTTACTGCCCAAAATGCTAGAGGGAAACCCCCAAACATTGGTCCTGTATTTCTGTCTGTTTATCTACTGGTTGTGCTCCTGAGTTCTCAGCACAATTTTGCACTGGGATGCTGTTCCAACGAGGTCTTTGCAACTGTGAGTAAGACAGTGAGGAGCACTGATTTGAGTTGTTCGATGCCCAGGAAGCCGTTACGCGCTCCTGTGGGGAGGGGATTAGAAGGTGCCTTTGCAACGAAGGTAAAATGGGATTGTTACCTACTATAGATCAGGACTGCTACCTGTTGCAGAAGAAAAAGAACCACAATCCTTTTTTAGTACAAAAGATTAATCCTAGAACAGAATGAGTTCAGTGGGGAAAATGCGAGTTACGAGAGGATTTTCCCTACGATATATGAAGAACTTGAGGAAGGGAAATTCGCTTTGTGTGCCGAGGAAGGGAGGGATGTACCAGGGGTTACGTGTGCCGTGGTATTGTTGAGCCATTTCAATCAGGTTGTGGCCAGATAACAGAAACTTGCATTGTCTTAACTTCCCAGGAGTTAATTCATATTTTGGTGGAGTTCAAGGAGGACTTGTAGGACTAGCAAAGCAGCTCTTTATTAAACTTATGAAAACTAAGACTTGTGATGTATTTTGTAACATCCGTGCACTGGATCCAAATCTCAGATGTCCCATTAATTATAAATTCTTGCCGTGAAGGCAGGCTGCAGGGACCTACTAGAGATTAGCACGGGGGAAGATGTTTCAGTAATTTTTTAGCCACAGATGAAGCTTTGGAAAAGGAATTGGATGCATAACCAAAGTTTCCGGTTTTTTCTCGGTAAAGCTGGGAAGGGAATAAATTTGAAGGGAATAAAAAATGTGCGTGAATTAATATAGATTTGGCAGATAACGTAGCTTACAAAATAGAGGAAGGAGTTGGTGAATACCAAAGTTTTTTTAATTTTCATTTGAGAAAGACAATTTTCTTTGTTAAATAATTGGCATAAATTGAAGAATTATTTCCGTCTGAGTAAAAAAGAATGTTTCCGTTTGAATCAATTATACAGGTGTGTGTGCGCGTACGAATTTTTCTTTCACTAACCAAAAATTGCAATAATTAGAGAGCTTTTTCTAGAGGCTGTTGATTCATATATAACAGAAGGTCTTAACAACAACAAAAAAAGTAGCAATGTTTTGACTTTTTACATATGTTTATTCTTGCTATTTAGAACCTAGTAACAGAGGCAAATAAAAAATTTTCTGGAAAAAAGGGAAATTGCTTATGACAAAGTAATGGAGATTTTAGTTTTCTTTTTTTCTTCCTCTAAATGAACTGTCCGTGTGGCAGAAAGACATCCTAGGCAAACATGCGGGTTTCTGTCTAGCCCTTTTTTGTTTGCTTTGTTGCCCCAAATATCTACAGAATGAGTAACCGTAGGATTTTTTTCCTCCTCTTGTGCAAATTACATATGAGCACATAATTACCTGTTACAGTAATTACTTCGTTTCTACAGAGGTAGCAACTATATGCAAATAAAGCACACAAATACCTGAATATTTTGGTATTTGTTTCATGTGCATGAAAATACGCATCACAATTTCTATGTAAAGGTAACTGATGATCATCTGATTTCTAGTGAAATGCAAACAAGTTCTGAATGGCATATCTTAAGATCTAAATTCAATTAAGACTCATGTAATGATCTGTCAAGAGGGCATTACAGGCAAGGTTTTCTAGATATCAAAACCTTTATATCTTGTATCAAACACTTGAACAAAATAGTTGCGAATTAGGAGCGTTAAATTAAGTACTCTGCCTTGGCATCGTGAGATTTCCTCTCGAGGATGCTCCCACAGATATTACAGAAGAACAGCAGTATTTAGCATCCTACCAATGACTCCTTCCCCACGTAAGGATTAGACGAGGACAGGCTTCAAATTCACCCTCGGCAAGAGCCCGTGCTTAATGGGGTTCTCTCTGGTCTGGGTTATTTAAGTCCTCAGTAACGAAAGTGTGCCTCGTGCGGTGTCGTTAGCACAGTCTCCCTAAAACTTCTCGCCTCTTACACCCCAGACAGTGGAGAATGTCTGTACTGCTGAAGCTCTGCCAGTTTTTATATACTTTATGCCATTTGGTCCAGATTAAGTAAGAGAAAGAGACCTCAGCCCTAACTGGTGTCGTTGGAAGCAGTGGATGCTTGGGATTATTCCCCTTCCCCTGAAAACGCTGAAGTGTCCCCAGAGCGAAGGCATGGCACCAGGATGGAGGGATTATGCGTGTCTGATTCAGTCTAGATTGTTTATCTTTTAAACACCGCGACCACAAATTAGCTGGCTCTTCTGCGGCCATAAATTAATGGATTTCATTAGTGAGCAGCCAATTACAGGATGATTATTTTTCCCTCCCACCTTGCGCGCTTTGGCTATTTGCATCTGCGGTGCTTTTCTGTCGCCCACGAGGCAGAGCCGAGGGCGATGCAGCCAGCAGTGATCCCAGGCGGGACTGACCCCCACCACTGCTCCCACCCCTTCCCAGGGACCGGTGTGCGCGTAGCCTCGCCTCTCCTCGCTCGGCTGATGCTTCTGACCGAATCAGCCAGGTCTCTCTTCTTGAAATCTTGGGATTTTTGCTTTCCGCAGTTTCCCCCTCGCAGTCGTTGCGTTGCTCGCCCTGTACGTGTTTCCTTGTACGTGTGTCTGTAGTTTTCTCCTCTCTCACGGTCACCTGCTCGGGTAAAGGCATCGTTCGCCTCTATTCAGGTCTCTGTAGATCACAGACTGTGACAAAATTGTCGCATTCCTGCACGGCAGATCTCTCGTAGGGCCTTTTGTACCTAACTATGTCTTGTCCAGGCTCTGAGTTCATTTTATGGTAAATCCCCTTGGGTAAAGAAACCGCGGCGGCGTGCAGGAGCCTGAGCTCCCCTGTCCCCAACGCGATGCTCTGACCGCTGTGGCATCCCTCCGCTGCCTCCCCACGCTGCGTCGCTTACGGCCCGCTCTACCTCACCTTCGTTGTCCCTGTGCATCAATTCTTGTCTTGTGTTGTATGTTTTTTATAGGAAAGAGTATGTTTATTTACCCCATGTTTATAGAGCTAGTCCAGTTAAGCGTAAGTTAACTGGTAGTCCTAAATACTATCTAGAAGTACAAATAATAATATAGAGAAACAAATTAATTCTGGATTTACAAATTAAGGATTTCCTCTCCATACACAGCACATGAAATATATCAGCACAAAATTACTGTGTAATCAGATATAGAGAATATTTTGTCTGTTACGAAGCGTCCTAGACAGGAATTGTTAGTTCATTCCTCCAAACCAAAGTTATTCCAGTTCTTTAATTCCTCCTTAATGATTACCTAAATGAAATTCATAAAAGCTACAAGGAGGAAAAAAAAAAAGATTAATGGCATTGATTTTATTCTTTCTTTTTTTTTTTTTTTAATTCTTTGAACGGTCTGGCATTGAACATGTAAATGACAAGACAGTCAAAAATCTTTTCATTTAGATGAAAAGATAGATAACAGATTTTTAGATATAGCAAGTTCTGTGCTTTCAGTCATTCATCTCTGTCGCTTAGGTCTGGCCAGATAGCTGAATTATGTTAAACTGGCCAAACACATCCTGGGAATTTAAGGGAACGACACAGAACTGGGGGCAATGCAGGTGAAGGAGGAGTTTCTCGCAGGCTCCCAGTCTCACTCCCCGGTGCAAACTGGTCCAACGGGAGGAATGGATGCGTTTAAAACACCCTGTTTCTGGGAGGACTGGTCCCCCAGAGCACCTGCTTTTAGCAGGGCCTTTGAAGAATGCTTTGCAATCTTTGAGCACGGTCTTACTCCTGCTCAAACTGCAGATCAGACTGAGGCATGAGATTGGTTGCATGGTGGCAGTCTTTGAAAGAAATGATTTATAAACACAAACTGTAACTAAATTTTGAAGGGAACTGGATCTCCAGACATCAATGGCATGATTAGAAACACCGTGGGGAGTACATGCATAAAGCTGCTTTTAATGCTCGCCCTTTCAAGCATTTAATAGCTTGACAGCAACATTTTAATAACAGCCGAGTAGGCCCAGTTTTGGCATGCACCGCATACGGAAACAGCTTCTGGAACCCGTCCATGGAGCAGTGAATTCCGTTTCTGCAGGCTAGAGCTGATGCGGAGATAGAGCGCTGAGATAGAGCACTTTGGATTCAGGACACTTCCACCGCTCGGTGCTTGGGAACGTTACGTGTTCTTCGTACCAACGCGTTACCACCCCGCGGCAGGGGGGGTGCGCTGAATTAATTTTTCAACGCACATTTTCTTTCTGAACTGACTTCCCTGAGTAGCGCTGAAGAGAGCTGTCTTGTAGCAATGAAGTTTCAGTTCTGGAATGTCGTGGCGTGCTCTAAGCCTCCGTCAGCGCCAAGGCAGAATGGGTACCACGTCTGGAGACCCTTTCAGTGGGGCTCCTGAATACTAGAGCGCCTGTCAATACTACTGCCTTTAAAAAAAGAAAAAGATTTGACCCTTCTGAACCTTGGTTTTAACCTTTAGAAGGAAAGTGGTGGGGTTTTTTTGTTTTTTTTTTTTTAAAAAGGGCATTTTAAATTCAGTTGAGTTTCAAAGGACTCAAAAAATTGTATTTCCTAATAATAACACACCTTTGATTTGTTTGTGTTGCATTTTGAGCAATCCTTTATACTTCTGAAAGAAAAATGTAGACATGGTTATGCAAAGTGGATGCTGATTGCTACAGAACAGTATGTAGCAATAAATAGTTGAGTCAAGGAAATAGAAAATTAGGGATGTTAGACTATTAAAATTGAACTGCTGCTTAGGATCTTGCATGCAACGAGACTTCAGTCTTCCATCAGAATCCAGATGTAGATCTAGACCAAAACAGTTTTCTTAATGCTCTGCTACTTTTTTGCTTGGTTGATTATCTTTGATTTCTCTTTGTTGGGATGTAGCTTTTCTTAAAAAAAAAAAAAAAGGGGGGGGGAACTGAATTAAAAAAAAATCTATTGGAAGAATAGCTTTTATAAATTCAAAATCTCAATCAAACTTGATCTTGCTATATCCTTGTCCAAAAGGTGGAAAAAGACACAATTTGCTGATAATCAGCTGACAAAACACTGCAGTGGGAATTAGATTCAGCAGGTATTTCTCATTAGTATGTGTTTTTTACATTTTAAGACATAAGAGAAATAAACTGCTTTCATTCATCATGCTTATGTCTTAAGGTAGCCGAAATTGCATACCACTCCCCCAAATTTATCCACTGACCTGATTAAATATATGTGGCCTTTTGCAGGCAAGTGTCCTAAATATAGGAGCGAATCGCAAATGTTGTTTGACCAAATGGCCTTACGTCGGCTGGGAAATCCTGCTCGCGCAAACGCTGGAAAACGAATTCATTTACCTGTCGTTTGAGCGCATCAGCTCCTACCGTGAAGCAATACGTGCGAGCAGAGATACCCGAAGACGCGGGCGTTAAGCAATTCACGTTTGGTCCTATACCACGGTAGTAACTGTATACTTTAATGTTGGTACGTAGAGGTTTCTCGTTCTTTTGGCTAGTTTCCTTCTCTGTCTGAGCCCTGGCCGGAGCTCATCTGTTTCCCAGGGCTGTTCTGGCGCGGGGGTGGCGCAGCTGCCGTGGGCGACGTTGCACCCCGGCAGCGAGCGGGCGCTGCCAGCTCCAATTCCCAGGGACTCGGCATGGCATTTCCTCAACAAGTTCACTCGCCAGGTTAGGCATCTTTTCATCTCAAAAATCAGAGAGAGCAGTTGGAGACAAACTGCACCATCCCTGTGACCCCGCGTTGCCTCTCCACGCAAGTAAAACAAATCGTTTGATAAACTTTATGGACGTGGTGAGTAATTGTATAATAAAGTGGAAATGGAGGAGGGGAGGTTCCTTTAATTGGGTTATGAGTTTTCTGAGCTGAATTTTTAAGGGCAATAATCCCCCCCTCAGTTCCTGTATTACTGCAGAGTCGAGGGCACCACCCGTAATAGTCTCAGT
Source organism: Balearica regulorum gibbericeps (assembly GCF_011004875.1). Classification (NCBI taxonomy): domain Eukaryota; kingdom Metazoa; phylum Chordata; class Aves; order Gruiformes; family Gruidae; genus Balearica; species Balearica regulorum. The sequence continues at coordinate 14,500,404 of NC_046199.1, read as the reverse complement.
AGCAACAAATTTCAAAGCTGCAGTCGTTTATGCATGTGCTTATTTTTAAGCATGTGAATAATCCCATTGCCATCAAATATAAATCTCCTTTGGAGGTGCCTGACTGGACTTAGATATCCATTAGAAATCAGAAAAACTCGGGTATCAAAACCTAGCTTTTTCTCGTGGGGTTTTGGCCAAAATCAGCCATACAACAGAAAATGCACTGAAGCCCAAGTCAACCGAATAAAAGCTTTTGAAACTCTGACTTCAAAACCCACGTAGAAGGGGTAGCATCTTTAGGGCGGATGATGTTCTTGCTGATAAGCCATATGCTTTCTCCTAGTATCACCACCCCTTTGAAGATCATTTCTAAATTCAGTTCCAGTGCTCCACGCACAGGACGTGCACCAGCGTCGGTGGCAGCTCCGGGCTGGGGTCAGTCTGCTCCTGAAAGGGGAGGGATAAAGGGATATCAACATCCTCTCAGCTAACCCTTGCCTTGCATTGGCAAAAGTATATTTTAAAACACGACTGGATTTAAAAAATTTTTTTCAACTCTTCCATTTGGATTTCTCCCAGGATTAAATGCATTAAGTTGCTACAGAGATCTGGGCAACTGGTTTTGAGAGGAAAGTATATATACAAGCAGGTTTTAGATGTTTTATACATCCTGCTGCTCCTTTTATGGTAGTAACCCCCCACGTTTTAGTGTAAAGATGTTTATTGCAGAAAAATCAGGATCAAAATAAACAGATAAGGTTTGAATAAAACTGATCACTCAACAGCATCTAGGTGATCCATAGACTTTAATCCGTCTTACTAGCAAATCTTTTCTGAGTTCAGTGGCATTGTTTGTTTTACTTCCCTAAAAAATGCACATGATGGGAAGAGGTATGTTGATAATAATGTGCTGTGAATAGCATGAAGGCATTCTGTGCACAGCGTATCATATCATCCATCATTAAGTTTTTCTTCTCCCTCTCTTGCTAATGGCAGTGAATCAAATATTTAAATGCATTTGTTAGTCCTACGTGGAGCTATAAGAGTATGTTGAGCAGGAAGGAAACAGATTGTGTAGTACAAAATTAGGCTATAAAGTGCATTTTAAACTGGAGATTTTGTAACGGACACAGAGCAAATGAACTCAGAAAATTAACATTAGAATTTGCACTTAAAATCCTCCCTAATTGGCACCTCTTGGGATACGTTTTGAACTCACCCAACACGATTTTTTTCTTTTTACTGAAAACAGTCAGTTTGGGCTGACAGCACCTGGGTCATAGTGAATGAGAGATGATGATGTATTTGGCAGCTTTTCTAGTTGAGCACTGACAAGTCTTGTTCTCTAAAGAAAAAAATCAAAACATATCAATCCACATGCTCACTGTACTGAGGAACTTCGTTGTCATATCTTTCAAATTGTTTTAATGTTTCAGCACTGCAGAAGCGAATGCATAACAGAAGGAGACAACTATATGCAGTTTCACTTTGTTGAAAACAACTACATAAGGAAAGCAGAACATAACTAGCAGAGTCCTGATAAGGTCATGTCAAACGAATTAATAGGAGATGGAAAAGAAAAGCTTAAAAATCATTCTTTTAAGATGATAGTCCTGCTGGATGGAAAAGTAGTTGGGCCAGCCAATGCAGTCCTCCTCTTGACTTGCTGCCTTTTATGTCCCCAGGATCCTACGCTGTCTAGATCTTCTGAGTTTTTTTACTAATCCTTTTCTAGGGCGTTTGTGTGTGTGTGCTGACCCGCTCTGCCATCCAGCCCTCATTAGAACTGGTTACTGACTCTGATCCAAAAAGCCACCCCCTGCCCCCTCTCCCAGATGGGAGAAAGACAAGACAAGAAAGACGTCATATTGACTTAAAATTATTTGTGAGTGCAGAACGCCCGGGTTTCCAGAGCGCGTGCTCAGTGCGCGCCGTTTCCAGTGGTTCTGCGTAAGCTTTAGCAGCTGGAAACCTGCCTCGCTGTTGGCTGGCTTTGCCGAGACGTCAAAGAACCTGGGGCTGATTCGTGGTGGTAGTTTTTGCATCACGGCGCTTAGCTCCTGCTCGTCACCGTGGCCGCCGATGGAGTCCCTACGATGCTGTCACAGGGCGGGCCAAGCCCGTGGGTAGAAGAGCAAGGATGCGCAGGAGGGAATCTCACCCTTCCTGCTGGAAGGAGGTTTGATTCCAACCTTAGTCTGGGGATAAATGCTCAGAATATGCCAAGACTTCTTTCACTTCTTTTGGAGAAGGGCAGGGTCACTTGTGCTCTCGTCGCCGGTCTGTCTGCACCGACAGAGCGGAGCACGTGCGAAAAGCCCCCGCTGACAGATGATTTCCAACCTTAGCTAAGTGCTGCAAACCTGGGCAGCTCCTTTACGGTCTGCCTTCTGCTTGGGTCACCCAGTAACTATACAGGAGTTCTGTATTTTTCTTGCAATGGAACTTTACAATTATATTTATGAATATTTAAATTCTCTGTTAGAGTGAAGAAAAATAGTTTTGAATGCAAATGTATAGCATGGTTCTTACCGTTTCGAACACGAGGGGCCAAATCTGCACAAGAGATTCATTAATACGGTTGAGCTTTATTGAAGGGCCTCATTAAATAAAGAATGGGATAATTTTTTTTTCTGACTTTCGCCACTGTTGTTAGTTGTGAAGAAACTGAGAGTCAAGGGGAAAAAAGATGAGCAAGCGAAAAGATAGCCTGACATAAAAAGTTGGAAGAATATTGTCTGTGACCTTGAATCCTTTCATTCTGCCGCCTTCTGTTAAATTGCCCAAGGATTGCTCAGAAGTATATGAGCGTTTTTAGGAATAAAAAAAAAATTTTTCTGCATTGAAAATAATCTAGTCAATAGGTTTGTGTTTAAATGTAGCCTTGTTTGCTTCCCTGTAACCTGTTGCTTAGTTCTACTGACTAAATGTCCCGAGGCACAGTCTTCTCATCCTTTTGTCAGTGGAATCTACTTAATTATTCACCTTAGAGCAAAGATGTTACAATTATAGCCTTCCCTTTGTGTATCTCTCTGACTGTTATGTTAACTGTGTAAGAATTAAAATATCTGAGTATGAATCTGGCCCCTTTATTCATCTGAATTCACGGGGCTGCATTTTAGCTGAGGAGTTGGGGTTTTAATCTGATAACTGCTGTTTTACAGATCACATAGGAGGAATCTGAAATTCTGATTAAAGGAGTGTGGGAAAGCATCTACGCATTTGTGTTTTTCAAAGGATTTCTCTGGGCTTGGGATCTGGCACTCTCTTTTTCTTCCGTAATGATTTACAATCATCTCCCTTCTATCCTCAACAATACGTGTGAAAAGAGCTGCCACTTCTAACAATTCCCGATCCTGAGACCTTCCTGCACACTTCCCTGTGTTTCCCAGTCCTCTCCCTCCTGGGAAAGGAGGAACCCGGAGTGTGTTCCCCGTTGTTTGCAGCAAATGCTTATTAACGTACTCGCCATCATCTGTCCCTGTTTGCTCTAGGTGGGAGGGGGCACCGCAGAGATCCAGCTTACACAGATCTATAATCAATCCTGGCTGAGTCAATTAGTGGTAAAATTATTGCTGTGTTTCTACTGGTCTGCACCTTTGGCAATCAGTGGGGGGGTTCTGTGCGTGTGAACGTGTGAAAACAAAGGTTTGGAGGTTTTTTTCTACCTAAGATGCACAAGTGTGCGCAAGCGTCTGAAGTTGGAAGCTCTCGAAGGGAGTGTTCTCTGGGCGGCTGCGGATTTTAAATGCCTCGTTTTGCAATTTTAATTGGGACAACTAGTTTTCAGGCACTACAAACTGCGGTTGGGGACCCGCAGGAAATGAGGACTCAGCACCTTGGGAGGACTGGGCCCTGATCAAACAGCGCGGGGTTCATTGAAATCATTCTCTGTGCTCATGACATCATGCCATGCTTTTCAGTCTCAAGGTTGTTTTTTGTATTTAGTATAAAGGTCATGTTAGGATTAAAAACAATGAGCAGCTCACAGCGTGTCTAGTGACCCTGTAAGAGAAATGGTAACGCATTTCACAGTAGAATATACGTGTGCTAAGCGCAGTGCTGTGTCCAAGAAGTGGAATTTTCTAATTGCGTAGTCATTTTGAGAAGGAATGTGCTTGTTAGAAGCAGGCCAGGTGTGCACTTGTGAGGGGAGTTTGAAATGCTGTGTAATTACACACCTTGCATAATATAAAGTTTACAATAGCCATACAATTGATGCAGCAAGATGTAAATACAACGAGTTAAAGTGTCTAAAAGGACACCTGTAATCTAGCCTACAGCTATTACAATTATGTTGGAAACACTGTCTCGCATTAAGATTTATTAGCGTGTTAACGTCGCCACTATTCTGAAACAAAAAATATATGAGAAATACTTTGGAAAATTATTTGAATAACTTATTTTCAATGACAAATGGAAGTTATTTGAGGAATCTTTCTGTAGTTCCCTGAGGGGAGAAGTCACAGTAAAACCACGTTTATTTAAATATTCTTCAATTTGGTAATTATACAGTAGTTTCCAGTAAATTGGTTTTATACGTTCACATTTGTGAGGACTTACATAGTGTGTACCTGTCCAAAGGATCACCAGAACTTTACCACATTGCAACAAATTAAAACCATCAGAGCAAATTTAGGGAAAGAGAGGAAGGGGAAAAGAAAAAAAAGATTTCTACCATAGTCCCTGCATAACCTAATGTGGTTTCCAAAGCGCTTTGCTGGCGGGGTGTAGAGGTTTGAGTTGAAAGAGATCAGCAAGAAGCTTTCCGCGGTATTACTGAAAAATGCTTCTTGCAAAGGCGGTGTTCTCCAGCAGACAGCGCAGCGCTGTGACCCCTGGAAGCTGGGAGGAAGAGGCAGTGCCTTGCAGCCATTCCTGTCACGAGGGGACCGTGCTCAGCTGGGGCGTCGTGCGGAAGGGGACACGACCTCTTGGTCCTGGGATCGCCCCTTGCCTGATCCTCCCCTTGCCCATGCATGCAGCCCTCTTCTCTCTGGCATCGCTAGCCCCATCCTGGGCACAAGGACTGCAGGAGCCCCGGGAAACCCAGTGCCCTGCCGTGCTCTGCTCCTTCCCCGCAGCTTCGGGCCGCTCTTTGCAAAGCCAGCCCCAGGGCAGACGCAGCCCCAGGACCCCGGAGCTCCGGGGCTGTCCTGCACCCAGGGGACCTGCTTGGCCCCGGGGAGCAGCGAGGGGTGACCCGGAGCCAGGCGGCCGTGCGGGCAGGGCAGAGGGCTGTGCCGGGGCCGGTGCGGGCTCTCCATGGCGGGGGGCCCCCGCCAAGCTGGGCAGAGCAGGGGCCGTGCTGGGGCAAGCCGCTGGCAGAGGGGCTGGGAGCGCCTGGCCGCTGGTCGCCTGCTGCTCTGGGCCACTCCGCTCCTAGAAATGACACGTATGTGCGTGCAGGTGTGTAATACATATACGTGAGGGCTGTTTGCGTGAGCAAGCACCATCATGGGAGAGGCTCCTAGGGCAGCTGTACTCTGCAGTGTGTGGATAACTCTTGTGCTCTGCATCTTCATAGCCAAAAGACTCGTGTAGGTCTTGGGTCTGGATCAAGGACCTCACTGTTAAAGCAGTCTTGGTTTTCTGTCCCTGCTCTTGTGGTTCTTTTTTCTCTCTTCGTGCCAAATTCACTGTGACACTCTGTTCGTTTTGATTCTGTCACTGCTTAGGATATTTGGCCCATACCTGTCCCCCTTCAGTCATAAAATTGGGGATGCTAATTATACTAAAGGGGAAAACGAGTCTCCCTATTTGTCTGTTTGAGGTGGGAGGTTATTGCTCGGTTTTCCTGATTTATTTGCTGCTGCTCTGTGAATAATAGAACAAGCCTTCAGGACAGGAACTTAGACCAAGCAATGCTCACAGCATTATTTCCTTCCCTGGCTGTTTAAACCACCCATCAGCTTTCCATGCCTTGAGGTAGGAAAAGGAGTATGCTGCTGGTGACCAACGTTCCTCTCACTGCCATCACAAGCGTGCAATTACCGGTGACGATATAAAGTGCTCGTGAAGAGGAAGGCGCGTGCCGGAGGGGTGAAGTAATACAAATACAGGCTCTGTACGTTACAGGCGGTGCTGACAGCTAACAGGTGGTTTGTGGAGAAGAAAAGGCACGTCTCCTCGCACGGCACCCTCTCAAACGCAGCACGGAGAGGGGAAGGTAGCCAAATCCAGGTGTCTTCTGTTCACAGAGGTACAGCCGAGATCGACGAGTGACCAGCATTTATTGCTAAACTGTTCGCTTCCCCCAGGCATTGGCGGATGATTTGGCAATGGCAGTGGGAAACGAGATGAGCAGCACCGAGCCGGGCAGGGTGCGATAGCCAGCAGGCTTGGGAAATCCAGGTGCCCTGAGGTACCCGTCGGGGGCATTTCCCCATCTCCGGGAGCTGGGACTGCCGTGGGCAGGAGACGGGAACTTGGCTGCACTGTTGGATTATGATCCGTAGCCATCAAAGTGGAAAAATGACAAACAAAGGGTTCTTTTTACTCATAATTTAGAAGGAAGTGTAAAATCTGGTGTGACAAGTTTAGTAAAATAAAGGCAGAGGAAAGAGCCATTCAGTGTTTGCACGCATCCCATAAAGAGGAACAGCTCTCCTTGGCTCTGACCGCTGCCTCACAAATTTAGAAAAAAACAATTTTACAAACAAGCTATTCTTTGAATCTTCCTGTGGCCAATTATTATCGTAATTGATTAACTCATCTTTCCTTTCTTCGTATTTGATCACAGTTTTTTAATTGAATGGGACCGATGCGTAGGCAAATAGTCTTCAAGAAAGGGCAAAAGAATTGCTGGGAAAGGTGAAAGGAAACGTGAGATAGAAATCATGACTTTGTACTGGAAGTGTGGAAACCTGCATGAGAAGGGAGCTGACAGGAAGGTGGGACGGTGGTGACTTGCAGAGGATTCACACAAAGCGCGCTGCGTACACTCCTTGCTCTTTCGACCTGCGCTAAACGCTGCTCATCAACTCTCGTCGTCATTTTGGCTCCATTTACAAAACTGTGATTGAAAATTTAAGTTGCGGAATTAGCACCGTGTGACAATCACTTTGGTTGTACGGGAGCGTAGCGCTAGTGATGTGCAAAACAGCAGCTGAAGTGCTTCCCCCCACCAGCTGAACCCTCTTAAAATTGTGGCTGCTGCTTGTGTGAGCTCCTTCGCCTGCAAGGAAGGGGTCTTCCTCGTGTCACAGTATGGAGAGATGAGGGCAAAGATGAACGAGACTTTATGGTTGGGTTTGGGTTTTTTTTTTTTGAGAAGGGCAAAAATCTTACGAGTATTATTGTATTTGTTCCTTACTGTGAAAACTAAAGGGCTCGGTCTGTTAAATTGTTCAAAAAGAGAGTTGAGCTGGTGTAAGTGCCTCGGGGGCGAGGTATGAAATATATGTTTCTAATCTAGTGAAGAAAGAGGAAGAACCAAAGACTGGAAGTGAAGCCAGTTAAGTTCACCTTAGAGGTAAAGCATCGAGTAACAGGGCATTTAGCCTTGAGATAAAAAAAAAAAAAAAAATTACTAAGTGAAATACTGGTTTCTCATCTTAGTCAAGAGAATGTCATTCTAAAAGGAGTGCTTTATTCAAACACAGATGATTGGACTTAAACCAGATTGCAACAGATAAGGGAAATATCTTAAAATTCAGGGGTGGCCTGATGGCCCGGTGTAGCTATCTGTGGCTTTCCTAAATTGGTTATGGTCTTAAATAAATTAGAGACATGTCGAATTGGAATAGCAGACCTCTGACTCTCGTCCTTTGCCCACTCTGACTCATACCATCTCTATTTTGGGGGTGGGAAGGGAGTCCTGTGCCTTTGGTTTACCAAACATGTCACACTAGATTTTACACTTTCCTGAATATTGTAAAAAAATCTAAATCTAGCAGTTGTGGCCAGATTCCAGGCCCTTTACATCATTTAGGTGGATAATTTCTTCCGCTGTGTTTTTCTTTCTTGTCAGCTGTACTTTCTCTTTGAAGCCTCCAGCTACTGGATTGGGGAGGTAAATTACAGTCTGTTTTGGTCCTGAATTGTGCCTCTTGTTTCAATTTTTAGAAATCACAGAATTGATTCATTGCGGGATCGCTTGCATTCACATGATTAAATAACTGGAATCCCTTTTCACAGAAGCTGCTGTGTGAAAATTGTTATGATACTTAAGAATGATCTTTTAGAACTTCCCTTCTTGGGGCTGCAGGAGAAACAGTGTTTTCTCTGTGACACTAAGTGCAAAAAAAGGTAGTTGTTCAGTTCTCAACGTGCGTGGTCCTTGGCTTGGTGTTGCTTCTTTGGTGCCCATAGAGCTCTGTAAGGGTCGTTGTTCCTTTTTGCTTTCTGTAGTTACAGATATAGATACCTGTGTGGGGCTTTGCCCAGGGAAAATTTGGCCCTAAATATTTGCTGTGGAATAACAGGTATCTGTCTATACCAGGGAAATTTGCTGGTGGTTATGTCTCTGGTCAGAGCAAGGCTGTAGGGAAGATGCTTTGCCAGATGCTACAGGGGATGTGTTGATGGTAATTGCTGCGAGTGGGTTTGGGTATGGGCATGGCTCCGCAGTGCCAGCATCGGTGAAGCACAGCCAGATTTTTTTTTAGGGTAGGTTTTTTGGCTACATTTGGGGGTGTGTTGTTTTTTTTTTTTCCCTTGGTTTTTTCTTGTGTTTTTTTGTGTGTGTGCTTTTTTTCTTCCCCCCCCCCAATAGTATTCACAGTCAAATCTTAGTTTTGAAGCATCTGGCCTGAACTGCACTGGCATTCGTACGCAGTTAACCCTTATTTGCTGCCACTGGCTAGCCACTGTTCTGGAAATCATGGCAAGGTTTTTCATCCATCAGGTATCTCTGAGGTACCCATCAAAAATGGAGATGATGAAGGTTGATCTTTCTGATATTTTAAAAGAGGAAAACCAAAGGAAAGTTTTCCCCTTTTCAGAACTGAGCTGGAAGGGCAAAACCCGCTCAGGCTCTCTTTTAAAAGAAGGTGTCTTTTACAGGGCACCTTCATACGAGCATTGGGAACTGCAGAGTGTCTTTGTCATCTACTCAGTGTGAAAGTCTGCTTAATGCTAATTAATGCCTCTTCATGATGGACACCTGCGAACCAAGGTCTGGATTTTGTAGACTGCGTTATTGTGTTATCCATGTGTATTTCTAAGGAGCTGCTTGAACATATTTATGCCATTCATGCATTTTTTTTTTTTATCTTGCACATATTTAGGTCTATCCTAAACATAAACATATTTAGAAGAAATAAAAATGCAAATGAATAACTGGTTTGTGTTTGGTTAGCGAACAGAGCAGGAAGTGTGGATGTGCAAATGCCCAGCAGGCTCCGGGGTTAAACCTCCTCCCTTTAATTTTTACAATGGGTTCTCAACATCCAGTATAAACAAAACTCAGCAAATTATTCCTTGTGCTGTGCTCAGTCATCCAATCATCTACTCCTTTATTCCTTATTACATACATACTGCTTGAAAAGTAATTTAGGCAACTGGGAAAGTGCCACGTGAGATGCAGAGGAAGTCTTAACCACCAGGAATTAACTTAAAATGTAAAGCTGTATAGTATACGAGTCACATAACCAGGAAGTTATTATTTTAATCAATTCAATAAAGTGGCCAAGACCTGAAGAAGAAAGTTAATGTAAAAGGTATGAGAAAAGCTTCTCAAAAGCATTGTTGGGAGTGAAACAACAATAATGAACTATGCATTTAATCTGTGATGGAATTTAATGTGTTTAAAGAGCCTGTGTAGAAATAGTCTTGACTATTGATCATATCGTGATAGCTCCTGCGCATGTGAAAGGAGATGGGTGCCCCACTGAGGAAGCTGTTAATGAAATATTGTCTCAGCTGTAAAGACCTTACAGTTGAAATTCCATGTTAAGTTTTCAGAAGAAAACTTGTTACAGATGATAACTAGGTACTAAAATATCTCTGGAGAGATAAATTTAGCTTTCTCTAGTCATTGAGTAAAATGTCTCAGATGCAACTTACATAATTGTGATGAATCTTCAATAGCAAAACAAGTAGATCAGCAACTAGTGGTGTAAATAGTTGCAAAGGGAAAGGAGGGATATGTGTTGGATTGGGTCAAATTATTAGTATTAATGTTCCCTTGCTCTGTGTGCATGTGCTATATTGCAAATATACAGATGTCCGGTACCCTGCAGACCTGGCCTGGTCGGTCTCCACGTGTCTGACACGAGTGCATGGATTGCACGTGGGTGAAAGTACTAAATATCTAGAAATTGTGTACCTAGGAAATCTACTTGGAAAGCCCTGGTTTATGGCCGCCACATTTGTACCACTCCAACAGCTGAGTTTTAGAATTGGGCTGGACCAGGAAGATGCATAACTCCTCCTGGAGCATCCTAGGAAGGAAAGAACAATACGGTTCAGAAACGACAGGTTGGCCCAGCAGAGCGGATGGTCTTTGAGGTGGCTCAGAGTTGTGCATGCAGTCTCACCAGGGAGCAAAAACAGGAGCTTCTTTAAGGAGTAGGGGAAATCAGAGGGAAAGAAATTAAAAATGAGAAAAAAAAAAATCCTGCTGTGAATTTGGCAGACAACAAAGAAAACCAAACTGGATGAAGGAAAACTGTTGTGAAAAGAATTTTCTGCAGAAAGACATGGTTTTAACCAACCTTGGGACCATCTAAGCAACTGGGTTTTTTCCTTACAAAATGGTGAGGATTTTGGTGAAATTTTAAAACAAACAAACACACAAACAAAAAACCCAAGCCACAAAACAACCCGCAAAACATTGTTTTTAATTTCAGAGTAGCTTTTTCCATAGAAAATTTGTATTAAAAAAAAAGTGAAACAGTCAACATAGAAACAAGACATTCTTACTCTATTGAAACAAAATATTTTGATTGACTACATTGAAATTTTTGCCCTGAGATATCCCCTCATTCAAGTTCTGTTGCTGTTGATATTTTGTCTTTTTGTCCTGATCCTAGATTATTATTTTATTTAACTTAGATGATTTACCTTATAAAAAGTTATTTATAACTAGCCCTATTTGGAAACTACTGAACTGGGCCAGCAGAGGTGAGGCACTACACATCACAATGTGTGTGTGAGGTTGTTCTTGAATTTACTCTTTCGTTTTCATTGCAACCGTCCACAACAGGATTGAAGGCACGACAGGAATCCGTTTAACCTGGTTTTTGTAAGAGGGCTCTTGAGGGCTGCGTGGGATGCTGACGCTGCTGTAGAGCTATGCATCATAGTTGCGTGTACTTTCTGCAGGTGGTGTAACGCAGGATTGAAAGTTAATATCCAACCTTGTCCACCGGCTCTAAGCAACCATATTTAGTTATATTTTCTGTGAGATTTCCTCCTTCCCCTCCTCCCCCAGCTCAGCATTAATTTATATCTCATTCCCCAGCCAACTTACTCTAAGCAAAGGATTACTCAAGCAGGTAACAACCAGCAGAGATGTCAGACTTATGCAATCACCTGTAATCAGTCACAGCTCATATCAGAGCGGCTGGAGCTGCACTATAGCTGGGTTGGAGAGCGCGTGTAAGCCAAACACCTTCTGTGCGTTTAGTACAGGTTTGTGTAGTTTTTAAACCACTTCCAAATTAAGGATTTTCAACAAACAACTCCTGACATGCGTTACCATTTCTATTAATTTGTCCTGCAAGAGGAATGTGCAGTTCTTGCCCATTTCAGAGAAAAAAAACGTGCCAAACATCTGGGATACCTCCCTAGTATTTTGAGGCATCTTCTGCTTATTTCTCGAGTTGATGTTGCTGTGGAAGGTTGAGATGCTGCCGTTACCCATGTCAGAGGTCAGACACAACTCACAAAGCCTTGAGGGAAGCATGATGGGCATCAAAGTAGGTCTTGGAGGACCTCATGCAACCCTTGGGCGACTCATTGTGCATCCATGCTTTAACAGGAAGCTTTCTTTGTTCTAAGATTTACATTTTGTTTTCCGCAGTGGGCTTTATTTCTGCTTGAAGAGTTCTTCTCCTCCATGGTTAAAAAGTCTCTTCTTGCTTGCTGCTGGCTGTTCAATGCCCGGTGAATGAGTTTTGATAATTTCTGTTGGGATTAATTAATTGCAAATGTCTTTAGGCTAAATTTTGAGTTTGCATGTCAGGATGCTGTACATAATCAACAAAATCACTCAGGGGCTTGACATTATGGAGGTTATATGGTGATTGCGAGAGGAGCACGTTCAATCCATATTAGTCAAAACTTTATATTATTTATAGACCGATTCCTATGCTATGAAATCTCCGAGTCAGAAGCACAGATTTAAGATGAAATGCTAGGGTAAGAACAGAAGCAGGAAGATAATTCTGCTAATTGAGTCTCTCTGATGAAATTGCAAAATTTTTTAATAGGATGACTTACAACTGTAATTGGAAAGTAAGGCTGTGGAAGAAATAAAGATCCATAGTAATATTTCAGGTTAGATGGAACACTGCTATCCCAAGTGAATAAACATTAATGAATCGTTGTATGAGCTTCTAGAGACTGGCTGCACCAGCTAAGTGAAGGGTACAGGGTACATTAATAAAGTCAGAGAAAGATCTTTTAATGTGGATGTTATCATCACCAGCTGACCCATGAGAATAAATAGTGCATGAGGCACATAAAAAGCATTTTTTTCATTTATAAACCTGAAAATTTTGGCTTCTGTCCTGATCCTAGATTATTGGGTTGTGGGTTTTGTTGTTGGGGTGTTTCCCCCCCCCCCAACTGACATGTTCTGTCTTATAAAAAGCCTATTCAGAAACCACACTGAGTTGGTCCAGCTAAGTTGAGGCAAACTCAGCTGCACAAAGGCTTTATGGTCTATAGTGAAACAGGAGGCAGACTTTCTGAATGTCTTACATTTGCATTTTGAAATCTTCAGTTTAAATCCTCTTGGCAGTGAAAGCATTATTGGTTCTGCTGGATTCACCAGTTTTCTTGCGCTCGGTAAAGGACTCTGATCTTGTTTCTTCAAGCAAGTGCTTATGGTTTTGATGTGTAGTATCTTGCCTTCTCTGTCCCACACCGAGTTTGTTGGGGTTTTGCCTATTTGTGAATGCAACTGGTTGGTCTTATTAAATGTGCAACAGATCTAGACCCAGTACGTTGCCCGTCAGTCGCCAGCCTTTCCTCAGCAGGGCCTGGGAGGAATGCCCACCAGGCCGGCTGCCTTTCCCTAAGGGGCAATACTATGTTTGTACTGTTTTTGTTTCAGGAGCAAAGAATCTGAATCAAAAGCATAAATTTGCAAGAAGGGTACCTTTGCTGTTGCTGTCTGTGGTTTTATTTGTTACTAGTGTGTATGCTCAGGCAGTTACAATTACTGGAAGAAGGCTGAGGGGCAACACAAATCTCAGCTACTTGGCAAGGCTGTCCAGAAACTTAACAGCACCTATAGAAAAGTTACAGCTAAGCAGTTTTCAAAAAGAGAAAGGCACCCCACCCCCACCCTGCCCAAAACCAAAAAACAAACCAAAACCACCCACCAAATATCACTAAGCTTTAAGAAAACCTGGAACAATAATAAATCTGATTGGATTCCATCAAGCTTCTGTACAACTTCACTGTCTGTAAGCCACAAAATTGCAAAAGTTCTTGCATGGACTCCCCACGCTTCCCCTTCCTTTCTGCTGCGGATCACAAGAACTGTCTTCATTGCACAAGAAATGATTTAAGTGTTCATCAAAACAGATTCCAAACTTACACTTTTAATATTCAATGATATGGCTTAAACGAGGTTCAGACTTTGCATTATTTATGTTTCTGTCTGGATATTTTGGTTGTGTAACCAGGTGCACGTGGAAACCTGGCATCCAGCAAACAGCTCTAAGCATGCGTGAAAATGCAGCATATGGTTATTGAGATTGGACAATATTTAAAGGTTATCTTTGTTGTCAACATTTAAGATTTTTAATGAGGTTGCTGAAGTAACAGCAAAGGCAAGACACTGCCCAATTGACTTGAAAACCGTACTCCAAGAAACCAGCTTTGTCTTGGCTTTTGATAACCACATTTTGTTAAAAAGGATTTAAAATAGTAATGCAAAAGTGGTTTTTATTCAACCTATGAATGGTCTTTCTTTCCAAGCACTTGAGTATAAACTTTCATGAGCATTATAGTTAGGTGGGGAAAATGCAGCTGTCATAGAAACAGTGTATGTCATTGACTAGAATTGGCCAGTTGTACCTGCAGTTATTTGATTTATATGCATATTTGTCTTTTATACATGTGGAAATTAGACATGTACTACAAGTGTGTTGGAGCACATATTTCACTAAATCAAAGAAGTGTATGTAAATAGATGCCATAGGAAAATCCGCTGTTAAAATTCAGGGTCGAGACAATATTCCTAGATGTTCTCCAGAGATACGAGAGCTCTGGAATGCAGCATCGGAGCTTGATCTCCCTCCCAGCTCTCTAAAACTTGTTTTCCAACCATCAGGGCTTGGACAAGCAGAAATGGGAGGAAAGACCTACTTCTCAACTCATGCAGTGTAAAAGGGCCATAGTAGCGTAAGGGACTCCCAGGAAGGGGAGGGTGCTTCCAACCCAATGACTGCAAAAGGTGACCATAAAGCTACCTCCAGAAGGCTTGTGTTATACTCCATGCATAGTAAATAGGGACATGGAGGCACGAGGCAGGTGCGATAGAGATAGCCCGTCCAAGTGGGGGTGAGGGACAGGTCATGGCCGTACTGAGCCAGTGCTGGGCCTGAAGGGTTTCTTCAGTGCGAAGAGGTGTGAAAGAGCGCTGCTGGTGCTTGAGCAGAGGATGAAAGGAACAAAGCTGCATTTGCCAGCCCTCCTTTACTGTGGGCTCAGTTCTCTGGAGATGGGGTACAAAATTTTCTCATTGGGCATTATTCTATGAGGACGTTATCCATGGGATAGGCTTCCCTTGAGCATCCTTTGAAATTACTGTCATCTTGATAAACACTGATTCCCAGTGTGTTTTGGGGATAGCTCTATACTTAGTTACTGACTTAGAATTTTGGGGGCATAACGTTTCGTTCTTCCTGATCCTTCATGTCTTCACGTAACGGAGCTCTCCACGCTGGAGGAGTTGAAAGATAATCTCTGTCTTGGTCCAAATCTGGATCACATTCACGGTTAGGCTCTCACTCTTTAATCAGTCTCTGTTTGCAAAATCCCATCTTTCACAGTATTTCACAGGGTGGGTTGGTTTTTTTTATTTTATTTATTGTTGGACTTCATCTGGTACAAAGGTTTAAACTACAGAAGTAATTTAAAATATCGTGGCATTTCCTTTCTTAATTAATCCCAACTGTTTTCCTTGGTAGTACAGAAAGTATCAGTATTTGATGAGGACATTATGCCTTCATCACTGGGGCAGTGGATTCTTCCTGCCGAGTCTGTAAACAGCAGACAAGCCACAGAGTTCAGCCTTCATGTTCTGGTTTTCATTAAGCCCAGACTAGAGGAGCACCCAGCTGTGTCTTCCTGTAAGGTCTGTCAGTCTTCCAAAGCTTGTTAACATGCTAATATAAAAGGAAATAGGGCTGACTTCAAGGAATTTACAACTAGTCTTAAACTTCAAAGACTAGAGCTACATCTCTTCAATTCAACAACAACAAAAATCCTATAATAAAAGTTCTGTTAGCCTACGAGAACAGATCTGTGTGCATTGAACACTTAAGCCATAATGCATGATGCCACATTTTTTGTTGCAAGTTGCAACACAAAGCCTCCTGCAGTTGTGAAACTTTGTTCATAGCTGGTAGGTTTGATCAGAGACAAGATAAATTGCTGTCCAGCCCACAAATAGAATATCAGGAACGATGTTGTCAGTCTCTCCTTCCCTAAACCTGTTTTCTATGTAAATGTTTGCAGTGGGTAGGTGAATCGGGTTTGAAAAGTAGGCAGCATTCTCAGGTGGCAGAAATTGGAAGAACTCCTATGACTTCAAGGGAATTACTCCCATTTTTAACATCTGAAGGTTTGGCCCAGTCTGAGGGAACATCTGCAGTGTGCTAACCTAGTCGTCTGAAGATGTTCGAACAAGGTTGGACACATTCTGTTGCTTTTCAAGGAAAAAGAGAGCACCGTTGTGTGGAAGTAGGGTGAGGCACCTTTTTGAGCTGAAGAATGACTCACCATTCTCATTCAGGATGGAAAATGGATGAGCAGGAAGGATTATATAAATGTGGCAAACGTGTAGAGATACTTCCCCAGTCTCCAGTGATTTGAGGACCGGGGAACTCCTGAATCAGAATCAGTCATTTATATCACGAAGCAATCACTGATTACCCCCATCTCCCTACAACGTCTCTTCTTTAGTTAAATGGATGAAAGATTAATTGCAAATGCCTCTTTCACCCCTTCGAGCGCTCTCTGATCCTGTTGGAGTGTATAGGAGCTTTCAGGTCTTGCAGGAGCACGGCGGGATGAGATCACACATCCCCAAAGTTCTCAGACAGGTACTTTTCATCTGTGCTGGGAGTAAGTTGCCATTTTTATCATCTGTCGATCAAATCTCTGATAAAGGGAAAACACCTCAGACATCCAATAACACACCATTATTTTGATGTTGGAAAAGATTCCCATTAAAATTCTCCTGGAGAAATCTGAAGAATTTAAATGCATAGAAATAAGGGTTGTTGCACAGCTGAGATAATTATATATTGAAGGGCTTTGGCAGGGACCCTGAGCAGTAAATGTGTCAGATGACACATCCCTGAGTCATTTGAGGAGATTTCTTCATGGGCTTATTTTTTTATTGAGATTGAACTCTTTGTGTCAAGGAACTATAAGAATTTGTGTGTATTCAGTTGACCTCAAAATTGGTTGCTTTGGTCACCCAGAAATATTAAAAGCAACTCAATGCAAAAAAAAAAAACCAAAAGAAAAAAAAGGCAAAGTAGCATATTAAACTCAGCTGTTATTCACACTGTTCCTTCTCTGACAGCTTGTTAAAAATGTTGGTGGAATAGGTGCTGCTGTTATACTTTCGTTATTCGGTGCTAATTAGAACAAACTTACACAGAATCAAAAGCGGTTTCTAAAGGGAACTGATTGTTTTAATAGGAATTAGTTGAAAATCCAGACCACAGTGGTGAAGAAGGCTGCAGGGAGCAGTGGCACATGTTTAGATTCACCTCCCAATCTGGTTTGTGCTTATCGCAAATGGAGCTGTTACGACTGCGTCCACACTGCGGAGGCGCAGGAGGTGAGAAGATCGTGGGCCACCGATGGCTGGGCTGGTGCCAGAGAGAAGCAGGACAGCTGTGTCACGGTTACGTTTCCCAACTTCCTTTTGCCTTGGAAGAGATCAAACAGAGGCGAGAAATCTAACAGGTTAGGTATCTACTCTGCTGTCACGTCTAGAAATACTGCGTTTGCAAAGTGGCAGCAACTGGGCGGATAGCCTATAGAATAAGATTTGCAGGTTGTTTCCCTTGTGTGTTTATCCCGTACGTGACTGCAGTTTCTATCATCGGCTCAATTGGCCGAGTCCTCCCATGCGTAGGAATTTCTGCTCTTTCTACTGGTTTGTGTTGCTCTTATCAGGGTCATTGCAAAATAACACCCCCCGAAAGTCCACAAAGAGTAAACAAACAAACTGCTCCATAGAGCCTTTGTTTTCTTGACAGTAAAGCTCGGCATTTAGGCAGTGATGTGCCATTTTTTTCAATGTTCTTGAAAATCCCGTTTTAAGAGGAAAAATGACAGGAAAGGCTGCATCAGTCTTGTTAAATTTCTGGGAATGGAGCTAAATATGATATGGTGTGTATCTATTGCCTTCTGCCAAAAGCACCTCAATTTTGCAAGAGAAAAATGGTAGGAGACACTGTGCCATAAGCTGATAAGGTCATATTAAATCAGCTGTCTATTGAGTCTCACATATTTTATATATAGTCATCCCCTGGGGCTGTGTTGTATTCAGACCCTTGGACAGCTAATAGCACATGGGTGATGGCTGACAAGCACAGCAAATCAGCTAGAAGGGAACCACACTTTTTTTTTGGGGGGGGGGAAATGTGCAAATTTAAAAAAAAAAAAAAAAAAGATTCAAGAGGGCATCACGTAGGAATGATGATTATGTGACATTACGGACATTTGTAACAACTTTGGACCTAAGCCTTTGAGGTGAGGAGTCCATAGCCCAGCTGAGATGCTGGAGCACCAGCAGCAGTTTGGGAACAGCCCCCTTCCCTGCAGGAGTGGTACCAAGGAACAGCAGGAAAATAGGAAATTAATGTTAAAAAGGAAATCAACGTCTGTGGTAAGGTTATTAATATTATCATAGAATTTGCTTTGGAAAAAAATTGTTGCTTAATATAGCCTTAAGAATCTGGCACATTCTCGATGATGTTAATCCATCTGCTGACATTTCATCTTATTCTTATTGGTTTTGTTTCCAGTTTTTTGATACCTCAAGCATTTTAGATGTTATGTTATTAAAGTCATGGGTCTTGTAGAAAACAAATTACCCCATAGAGTTAATTGCACCCATCTCACTCTTTATCTTGTTGAGGTGAACTTCTTATCTGCGTTTCATTGTGAAATAAAAAAAATCTTTGATAGGAAACAAACACACAAAAACGGGAGCAGAAGTTGATCACCTCTTGCTGTTTTCCCAAGAGCGAAATTAATGAGATAAGCCATTATTACTTGTCAGGTGTTATTTGAACCCCAAATAATCTGTTCCCTGAGTAGACCTGAGGTAACCTTGCACTTTTATGGCAAAGTGTAAAAAAAAATTTCTTAGTTGTTTTGTAAAAAAAAAATTCTTATTTGTATTATTATTTGGAGGGTGCAATTTGGGATTTTCTGGCTGGACAGCCTCCTTGGTGGAGAAAGAATTTATTAGAGCAAGCATGAGACATCTCAGTGTGATAAATGTGGAGCTAGGGAAAGAATATACTTGAACTAATCATCTAAAATTCCATTTTCACTGCTGCAATTTCAAATCTTGACTTGAAAGCATCTTGTTTTCCAAACTTTTCCTTTTTCCCTTACTGTTACCTCTCTGCTAAAAGTCATAATTTCCAGATGTATTTTACTGGCACGTTACTTTAAATGTTGTGTTTGGGGTTTTTGGGTTTTGGGGGGTTTTTTTGGTTTTTATTCCCCCCCCCCCCCTTTTTTTTTTTAATATTACATTGTTGTGGACAGGATAATTCAAGCAGCCAGAAGATTAATGGAGTGTGTTGTACACATTTCTCAAGGTGGATCAGATTCCCTCTTTAAAACAAGCATGTGCTTGTGTGCAGTTATGCTCATGTAGCTTTGCGGTTAATGTCTATAAGTTATTTCACTTGATTGTGAATATATAGATTCACTGTTGGAATTAGTGGAGTGTGTGGATTGGGGAAGTCAAGGCAGTAGGGGAATCTGTGGGGAAAACCCAATTGACTGGCTTACCTGAGACTTCTGAAGACTCGTTCCTTAATTTCTTTGTGTTTTCTCTTTTGCTTCAAGGTTTTTCTTTGTTTGTACGTGTTTAATTAGTATCTCAAAAACATATGCAAACTAGCTGTCTGGCTAAAGATTTTGAAGCACACGGGAGTGGATGAAAGTGGTTGAAGAATACAAAGGAGCACCTACAGGGAAAACGTGCTTTTACCTCCTGTCCCTTGATTGCCAACAAGACAAACTAGAATCTGGGTTTGTTGAAGCCAAATGCAAAACTTCTTTCTCTGTGGCCAGGATTTCACCGCAGGTGAAAATATATATTTGACAAAGGTCCGACTCCACTGTTTGTTGTAGGGGTGTCCCACACAGATTGGTGGGGTGCGTCCGTAACCCAAATTATATCGTGGGTTGATTTCCATCAGTAGGATGGCCAAGAGGCACTGCTAAATCTGGGCCTTAGAAAGACTGACTCTTTGCGTGTTCACATAGGTTCTCCCTCTTCCTTACTGTCAGAAAATGCTAAATTAGAACGCTATTATAAGATCCAGCTTTGTTAGAGAAACATATTCAGATAAGGAGGAATTCAATGATTTATTCACCGGATGATAGAGAATGAATGGTGTCTGTTTTCTGTGTATGAATCATAATTGACTTTATTATGATGTTCTCAATGTATTCGTTATTTGAACTGACTTCCTGATTCATTCTTTGTCAGTAGATCGGTTGCCAGCAGTTCGTTGTGGGTTTCCAACGTTTAAAATTTAAGCTCTTTGTAATGGGTATCCAAGTCACACGATGTGCTGCTTTTGCCTGATTGGAAAGATGGATTGGGGGAAGGGTTGGTGCAAACACTAAAAATGGTCATGAATTTAAAATTCACTTTTTTCACACTTTAAAACACTTTTAAAATACATTATTTCTAGGCAAAATTCACTTCAGCGCAACAGTCTCAAACCCTGTTCCCTTCCCGTGTCCCAGTCAAGCAACATACCAAAGTCTTAAGCGACACACAGGTTTTTCCTCTGGTATTTGTACAAAGATTGATGTGTAGAAACTCACTTGAAGAATCAGGTTGGAAAGCAACTTGAATGCAGTGAAACAGAAAATTCACAGATTTATTTACAGCTTCCTCTCAGTTCTAATAATAAGTGTAAGTGTGGATCACTTGAGCTGTGTCACTCTGTTTCCAGCTCTCTGCAAATTCTTTAGGGATTTATTTCTTTTTCTGTAGGGCTGCGTATTGGAAAACAGGACACTATCAGGCTAAATTCGCGTTGCACACGTACAGCGTTGATCTCTTATCATGTAATTAAGTTGTGACTCAAGAGACTAGCTGCAACCCACGCACCAGTTATTCGACCCTCTGGAATTTTGCCTTCCTTCCAGCAGCACGGTTATGTGGGCTGACAATGTGCTAGGTGTTTCTAGGATAGTCTCTTTGGCTCAGGTTTCTGTTCTGTTTACTGTGTAGATTTATGCATAGGTAGAATTTTTAGGGCATAGGATATATCATACGAGTATGAAACGGAAGTTGATCTGTTTGGCTCTTTGGTATATACATCAGCATCCTGAGACACGAGCCATGGCTTGACTTAACTTTCCAACTCCTGTCCTTCATGGGCTGATCAGCTGCTAAGGCCACGTATTGATGCCTGTAGAGAAAGGTCTTGCCATTTGAAACACTTATGGGTAAACCCCTCTATTCCCCCAGTCCTTCATTTCTGGGTTAGGAATAATAGGTAAGTGGTGTTTTGTAAAGTAGGATGCGTAAATGTTTATCTAGCTTTTTTCTGATTCTTGGGTGGAAATTGAGAAATACAACGAACCCTTAATAGAATTTAAAAGCTGGTCATGTTCTTCTGCCACGTATATGTAAATGGCAGTTGAAATGGATTGAGAGTTTTGATATTCAGAGCCATAAAACCAGTAGTATCTGCTGCTATAATAGTATCTTTCCATTGGTGTTATGTTTAATTGTTGCAGGAAGATTTCCACAAAGTCTTCACTGAAGGGACAAAAAGCTGTTTCTGCAGCTCCTTTGAGCGTTCCCAACTCCAGCAGTGTCCATTTGACTGAGGAAGCAAGTTCACACATCTGGTGTCTCACCACCCCTGCAGGGTTGTGATACTTTAGGAAACTCTTAACCAGAGAAGAGTAGGTTGAGGCTCAGAAGATGATGTGATAGTCGGTGATGCTGTGAAACACAATATTAATGCTCTGGGCATTACCCATTCACATTAATTCTGGGATCTCCTACCCCATTAGTAATTAGTGGAATGTCAGCATGTCCTGTGAGGTCAGTAATAACCCTATGCCCAGTTATAATGATGACTAAATATAGCAAAGCTTTTACGTATGCATTTCATGAGGGGTCAGCCTCTGACCATTTTCATTAACAATCAAAACGCTTTTATTAACAGAGGTTAACCAAGGAAGTTTTGATTAGAAAAATCATCAGAGGATAAAAAGAATAAGTTAAAGTAATTTAGAATAAGTGTTCAAGAGGGTGTTTCCTTGACATGTTAGAACAATCATTGCTATTTTTGTCTTGGTATCCAAGATGTTGGAGAAGAAAGGAAGAGGTGAGGAGAACAAAGCCACTAATAGGGGTTTCACATCCTAAGTGTAGAATATCATTATCTATCCCAATATTAAGAGATGCTCCTTAGCGCTACTGCTGAAGGGCGCAGGGTATTAGTAGAGTAGAGCCTGTCTCCAGTAATCTCTGTCCTTGCAGCACCCTAATAGTAAGACTTATTTATTCCATATGCAGAGGCACTGTGAGAGCTCAGGAACCTTTAAAATTCTCTCCTGCACAAGCTCTCGCTGTTGTGATGCATGTCTCAATTTCAGAGTAATCCCAGGTGCAGGATCCTCGCCCATGTCAAAGATTTTCTTCCCATTGCAACTGGTCCTACTTGTCGTTGCGTACATATTCAACTCTATAAATGAAGGAAAGAAATCCATGACAAAGCTTTCTTAGTGCTTTTTTTTTTTTTTTTAAATAATAATATGGTTAGTTATCTTTGAAATCTGCTGAACAATTAAAGAAATAAAGGTAAACAGCAAAGGCATTCATCCAGCCCCTGTATATTAGCAACATCATGCAGCACGTTGTGTAACCAACACTGCTCCCAAAAATGGGCTACATGGATCAATAGACCAGTTGGCAAAAATCTTAGAGATTCTACTTCTTGCTGAAAAATGGCTTTATAAGCAATTTCAGAGAGCAGACCCCTTGCTAAAGCAGCTTGCGAAATGGCTTTGGAATAGAAGAAAATCTCTATGCTAGGTAAAACGAGGACTAACTGTGGTCCTGTCCACCCTGCAGATGGAGAAAGGGAGGCACAGCAGAGGTGACTTTCCTCAAGCTCCGGCAGTGAACCGGTGGCAGAGGAGGGAGTGAACCCCAGGTGCACTGGCCGGGAGCCATGTGCTCCAGCCTCCAGTCTCTTCTGTATAGTCCATCTGCAACGTTTTGCTTCAGCCAGGAAATGTTGGTCCTACGATGCCACGTTTTATAATATATACAGAAAGCGTGTATATTTTTATATATAACTTTAAAGGTAGGTAGATTGTTTCATGTTAAATTTATAGGTAATTTGCATAACTAATTTGTAAGCCAAAGTGTAAATGATGCTCAGCTGAAGTGACCATTTTGACAAGCAAGTGCAAACATTGTCAGAGCATTGGCAGATCTGCTTTGGACAAGACTGAGCTTGACAGCTTTTTCTGTGTGCATCTGGGGTTTCTTGGGGGGGCAGCAAGGGGGGAGTGTGTTTTGGGTTTTTTTAATTATTTTTTTAAGAGCTAGTTAAGAATATTGCATCATAATCTGATTTTTAAATTATCCATCTAGTTATGTCTTTTAAGATATTGAAAAAGCTGGCGTGCAAACCAGAAAGCTGTTTTTTCTGTGCTTGTTGTGCCCAATACTGTTTAAACAAATGCAAAGCTATTGTGAAACATGCAATGCTCTCAACCATCTGACATAATAATTCAGCTCCAGTTAAAGATGATGACTTAAAGGTTGCAAGCCACCTTACACCAATGTTAGATATGGATGACATTGATGATAGGGAGTGAGGAGATGAACATCTTAAAATCAAAGGGATGTGTAAGGGGTTTTTTTGTTTGGTTGTTTTAATTGTAGAATACTAAAATTGAGGATTTGAATATTTTGGGTTTTTTAAAATTTAAAAACCCTACAACTTCGTATAAAGCCCATGGAAACTCACGGTGTTCCGAATTTTTTTTTTTAGGCCTATAGATCTTTTTCTTTACTTCCATCCTTCTCACATGCCACCCAGTTTGGACAGTCTCCCTGCCAGCTCTGTCCTTAGCTCATCCAGCCCAGTGGGAATCTCTCCCGTCGCTTTGCAGTGAGCTCTGGAGAGCTGGGATTCCAAAACGTGGGTCCTAGCACACGTCTGCTTACACTGACATAACAGAAACCCCAGAAGAAGATTATTTTGTTTCTATCTGAAGAATATATATAGTTTTTAAATAGAATGCAAGTTAGCTTTGGACACTTAGTGGTAAGTAGCAAGTTGGGGATATCCAGGGTCACAAAACCATGATTTTCCCATTCTTGTGTTGCACAATTACTGTGATGTCTCTAGGTCCAGTGGCTCTTCAAGACCAAAACATACAAAAGACGGACAGATTATAATTTCGCCTGTGGACCATTAATTATCATTGCTGCTCTTGATGATCTGCATCTACTTTAATAAAAAGAATATTTAAGGAACCATAAAGAAAGCTAACCCAATTCTCTTTTAATGCGTTATGTAATTAAATCTTTATTGAGATTTGAGAGCTGTGCAACCACAAAAAAACCCCGAAACAAAATAAAACCAGGAGTGATCATATCTTTATATCTAGACACACATTTGGGACAAATCTGCACAAAGATAGAAAATGTACAGTCTGTCATGGATAAGGTCAGGTAAAAAATTCTGACTATCCCACAGGCCTGTCCTGCAAATATTAATGCATGTGGTAGGAGTATGGAAGTGAATAATTCCCTTACATACAGTAAGATTTCTCTGCTGTGTAGTTTAGACATACATACCTGCAAAATTCAAGCCTGTATATTCCAAGTCTCCTTTAGCCACTGGGAGAATGAGAAGAGAAAATTAAAGGGGCTAAATATTGTTTGGATAACCTGGGACTTTTTCAGGGCATTTTCAGTGGACATTGCCCGGTTCCAAATTGGATGAGCTCTCTAGCTTATTTCTTAATGATGTGCTTTGAGGATAGCCATGCTGCGGTTCGGGAGACTCGTGCAGTTCGCAGGTGGTTCAGGTTGTGGCTGGAGCACATGAACCGCCTCATCCCACGGGCACCAGTGGGAGCCGTGGGAGTCCACAGCTCCGTCTCCCTCCAGCTCTCCACAGGAGCTCCCGCCCCTATGAAAAACTCAGCAAGTGGTTCAGGCTCAGAAAGACCGGCTTTCATATTTTAACACTGGGTTTTACTGGTATGCATACATGAATGTGCTCTACCAATTAACCTGCGCTTACAAACGTGTAAAGTCTCAACACCGGCTCTGCCGATTTGCACCCGACTATGTGGACTATAAATCCTCTTCACGCTGAACAAGATATCCAGAACTGAAAAATACGAAATTTTTAGTTTTGTCACTGAGGTGTAATGTATGATAGATGTTTTGGATAATGGATCTGTGTTTCAATACATAGAGACAACTTTGGGTTTTCAGTAATAATTTTTTACAGTTATGACGCTTGTAGAATAGAAGTCTTCCCCTTTCCTGCCCTAAGAGTTCACTGAGAAATGGAGGAAACCCCCCTATCCAGAATACAAGTTATCTTGTATTTTTGCTAACGTACATAATTACTGATGTGGGTGTTCCCACATCTTAGAATGGAAAAAGTGCTTGCCAAGATTGAAAAACTGTAGTAAGCAATATAAATGATTTCTCTCACACACCAGCATTTCTTGCTGAGACAAGTGAACTGGAACTGTGTTTAAAACCATATAATTATACTCCTATATATCATTTATTAAATCAGATTTCCCCCACCCTCTTTTCTTTCAAGTCGCTTCTCAAAATGCTTCTCTTCCACGAGGCCTGCTAGCTGAGGTGCTCCCCTTTGAAGAACTCTGTCCAAACAATGGAAACGAACAAAAATGTAAACAGCACATCAAGACCCATGTGACACATTGTCCCTATACCATTACTGCTCTTTGCTTAAGCCTTTGCTCTAGCTTCAGTGTCGATGAAGTCTGCTTGGGCGAGATAGGAGCTGTTGCCTGTCTGGGGTCTACCTCAGCCGTCCATAGGTTGTATGGAACATTTTGATCATCCAGCCTGGTTTTCTCCATGACGCAGGCCATATAATTTCGTCTCTCCGTTCCTCGGTCAGGGCCAGATCTGCCTGTTCGGACAGTCCATGTGCTGTAGAAAGATGGTTGTGGATTTCCTTATTTCACGCTCATTTCTATGCTGTTTAAAATATAAAGAAGCTGACCCAGTGTTTTCACACCCATGAAACAGAAGGACTAATGAACAATTTTTCCAGAGCACACAGATTGTATATGCAAAGGTCCAGTACGCAAATCCTGACTTGTTTATGCCTCAGGTTGTGCATACAAAAAGCTATTTAACTTGGAGCCAATATATCTTTCTTTCCAGCACCCACACCTCACTCAACCCACCTCCTCTGAGAAAGCCTGGGGAGAAGACTTTATACCGTGCTCCAAAAGGCTGGGGAGTAAGGCTGGGTTGGACAAAGGGACCATCTGAATTTGAATTGGTACCAGCAATGAAACCCTTTGCAATTATAATCCAAGTAGAGGTTCCAACTCTTGGCTTATTAGCAGGGTCCTGCCTGCCACGAACCTTGTCGTTGGTGTAGGCATGTGGGGATTGGGACCATTGCTGCTGAGTCTGTGGTGTAGGCGGTACCGCTCACGTTCTTAGAATAGGTTTCCCCAGTTCACGCTGGAGATTGCATATTAAGGTATGGTGGCATCTTTTGGGGCTTTCACTACATAGTTTGAGGGCCTGAGAACCTCTTGGAATTGTCCTTATATTCCAAGACCTTTGCACTGCAGACCACAGGGTCTGGACAGTGTTGTTTTCAGGTTTAAATATTAATTCACATGAGCAAGAGTTGTCAGTATGGCACTGCAGTTTTCTCTTATTAGGCTCATTTTTTCTTTTGGTCATTCTGTTAGTAACTGTCACTGAGAAAGGAAAGTTGTATGCTAAGAGTTTGATATATCAAGGGAAGAAATTATTTTATGACTCACTGGTATGTGCCATGATGAAGATGCATTAGATTTCAGTGGAAGCTTCCATCAATCTTTTCTTTTTTTTTCCTATTGTTTTCCCTCTTCAGTCTATTCTTACCTGCTATTCTATTTTTTTGCCGCTCTTTGCTTTTAGTCCTTTTCTGTTCAGTCCTTCTGGAGTGTTGTCAAGCAATGCTCCAGTTCTGTTTGAACTCCTTAGTCCCGTAGTGCAAGAACAGAACTCCATCCTTTCTCATGTGGTACTGCTTTAGCCAAGATGCCTAACTTTTAACTCAAGTGTTTAAGGAGATATATTTTATAGTGGGTTTTTTTGGAGTTTAATTATTTTTTTAATGGTTCTATTTTGTACTAGCCAATTTACCATATGTTTTCACAAAATACAATGTGGAATAGAACAAAACACCATTATTTGAAGGAAGATGCTGAGAAGTATGCCAGTTATTTATGCCAATTGTTATTTAGTGAATACTTGAAAACTGTCATGCCCAGGACCCTCCTTGTTAAGGAAGTATTCATTCTCATGAAAAAAGGTACAAACCATGCAAAGTGTAAAGAAAACCAACCCAGCTATAAGCAAAACAAACATGCGCTGGGTACCTACCATGATCAGAAATCTGCTGAATTTACAGTAATGTCTGCCATAGGAAAAGTTGTAACATATTGTTCTATTATTGTGTTTTATGCTTTTTATTAGCTTGCAAATCTAATTAGGAAACCAATTGGCACACAGTATGCAATGACGGAAGCAGTACCACCTATTCTTGTGGCAGCTTTGGTTTTGCTTTATGGGTGGTCTTTGTTCTTAAAGCCTTGTATGAATACCACATATTAGCTGGGCTGGTTCTCCCTTGATGTCTGTGCTGTATTGTACACATGTTGTCACTGTTTGACACTTAAACAGTCCAGATTCTTACCCAGCCCATATTTAGTGCCATAATAAACTTCTGAGCATATGTTTTTGAGAGCAACAGTGACATTCATCACTGCAGTGTGACATATAAATAAGCACTACTGGAGAGCATACATGCCTTCGGAGGGCAGAGCTGGATGAGAAGGTGTGTGCCAAAGGGATGTGGTCATCTGCTTTGCCCTTACTGTGCTTTTTTCTGCTTCGCCTTGTTTCAGTAAATCAAAACGGTTGTTGAAATGACCTACAAATTTCACCCTGTACATGTGAAAAACACACGTTGTTACAAAACATTTTTAGTGAAATGTTTCCTGTTTGGAGCCTTGGCTTGACAAACAGTGAAGTAAGGCATAAACCCATTCCTCTTCTCTCTTCATCTCACTTGCTCTGTCTTTCAGCAGGCAGCTCCATCGAGGCCTTGGTCCAAAGCCCCGGTCTGGCAGATGTGACGTACCAGTGCTTCCTGCTCCCGTGAGTCCCCTTCTGTTGGTTTTTTTTTGGTTTGGTTTTGTTTTGTTTCAAAATTCCTGTGCTTGAATGGTTTTGTTTCAGTAGAGGTGGGGGTTTTTTGGTCTTTTTTTTTAAGTAACTTTGGTAGAAATGAAGAGGGAGTCACATATGAAGGGCTTCAGGATTTGACTTGTCCCTTGCTATCCTTGAGCAAGACCAGAGGTTTACAAAGGCTAAGGGCAGTAAAACAGATTTAAAGTGTGGTCATGTATTAGTTGGGTAAATGAGAACTTTGTTTGAACAAGGACAGAAAAGCTGAGCCTTGAACAAGGAAATAATTTATATAAGTCTTAACAAATATTTAATATGGAATGTTAATTATAAAAAAGAGGGTATATATTTTGATGTTCTGTCTTTAAGTGACGGATCATCTAGTGTCTCCTTGGCCTGAGGAGGACCATCAGCTTGCTAATTACAGATGTATAGCAATCCAGTGAGAGTATCCTCCCATTACACCAATACCTCTTTAAAGAAACAGGTGTTGTAGATGAAAAAGAGAAAATATGTTTAAAACTGAAATGATATAACAGCCATCTGCCTTTATTGCTTTAATACGTGAATTTTCTATTGATCAATATTGCTGAACACAAGAAAAGTTAGTTATCAAATAAATAGAGTAGGAATCAGAAATTTCTGAGTGCCAGCTGTCATATAAATGCAATTATGATGATAACATTAGTATGTATAAAAGTAAAAACCCTTGAAGTTCCTTGTGCCAAAGTAGTATTTCTTGGAAAGTAAGAGGCCTTCCAGAGATAGGCTTTCTGCTCTGTACTTGTACCTCCTTCCACCCTCTTGGGCTATGTGAAAGGAGTCCTCTGCAAACTGTGCACATCTCCTAGGAGAGGGCAATGGGGTGGCTCTGCAGATAAGAGGCAGCAGATGCAGTGCAAGCTTCTACCGCAGTGAAAATGAAAAAGTGAAAAAAACCAACACGCAGCACGTTCCAGCGCTCAACAGCAGCTCCAGCTATGAACTGAAACAAAAATAAAGGTGAAGCTACTAGGTGTTGTCACAATACCAACATTGCATGTTTATTTTAAACATAGGAGTCGTCATTTCTCATGGCAAAATACATGTGTGCATCAGCAGTAGGTCCTACTTGAAAAGTGTCATTCATTCATATCTGACCCTGGTTTGAATTTTACCTGCTGTCCTCATTAGGAAAATGAAGCCCAGCACCATTCACCCTTCTCTCTTCCCCAAAGCACAAGCGTTTGGAGCTGCGTCTAGGCCTGGACTCTCTGCCCTGATTTCATGCTCTGCATACGTGTACAGTGTGCGAGAGCAGAGAACGCGTCTGAGAATAAACTGCGTTAGCTCTCAAAGAGAGATTTTTAAAGTTTTAATATTATGGTTGTCTAGTTTGATCTAGTATCTGGTCATTGAATTGTATCATTGCAAGAAACAGGAGAACAGCAGCATGACCATGAGGTATATTGTATTACAGAATGAGGTTACACAGCACCAAAGCACCACCATATTTCAGTAACAAATGCAGCTTCTGGGGAGTTTTGTTATCATTGCATAAGCTTCACTGCTCCCTAGAAGATGACACTGATTCAGACAGAAAACACTAATTCAGTTCTTGCCAGCAGAGCCAATTGTCTCTTTGATTACATTAGACTGACAACTGGTTTTCAATGTCATTGTCAGCCGCAGCTTCTCATACATGGTGCAGTGGAGCATGAACTGGGCTCCCTTTATTTAATTATTTCTGCCCATTTCTGTATTTGTGAATAAGGCAAATGTGAGGTTCCCATCTAGTAGACAGAAAAATGTCAGATGTTTAGATTACAAAACTCAGGCTTCAACAGTGGTGTCCGACACCCTTTTTAAAGGCGGATCCTGAACATGTGTGTCACACCAAAGAATGAATTTGAAACTATCGTGTCTAGAAGTGACCTAGGATTTTCCTGATTAACTAATTGTTGCATTAAATGATTTGCTGAATATCTTTAATTTTTTTCTTAATTAAGTTGTAATTGGAAGACTGTACGTGAGCTGCCCATTCCAGGCACTTGCTATTTAAAATTTGCCTTGCGTTGGTTGGTGGTGTTTGGGCACGCAAGCCTTGTGGTCCATCCTGTGCTCAGGTCTGGGCCAGCATGAAGCTTGGAGGATGTCTCTCCAGTGCAGCGGAGGTCTGGCTGTGGCCCGTGCTGGCACTCCTGCACTGAGCTTACGCAGCCGTGGTGGTGGTGAGGGTATGGCAACGTAGATCACCATGGGCTGTGGGAGCAGGGGATGAAGGTAGGCTTCTCCAGCACATGCAGCCCATGGGCATCTCATTGAAATCAAATGCCATTTTTCCTCCTTTGCAAGTAGATCATGGTCATCTGAGACACAGCCTGGTCACAAGCCGTCCATAGTGCAGAAAACATCATGTTCTCTGCATTTTCGTTGTGTTATCTGGAGCACAGGGTTCCCAATGCAACTCTGAGCGCTGTACTTACATGCGTGTGTCTAAAACCACCGGAGATGATCGGCCTCTTCCCCTCCCCTCCGCCTCCCTCGCGTGTACCGGTCAGTGAAAGGGGGATTAGGGAACTGGGAGGTTGCTGGGGAGGTTCAGGAGCATGCTGCAGAGATGTTACTCTTCTGTGCAAGTCTCTCCTAAGAAATAAAGTTGAGGGGCAGCATTTTTACTTATTCAAAATCTTTTTATCCACCTTTTCTTGACTAGAGTTAGGAAAACTTCTTTTTTCTTTTAAAGTTTTCTTCTCTGTTAAGGTTATAAATGTATTTAAAAAAATAGCTGAAGTTTTTCACCAGATCTTGTTTCCTGAGGAGATGTGGGATTAAGAAAAACAAGAAATTGACACTAAAATCGAGAGAGGTATCGGCAGTGAAGGTTGCTCTGCCAAGTAATATGCTGTTAAAATAGTAGTTTTGCATTAGTTTTATATATGTTTTGTTAAAAATACCCCAGAATGTCTTAGAAGAGTAGGTAGTCAAGGAGGAAGCTCCACAAGCTCGCAGTAGCTCTGTGAAATGTAGCCCCGCAAAATGATTGCTGCCAGCTCTCTGTGATTCTTCTATGTCTGCAGAATAAGAGATTTATGTTCTTCATAAACGTGTATCCTTCTATTTCTGAATTCTCTTCTACTGCTCCCATTGCCCAAAAGCCAAACAAAGCTAACCTCCTCCAGGTCCCAGAGTGAAAAAATGCAAACCTACTGCATTTAAAAGTAGATTTAGCAACTCCAAAGTGGGCGATTTGGTTCCACCCATCAAACCCGAGTTCTCTGATCTAAAGTCAGATGGGTGCTACTCCTAGCGAGATGTGTGCCAAATCTAATTAAGCTTTGCATAATGTGCATCTTGGGTGATTTGATTTATTAGCTTTGTTTGAAGAAAGTAATAATAAAAAAAGAAAATGGCTTTGGTAATAAGCTGTTTGAATTCCCTGTGCAAGTAGGCACAGTCCCTCCTGGATCTCCCTGAAATGCTCTTGGGGTGTGCAGGTTACCTACCGACAGACTGATGCAACGCGGGGAGATGGTGCAAAGAGGGTGTTGGGTCTGGGGTCCTACCTCCATCGCTCTCCTGGCTTTTGGCTCGACATAGGTGTTCAAGTAGTCTCCAGTGTGTATAATGATTTCCATTCTCACAAACACTGTACACCCAGGAAATTATCATTTATCTCCATTTTTACCAGTGGAACCTAGTGCACAGAGACTGGAGACTGCTGTAGTGCAGCACAGCAGATACACCTGCGTTAGTACTAAACGCTGGGGTTCACAACTGGAAGAATAGTCCCAGACCCCAGGCTAGTGTAGCAAGGTTGCTTTTGATACCTAAACTAGCTCTTACGTATCTCTCTGTTAATTTGAAGTGTACAGTGCAGATGCTCCTGTGGCCTAGATCTTCCGCACCTCAAGTCCTGTTGATTCTGGTGGGCCAAGTTTTGGTGGCTGGCCATGGCGCTGTCTCATATCCTGTAGCATTCCCAAAGCTGGCTTCTCATTTGCCATCCTAATACTGGCCTTTCTTGTCTCTGACATGTTGTGTTCCGTGGGTTACAGAGGACGATCTCCTGCAGGGCTCCTGATAAAGCTAGCTCTTGTTCTGCCGAGGTTCCTTTTCCTCCTCCATCCCCCAAAGCACCAACTCATAGGTCTATCACAGCGTGACCCAAGATGAATCTGTATTTGTAAACATCAACACGTGTTCATCACACAGCATGGAGAGCTTTACCAGAAAGTGGCACGCGCTGAAAATATATAGATACTGCTTGACTGGCTGCAATAATAATAAGTGCCCTGGGATCAGTTGGGAAGGCGAGTGCCTTGGGTCAGATCAACAGTGATATTTCAGCATAGGACTTCTGGTAATTCGAATGTGAATAAGGGGCAATAAGTCTGGGGACTTGGATATTAGGACCTCTTTTCCCAGTTGTGCTCCTTAGCTGCAGCAGGCACAAACACATGACCGAGCATTGAGCATCTGCAACTTCTATTCAGTGGCTGTTAATTATTTCCGGGGAAAACATCTGAAACTTTTACTTTGCATTTACAATGAAAACAAGAGCCTTGAGGACCAGCAGTTCACAGTGCTGTTGTGTTATCCTGGGGTAGAATAATTAATTGAAGACATCCTATTCTAGCAATGTTCCTGCTGCAGCATGAAGGGAAGAGTCGTATGTTTATCTTCACTCTTTTCAGGATGATCTCTTCTAAAAATCTCTCAAGGGTTATTGGAAAGTGGGAATTAGGTGGAGGATCAGATTTGCTCCGTTGGTCACAGAATCTCGTGCTATTTTACACGGACATTGGAGACTGTTAGGATGTACGACCTGTGTGTAAGGGCCAGTCTGTCTCCAGCAATGCTGTTTCCTGCTCCTGAAACTAAGCAACCAATACAAACATATGTCTGCATGATTCGATGAAACATTACTTTTTTTGGATTTGAAAAATCACATATTTTGGAGAATAGTCATAAAGTAAAATTATTAAATGCAGTGTAGTTCTGCATTTAATAAAAGATTTTTTTTAAAATAAAAAAAAGAATTTTTGCAGTGTAGTTCTTTCTGTTAGAAAAATAAGACGATTATTCTGAAAAATCAAGCTTTGAAATGTTTTACTAGCTTTAATGGGAATAACCTTTTTTCTTCTTATTGCTAAAAAAATCTACCGTTTTCTTTCCACTGCAATAACAGAAGGAAAATGAAGGAAAATACATGGATTAACAACAATTTAAAGTGAGTTGAAGTTAACACAAATTTAAATGGGTTGCCCCAAGATGCTCCCTGCATTTTTAATCATGATACTTGTTTTGTTGGGGTGGTTTGGGTTTTTACTTTTTTGATCAAACATACCGCTGAACCTTGTGGCAGAAACATACACCTAAAATACTGATACTGAGCAAATATTAGTAAATATCCATAGAAACATTGAATACATACACTTTCTTACCAAAAAACTTTTCATAGCATTTCACTTCAGCCAGGCAGCAGAAACAAGCTATGCAGCCGGTTGTGCGTAATCAACATGGTTTGAATTTTGAATATTAAAATATTCAAAATTTACTCACAGACCTTTAATACTTCCCAGAACTTATCTGGCAATTAATTTCAAATGCCATATCAGGGGAGAGGGGAATTAATGTGGGTGTTTTGTTGCAGACAGATGTAAAATGGTTCATTATGAAAAATTCCCATTCCTGCGCAGCTAGATGTGAAATGAAAGTTTGAAGAAGAAATGAAAAAGGTATTTATGCTTTCCACAGTATCACTACTTTGTGACAGTGACCATTTATCCGCTCCAGCTGCGCAACAACTCTGGCATACGGGGGGAAATCGCAGAGGGAGCTTTGGGGGAGCGCGAAGGTTTCCTGCAGTTGCGGTGATGAGCGGGAGGGTCTCGGATACCCGTCTCTGCAGTCACGGACCCTCCTTTCTCCTTAGAAAACACAAGAACAGGGTGAAAGCTCCTGTCCTCATCTCCTTGATTTAACCCTGAGACAGAGGCGCTTTCAGGTGCCTTTGAAAATCCCAGCAAGTGCTCCCCTCCCATTGCGTTTTAATGGGTTTTGAACGCTTGGCTCCTTCAGGCTTCTCTGCAAACCTCGGCTTTGGTTCATCTGCCTGCTCGGGCGCTTGACTACCAAGGTTTAACCCAAGGGGCAAAAGCTGTTTCGTGCAAGTCAGGCGCTCTCTTCCAAAAAGCTGGATCTATGGCGGGAACGCGCAGCATTTGTGTGTGCGGAGAGGGGCCTGCGCAGGGGCCAAGGGAAGAGGAGTTTATTTTTAAACTGGTTTGACTGAATTGCAGACACAATGCAGCGTGCTGCCTCTGCTGACTCTGCAGACTGCTCTGTGCTGGGCTCCGTCTGACAGTGACTCAGAGGCAGCAAGAGCACGCTTACGGCTCCTGGCTCAAACGTTGAGTCTGTTGGGAGGAGGAGAATAATTCATTAATTTATTTGGGACACTGGATGGTTTCCTCGCTGTCTGCAACAACAGGGTGTGAGCAGCCCCGGTTCCAGCTGCTGGCGGACGGGTTTTGCAAAAGCAAACGTTCCCTCCCCGGCAGCCGCCCGCCGCAGCAGCACGACGGCGAACGCACCGATGTCCGTGGCCAGCGCAGCCAGCGGAGAGGCTCGGGACAGCTCGTACCTGAATTCTCACAGTGCTCAAGTGTTCAGTAATTAGAGATTTTTTTTCTAATTTTTTTTTTTTTTTCAAAGCCTGCTAGAGGAAGTTTCCATAGCACTAAGTCTTTTCATTTTCACTGGAAATAATGACTTCAGTGTCAGCACCTTTTGGTAGGGCAGGGATTTGCTCAGGAGCATGAAGGCAAACCAGACTGTAACATCATGCTTAAGGGGTTCACCAGCCTTGTACCGGGCTGGTGAAAGTTGGTGTGGCCGATGGATATGTCCCTGAGACTAACTGTTAATTGATGAGTCAAATACCCTCAGAAACTTGTAGGCCTACGTTTCTTCTCCTGCTAGAGCAAATCAGAAGTAATTCCGTCAAAGGACATGCTTTGGGAGTATTGCGGAGTGGTGTAGGTGGCAAAAGAAAAGCTTACTATTATTTTCTCCAACCAGTAAGATTTCCTCACAGTGTCAAGTGTAATCAAAGATTCAAATTATTTAAAAATACCGTGTATGGTAATGCCATTTCACCAAGATGACCCTCCATCCTGACAATAGTTAATCAGTTCACGCTCAGGGAGCCGTGTGGCTGGGAAGGCAGTGCCACAGGAGGAAGGTCCACCCTGCAGTTTTGTATGTGCAACTGCAGAAGCAGCATCTCATTTCCTTGTTTTGTGAGATGCAATTACCATAAACTGAAATCTACCAACACAGGCATTATTTAAAAGTAAATGTTACAGGGTCACTATCCTGACTGGGAATTTTGTGTGCTTCCATGACATGAATATTTAGTAGTAATAAATTAGTCTTCTGTTGGGTTTCTAAATGTTTGCACTAATAAAAAACCCTGTAAAATCTGCGTTCCTGTGCACTCCAGGGACTAAATATGAAATACACATTCCAAACATTATCCTTCTTAGCTAACAAAGGATGCTTAGTGAGAGTATTAAGGGACATTATTTCCAAAGATATCTGTGGAGTTCATTCTGCCATCAGTCTTAATCTCTGCAGGATGCGGTAAAGAAGGTTAGTTTTGGCAGTTTAATACTTCCAAAGAAAAACATTTTGCAAAATCTATTCCAAATCGGCAGGGTTTTAAACCATTTTATTTACCAAAGGCTGTGTTTTCAACCACAGTTGATCTTGATGCGGTTGATGTGTGTCCATTACTACACCGGCTCTTTTCAAAGCACTCGGTAGCCCCAGATCAGAATAGCAGTTTGGGTCTCGTGTTAATATTTTGGATATGATTGTGAATGAAGCACTGCAGCATTCTGTTACAGCAGGAAAACCAGCCAACAGAAAATGCAGATACAAAGATGTATGTTGGCTTCAACGTCCATTTTTTAAGCTTGATTTCAAGAAGTACTGAAGGGAAAATTACTTCAGGGCTGTGTATTTTAAATATCAAGTAGGAATTTTCAAGTCATCCGAGTAACTTCTGAACATAATCCCACTCACTTTTAAATGACTGGTCCTGAGAATTTTTGGGAGATTCTTCAAATCTACTTTAGGAGGTTAAAATAATTTTCATATCTTAAGGAGTAAGATATTAAATGTTAAGAAGCCAGCATGATGGATCAGTGGTAATTGCTCCCATTAAGCGGATGATTTTTAGCATCTAAGCAAAGAATTGGATTCTGTTAGCCTGTTGTTCAGTGGACCTTCTGGTGGAACAAGCTCTTACTAAATGCAGGTTCAAAACCGGGTTTTAATTTGTGAGTCAACTCGAATGGAGCTTGAGGGGCATTGGGACTACCGCAAGTGGCTGAGGCACCGAGTATCTTTCTGGTCTGGAATTACGTTGAAGTCTCATCAGCTTATTCCAGGGGTGATTTTTTGGGTTTGAAACATGGCGAAAACATAAGCGTCTCATCATTACTTGGCTTGGACAGGAATTACATAATTGCGCTTTTTGCTAGGAGGAACTATTTTGAAATGATAATGGTTTTCTTAAAGAGATGCTGTGAAGATAAGCATCAAATATTTATTTCCATTAAAATATCCATTCTCAGCCATGAGATGAACACCACTTTCATTTACTAAAATTGAAAATGTCTTAATAATATGATTGGCTAGTGAGTTGTATGCCCCTGCAAAGGGAAGATGGCACTTACTCCCCAACTACTCTGTAATTACAATCTGGGATGAGGGATTTGATCTTGCAGTCATGCAAAGGGAATTTTGTGTGTGTAACGAAGGTGGAGCAGAAACGAGGATGATTTAAGTTAGCAGTAGGGTGGCGTTTTGTCTTCTTGTAGGCTGGAAACTGGAATTTACCATATCTAACTAGAGACCCCGAACCGGTAAATGGCTGTATGACTGTGGTGCAGTGCAGGAGTGTGGGTTTCCAGTGACATCCCAGTTACATTCCAAAAACCACAGGCCTACGGGTATGGATTAATTTACATTATTTACACCTTAAACGTGGCACTTGTTGATATCTCAGAAAACCAGCATATTTCATAGGCGAGAAAGACCAGTGAGTCCCTCCACCCACCGTTGCCAGTGACCGTGACTTCTCTGTCCTTTAAAAACTGGTCACTTCAGACCGTTTTAGCTATTCTCTGAAGTCTGACTATGGGACACAATCTGTCCCAGGGAGGTGACAGTCTTGCAGGTGAGAAATCCATGTGTCTGACCATTAATTAATCGCAGCTCCACTTCCTAAAATAAAGTTCTGACTACTAACATGTTGAAACAGTTTATGCATTATTGTCTTCAAATAGATATGTCCTTCTATTTATGATTGCTAAGGAGAAGTTTAAGCCCCCTTTTCCTCTAGAGTGGTGGTTTTCAACCTCTCCCGATGGTCTGGGTGCACTCCTTTGTAAGATATTGAAGCTTTCTCATAATAGGCTTGTTTTTTTAAAGTTAGCGATCTAAGTCCCTGCACTCCTTCTGGTCTGGAGACCACAAGCTGAAAATCACTTATAGTCTTGCACACTGAATTTTCACCATTCACCCATTCATGGCTGCCAGGGGTTTGAAAACCTAATGAACTTTAGTGACTTCATCAGTGGGATCCAAGCTAGCTCACAGGTCTTTGGCACTCGAGTTAGGAGGAAGCACCGTATTTCACTTTTGTTTCATAGCAAGAGAACTGTTTTCATTTCCAAAGATCTGTATCAGGGAAATTGTCTTCCAAACAGCACTGTTCATTACTGCAGCCACCCGGAAGATGTACGCTACTTAAGGTAAAGCCACAGCTCAGCAAAAACTAAAGAAATCATGAGAATTATTCCCTAAATTGTATTTTAAATGAGATTAAAATTGATTTTTTTTTTTTTTTTTTTTTTAGTTCATTGAAGGCTCTTGAACCATACATTGACATGTATTAATTTGTGGTTTTGTTTCTCCCAGAAAATTTTACATTTAGGAAAATAATAGGCCTGGTAAATAATAATAATAAATTATTCTAAAATATTTTCATCAATTGAAAAGTTGTGGAAAAGTTAAACGTTTGGTTTGACACAAAGTAAAGCAGTTTAATTTTGAACATTCAACACTTACGTATATGAAATTGAGGGAAATATGAGAATGAACAACTGCTTAGAAGAGAAATCCATTATTTTACCAAAAGCTGAAATGAGAAGTTTTAGTTTTCAGGGAAGTATTTCTGTTTGTTTTGGTGTCTGAAAGGAACGCGTGGCTGAAACTGGCACAAAGACACAGAGTGATTCAAGTTTGCTGAACTTGCAGTTTTAGTCTGAACACTGTGGAGAATTCTTCTGGCTGTCGGAGCGCCATAGAAAGTTCAGTAGCGTTTTCATGTATGTTCATGCAAACCCTTTATCACTTGATTTTTGCTTGTCCCCCCAGATAGAATACTTTCACTACCTTACCAAACCAACATCATTTACACATCAAAACAATAATTCATTTTCAGATTCAGCCCTTCATTAAAAAGATAAGTAGGGCTTAATTGGTATCTAGTGCCTGTGTAGCTGTTCCGTACTGGAGCGGAGCTAAGTGGGGTTTCTCAGACAAGGGCCTTGGGCAAGCCCTCTGTCTGGGATGAATTTCTCCCCAATTAAACTCATTTGTTTTCACATTCACATAATGGCACCTGAGATATGGAATGTCTCAACCACTTCCTTCAGCTTTTTTTCTGAGGGTGGGGAATTGTTTAAATCCGAGCTGCAAACTCATTACTGTAGAATATACCGTGCAAATAAATGTCCAATGTGCTGGAGGATTATCTGATTAAAGAGGTTAAATTATCCTCTTATTACTTTAATAGTTTATCTTTTCTGAGGCTCAGGTAGAATGATGTTTTATTGAAGATATGCCAAGAGGTGGAGTTCTGCCTTGGATTATGTTTAGGATAGAAGCTGAGTTTGAAGCTGAAGCAGAGGTGCCAAATCTCCTGACCTGTTCGTGCCAGAGTGGGGTTAGGGTGGTGGGAATTGAGGCAGATTTGCCATCTCCCAGACGGTGAGAAATACTCCCTGTGCAAAGAGCTCTGCTGCATCTGAGTTGGAAATGGTCAGACTCAGAGGAAGAAGCCCAGAGAGTTTAGAACAAAATTCAAAGGGTTTTTGCTAAGCAAAACCTACCTGCTAAGCTATCTCACTGCATTGCCTAGAACCAAGCAAAAACCAGCCCTGTCATCTTACCTGAAATTTTTTAACCTTTATCTTTTCCGTATTTTGGGTTCCTGTAATTAAAACTGAAAGGAGGAGAAACTGGGCTTATCTACACAGAAAGTGCTATGAATTCTCTCAGTCTGATCTGTGGACACGTAGGGCCAAACTTTTAAAGGCCCTTGAATGCCTAACGGGTGCAAATAGGTGCCCGCAGGCATCACCCTGCCGTTAGAGGCACAGTATTTTTGGAAATCTTAGGGAGAGATTGAGTAGAAATCGAATCTCTTTTCAAGATCTTTATTCTGCATTTCCTTTTGAGCAGCTGCCTCCTTGCTGAGAAAGGCAGCATCCTCTGTGGAAAGCGAAGGACAGCAGATCCTGGGCTCGCCTCTGGTACCGCCTCTCTGGGAAGGTCTGTTTGATATTGGGCACAAAGTCCAACTTTGGGGCTTGTCTGCTCTGCGGGAACGCAGACCGGCACCCGGGCACAGGCTAAAGCAAGTCTGGAAAATGCCGCGGGGAGGAACTTCAACCTGCGTTATCCCTTCACAAGGGTCCAAAACCGCGGCTCCCGTGTGCACGGGCGGGAACGGCAGCTCCTGCTGCTGTGCTGGGGGTTGCATAGGCAGCGGGGATGCCAGGAACGTCGCCCAAGCCCCGCTCATATCTGCTCAGTTTTCTTTCACCACAAAACCAAAAAGGGTAATTCTGAGTCGTGTTTGTATTGTGCTTTGAGTCTTCTGGCTGGAAAAAAAAAAATACAGAAGGATTTATATTATTATTCTCATGAACAAATATCTTGATGGGACTCATGATCATCTTGCCCTCTTCTGTTGAAATCCTGCACATCAGGGAGCTTAATACAAACCTCTGTTCCATTAGGACAAACATGTCCAGCTGGAACGAGAGAAATAATTATATATACTCGAATACTGTCAAGAAGTTACTCTTTCTTCCAGTTTGGCATTCCTCTGCATGTTAATAACCACAAGAATTAGAGATGGAAAGATCTAATGTTGCAAGAGCAGTAACATGGGTAGCTGTGGAAAATCATCTCTGTCTCCATCTGGCATCAGTAACAAGCAAAGAGGACA
This sequence comes from Balearica regulorum gibbericeps, assembly GCF_011004875.1. Taxonomy (NCBI): domain Eukaryota; kingdom Metazoa; phylum Chordata; class Aves; order Gruiformes; family Gruidae; genus Balearica; species Balearica regulorum. Next base: position 14,460,052 of record NC_046199.1, on the reverse strand, counting down.
CGGCGCAGCAGAAACTGAGCCTGCAGCTTCTGCCATCAGAGCAAATAAACAGTAGGATTTTCTGTATACCTTTGAAACGCCTTGGTTGCACAGAGAACAATGCGTGTTTAAAACCGTGTTGCTGGATTTGTATGGTGTAAATCTGCGCTCCAGCAAACTGCATCAGGCGTGGTGTCTTTTCTGTAGTGTTGCATCTATAGTGGCTGCAACTTAATGTATTATAACAAACTGCACCTTAAAAAAAATTAAAAAGAGCAACCATGCAGGCAAGAAGAAGCATCTGCATTTGCTTTACTGGATCTTTTTGTCAGGCATTGTGATCAGGCTGACAGTTAGCCCTGAGGAAAGTTATAAATTCTGCGCTGAATTGCGGTACAATCTTTCACCGTGGCATTTCTGCCCTCTGGCCACGCTCTGGTTATCCATAATTGTGGCAGATAATGGTTTTTTATGGCTGGAAACATTCTTTGCAGGCACAGGGACAATAACCAGGGCTGAAAATGTAATTAAAGTGAATGGATGAACTTTCTTAAAGAAACAGTGTAGATTATTACTGGAGCTTAACACCTAGAAAGCCTGAGGCAAAATGGCAGCATCTGAAAAAACTTGTATAAATTTAAAATGTAGGGCAAGCTTGAAGGTGGATATTAGATTACAGAAGGAAAACTGAGACATTTGATGTAACAGATAACTAAGGGCTTAGATCATCTCCAGAAATATAAAGTAATGTAACACATCTTTCTCTGTCAGTTGGAATATGTTATTCGCGTTCAGTGGCACCTTGTTTTCGTGAATCCATGGAGAAATTTGTTGCAGATTTTGTACGCTTGTGCAGCTGTGAAAGCATCTTCCTTAAATAATTAGAATAGGAAAGGGAGGGTATGTTTTCTGTTTGCAATACCTATTTCCTATCACGGAGCACAACAGATTTTATTATTTTTTTCACATAACACCGTTAAGGATGTGGAAATTGGGTTTTTATTGAACAGTTCCATAAAGGCACAAATGAATTGATAACAGCAGACCTCTATTTATTACAGCACTCCTGCTACAACTCTGAAAGCCAAATGAATCATAGCACAACATTATCTGTTTCGGTTTTGCTCTCCTCTTGGGGCTACGTTAGTTACCTGCAGGTAGTTCCTTTTCCCGGATAGAGAGGTTTTTCTCGTGAGGCTGAAAAGCCTCCTAATTTCTGAAGAACATTGTCTTTCTCCTATATCTGCTGAAAACCAAAATGAGATAATGGATTAATTATTATTAACAAGGAGTTAATACTTCTGGTAGTATTAATTTAACCATTCACGAGCAGATACTTAACGGGCAGTCTAAGTACGCCCGACTTAGCCTTGGCTCCTGATCTTCTCTCACCCTGCGTGCAGAGACGTTGCTGGGCTGGAGCTGGAGAACCGTCACTGTTTTGGGGCCGGCAAGGCAATACGTGTGTGCTGGCTCTGTTCGCAGCAGGCATCAGCTGCACGGCCTTCTGATTACGTTTCTGGGCTGCTCTCACTTTGCATGCGAGAAAGCTGGTTGCAAAATTTAGAAGCAACTTGGGTTTTCTCCTCTTATATTTTTAGTACATCACTTTATTCCCACAGAAACGTTCCCTCAGATGCACCAGGATGGTAGAAATACAAGTAACGCGCAGGTGTAATGGCTGACTTCCCCACTGGCTGCGAATTCAGGTGACTTTCTGTGTGGGATAAAATGAGAACTGGCAAAGCTGCTTTTTTTGTATTTTAAATGAGCTTCACAGTTAAGGATAAAATATGTTAATCTAGAACCACAAACAGTACAGGCATCTGGGTTTTGCACGCTTTGTACCTGGTAAGTGAGCTTGGTCTGTGAGTTACAGGCTCGTATGATCGAGCAGAATTTTGACGCCATGTGCATGTATTTGGTTTTTCTCAGCATTCTTTTCTGTTTGAGCTCATTGTGAAAAGGTGGGTCAGGTGAAAAGTTTCAGGGACCAGAGGGATGGTGGGGCATGGTCTCACCAGAACAAGTGAAAACCACAGTGTGATGGAAGTGGCATAGGAAAGAGAGACCTTAAAAATTTATTTGAAGCTCTGCTAGAACATGTTCTTGGCAGAAACCTCTGCCCAGTTCTATTTCCTGGTTACCAGCACCAGAGACCTGCATCACGAGACACGCTTTCTTTCCTGAAGAACCAAAAAAAAAAAAAAAAAAAAGTCTGTACAGTAAACAAGAATTAATGTTTCGTAGCACGTTCAGCTCTTGGTGGGCCTTTTCCCTCTCCGCGAGCAGCACTGAAAAGCCACGCGGGATTACAGTTCTCGGGTGTCGCTGGTGCCATAGCTTGTACCTCTGGGTCGATGGCAACAGCCTGGGTATAGAATTGGCTGCACGTGGCCAAATTTCATCACTGAGCTATTCAGCAGAGCGAGACGGGCGTAAGTGGAAGCGGAATCTGTCCCCACGCCGTTCACCCGTGCAGGGCAGACGTTTCTGCCACGCGCCGCGGTGGAGGCCTGTGAGACGTCGGGGACGCTCCGAAAGAGCCCGTGCATTTTCAATTGGTATTTTTCCTGGTCTTCAGGTGAAAGATGATCTCAGGTACCGTTCCTCTTGCTGTGTTTCAGTGATATAGAGAAGAAGGAAAATTAGTCAGAGAAAGGAGATCCCCACAAACTGAGGACTGAATTTTGTAAAAGAAAACCGCTGTAGCAACAGCTGAGCCCTAAGAAAATGGTAGGAAAGCTCACTTTCATTTTCATCTAATGGCTTTCCTGTTATTGGTGCTCTGATCCACCCACACAAAACACAGGATCAGGAATTTGGGCTTGGTAGAAGGTTCTCTGGGATTTAGTTGCTGCTTGTAACTCAGGGGTTTTTTCTTCTTTAAAAAGAAGGTAAGAAAAGGGAAAAGTCAGCTAAGATACTGCCAAAAAAATCTCTCTCCTTTTTCTGTATTATTACAGTCAACTTACACATGGCTGATTCACATTATGGCATAAATATCATTGACATGATCCCACCTGACAAGATCATGTGATATGGCATATTAAACTTAAAGAAAAGAATCTTTTAGATCAGATGTCCTCCATCAATTTCAATTTCAGACTAATATAGCTTAAAGAATTTGGCATATGGAAGAAATTCTGGTGTCTGTCTAGAGTAAATAACTTCTCGTATGATAGTTATTGCTCAGGGTAGGGATCAGAAAATTCATTAAAAACAATTGTAACTTTTCAATTGGGAATTATAAGAAATATGAGGGGCTTTTCTGTTTAATTTTTCTTATTAAATGCAAACCAACGAAACACACACCAGAACAAGCGAAACGCTGAGCAGAACATTTCTCTCAATTAACCGTGCTGTTTATCTACATGTATAACGTGTTGCCACATGTTTTTGATTAATACAAACACACAGCTCTTGGTAAGAATTTCTGTGCATGCGAATGTACTGTATAAATCCACTTAGCTCATCAGAAAAAAAGAAAAAAAAGGGCTTCAATATTAAGAAGATAGGAAAATGACATCACACCTGTCCAACCGTGCTGAGGTTAGAGAACACGCAGCATCTGTACGTATGTTTTTGCCTTTCGGGGTATGCAGAAAGAGGGCAGGGAAGGTCAGCTGTACTTGGCAGTGTGCTGCAAACAGCAACGGTCTGTTATCAGGAGCGAGCGTAGGAAATAAAACCTGTCGGTTGTCTTCAGGAGCTGGGGAAACTTTGGTTTGAGGAATGGACTAATGTGGATGATACGGACAATGCTAATCCTGTTCCTGGCTAGGAAGGGCTTATTTTCGTGTGTGCTTGCGAGGTTCCTTGCTGTAGTTTCTAAGTGGGCAACCTCAATTTGTCACGCCAGGTTTTGGGTGTAAAGAGCTTATTCCCATCTGCTGATGAGACTTAGAGTAACTGTATTTTTAAGTATTCTTTTAAAATCTCTTCATATGTGCTAAAGGTAACTTTGCCCTTTATTCAAAAGTTTGTTCTCTTTTTGGCCACTTTTCCCTCTAGGAGCCTCCAGTTGGCTCCTCTGTCTGGTTGCTCCCTGCTCTGACGGCACTCCAGGTTTACTCCTGTCTGGGACTGTGTTTATTCACAAAGGTGGAACTTTTGACTGAAATGCTTCATTTGTCTGTAAAACTTTCTCATTTTTGAATGGCGTTTTTGAGTGTTAATGAACTAATTTTTGCAAGAAATATTTTTCTTTAAAATGTACTACTAGTTTTCCCTTCATTTGGCTCTGACAATAGTCATCTGCTGACAAATGAACTAATGTCCATGCTGCACACACAAGTTTAAAAAAAAAAAACACCAAAAAACAACCCAAAACAAAACAATAAACATCTACCTGCAAGTTTATCTTTACAAAAGAATTAAGATTCATGATTTTACAAAAGAATTAAGATTCACATTTCCTGCTGTGATGGGAATGGCACAGCCTTTCCCACCATTACACAAATGCCCACAAATATCGAGGTGTGAAAAACCCCAGTGTGGCAAGGAAAAGACCACACGGGAATGGTGAAACCACTGAAACAATGTATTGCCTGCTGCTCAAATTTATTTTTTTTATTCTTTTCCAAAGCTGCTCCTCCAACGAGGAGACTATCTGATGGACGAGGGAGGGAAGCAGAGCGTGATTTTTTGGGGGGAGTTTGGGCCAGCTCAGCAATCCCGGTGACAAGTGTTGCTGATCGTGTGGAAATGGAGATCTGGACCCGAGTGCTCACCACAACCCGACACTACCTGCGTGGCGGGGAGCAGCTCTGCCGAGGCTGCTGCTGCTTCTCTGCTCCTTCAGCCCGAGGAGATGCACCATGAAGCTGCCAAAATCGAGTGGCAGACAAAGGGAATAATAATGAAATTAATGGAAAGGAAAAGAATCCGAACAGGTACAAAATAAGCACCTCTGAAACCCAAGTTACCAGTGGGTTACGGGCTGCACTGCTGCAGAGGCAGTGATGCATGATACAGTAGAGATGCTTAAAAAGATACATGGTTATGAACATAGGCATTAACCACAAGCAGAATATAAATCCTTCATTTAGCTCGGGGTAAAGAAAGAAACAAAACCGTTTCCTGATGTCATGTCACAAGAGATCATGTCTGATGCTGATGTGCTGCAAAAGAAATTTTGCATGTGATAGAGCCCACAGTTCCTCCATGTCCTTCATGCCTTTTAGGCACAGAGAGGGCTAGACAGTTGAATTTGGTATATTGCCATGATGATGCTAGACGTGTATGGAGAGAGGGGAAAGTTCTTTTGCTCTGGGCAGCTAGAAGGAAAACACAACTTTTTTACAGACTGGACTCGCCGTTGCTTTGTGGGAGGCAGCTGGATGATTGTTCAGATGAGCATTATTTGTGCAAAGAGCCAAGGAGATTGGTTCAGGGCTCTTGATGGACCATAGATGAGTCTGTGCTTTTCTACGGAAAGAAAATAGCATGTTTAGGGATTTAGAAAATAAAATCTGTAAGCCTGTATATCTGTAGATGACATGGGACTGAAAGTTGGACCTGTTACAGAGATTAGATTACCTTCTGCCTATAGCCTTTGTACTCGCAGTTGTTAAAACAACCATTACACCAGGTTTTGCTCATTGATTCACTGTTTAGGTTACAGGGTTTGTGGCTTGACTTCCTATGGTTTAAAAGAAAGTAGCACCTCACCTGCCTCAGAGAGATGCTGCAAAATGGACCTTGGGAACTGCAAGGGGTTGTGCTTGGGGGGGGCTGAATAAGGAACAAAAAAAAGGGGCACAAATTTTTTGACTGTGTTTCTGTCTCCTCTGGCGCTTCCTTTTAGAGAGTGAAAGCTTGCAATCAAAAGACTTAAATGTTGCAAGAAATGCGTATTTCGACTTTACATGCCTTAATTTCACTGTTCAAAGTTTCTTTGATCTTTTTTTCAGGTTAGCATTAGTAGTAGAAACTTGTGCCTAACAACAACATTGCAATGCAGCCAAGTCTTCTGGTAATTTGTTCAAAGTGGAGAAGCAGTGAGCAAGCGTGTAGAAATAACTCAAACAGGATCCGATCCAACGTGTATTGACATCATGGAAAGGTTTCTATTTGTTTAAATTGCTTTTGGGTTGGCGATATATAGATGTCAGCAGAATCTTTCAAAAGTTGTGCAGTCTGTGGGTGTTTCATCTGTAACAAATGATGCCAGGTTTGCGGATAAAGTATATCTTGTTTTGTACAAAAGATGAGTGAGTAATTTTAATAGCAGCAATCATAAGTGAATGGTCATGACAAAAGTTATTTTGAATGAGGCCTATTTCAATCAACCATCCATTAGAAAAATATTTGTGTGTGTCTTTTCAGTTAGCTACGCAATCCTTACAGTAATTTCTGAAAAGAAAAAAAAAATCTTTAATATTTGTTTTTAATGGTACTTAATAGTGTTTGTTTCAAGGGGCTTGGTTGTTAGGTTTGATAGATGGAGATCGAGTCTAGCAATATTTACAGTAAGAAACAACTTCTTCCTAGTGCAAATTCAAAACATTTCCAAGGAAGAGAGAACCAAGGGCTCGTCAGTACTTCAGCTCTTCATCGTTTTGATCTGTGGATTTTTGGGGAAGGTTAGAGGGGAAGGGAGAGGGGAAGGGAATTACAAGAAAAATGTCAGAAACATTCCTGGTAGTTTTGTGTATCATTAGAAAAATTAACTGTCGCTCTCCTACGTTTGGCGTCAGGCATCCAGATGCTATACTCTCAGCTCGAGCTGTGCTAACAAGCCTGATGCATGCTGACATCCAGCAGATCTCATTCCTTCACTTCCAAAAATTCAGAAGGAAAAAACTGCAGAAGTCCACAGGGAACTACCGCCAAGCACAACGTTTGGAAGAAAGGCAAGAAATATCCTACGTGGGATACGGTAATTTTGGATACTGAAGTCATACTTGCATTTCAGTGAATACCAAAACCCATTTGTGTCGCGTGCACAGGCTTTATGAGGTCTAGACACTAGTAAAACTGGTGAAATGGAAGATTTCTGAATATATCTGATATTTTATTCTGCTTTTCCTTGTGTAATTATAACATTATATTTTTTTGGTTGAGAGGAGATGTTGGGAGAAGTATCACTGTACACCTGCCCTATCCAAGGACTTTTTCTAGGCAGGTGTTCTGGGGCTGAAGCAAAGTACAAGGAGAGGGGAATCTTTGACAAGGAATGTTCTGATAGTCCCCTGGTGCTTCGAATCAGTGTGAAAGTGTTTACAATGTGTGGGGAGCAGAAAATGATGCTGTCAAGACACCTTTGGTCACTGTTAGGAAGCCAAAAGATAATACATAAAGAAGTCTCAACTCTGCCAAGTTTTAAGGACATACAACGTTTTCAAGTAAGAGCTGAGCAAGGAGACTCAGTCTTTAAACCAGCTGAATATTTTCCAGGGCTCATCTACCAAAAAAAGTAGGCTGAACTTTTTGAGAAAAAAAATGTTTTGTGACATAAAAGGCAGAAAAGAAAACGTTACCATTTTCTTCAGAACAGCTTGGGCCAGAAAAGATCATGGAAAGGAGAAGATGAACTATTTAAAAAAAGAAAAATGAAAGAAAAAAATAAATCAAGCCAGGACATCTGGATGCAGAACAAGTCTCCTAGAGTTATAGCAGTAAATGCTGTGAAACTGAGAAGAATTGGTCCATGCAAGTTGCGTACAATTGTGATTTGACTAATTAGATGGATGGTGCAATTTCCCATTTTATGATAGAATGAGGCTGCAAAGTAGTTGTGAAAGGGCACAGGCAAAGAGGGGAAGGGGAAAACAGCACTAAAAGAAAAGTCTTTAATTTCTATGTAATTTTAAAAGTCCTTAATTAGATCCTATTAAGTGAAAAACCTCAAGATGAAAATATTTCATTATTGTAATGATAACAGCAGGAATTGAAAGCAAGAAATGAGAACACTGGGTCTGGATCCTAGTTCTCCTGAGTGGTTTACACGTTTGCTGGCTTAAAATGATGTCATACCTTGTTACGCTTGTTGGAGAACCTGCAGCTCATGGTGATTTTGTCCCTTTGTTATTTCTTAGCCCTTCTCTATGCTGCAGAAAGGAAAGTCTTGCTGAATTTGATTGTGCTTAAGGATATCTGCAATATTTTAGTAAAATAATCACAAAATCCCGTTACAGTTGTGTATATAAATACTTGCCTGAACTGGAGGTAAAACTGGGAAGAAAATGGGTTGTTCTGAAATCACTTTTCATTTTTCTTGTGTTTCCTTCCCAAATGTTTTACATTGTAATGCTTTTCCCATTGCCTAAAAAAAAAAAAAAAAAAAGCCTGAAAGACAAAATAGAAAAAAAAAAGAAAAAAAAAGGAAAGAAAAAATAGTATGTTGCTATGGATGAAAAACTGTTTAACCTAAATGAAAGGCATTGTTGCATTATTGTTTTCAATCTTAATTATAATCTTTAAATTTGGCTTAATTTTAAAATGAAACATCATTTGGAAACATCAAAACATTTCAAAACTCAAAATGAAATGTTTCTTGTGAATAGAAAACATTGTAATTTTTCCTTGACAACTAGTAGCTGTGTTTTTTGGGGAATAAACTGTCCATCAGAAAATGTAGTTTAGGTCTAAAAGTAAATATTAAATTGTACCATAAAGATATTTGTGAAAATAGAACAGGTAAAACCAGATTAATGGAGAAAGATGACAGAAGACACTGTGTGAGAGGCGCTCTCTATCAGGTGGAGATTTAATCTGCTGTAAATTAAGGACCCTACAATGTTTGTTTGATTGCATGCAGTATACCAATAAACCGGCTCTAGGAATCTGCTGAATACTCTTTGATGAAACGAATATCAGTTAAACAAAAATATTTATTAGCCAAATGGTAGCCGATTTGAACCAAATGATGGAGGATCGAAGTGAATTCCCCAAAGCACCACGAGAAGTGCAATAGTGCCAGAAACAGCTACAGGACGCTGGAGCTGCTGATGCCAGAGGAACCCTGGGGATGGATTTTGTAGACTCTTCCTGCAAAGAACGGCCCGGACTGCCCTGCCTCCGGCCCTCGTACCACCGAACCCGCAGAACAGCCCTGGCACCTGAAGAGGCGGTGGAGAAGCAGAGCAGTTGACCGTTGCCAGCCCGCGATACCACCGCTGCCCCGCCGGCAAGGGCCAGGACCGCTGCGAACACACGGACCAACCATCCTCTTCGCTTAACGGCTTTTTGTGGCCTGCCAGTCTTAACTTTATAAAAACCTTACGTCCGGCAAGGTGGTGGTGCCCTCCACTGTCACTGATTTCTCTGATAACCGGAGGAGTCCAGCCATCACCAAATGGGCTCTGAATATCAAAGGCACCACAGCATCGCTCGGTCGATCGGGAACTGCGTCTGCAGGTCTGGCAGGTAAAAAGATGTCTGGATTAAATCTTAATTCTCTCAAACCAGGCTCAGCGGGGGCTGGAGTTTGCTGGTGAAAACAAATGAAGAGGATTACACTGAAGCGATTTGAAGAGCTCAAACTCTTCCCTCCCTCAGCAAACTTAAAAATCTCTAGAAAGATTTCTAGGCGCTGAACAGAAAACTGTAGGCAGCCGCAGTGACCACAAGCAGCTAAGCGTTCACCCATAGCACCCAAATACTGCGGCTGCATGAGAACTGGAGAGGAGGGAAAAGGACTCCAATAAAAGCAACGAGCTGCTTTTCTCGTGAGACTAGAAGAGACCTACAAATGCAGGAAAAAAAGTTTAAAAGATTACTTTTTGCTTATGATTATCTAAGGTGTTCTTTTTCTCTCCCGGGGAATTCAACATCTCATTAACAATATCTCCCTAACGATGGTGATGGCCAACTCTTATTTCCCCTGGGGTGGGTGGGCTCGGACCAGAGCGGGGCTGGGCGCGGGCAGGCGGGTGCTGCCTGCAGGTGGGAGTGGGCAGCTGCCTGCAGGAGCATCTCCCCTCTGCAGCGTGGGGCCTCCGGTACCTGCTGCCTTTTGCTTCCTTTGAGGATAATGGAGAAGGTGGTTGTAGTTATTGTGTGAGGTGTGGCTTTGAGGATTTCTGTTTTCAGACTCTTTATTGAAATCCACTGAACCGTGCTGTCTTGTCTTTCATTTATGTTTTTTATTATGCTTACATACAAGGTCTTGTCATAAAGCGCAGTTGCCAGGAGGCAAGTTGTATATGAAAAATGCTCTGGTTGTTTTATTTGAATAGCAGAGTATGTGCAGGATTCCAGAATTTAATAGGCTGCTTAGGTGTATTTAAGTAAGTTTTGAGTGTTGCAAATGCTCTGGGGAGGGAGCTGAACTGAACAGTACCCCACGCAGCGGGATCCTGGGCTGCGACTGCAGCTCTGGAAAAGCGCAGAGATGCAAAGCCCAGCCTGCCACTTGGGATAGGTGGTCAGGGTAGAGTTAACCAGAAAGCATGGGCAGGTTTGCTGCGTCAGAGCCCGGTGGGTTCGATTTTACACAGAGGGTAATACAGGTACAAGTTTTGCCATGAAATTCTGCCTTCTTCACAAAAAGCTAAATCTGTGCATAGGTGCAGCCCCATCTCCCTCCTTACCTGCACAGACCTCTGGGATCCAGACTGTCAGCCTTATCCCCAAAAGGTGGGTCCTCTTCCAGAGGGGAAACTTGGTGAACGGATTTGATACAAGTGGGGTGCCCTAAGAAATACTGCGAGGCTTCGGAGTGGATGGTATCTCTTTACTCTGCCCTGGTCTCCTCTGTTGAAGATCTGCCTCAGCTCTAGCTGTTACGTCAGCGCTGCTGGTGATCCTGCTGTGGAAGTGGGTAGTTACTCTGGTCTTCGCTGTTTTCTTTGTGACTGTTGACATCCACTTACATATAAACCTCTTGGTGACACCAACTAAGAGCCAATTTCAGCCAAAACTAGGAGTGCATTCAGACTTGGAGTCAGATAGATAGCCAATGTAATTATATGCATTAATTAATTGCATACATTAATTTTGAGTCTGTAAACATCAAGAGCTAACAATGGTCTGATTCAAGCTCCTGGCACAGGTTCTACGTTAAAACTTCTGATTGTGAAGACCTTTGTGATGTCTGTGCAGCTTAGGGGCTATCAGGAGCCATGGTGCCCAGCACCAGGCTCAAGAAAACTTGTTCTTTTTAGAGCCAATTTTTTGGAAATATATTTGAGGCAACAGGGAAGAGAACAATACAGTTCTCTTTGAATGAAGCAGAGAACTCTGTAGTACATAAAGAAACTGGCAGGGATCCATGAAAATTAACATCGGAGATAAAAGGAATCTAACCATTGCTATGCTGGGAGAGTACAGTGAAACCCTGATGTTGGGCTTTTGGCAGGTCTAGGCATAAGACAAATGCTTACCGATGCATAGCCCAGGCAGACCTGGCATCATCTCCTCTGGAGCTGCCCTGCCAGCTGCCTCAGCCATAAATGGGATCCCACGAACATGTACAGTCAAGGACGAACAATGAGAAAGATGAAATATGTTACAGGGGTTAAGAAAGAAGAGTGGGACTGGGAAGCCTTACTTTTAGTCTCATTTTGGTACTGGCTTTTCTGAGTTAGGTCTAAATGCCATGGCAGGAAAGAGAATGGTCTTGGCCGTACAGTCAATTGGAGATGCTAGATGTTGTCTGTCCGTGCTGTTGGCTGGTAGCCAGATAATCTTTGCTCAGATCATGCACTGTCCCTAGGAGACCTGAGCTCAGGCTCTCTGCTAGCCAGTGTGGGGATCCCCAGCCATGTCTGGTCTACCCAAGACAATGAGTGAGATGGCGGCTCACACGAAGGTGCTGACCATGCATAATGGGTAACTCATCCCAGTGGGCATCTGAGGATGTGCAGAATGGATGGTGCATTGGCTTGGTCTTAGAGGACAGCTATGGACTTGTTCTTGTAGTGCATGTATTGGTGTTCACAGACTGATGGGTGACCATAGGCAAGCACCATTACCTTCAGCTCCAAGTACTTACTAGTCTATTAGCTCAGAGGTTCTATGAGGAGTAATTAATCTGAAATACCCCCAGGAACACTTTAAACATGAAAAGTATCACCTCAAATTTATTGTAAAATAAGGTGACAAATCACTTGAGCAAATGTTGGGTGCTTGTCATAAGACATGCTCTCATAAGAGTGAGAAGCTTCTAATAATCATTAGCAGCTTATTTGCATGGATTTTTCCTGCATTTGATGTGAAATCTTGTTTGGCTAGATGCAAGGAAGGCTAAGTATGTGCTGAAAGCCAGTAATTTGATTATCTACACTCTTTCTGTCTAGTTATACGATCCTTGCAAAGTCCTTTATTAAAACCTATTTAGAAAGAGTTGCTAAACCTTGGTGGAATGCCAACCATGCTAATACAATCTGGCCAGTGGAGAAGAGTAGGTGCTTATTGAACAGAAAACTTTAATCTTGTTAAGACTGGATACAAGAGGAAATGGTAATAAGTGGGTTGTGCTGAAACTGTCGCTCAGGCAATGAAGGTGGCACTCCGTTGTGGTGTGGACACACCTGTCCTTTTTCATACTGGAAAACTCTTCTTTCATGTAGGATAATCCTAATGTATAGGATTCCAAAAGAGCTTTTCACAGGTCATAATTATCCTCCATGCCAGCAGTTCCTGAATAGGCATCTTTGTCACTTCATTTGCATGTCCTGTAACTACCATTTGTTCTTCGAAGGGGAGGCATTCCTTTGAGGCAAGATTGGTTAGCAGTTTCTACCTTTCAAAAATAATTTTTAGAACTTGATAGATGTTGTGGAAACTCGTAGATAGCAATGAAATTATAGCTAAAATAAGATATGCTACTGGCATTTTGTCTGTATCTGTTAGAGTGCAACTGAGGAGACTATGGAATCTGAAGACATTAGAAGAAGCTGTGCATCTATATTCCATAGCACATTGAAAGGAGTCCCCTGTAGGGAACCCTTGGTCCCAAATGTAAAAGGTATGTATGGAGACATGTATCTCCAGAGCTGGACCACATTCTTTCTAGGGTCATAAAGCATTTACAGAAATGCTCAAAAGCCACACAAAAATAGCTGGACTGAGATTCGCTGAAAGCTAGCGTCATTTCAGTCAAAGTTTTAATTAGGATGGTGGATTTGGGCCAAGTAATAGTATAACAATGCTGAGAAAAACTAGGAGATCTGCTGTTCTTCCTTGAGTTTTGTTTAAAGTCAGTGCAAAAGCCACAGCTTGTAGTGGTACATGCAGGAGGGGGGGTCTGTGCATGAATATCCAGCACTGCATGTGCATGCACTCAACTAAAAGAGCACACTGAGTTTGCGTAGCTACACTTTCTGTTATTTCCTCAACACAATCCTGAGAGCTGGATGCTGTTTAGAGCATCAGAGAGTGTGTGAACTGAGTGGGGAGCTGAAGGGACATGTCTCTGCACCAGCAAAGCTCAACGTGGCATGAGATTGCAGTCCTACGGTGGGACAGGTGACCCCGCTCCCCATCATCGCTGTGACTTCAACCAGCCTCAAGACTCATGTGGTTCATTCTGTTTTGGAAAAGACCACAGTAATGTTATTGTCCCATTTGTGCTTTTCTGGGGTGTACGTATTGCTCGTGTCTGTCCATCGCAAGATGTACTGACCGTATGAGTCGCTGTGGCTGTGCGCTTTCTCTTCCAAGAATGAGGGGCTGACATCTATGATGAGGTCAGGTTTGAGTGTAGACTGATTTATTCTCATAGTTATATTAAACAGCAATAGAAGTACTGGCTCTTGTTTAGTGGTAAAAATGAGCTTTCTCCTTGGAACGAGGAAAGAATAAATGCTCATAGTTGTCTATAAATACTATTAAGCAGAAGATTTGATAGAAACCTAATTGTTGTGAAATTAGACTCTGCCAGTACCTTTTCTGCTATCATTTTACAATTATGTGCATTGACATCTGTTATTGCTAATTACTTCTTCAAACTTCTTCAACGATCTCTTGCACTTCCTGTAAGAAATGCTGAAAGATTTTAACAAACAAATTAATTATGTATAGTCTTGGATGCAAATTAGCCCAATTAGTTGTAGCATTGATACCTTCTTCATGAAGAAAAAAAAATAAAAAGAGAGAAAGAAATATCATATACATATTTATAAGTACCTTTTTGACAGATGATGGTAGGCCATGATGAGGAATTCGTTTAGGTTTATGGAATGACTTTTTAAAAATGACAAACCAAAGTAACATTCTTGTGAACTGTTGTGTTGACTTCATCACGAAACCTCTGAATATTTAAAGATGGTCCGTGTGGGGAAAATCTTCGCTTTTCGTACCTGACAGTGTTTTTCCTAATGTACTTCCAAATTTTGGGATCCCCAGGTTGAAAGTGTTGTTATAAATGGAAAGCTTCAAAGCCCAGTGCAGGAGTCTGTACCGGGAAGCTCAGCTATTCTTTCCTGTTATCTCGGCTAACGCACGGTAATTCCCCGCTATGAAACTCTCTCCAGGAGCAGAAAAAACTCATCTGGGGGATCTGGGACTACACCCTTTGGAGGTGGTTGTCTGCTCTGAGCCTCACACACAGCCTTGTGCCTCGGGATAGAGTAAACTGGCGGAGGGCACGACAGAGGGCTTACAGGTCACCCATAACGGATCGGCCAGAATGAACGGTCGTGATGGCACTTCATGGGACAAGCTCCTCTGTGTGGCAGATAATGCCAGGTTTAACCAACCTTTTCCTTTGTACTGTACTGATTCCTTCAAATCCTATCTCAGACCTTATCTTTCTTCTCTGTTCTCCCTCCTAATAAAACAATTAAGATGTTCTCTGAGGTTCACGGTTCCCATACTCTATCATTTCTCTGAAACTGCATTTCACCATCCTTCAGTGCAGCACATCTGCGTGCGTTATCTCAGCAATCTTCTCCAAACATACCTGACTTAGAGTTTCACCCACAGGAGAATCAGTGTAAATGACACTTTCACAAAACAAAATAGTAGTGCGTTGTGTGACACCAACCTGTAATGGATGGTATTGATTGGGTGTTACTTTTTTCAGCATTTCATCCTGAATGTATTTGAACTCCACATGTTTTGGGGGGAATGATCTACAATAGAAAGATTTTAAAAATTGACTAACAAAATCTGTGACTGTGTTAGAAGAGGAGAGACTGTACCATTTGCTTAATCCTCAATTTTCAGCCAGGAAGGACAGTTCATGGCACCTCGAACACCAATCTGCCTGGCTTCTGCTTTCAGCTCATTCCCTTTCCATCCATGGACCAGAGTTTCAGCTTTGCCAGGGAGAATGATTGTCATGCGATCAAATACAAGATTCTATGGAGTTAGATTGCTCCGTTAAAGCTTTCCCCTCTGAACACATGCAATTTATTGACTGAATCCTATGGCTTTTTTTTGTCTGTTTTGTTTCCTTTGTTTTTGTTGCATGTTAAGAAATGTGAACGACAGATTTTCTGTGGTTGACTTTTGAGGGTTAGTAATTGCCAAGAAAGGGTGTGGCGATAGTCACCGCTGGTATGTGTTGGGAACTTAATTCCCCTTCTGACTACTATGCCCAGGTATTTCATTAATTCTTACTAGCGCAGACTGTGGAGAGTTACAAAACTGGGACTGCAACGTTTGTAAAATGTCGATTCCAGGAAATCGCTGGTTTGTTTTCAATCTGCAGCTTCCAAAAATTACAGCATCAACCAAGTGCTGCTGTAAGATAGAGGTACACTTTTTGCACATGTAATTTCTGAGATTAGAGAACAATAATTTGCCTGCCATAGAGCTGTTTGACATCAGCCATATCTTCTGTTTGAATATGTCAAAGGAAAAGAAAAAAATAATGCTTTGTTTTAATATTTTTTTTCCCCTAATGGCACAGAGTTAAAACAGTGTTTGCATGTTTTGTAACTCCAAGGCAAAACTCCTTCTCTAAGTGTGTTTCAGCAGAGGGATGGGGAGGACAAATCACGCTCCACACTTTTGTTTTTCAAAACTTCAATGTTTGAGGTTTTCACACAACTTTAAATCAAAATGCAGCTTCTGTGATTTTTGTGGAGAGACAGAAATTTCCTTTGAAAAGCTACTTTTTATACTGAGAATATTTCAGTGAGAGATTTTGACAAATTCTCATCAGAAAATAGTGCTGTGAAGGAAGTTTTCCAAAGCTGCTTGGTCAGGCAGTACTGATAGCACTGCACTGAAAGCATTCACTCCTATAATCTTTTACTGCACAAGACACTGGGTCACTACCTCAAGGTTTTTTTCTTTCATTTTGTAGTGGCCAAGAGAATAGCTGAGAACCCTTCTCTGTGTGCTTTTAAAGTAAATTTTAAAATATTTCTTATGATTCCCTGTAATACATTTTTTATCATGCTGGTGATTAAAATATGACTTGAAAGGATAGCTGGATGAAGTGATGGACCAAAGAAAAGAAAGGAAATAAGAATATCAGGAATCTATCATGGCATATAACTTAACTGTTCTTTAGTGCTCGAACTCCCTACGCTGTGAACAGAAGATCTTGTCCGAATAGAGCTATGGCATGAGCTTTGCTGCAGCTGGTCTCCTGTAAAAGCTGCGTCACACTGCTTTTAAACTACCTCTGCTTATTTGTCTGGGATGTGAAAGGGTGCAGCTATGAGCAATGTAGCAGCAGCTTAACAAAAAAAGTTTAAACTAAAATTTGAAGGTGTAAGGATTTATGTAATTCAATGTAATAGCTTGTCCAAAGTTACCTGGAAGATTAGAGTCAAACGTGAATAAATGTCAGTATTTCTGAGATTTACTTTGGTGCTCTTGCTGTTAGGCCAGGGTTAAATGAAGCAAGAAGAGATGTTTCAGTCTAACTCTGACATAAATGCCTGGTTGGAGACAGCGTGAACTTAACCGCAGAGAGATGCGACAGAAACTGGCTCTGGCAATATGGGGAAACAGCATTTATTTCATGGTGTTCCTTACAAAGATGGGGCATTGTAAATTTTCCACTCTCTAGAAATAACAAAGCAAAAGCTTTACACATTGGGATGAATATCAATATTTGCTTTTTCACACCACTGAGATATTATGAAACTTTGTTTTCAGTTTTGTAACCAGCAAAACTTTGTTGTAATAAGCTGAAACCAAAAGCCAAGTCTAGTGTCAGTTATCGTAGGAAGTACCTAAAAAAGAGCAGTCTGGGAAGGGAGAGTTACAAGTTTAAACTATTGTTCTGCTTTTTAGTAGGTCACCAAGCCTAATAAAATAGAATAAACCAAACTGAGCGGAGTTGCCTGTGCCATGCAGTTGTGCAGACAGTGAGCATGGGTCATGCACGCTTGGGTACCCACCGGCTTTGTGTTGAAGGGTCTGTGGATATAATGTGTGGGTTTCTCTCTTAAAACCAACAGATGCTGGCTTTAAATCTCCCAGCGCTTCCACAGACCTTGCAGGGACTGTGCAAGGATCTCCTTTCTGCGGCGGTTTTTGCGAGCCCAGGGAGTGTGTGACACACCTTGTAACCAGAGCAAGCTTCAGCCTTGGACTGTGGTTTGTCCTTGTCCAGACTCCATCCTTTAACTCAGAGCTTCTCTCAGGCAGTGACTGTGCGTCAGGACCTTGCAGCCCAGGACTAGGCTTAGCGTTACCCAGATTCCCATCGGGAGGCAGTTGTTTTGCCATAACCTTGAAGGAGCATCGCACCTTCTGCTGGGTGAATTTCTGAGGATTGAGCCATTAGATGGGATTCGTAGGTCAGGACTGACAGTCCTACACAGATCACTACGAATACAGACACTGAAGAGCTAAAAGGCGCAGGCAGGGCCAGCTGGAGGGAAGGCGGCACCCTCCTGCAGGCAAGCAGGGAGGAAAGAGCTGAGCAGACCTGAGCATGCTCACCCTGGGTCACAACACAGAGCCCCAAGTCCGCAGCCTGTGCCCTAACTGCAAAACCAGTTTCTTTGCTCCCCAGTTGGATTGTTTTCTCTTGGAGTTATGCCTGATGTTTTCTTAATTATTCCACTGTAACGCTCAACCCAATAGTTGCATGAGGAAGCCGATCATAACGATTTAAACACTTCTACAAAAGACAGATTAGGAGATTAGTAGCTGCTCTGGAGAATGTGCAGCAGTGCTTGAAAATTAATCCTGCTCTTAACGTAGGGAGAAAACAAGCAGGCCTGTTATTAGTACTTCCTATTTAAAATAGACTTCAATTTCTGATTTTAAAATTGCAAATGCTATAAAAATATGGTGAAGTATGTGTTCTGAAGAAACCTCTTGAGGTTTCCTATAACTAATTATTTACAGCACAAAGATCTGGCATAACAGGTATAGGCATCCTGATGATTATGTATGAATGTAATCATGGCCTGTCAGATGTTTTTAATTAAGCTTTCCCTAGTCTGAGTGCTCTGAATGGTGATGAGCATCAGCATCCTCCAGCAGAGCAGCGCACAACTTATTTGCAGACTGTGACCATGTGCTGTGCTCAATGTTAGGCTTTGAAGTATGGATTTAGTTTGAAACTGGGTTAAGTGAGGTCCTATTTTTGTGCCTTGGTGATTCCTACTCCGAGTTGTTCCGTCTGCAGGTAGATCGATCTTTGAGCCTCTGTCTTTCACTGTAGAGTAAGGTAGGTATAAGGAGCTTTTCTGCAGCCAACATCTCATGATCTCATGGAGGGATCTAAAAAAAGACAGAGACAGCCTGGATGCATTCCCAAGTATACTCCAACATCAGGTTCTGCAAGGTAACCTGTGCTGCCGACTCCTATTCTTTCCTTGTTCTCAGGAGAGCTGCACAAGTGTGACCAGCACGTTACCTGGTGGCGGGGTTACACAGAGTTGGACAGTAATATTGGAAAGTTGGGTGACAGGCTGGATGAATACACCGGGTACAGGAAAGGGATTTTCCCCCTCCGTTCAGCAGTGGTGAGGCCACGTCTGGTGCGCTGTGTCCAGTTCAGGGCTCCCCGCTGGGAGGAAGACATCGGCAAACCAGAGCGAGAGGAGCCGGTGGCCCCAGGGTGGTCGGGCACAGGACGTTCAGGGAGACCCTGGGACAACCGGCTCTGCTCAGCCTCAACAAGAGAAGGCTAAAGGCAGGGGGAAGGGTGTAATTGCCGTCTTCAGATTCCTGACGGGTGGCTAGAGAGAAGATGGAGCAAACCCCTGCCTAGTGGGGGCAGAGAAAGCAGGGGAGGTAGTGGGGGGCATGAATCGGCCGGGCAAACTCCAGGTAGGTTAAAGGAAAAAATTCTTCAGTGGACCGGGGTGGGGGGCAGGGGGTCAAGCAAAGGACCGGAGAGATGGTGGGATCCCCATCCCTGGAGATACTCGGAGCTCCACTGGAAAAGGCCCTGGGCAACAAGATGCAGAGGCTGGTCCTGCTTTGAGCAGGAGGTTGGACCAGATGAAACCCAGAGATCACTTCCAAACTCAGCTGTTCCCTGGTCCTGTCGAACCTCATGGGGGGTGGGGGGGTTACTTTTCCTGTGTAATTCTGGGGTTTAGCGTGCTTAGAGCTAAGGGCAGTCCACCAAAGTGTGTTTCAGTTTTTCTGTCTCCTCAAAGCAACGTATTGGTGTCTTTGCAGTTTGGTCATGGGAGGAAGTATGTGATTGTATGTATGGTGATTGGGGATGGTATCCATACACCTGCACATAGGCATACAGAAAAAGTAAAGATTTATAATGTTGATGCTCTTAATATATAATCAATTGGATATCACTTGCTGTATTAGCAAGAATTTTGTGCTATGAAAACAAAAGGACTTGTGGGAAGTGACTCCTTGATCTAGCTAAAAAATCTGTATGTTTAAGAAAACAAAACAAAAAACTTATTTTGGGGGGAAATGGGGAAAATGTCCTGACTGTGAAATGTATTAGAGTGGAATCTCTTACTAAAGGATGTGGTGGAGGGCCATTCTTTTTTTTTCGCTCCAAAGAAATTCATCTCATCAATAAGATACAGGTAGCTAATAGCAGCCTTTTCAATTTGAGGTGAAACCCTGAGCAGCAGTGCACACCACAACTAACAAAGTAAGCTGAGCAGCTTGTTTTCTCTAGTTAACTTTCAAAGACCCCTTCGTCCCATTTCCCTTCCTCCCTTGGGTCCACCAACCACGAACGCAGTGCCCTGGTAGGAAGGTATTTATTAAGGAAGCCGTTCTGCACGGAGAGGAGAGCGCCCAGCTGACTTGCAATGTGGAGGGTTTAATTTCTTTTAATCTTCCATAATCCAGGATCTAAACAGATCCAGATTCACAAAGTTGTACAAATCAGCGTAGGGCGCTGGGGCCGCGGGAGCTCTCCTGTGCATCCAATCCAGTGTGTTCTCTTTGTTTTCAGTTTTCTTTTTCTTTCCCCCCCTCTTTTTTTCGGAGGAGTTGGGGGGGGTGGGGGGGTGGGGTGTCCTGCCTTTTAAAGAGGGAAACTTCTGGCCATCTGCATGTAAAACAGGTTGTTGCTTGCATGAATATCTATGCGTGGTCATTTAGGAGTGCTCATGCATTTCCCTATTTTGTGTACAAAACTGTGTGAATTGCATACAATTTAGGGAAGCGAGTGTGATCCTAAAGTATTACTACACAAAGTATAGTAGCTCAGCTTTTGTCAAAAACTAAGCTATGTAAATAAAGCTAATACTGGCAAAGATGATGAAATTAAGATTAGCAAGTAACAAGTAAAATGATTTACTTCACTACAAAGAGAAACTGGATGAGAATCTTATCTGGGAAACAAATGTAAATCCTCAGATTCCATTAGAGATACAGCGATTAGCGACAGCTCCGAATCTGATCCATTATATATCCATATTAGCCCTGAAAGAGCCACATTACAAAGATGATCTGTGTACGCCTGGTTATACTAAGTCCTCGCTGTTACAATAAAAATTTCTCCTATTGCTTAACCACTTCCTGCAATCATCATCTGCGACTGTAACAGTTTGAAATTAGTTGAACAGGATCCTCTGTTTTGTTAATTTGCTTATGATTATAATTGAGGTAAAACCATCCTTTTTAAAAATTAGTTAGCTTTTAACTTCAGGCCAAAAGCTTCCCATTAGCCAAATGAAAGAGCATAGATAAAATATTTTATATTTTATTCAGTATCAGCTTCCTAAGTATTTAAATTTTTTTTAACAAATGTTTAAAAACATAAATCATGCAAAGTTGTGATTATGTGCTTGCACAGTGATTTGTAATGTCAACTTTTTGGAAAATGATTATTTGCATTCATGATAAAGTAAATGCTGTCTGTTATTATACCTCTGTTTCTGCTATATGGAAATCATGGCGCTTAAACAAACTGCATTATGAAAAACATGTGTTTTGAGAACCTGTTCTCTAAAGATATTTAATTTCCATTTAGAACACTAGCTTTAAAATTAATGACTCTGCTTCAAAATGCAAATTCCCCTTCTCTGTTTCAAGTAGACAAACTGAAGTTCACTGACTCCTGAAATATCGCTGCTTTGTCCCAAGAAAGCGCTGTCTTTTTAAATCTCAGTTCTAATTCCTCTTTGATTTTGCATCAACACCTTAATGGGGAAAAAATTCGCCACAAATCAGCATCTGATTAGCCCAAATCATCCCCTCCTAATCCCTCTCTGAAAAAACGCAATTTGCAAAATACTGTTGTGCGCCCGTGTAACATCTTTGTGAATTTAAAAACCCAGGTGTATTGATGAAAATACATAGAACATTTTAATTAAAACTCATAAAATTGTTGGACATCTGCTCCAAATTGTTCAACATTTTAGTGGTTAACAGATTTTGTGCACCTAGATAATGAATTACTCGTTATTATTGGCATAAATAGTAGCTGTGGGGCTTTTTATAGCAAGATCAGAAGCCTCTTTGTGAAAGCTCTGGCTTACTTTATAGTCTTTTGGCAGATGCCTATTAGAACCAATAAGTTTAGCTAAAAAAAGGGAGGCAGAGTTAAACACAGGAAACAAGAGTTGAATGTCCGCCAATAAAAATGATCACAAATCAGGGCTGCTGATGTCATAACCCTTGAGGTCAGAGGTTGGGCGCGGAATAAATGGCTCTGAAAGGGGCAGCCTGTCTGGAGGGCTGAGCTGTTGTTGGCAGGCAGGCACGGCCATGAGTAAATGGGAGGCACAATGCCGCCAGTGGGCCTCATTAGCGGCTGGGCCCGGGTGAAGAGAAGTGTTTGATGAGTCCTTCACGTCCCACTGTGGCACTGTGCGATGTAAATGGAATAATTACTATGATCTAATGGGCGTCTCTTTTGCATGCGGGCCCCCGGTGAATGGAGCCCCTCTTTTATGGCATTCAGCCCGGGTTGTGTAAACTGTGGGGTGCCACTGGGGATGGGAGCCCGCGAGGCCGGCGGCAGGTCCGCGCCGACCCGTTTGTATTCACCCTGAATAGAAAGAGAAGGCCAAGTAATTTACTTCCCTGCCTTTCACCACGAGAGTGGCAGATTGAAGGTCACACTCGATTTGGCAGGACTTGAGTCGCTCTCTGTGCTGACGCCGAGTTAGACAGATGCAACGTCTATTTGCGGGACTTCCAAGGACGGGACGTTTAATTGCCCTGCGCGCCGGCGTGCGTGCTCCCAGCCGCGCTTGCGTCCAGACAATGCGCCGCAAGATCTTTCGCTTTTAAGAGAGCGGATGGCGTGGATTTGAAGTATCTGCCTTTAATGCGCCTAATTTTTCACAGGAGCTTCGCGTGTCCGTGCGGCTCTGCGTAGGGTGCCGTGGTGGTGGCTCTCCAGGTCTGGGCTGGATGGAACCCTGATTCAGATGATAACAGACAGCCCATTGTCATCTTTATATAGATCATTCAAAGTCTGAATTAAAATAACTGCATCTTGTGTAGATGTACTGCTGCTTCAGGCCGAAAAGATGCGACATTGTCTCTACGTAAAATTTGTCAGGAATGTCCTGTTAATAACGTTATATTGATTGTGTAATGCTATATGTTCCTCGTTCGAATGCAGGCTGACACGGTCCTGACATAAAGAGATTTTGTTGTGGCTGATTTCAGATATCTTTATTAACAATCAGCATCATTTCCTTATTAATTACATGCTTTGTGCACCCATGTGGCTTAAATTAAATTTCTCAGACTTTTTTGTTTTTTTAAAGTGGGATAATATTCTTTACAAAGTCACTCCAAAAATGTTTTGTGGATTTTTCCCCAGTACTCCCTGTGGGCATGCTTTTTAGGGAACTATAGAACAACTTTTATTTTTGATGCTTGTTTTTATGATATGCTCCATGCATGGCTAATGAAGGCCAAACCATGGACACATAGAAGTCAATGGAAAAACTCTCAGTGGCTTCAGTAGGACCAGGATTAAAGTGTGTGGTCTACACGAAATTTGATGGATTCCAGTCCGTTGGAAAATATTTTTCCATGGGATATTTTATAAGGTCATTTTAATTACGACCTGTACAGCATTTGGTTGTTTGCGGTCACATGGAATCCGCACTCATCATCTGTGAAGACAACACGATCTTTCCTTTAGGCAACATTTTTTATTTTTAAAGAAGGAATAGATTGTGGATACTTGGGAAGGTCAGATCTAGGTCAGCATCAGTGCTCTAAGCAGTACTCTAAACACATGTTTACATCATTTGGAACCCATTATTCATGGTTTTATATTACTTATTGTGAAATAATGCATCAACAGTTTTGTTTTGTTTTGTATTTAACTGGTAATATTTGAGTGTTAAACTTCACATCAGCCGAGTGTGGGAGAAACAAACACGTACAATTACTAGACAAAATAGATTGGAAGTTGATGATCTTCTGTTGCCTGTGGAATCATGGATGCAGTGATGTGGTTTTCTTGGCTACTTCAAAGGAATCCACAAAAAAAGCACCTACTCAAAGCAAAACCTGTTGTCAGGAACTGTGAATTCTCTGTACCTGCGTCTATCTGCTAGGTCTTTCTAACAGTTTAGAAAATCGTTTGAGGTACACAGATTGAACGTGTTACAAGTTACTTGCCATAATTCTTTGGTTCCTCTTTTTTGCTTCTTTGGCTAAATGTGATAAACCTGACAGCAAGCATCCAAATCTGCCCAGGGCTTGGTCACTGCACTGAAAGACAGTAACTACGTGCTTTTCTTAGCAGTGCCAAGCGTCTTAAATCGTTGGGTCTCACAAGCATATTTTCCAGATGCAAACGAAGCCGGCAGTGATAAGCTTTCTAGACAGGGAAGCGGCAGGAGGCTCAGCATTTCACACCGTCCTCTTGCAAGGTCACGGTGCTCAGGAGTCACCGAACCCCCCCCCCAGATTTAACTTGCGCTTCACATAATGCTTTGGTCTTCCTTTGGCCTCTCCTGCCCCCGCAGAGTCAATGGGGGTTTTGTCCTTTGGAAACAGACCCCTGAGCAGGTCAAATAGGATTCTGTGACGCCCGGTCGGTGCAAGGGGAACAGGGGATGCTCGGTGCAAGGCGCTGGCGAGCGCAGGTTTGCAGGACCCCTCCTTTGCCGGTTTGGGGATGCGCCTTGCTCTGGCTTTGCTTTCTGTTGCTCCGCGGTCCGGTGCATCCATACGTGGGTGAGCGGCACACCGAGCCCACCCAAAATCAGCCCCTGCTTCTGGCGCCTCACGTTCGTTGCTCTCGGTCACCCCTCCAGCCAGCACAACGCAAGGCGTCGCGCACCTCGGGCTGAGGCAGCCCTTCCTGTGGCCGGAGCTGGCGGCTCCGAGTTTCACCGGCTGCCGCGAGCAGGACTTGTGCCAGGGAGTTCAAAGAGCGCTAGAAATGAAAGACACTCTCAACCCGAGTTCCCAAATTGCTCAACGCTCCTCAGCAGTTCCCGTGCTGAGTCTGCACCTGAATAAGTGGCTTGATTTTTTCAAAGTTATTTGCCAGCCTGTAACTCTCGCTGCTCCTCATGATAAATAAGGTTTCGGTGGGAGTTGTTGTCCATTAAGTACCTGGGAAACCTTCCCTGGCGTAGATACTGTTATTAGAATTATTATTCCTTTATTTGTTAAAGCTGTTATTTGTTCCTATAAATATTCTGCGGTAAATTAATCCCACCTCAGGAGATGAAGCAGGTCGGCTCTGTCATTTAGTACAGCTGAAGGTAAACATTGCTGATAGAAATCTGTCAGAGGAAGTAAAACACAAAAGCCTGGTCAGAGTTTCAAGCGTGCTTTGGTCAGTATCGATCCTCCTGAAACTGCTTTTCCACTGTTTCTTGGGTTTTGGGGCTCCAGCAAACAAATAACCGCGAGTCCTGTCCCCCACCGATTGCTCTGGAAAAGGGTTAAATTTAAATAATAATTTCGTGTGCTGTTCCTGTTGTAGGTGGGGTTTGGAATGCGGAGTACAACAGACCCTCACATTTTTCACTGATTATCTTTAATTACTTGTGAGGGCTGAGCAGCTCGCATTACCCCCAGGCACCGCAGACTGACAAGGAATCTTCTTTCAAGCCATTTATAGTGCATCGCATTATCAAGTAACTAACAGAGCAAAACTGACACGAAAAGAAAGTTCATTATTACTTTCATTATTGTCAAAAGAGTTTTATTTACTTCTGAAGCCCTACTTTTAAACACACTTTCTACTCTGAAAGTGTTGCCAGCGTGGGGCTTCTCCCCTGCCCCAGAGGCTGCAGCATCGCGCGAAGCAGCCGCAGCGTCCCGCAGCCCCAAACTCCTGCAGAAAAAGCTAATTGTGCTTCTAGAAATCTGTGATTTTGAAGGCTTGAAGGAATTTCTTTCGCCAGACTTCAGGTGGGAGAGGGAAAGTGGAAAATGAGCCGTACTGGGAGGTTTTAGCCTTTTTTTTATTTTTTTTTTTTTTAACTCATTCCTTCTGCCTTTTTCATGGAAGATGTGGGCTCTGCGCTGTGATGTTCAGCTCACTGCTGAGAGCTCTGCTGCTTCGGTGTCTGCCACAGACACCTTAGAGGAAGGTACCAGGACGTGGGGTGTCCAGAGTTGACAGATCTATGCCAAAGCCTTAACTCTGAACACTTGAAATCCCAGGGTCTCCGATATAAACCTTGTTTGGTGAGGGTAACACAGCACAGGATAAATGCGTTATAGGCAGTGGGAAACCACGAGGGTCTAATCTGCAAAAAGGCATGCCACAGTGCCTGACTTTTAGGACATCTATCTCAATGAACTTCCAGTTGTGATTTAATTGCACAAAATCCCAACATGGCACCAGTGAGGAACTGAGGCAGGAGTTACCAAAAACTTGGACTCTGAGGAAGACCAGACTAACCAAGGATGTGTCCCCCCTTCTCTGGTCCTAAGGGATCACCTACATCCTGAAACAGAGCAGCATTAAACCGGCTGGGGGATTGCTAACCAGAGTTTATAATCTGAGCTGCTCTTTTGGAGATGAGTGCTGAGACAAGTATTTTCTGATAAATGACTGTAATTCTGCATGCCAGCTCTACCCATCCCATGGGCAGCCCACTGGGCTACTTGCATGTGCCACTTCTTGGAAAAATGCAAACTGAGTGTCGTCTTGGATGATGGGGAATTTGCGTCAACCTTTTCTACTTTGCTTCGTTATTGTAGGGCAAAACACACTCACAGCGTTATCAGCGTGTAGCGATAGCGGTGTAAAGTCTCGGGTGCAGAAGAGTGGCACCCTTTGTTACTGAGATTAAAGTTACAAAATACATCTGCAGTTCATAACATGTAATTCCATTTGTCTAAGAAAACGTGCCTTGAGACACATCCAATAACTACGCGCTGGGATACCGGCTAAGATCATAATTTTAACCCCTCTACATTTTAGAGATGTAATTTAAATTGCTAACAAAAATCTAGTGGCCAGAAATGAAGACACTGCTGCTGTACGGGTAATTGCTTATTAATCTAGGCATGTACTTGTCTTGCTTTAACAGTGCCAGATTCCATATGTAATTTGTTTGACCTGCTTGCTTTTAAAACTGGATTTTTTTACTGCATCTGTGGGAATGCTAATCGTGCCTTAATGGGCAGATGGAAGTATTTGCAAACCGTCTTATTTGTCTTATTTTCAGTACTGTGGTTTATCAAGTAGTTCATGAGCAGATTGAAAAGCCAGTCTGTGTATACAGATACTTTTAATCACAATATGTACTGAACGCATCAAGAAGTGATGTCATGTTTTAAACTAGTGTCTTGCATTGTCTGCTGACAGTGTTTGCAGGTGGGAAGGATATAAGCATGTCCAGATATAGGTAAAATGTGACCAAGTATATGCCCATGCCATAATGTCAGCAGCAGTGTCAGCCTCAGCACTCTTTTCAGTGACTCATTCCTCCTCTGTGCCATAAGTTCATGGTTATTGGTCGGTTTTTTCCTTTCTAGAAGAAGGTGACCCAGGTAACTGGCAATCAGGTGGAGCCACGGACTTTATAGACTATTTTCTGGAAACCTCATTTAAAAATAGAGCTTTGAAACAGCTCATTAGAACATGTCTCACAGTATTTCTGCCTATTCTTACCTCCTGGACTGTTTTATTTATGTATTTTCTTATCATGAGAAAGATCAATTTAAGAATAAGATTGGAGAAATCTTCTGTAATTTCGAGAAGAAAAGTGGGGTTACTCTCCATACGTAGTAGTAGAATGCTTTGGAACAAGTCCTTTCCCAAAAAGAGTCTGTAGCAGCACAGGACAGAGTGGCAGTGCAAGCACTTCCACCCGACAGCGTGCGGGTCTTCAGTGAGCAGAAGAAAACTGGGGACTGGCAGCAATTACTTCACAAACCCAATTCACGCACATCTTGGAGCGGCCAGTAATTATGCCAACCCCAAATTCACAGGCACCTTTACTGCAGCTCTTACATTTGAGAGCAGTTTGGTCCACAAAGATGCTCTTGTGTTCTTCTGAATTGGTGGGGGTTTGTTGTTGGTTTTTGGGGGGGTTTTTTTGCTGTGATAATGGAAAGCCAGATATTGCATGTCCCTCTGACCCAGAGCAGGTTGAAGAAGCAGAAAATGGCAGGATTATAGGTCAAGACGGACACACTGTGTCACAGAGCTACTGCTGGGGGAAGGCAGGATATATTATGCAAGCTGAGGGTGCATCCTATATTACGATGGTGTCTTGAAATGCCAATGTAAATAAGGTAAGTAGGGCTGCCAAAAACCAATTTTCTCCTTTATTATTCTACCTTTTCAATTCTAATTAATTTTTTTTTTTAAACAAGGCTAATCGCCTATAGCTATGGGATGGGAAGATAGGGCTGAGATAATGGCAACATCATTATAAAAAGAAAAATGCTGTGTAAAAAGGTAAGATAGTAAAGGTGAAGCACGTTTAGCACAGGTACTTTACAGTACCCATTAGCTGCGAGCTAGTAAGATGGGTCTTGACTGGTTCGCCCTGAAACTTTGGCAACTTTCTTCTTTTCTGTTTTGAGAGAAACAAGAGTCTGCACTGAGCGAACTGGGTTGGGCTGGGCTGCAAACACGGGGCTGCCGCAGCCGCGCTCTGGGAGGAAGGCTCGAAAGTCAGGACAGAGCGGCCTCAGCGACATCTCGGGCTTTGAAACGCTTGCACGGGGATTTCACTGCAGGCCAGGAAAAATTGCGTCTGCACTTGGAACCCGTGAACCTCCGGGCTCTGGTCTGACCTCCAGCGATTGCTGACTGCCGAGAGTCGCTCGGAGGGAGCGGGTCGGTAGCTGCAGCTGGGCAGCTTGGGAATATCCACGCCAGCCATAAAACAAGTTGAACTGGATGTTTGAAGCGTTCATCACGTGGCATCAGGGTGCTCCTGGTGGGTTCATTTGCCTTTTGCAAAAACAGAAAATTTGGCCACATGCAGCTCTAAGCCACGAGACTGCATTGCTTCCACTTCTGGCCCGTCCTCGGCACACTTGAAAGCTGCCCAACTTAATAACTGTTAATAAGCACTGGGGACCAAAGGAAGCTTTGACTCCTCTTTCGTGACTATATTAATTCTCCATCTATTGCCAGTAGAGCATCTCCTGAGTAGGAGCAAACAGAGAACACATGTATTTTAAATCCCTTACTTTCTGAAATCTCTGCTCTGCAAATTCACTACAGGAAGTTTCAAATAATGTTGAGCAGCAAAAAAAGAAAAAATTCTTAATCCCTGTTGGATGCACAGCGCAAATCTAGAGGTGTTTATGTCCTCGCTGCTACAAAATGTTTCTTCTTTTTTAAGTGCAGCCTTCCTACAGCCCTTCTGGCTGATCTGAAGTATATTGCCAGAGCACTTTGCCTCTAGCGTTCCCTCGCCCGCTCTGCCCCTCTCTGTACCCAGCAGCCAGGTAGCTGCTGCCAGCAGCGACAGCAACGCTCTCCAACCTTCTCATTCAAGTTTGTGAGTAGCTTTAAAGCTGTTTGTTTTGTCCCAGGGCTGCAGGCGCAATATTGGCTCTACGTTGCCCGAGTCTGCAGAAATTCCCTCTACGGAAAGGCTACTTCCAGACGAGGTGAAGATCAGATCCAGCTGAATATTCAGCTTACTTCATGGTGCTAGAGGATAAAATTTCTTCTTTGTATCATGAGGGAACCTGCTCATATCTGAGATAGCTAGACATTTCTCTAATGATTGGGCACACGAAAAAAAAGAAAAAAGTTTTGTACGGTGCAGTTTATTTTCTGAAAGCAAACAACTAATTGCATGTGCGATCATTCAAGAGTGTGCAATTAAAAAAAAGGAACCTAAATAACTGTTACATTCTCAACAGTATAGTCTTGTGAATAACTAGAAGGACCTATTCATTATTTGCCTCCAAATATATCTCCACTCAAATGATTCTTCTGTTTGGGGGAATCTCTATTAATAGGGACCAAGGAAAATAATGTCATCTTTGTCTCTTTCTAAGACATGTCCTTATTGTGTTTTGGACAATGGGGTCATTTATGATGATGAGGTAACTTGTTCTGAATCCTGAAAATGTAATTTCAGATGAACTGTGAGTAGTTTTACTAGTTGTTGAAATGTCTTTGCGACCTAATTTCCAATTTACAATAGGCAGCATTCTAACATTGGTGTAAACAGCAGCTTAGGCATCTGTACGCTTCCTTGAATGGAAAGGGGGGGAAAAAAAAAAAAGATTTAAAATAACATGTCATGTCTGTGAATTCTGCTCTTTTTCATACTCTGTGTCCCTGTATTCATCTTGGGAGAGCAGGGCAAGACGACCGAGTTCGCGCAGCTGAGTCACCTCAGCTGAGCAAGCTGCCGTGCGTGTGCCGAAAGCTTTGGTGCCGGCAGCGCGGGGCGATCGCCGACCTGTGCCAAGGCAGCAGGCGACGGCAACGAGCTACGCCTCAGCCAAAAGCTGCTCCGAGTACAGCAAGCAACAGCGGAAAATTCATCCTTTGGCTCTTCCGAATCCCACGGCAGCTGCTCTCCATCCATGACAAGCTGCTGCTTTCTATCCCGGGGCAGAGGCTCGTCTCTGCCCTCCCAGTTCCTCTTATTTCGGAAAAGTCAAAGATTAGGATTTACAACAGAAGCCATTATAAAGGGCTCATAAACCTCTCAGGCCTGCAGATTGTAAGCAGGTAATTAAAGTTAAGCACCTGCTTAAGTGTTTTGCTGATACGCAGTGTGCTCTACCCCGGCGTCCGTCCGTGGGGCCGCAGCTGTGGGAGGATGACTCCAGTGGTCCCGTCCTCCCGAGGAAGACACACGAGCACGCTCGGCTCCTGCGAGGGGTCCTCTGCCACGGGCAGAGGAAATAACAGGCACTGGAATGAGGCATTTCTATACCACTTTACCGGTTTCTATAGCACATTACATTTGTATAACGCTTTGGCGTGAAAATGAATCTCAACGTCCCTGACCGACCCTTGCACAGACCCGAGCCCCTTTAATTCATTAAATGGGTTTTGTCCGAAAGAAGCGGAGCGAAGCGGAGCTGTAGTTTCTCTCTCATTCAGGTGATACAGGGAGCAAAGATTCTGCATTAACATCCCCTTTTATTTGCATCTAAATGTCAGAGCAGATAAGGGAAAGATTTTTTTAATGTCAGCCGGTGTCCAAGTGTCCAAGCTTCGGCTATTCTGTTCTGATATACCTGTATTTATCAAGTTCCACTTCATGGTTTTACAATTGGGCTGGAAAAACTAACAAAACGAGGAGAGAAGGATGCAAGAGCTTGACTCAGTATGGATATTGATGTGGTTTAAGGCTCTGTTTAAACTAAGCTCGTGTAAACCATTGTGCTGATATAAGTAAGTATGTTGAAGACTGCTGCTGTCAACCGTTTTCACTGCAATTTACAGCCGCGCAGTAAATTAACCAGTGCAGCTAAACCCCTATAAACTAGGTTAAGTTTATTTCAAGGGTATTTTCACATAAAGCTGTATTGCTTTAATTATCTATTTTAAAACCACATAATTTTGTTAATCCAGTGTAACTTTTTATATGTAAAGTAGCCTTCAGAAAATTGACGGAGAGCCAAATTCTGCTCTGTCAGTATTTTTGCTTCGCTGAAGGTTTGGAGTAACTTTCTTTGCAGTTCCGTTTAAGAGCAGAATTCAGCCTCTTTCTTCTCTTCTTTGGAATGCAGAGGGAATAACTCTTGATCTCATCGATTTAGTATGATTGCACGGTCATGTGAGGAATGAGAAATAGGTTCTTATCTAGTCAATAAAATCAGATATCATCCTCCAGAGAAAAATGTCTTAGCGTTTTCTTATCAGTCTGCTTAAAAAAACCAACCGACCAAACAAAACCCAGGAAACCCACACACTGACTTCCATACGATTTTAAGATTACGGGCTTTGGGCAGGGAGGGTTTCACCTGAGCACGATACAAGTGTGTTAGGCTGGCAAACCTTTCTTTTTACACTTGTGCTCCATGAGTGAAGTTCAATCCCCTGCGCTGTATTTCCCCTTCTCCCCCCGAAAAACCTTGGACAAGAAAGTCACCACCAAGAGCAGCTCCTTGGAGTGACACCACCAGTTTGGAAGATGGAGAGGAGTTTTGCAGAGACAGCCCTGGCTGGAGAAAACCCTGATAAGAGTCTCTGGCGGGGGAGGCGTAGGTGGGCTGTTTCCGTAGCTGATGGAAATTCGGGTATTTCCACCGGTACCGTTGGAGTGACAGGGACTTTGCACCGCTTTGAGGCCTGGCCCACTTGCCTCTCATATCAGTTTTAGCTTAAAAGTGCTGGATGGCTGTCGTCATTCTATTGCACTATTTACAAAATGATTGTAATTAACTGGATGATGACTTAATAAATGTGTAAGATAAATTCTTCTTGGCTGGAAAGCAAAAATGGTTGGCAGCTTCTGCTTGCTTAAATTAAAACAAGAAGTTGCTTCGACATTACATTTCCAAACAGGCAAAAACTTGCATTGCCTTTCGGAGTGGTAAAATGAAACCATGACAATATTGTTGTTCGAGTGGGTGGTGCTGGAAATTGTTTTACTTAAAACCTCTCATTTATTTGTGCACAAAAAGCAGCCTGTTGCTTTCTTTTCAGCATGTGTGAAGGGCTATCTATGCGTGATTATTTACTAAACAAACTCAGAATATTTGCTCTCTCCACATGTGCACATATATGTATTTGGATTAATTGAGTGAATGCTTCCTCTCTAATTCTCCCTTTCGCTAACTGTTAGCTCTGCTGCATCTGCACGCATGCCAATGGGTTCGCTTTAAAAGCAGCAATGATGTGCTTAAAAAAAGCAATGCAATTATTTTAAGCATTTTCTTTCTAAAGTTTTTCTCCAGCTGTAGTTAATCTATGCCTGATTAGCCTGACCTTTCACCCTATAAGGAAGTAGTTTAGCAAAAGGGATAAGTGTGGTCACAGGAGATGTGTGTGTGTGTGTGCCTATGTATGCAATCATCATCTTTTTATTGGTGTGTGTTCAGCACTGAGAAGTTCTGATTACGAATATTTATGCACGCTTTTATCTCCGCTAAAGTTTACGGTGAGTGTTTGAAATTATGCTGGTTTTCCCCTTACAAAAGATTTTGATGAATGCAAAATCACAAGAAAAGTTCTAGTTTGTTTGGGGTTTTTTCTGAGTGTTACTAGAACACATTAAAACACACAAAATAGTCTTTGCTTTTACTTCTGAATTCATTCCTGTATTTTAAATACATCTATTTACTGGTCAGTCATTACAGAAATCTAAATCTTTGCTTGTGGTTATAAAATTAATGTAAGTTTGCACAGAATGATGCTGAAATAAAATACAGATGTGCAATGCTAACACCCAGGGAGAAGGACAGCTGGAAGGAAGATGGGTTTAGATCTCTCTGACCTAGCAGGGGGCCTGATTTTTCATTTTCTGTCCCAAGAGTACGCCTGCTATTTTACCTGTCTTAGGTCTCGTGGAGAGGAAGCTCTCATTGATTTGTGTGTTACGTGAAAAGGATTAATTAATTGTATTGTTGCTTCCTGCTACTGTTTGAGCCTACGAGGATTTGAAAATACCATGCCCTGGGTTCTGACTTGTAAGTGTTTGTACAAAACGTTTCCAAGCTCAGGGCACTCGTCCTGTTCCAGAGAGGCTGCCCAGCTGGGTTGTTCAGATCCAAATCCGGAGCTGAATTTCTGTCGTTGCTGGGTCGTAAGAGTCAGTGCTGAGATATCAGCTCACATTTAATTTGGAGCTGCTTTTCAAATGACACAAGTTACGGGAAATTGTTGGCGGAAAGATGACTCAGTTGTTATATTTGTTCCCTCCCAGTTTGACTTGAAGCGTGTGGTGCTTCGAACTCAGTGAGGGCAATTGTTGGGGGGTTTGTAACGGAATTTCATCTGGGATCTAATCAGCTGCTGCTGTGATGCCTTTATGGCACTCCCAGCTGTAATTGGTACAGCCCTTAAACAGCATCTTTTATGGGCTGTCTCTTTTGGCACTAGGTCAGGTATTTGAAAAATAAATCCAGTTTGTGACTACAGACAACCAAAGAGGTGTATTCCAAGCCAAGAGCAGTTTATTCAGATGAATGAATACGGATTATTTCTGTATTCGTAGCGTGGCAATCTTCTGCTGAGTTTCGGAAGCGTACGAGAGGTGGGAGCAGGAGTAGGTGACCCAGGAGGACTACCAGCATGCAGGGATGGAGTTAGGAAAGCCAAAGCTCTTCCAGAGTTGAATCTCGAGAGGGATGGGAAGGGGACCTGGTGCCAAAGAACATGAAAAAGGCCAAGGAGCTCAATGAATTCTTTGGCTCAGTATTTACTGATAAGATCTGCCTTCAGAAATCCCAGGTCCTGGGACCAGAGGGAAAATCCTGAGCAAGGAAGCTTTTCCCTTGGTGGAGGTGGATCAGGCTAGAGAACATGTAAACAAATCTCAGAATCACAAAACATTTGAGGTTGGAAGGGACTTCTGGAGGTCATTTGGTCCCTCTCTGAAAGATCGTGGCAAGCCGGGGAGGTTTCTGAAGGCAGCACTGCGAGTGCTGGTGTTTTCCTGTACGATAATGGACAGCTCGGATGGCTTCTTAAGCCTGTGCTCTTTTTTCTTTAAAATGTATATTTTCCTCAGTCTTGTTTCATCGACTGGGGGGGGTTTACTTCTTGGGAAGCTTGTGCAGTGTGTTTTCCTGCTCGGTTAGAAGCTGCGGATGTTGCTGTAGTACTCGGTGATAATGGGAGAATCTGTTAAAGTACGGCTCTTGTTGTCATTAGTTGATACCAACAAGTAAAACTAAGTTACGTGAATGTCCTTTACTCCGAGTGGCCCTTTTCAGTGAAATGCTTAAAATTTGCAAGTGTTATAGGCCTCGAGATATGCCTTGTGGCAGCCATGCCTTACAGATAGAAGAGCAGCCAATATTAACTTCCAACAAACTGACTTTTTTATTACTACACCCCATCTTTTACTTTTGCAATGACCTTTTCTTTTGGGAAGCACGCGTTCCTTGTCTTGACGCTGACAATGAGGAGACAAGCTCTGTACCTGCCTTTCAGGGCGCGCGTTAGTGCGTATTAGTGACTGTCACCGCAGGAAGACGACGCGTTGTGAGAATCTTGCCCAAAGCACACGAGCAAAGTTCGCATTAGGAATCTGCTTAAATTAAAGCAAAGCTCGGCACGCTCGGCAACAGTTCAAAATCCAATCTTGTGTTGTCACAAATTCTCTGTCATTAGCTTAATGTTAGCGTGAATTGTGTGTGCTGTCAGACTTCCTTTCCTCACTGTAGGGAATTTTGTATTGTTGCTCCTATTATATCGAGAGTCCCGGAGTTGAAAGCTGCTAGCAGTGGTGCTGGTACGCTACTTATTTGCCAGAATGGTAAGAGCTGCTCACAAAATAGTCTAATTTCAGCATCTGTCAAAGAAATGAGGCTGATCAACACGAGAGTTCATTTGATTGCTTTGAAAAAAAATTAAGTGCTGGCTTATGACACACAAGGCATAAATTAAATCATAAGTAGATCAAGATTACTGACAAGAAGTGATGACAGGTGTTGTGAATAAGTTGACACGGGGATACTGCCCTGTATAACAATTGTCAGTCATCGGCCAGCTTTGAGGTTCTGCCGTGGCTAATGGGGAATGGTTACTAGAAACGCATAGGAACTGTTATTAACAGTCACATTTTCAAAAAAAAAAAAATTTATGGCACAAACACTTGCTCCTTAAACAGCTGCAGATGCATCTGATACAGCAGTATTAGTCAAAGCCCTGTATAAAAAAACTGCGAGTATATTCAGTACGGTGGTTAAGAAACAGTTTCTAATAGAGGTACTGGACTGGGACTAGGAGGATCTGGCTTTGTGTTCTGACGCAGCCCTCTCCGTGACCCTGGGCAAAGCGTGTCACCTCTCTGCACATCAGCTCCCAGTACGGGATGATATTTCTGCCGTCCGTCTTGCCCGTTCAGGCTGTCAGCTCAGCGGTGCATCGCCTGACCCGTCTGTGGAGCTGCACACCTGGCACACCTCATTTCTCTGCTGTAATCCACAACATCATAAAAATACGACTAATTACTAACACTGGTGGGGAGGAAGGCACGTCCCTTGCCCCAAAGAACTTACAAACTTACGATAATGAGAATTATTGCTGCTGAGGTTAAAGCGGTACTGCGTATGCAACCGGATGATACCCATGTGCCGTTATTTAATAGATACAGACTGATGCCAAAAATACATAGATGAAATTATATCATCTCTATTGACGTGTTTGACACGTGTATCCCCTCTGCCGCGGTCTCTGCTGCAGTTCGGGATGCATACAACGAGCGCTCCCCGCCTGCAGCGCTTCACAAGGATGTTTATGGACGGAAAAATGGACGGGGGGTAAATATCTGCCAGTCAGACCCCTCTCAGCTCTCAGCATCTTTCTCCAGAGAAATGCATCATTATATTTGAACTGTGCTGTTTATGAGGTATCATTAGCATTATTCAGTTACTGACTTCAGATGTCGTCTTCTGTGGTCAGAGCAATCATTATAGGTTTATCCAAGAAGAGCTGTGACAGATGTCATAGTTGGTTACAGTCACTGTATGCCAGATTTAGCCTCCGGTTATGTACTGCTCGAGTACTTTCTCTAAAAGCATCTTGTGAGTACCCTGCAGTAGAAACAAGTGACAAGGACTTCAGATATATTTGTGACATTGAATGGACGCGGTTTTAGGATGAGATTATGATGTGGTAAGCAGGCAAACAAAGAAGCAGAAGACACTTGCACTAAGCCAGTTTCCTACCTTTTCTTAACTACGTCCTTTCGTGCAGGTGATGTACTACTAGTAGTTAAGTCCTGCAAATCTGGGGTTAAAGGTTGGGTTTTTTTTGGCCTCATGTTGCAAAACTATTACACTTGTTTAATGTGATCTTATCTGTATTTTCCTTATAGCTCAAACTGCTGTATTAAGTGTTGTGGTAAGTTGTGAAGATGAAGGAAAGAAAGAAAGGAGCAAATAAGCGTGGCTTGTTGTCACATATGGACACAGGGTCCCAACTCCATTATTAAATGTATTTGGTCTTCAGCTACAAACTATATAACTGGACACAGACCAGCCCATTGGCCTGGCCAGTATTTCAATACAGGCAATGAACTGGAAGATCCGTGTCCGGCTAACTGTAAAGACAGGATCTGGCGTTATCGCACGTACTTGAACTCAAGCAGGTTTTGTGTGTCTGCCTCATTTTTGGGGCAACTGATGGCCTTCCCAAGCCAGAAACCTCCATTTTCCCTTCCCTGTCCATGCTGGGGGGTCTCCCACATCAAACTGCGGCTTTATCGACTGGGCGAAGAACCGTGTTGTAAGTTGAGGCGTCACTGCTCGTTACGTATGGCAGTCAGGAGTTACAAGCTGGCAGCGTCGCTCGAGCGCTGTGTTCCAGGGCAGCTATCAAGCATTCGTGAAGAGGACATGTAAATACCATATGTTAAGTATGACTGATGAAAGCAAATACACAAAACCCTGGAGAACTCACTGGTGTCATCGTAACCCTCGGAAATTCTTTCCCGCCCGCTAGAGAGGGAAGTGAGAAAATGAGTGACAGATCATGGATTTCCAATTACGGCCGACACTCCGGTATTCAACTAATGCTTCTAAAGTTGTGAGAAAGGATGCAACAACGTCTACTCTCTAATGACCTGTAAGCCAGAAAATAATTGTGA
The DNA here is from genome assembly GCF_011004875.1 of Balearica regulorum gibbericeps. Classification (NCBI taxonomy): domain Eukaryota; kingdom Metazoa; phylum Chordata; class Aves; order Gruiformes; family Gruidae; genus Balearica; species Balearica regulorum. The sequence continues at coordinate 14,422,634 of NC_046199.1, read as the reverse complement.
AGAAACTCTCTTATCAAAAATAGTGCTTCCTCAGGTACCTCTGGGAAGGAAGGAGACGCAGGATATTAGCCCTCTGGCCAAATGATCCATAAGGTACTTCTCCTCCAGAATAACTGCATTCTTCTGCAAAGGCCGCTTGTCCCATTGATGCTTTCTAAGGGACACTGCCGCCATTCGCTCCTTAATTAGGAGATTAGGAGAATTCTTTGACTGAAAATTAAGCATCAGTATGGCTTATTTTTATCACTAAAAGATCACTCCAGCAACTTCCTCCAGGAAATTGCAAAGGGAAGTCATTATGTGAGGGGGGCTGGGGAGGCAAAAGCCAGCTAGATTGTGCATATGAACCCCAGATGAAATGCGTCCTAAGTCTGTGAGGGGGGCAGAAGGGGTGTTTACTAGGTCATTTACCATGTTCTTCTTTTTAAAGTTTCCTTTTCCACGATTACTTGTTGACCTTAATTGTTTCCATGCCCATGAGATAAGTCTTTGTACTTCCTACGGAGGCTTACCCGCGAGGTCTGGGGATTGCTCTTGCTAATTGCCCCGTATTCCTTCATTTCCCCTGAGTGTCTGTGGCGAGCCTATTCCCACATATGCTACCAAAATCCATTTTAATGGCGGGGGCAGCAATGCACAGCTGACAACATATGTTTAGCTGCATTCAGTACTCGCTGAAGCATGCCTATCATGTTACATAAAAGGAGAAGGTCAGTACAAAACAAACAGCTTTTTACAAGCCACGGCTTAAGGATCCCGTCCTAAAGAACGCTTACGTTTCAGAGAGAGACAAATAAGCTTGTCGTTGAGCTCCGTTCTGCATCTAGGCTTTTTTTTCCTCTTTTTTTTTTTTTTTTCCCTTCTTCTTTTTGCATACATTAGAAATGCTGTTAGTCTCCCAGGACAACCTGTGTTAAAAACATTCTCTTCTGGCAGAAATAAAGCTCTCCAGGGCCCGATCCTCGGCGTCCCTGACTCACCGGAGCAGGCTGGGGCGCAGCAGCGGGACCCCGGCCCTGCAGGCACCTGCTGCGGGAGGGCAGCGCTGGGGTCCCCGCAGGGTAAGCTTACGCAGCACCGTCTGCTGGGCTTTCAGAAGAGGTTTGTCTATGCACAGGGTAAAATAAAGAACAGCTAGGAAAGGAGGTACTTAAGGAAAACTTGGGCCAATTTCAGAGGAATTGATTATTTCCTGTTATTTATTTTAATATTTTTTTTCCCCTCCAACTGACCTGGAACCAAGGTATGAGATGACCCAGAGAAGGTTTCCCAAGGCACCAAGGGGCTCTGTTCCCGTCACCTTGCTGCCAGGAGGTGTGGCACAGGGGACGCACAGAGCTCTTCGTTGAGGGCGGGAGGAGTAAATCCAAACCTTGCTCAGCATCTCAGCTGGACACCTCTCCCAGCTGCGAATGGGTACGGCCTCAGGCTGACAGATCAAACCCAGCTGGGTTGGTGCCAGCCACAGCTCTGCCCGACGCGTCCGAGGGAGGGCAGCTGCCCGTGCGTACCCCGTGGGCTTTGAGGGTCTGCGCAGACCCCGCTCCGACGGCAGGTTGGGGGCAGATTGCACGTGGCCCTGAAAATCCGCTGGGGCAGGAAGATATTGCTTCCCAAGATCAGTTCTTGTGTAATGTAGCTCGAAACATCTGCGTGGCTTTATCTGTAAGGGCATCCTCGCATTCGGCCTTTCCACATTTTTTGGAGCCTTTACAAAACGCACCTCCCCTGGGAAGCATTGCTGATTCAGCAGATTCCTGCAGACAAGGGCTGTTTGTGGCACTGATTCATTCATTTCTGTTATTTATACCACCGTGTTAGGTGCTGTGTGAAGCAAGAGCAAAGCCCTGTTCATGCCCCAGAGGCATCTGAAGTCAAGAAGAAGGCAAGGTAGAAGCAGCGCGTGTTACACACGAGAGGGTTGAAGGTGCAGGCAGCACCGGGAGTCAGGTGGGCTGAGCCCGAATTGCGCTTCCAACTTCATATCTGAACAAAATCATAGCTTCTCCACTCGATTTCTGTGTGCAAACCCAGTTTACGCGAGGATGTGTTGTAATATTAATCCCAGGTGCCTAGAGCTGTATTTGAGGCGGTTTCCAGCCGGGGCAGCGGCAGGAGGGCTGCGGGGCGGCACGGCGGCTCCCACACCGTGCCGCACGGACCCTGTGCTACGCGGGACCGCGTTAGTGCCAGTTAGCATTGCTGAGAAGTATGTTGGTTACAGCTATTTAATGCACCCGGAAGCTCCCATCAAGAGCAAAAATATTTAAAAACCTGTGAAAAATCTGGTCCATAACTATGACTCTTAATGTGCTTTTCAGATGCTATTTGGCTCGGTCATGCCCCTGATTCCTGCCAGGTGCTGAGCTCCGCTTGCAACAGAAAGGATCTAGAGCTAGCATGGGACCTGACAAGTCTCAGGGACGTTTAGAAATGTGTATTTTCCCCACTTTGTACAAGTGCTTTTTCTGTTGTTAAATAACGGCTGATATAAATAGTATCTTTCTTGTTTAAATGGGGCATGATTTTTTCCAGATTTCCATGTGAATATTTAAATACGTGGCTCCGCCAGCTGTGGGCTGTGTGCTGCGATGCCAGGGTGCTTTAGTGATCTCAGACTGAAATCTCAGGATGCGGCAGAAGCAACGATGCCACTAAAATGGGTGCAAGTGCTCATTTGCCTGGGGGAAAGTAAACTTCTTTTAGTGAGTCTATTTTGTAGTGGGTTTTCCTCTTTTTTTTTTTTTTTTTTTTTTAATTTAGTGTAGATTTAAAAAAGCTCTTCTGCAGCCAGCTAGTTAAATTATACAAATGGTTTCAATGTTCTTTTGGGGAAAAGTTTACAGAAACAGTTCTTGGTATAGGCTAATGAAATTCCAATGCTTAGCCTTGAAATAAGCAGGGGTGAGCTTTGGACGCAGGCTGTCCTACTGCTTTGAAAGTTAAGAAAAAGCTTTGGGGGATGGGACAAGGGACTCTGACACAGCCGTTGACACCGTTTGTCTCCCTTGTTCTTCCCACTATTAATGCATTTCACCAATACTAAATTCACATTTGTTCACCTGGTAAAGGCAAAAGATCATTTATAGGGGATACCGCTGCTGCCTGTTTATACTTGGGGACAAAAGTACCGTGTTTAAGCAGTTGGTTAAGGCTGTGTAAACACACGTGACAATGCAGACGGCAGATCCACCTGTTCCGAAAAGCGTTCAACAACCACATTGACACCTTTAGTTGCTCTGAGGTGTATTAAGTGAAACCCCAGCTCAGAGGGGGGAATTTTCAGTGTCTTCAGCCAAGCCCAGGATTCGTATCACAACGTGATTTTTCCTCAAGCCCAAGGACGCAATGAGCCGGTCAGCAGAGTGCGATGTGATTTAAGCCCTTTCGTCTTCCGTGTCCCTCCACCGTGAGTTTCGGTTTGCTGATATGATGCTTTAGATGAAGATCTTTGCAGCCGGAGCTGGGTTCGGTGCTTGGCGCTGGGCTGGTTTCCGCAGCTCAGCCCGCGTTTCGGGAGCTGGCTGAGGAACCCTCCTGCTCCAACGCGATCAAAGGCCGCGGGGTTCCCTCCTGGTGCCGCGGCGATTGGGAAGCAGCATTCCTCAGCAGGTGTAAACGTCCTTCAATAGGAGAGTGTGGAGCCTTATAGCAAAATAGACATCAGTTAATCTCTCATGCCTAGATGATTCTACCGTGACGTTCTGCCAAGCAGCCCGAGGCAGTGAAAAATAAACTGCTAGCATTAGAGTATCATTATGTTTCTGATTCTCCAGAGAAGCCAATATTTGTTTGCTTTTCTCTGAAGTGTTTCATGTCACCATGTATGCTCTCTCCCCTTCTTTTCAGGGCAGGGAGAGGGGGAGGAGAAAAGCTCCGCAGCGACTGCACAGCTCCAATTTTGTGCTGCTTGGGGCTGGAGGGTTGGGGCTTTTCTTTCTGCTCTCCTTTCTTACACCTATAAAATTTGTAAAGCTTATTTGGCTACCTATTGCTGCGGCGTTTCTGAAATAGGCCGGTCTCTGCAAACAAATTTTGCAGCCCAAATTGCTCGTAAATTTGCTAGGCACAAAACCAGCCTGAAAGGGGGTCCCGGGCTGGACCCCAGGCGCTCTGGGAAGGGGGTCCTTCCCCTGTCTCCCAGGCTGTGTGCTGAAGCCCAACCGTTCCCACAAACCCGGCCGGCCCTGGCCCAGCGCAGCAGCAGGAGGGGTCGGTTCCCCGCCCTTCCCGTGGGATTCCGCACCCCCCCGGAGCCGGGATTTCAGGAGTTGGGGCTCTGGTGCCCTGACCTCCAGCGGGGGGGGGGGGGGGGGGGGGGGGGGGGGGGCAGCTCCGGCCGCTTCCCTCCTGATTTACACCCCGGGGGACAGGGCGGCTCGTTCGGCCCAGGGCCCCCGGGCAGCCGGCCCTCCCCTCTCCGCTACCTGGCAGGCTCCCCCAAAGGAAAACAATACGGTATCGTCCCTCCTTCCCCTGCCTAATTTGTTTAAGAAAACCCGAGGTGAGTGCTGCAGTTAATGAAAAGGCAGCGGCGGAGGCGTTCAGAGCCAGCGCTGCCCCTCGCCCTCCGCCCCGGGCAGGTGATGGGGGCGGCAGGGACAGCGGGGTGCTGGGGGGGCTGGGGCCGGGACAACCCCCCGGCACCCCCCCGCACCCCCCCCCCCCCCCCCGCACCCACGCAAACACCCCGCGGGCGGCCGGGAGCCTCATCCCAGCACCAGCCGGAAAATTGCATCTACCCAGGCTGCTCACAAACCTGCTGCTTGGCTTCCAGTTCGGAACAAAACCGGGGATAGGGATAGTGTGTCTGTGTGTGTGTCTCTGTGTGTGTGTGTAACCGCTAATTTGCTCATCCGTAGTAACAACTAAAACATACCAAATTATTCCCGATCCATAAGGCCGTTATGTGAGCTTCTGGGCGAAGATTTGATGGGGTTTTTTGGTTCCTTTTTTTTTTTTTTTTTTTTTAAATCTTGTAGATAGCAGTGATTCTGGAAGTGGCCATGGGTGGCTGCCATCACAGCCGTGACTTTAGAAGCGATTCTGGAACCCGGCCGTTGCCAGCAAGGCTGCGAGGACTCGCTGCGGGAAGGCGAGTGTCCATGTGAACAGCCCGTTCAAAGCCCTCTTCTCCTTCTCTTCTCTCTCCTTTACTGCTGCCTTTGCAGCTGATTTCAGCTGATAAACATCATTCTTGTGCCACTTGGGTTATTGTTACAGAGATCATAAAAGCTCCACGTAAGCGGTTGTCTCACCTAGAGATGGCTCTTCCCCTGTTGTTCCCAAGGTGAAATGTTAACTCGCTTTTCTTTGAAGACTTTCACAGATAGGCTTGCTGTCAGAATCAGCAAATTACACTGACCCAACATCCTGGAAGCCAGAGTTCATCTTAGGCATCTATCTGAAAGTTACTTTTCACTCTGGCAGATGATAAAAAACGTGCAGGAAGTAATTATGTTGCTTTTTTCCCCCTGTGTGATATCAAACGCTGAATCTCAATGTGATGTTAAAATGTGCAATGTTTCAGCTCTTCTCAGGGTTGACTGAAAAGCAGGAAGAAAATCATGGGAATTTGATCACCTATTTTCATTAGAAATTTGCAAGGAAAGAACCTCAGTTGCAATGGTAACCTGTGATATATACCCCCCCTTTTTTAAAAACTTCCGTTTTTACATACTCCTCTGAAATAAAAATATAGAAAAGGGTATCACAAAGGTCAAAGGTAGAACAAATGATCAGAAGATAAAAGATGCTACTAAAAACCCCCCCAAAAACCCAAACCACCAACCCGTTGAAAACTGCCTAGCTCTTTTTCAGCACAAAATTTTCCCTGCATTTCCTACATCAACATTTGCCTGGAGGAAGGGAAGGGAAGTGATGACAGGGCAGTGTTATGATGGGAGAAAGATGATTAGAGGTGGCATTTAAAAAATAAAAATAATGGTGAACAGTATTGTGAATAGCAATGCCAGTTTGCATGGGTTTGTAATTCCACAATTTGCAGGTTACAAGGATTTTCAATTATTTGGAATAATGTTTATAAACATTAGAAAAACATACATTTTGGGTTCTATACTGAAAATTTTTCTTCCTTCTTGATTTTTCTGCATTCTTGTTTAAAAGTTCAGCTTCTAATGAGAAATTAGCGTGTCTAGAATATATTGCAAATGGCAAATACTAAATATCTAGAATTGAGATGCAATATATACCAAGACATTTTCTCAAACTGTTCGCAAACCCCCATGAAAGAAGGTAAACATATTAAAAATGGGTCATTCTCTAGAAGGGATAGAGAATTCCTGTTTAAGATGTATTAATCTCTTTCCATAGCATCTAGGTATTTTGATTTTTTTTCTGGGGGTTATTTGGATTTATTACCCCTTTTTTTGGTTTCCGTGTTTGCACAAAGAAAATCAACACCCAAACCTTTAAAGTATTTTAACAAAAATGCATTAAAAACTGCCACTGGAGTCAGGAGATCGGTTTTATCAGCAGTTTACACCAGAGAAGGGTCTGCCTCCTCTATTTAAGCAGAGATAGGCAGAGCAGTGAACAGGGCACTCACTACCTGTATGCTGAACCCTGAGTAACTGCCTCATTTCAGTAAAAACCCCTCAAGATTTCTTGGCCTCCCTGGAAATGTTGGGTTTGCAGCACGTAGCCTGTTCAGCTCTGGCAGTTGCCTTTCATTTGCTTTTTGGAAGGGAAGATGTATGGTGAGGAAGAGCTGCCAGGATTCCCCAAATCCTTCTTTTCTCCAAAGACAACTCCAGCATATTTCTTCAGTAGTCCAAGTATCCCCGGGCTTGGTTTTGGTTTTCTCTTGGATAAAGGAGGACTTGCTGTCTGCTCTTTGCTGAAAACAGAGGCCTTGAGCAGCTCCTTGGAGGGGAAAATTAGGCATAAAGAAATCTTAAAAATAAAAATAAAAATCAGGAAAACCAATTCTTTAGTAGAAAACCCAACACATTATTGCTCACCTCATAACTGTGACCATCACACGCCTAACACCACTTTCCTTCACTTCAGACAGCTCATAAAAATGAGATGTCCTTGGAAGGCGCTGGTGTGTCGCCTCCTTCCCGCAGTGCCTTCGGGAGGGATCTGGGGATGGAGAATCCCGGATGGCACCCCCAGGCTGTCCCAGATGGGTCCCCGCTCTGCAGAGCCAAAGGCGATAGGTAACGTGGTGCCACCGGGATCTGCTACAAACATCTCATCAGCTCAGGCTGCCGCGCGGTGAGCCCTGGTGCCACCAGCCGTGCGTTACCCATCACACAGAGCGCAGGTAACTTGGTTGGTTTTTTCTTACTTAGCAATGGGAAAGCAATATGACTCCAAGGAAATTTTGGGAATATTCAGCTTGTTTTCCGTATTAAGCCATTAAACAATCTGTTCAAAGTGGTGCTAGTTAATGGCTTGTGTCTGTGAAGGGAGAGGGTGAATATCACCGAGGCAGGGAGGTTAGGAGCAAGGGCAGAGTCTTTTGTCATCACCAGGCCTTTCTGCAGGAGTTTCACAGTAGGTAAAAAATGAAATAAAATTGCATCAGGAATTAGTTTGGCTTGTAGGATGGCTCCTGACTGAAGGCTAGTTTTTGGTCCACTTTGATGTGTTGAAGAACAAGAACTTCCAGTACCGATTCTGCTTATGTACATAAATCGTGGGGGTTGGAGAGAAAGAAGAGTGACATACTGGTTCTCTTCCTTTCTGAATGTAGGCTGCAGTCCATCGTAGTGACTATAAAGTGTCTAAGACTGATAACAAATGCTCAACACTATCTAAGTGAAGAGGCCAATAAAGCCTGAAGTATTTATACACCTGTGGTTTGAATAGCTGGGTAATGAATGACAACCCTTTTTCTTACATGCATGTTTTTCTTTTTCCATGTCTAGCTCGCACTGCAGCGAGTCTAGTGCCCTTCGGATTGTTTATACCTTGTCAAACCTGTTTTAAATAAACCCTTGTGCTGCATTTTCATCTTGTCAGGGAAATTGCTGCCCTCTTCTGGTTTAACGCAATTCTCGCCCATCCGAAGGCATCTCCGAGCCAATGCCAGTTTCAGTATGATAATACGACCCAATATGAAGTTAATTAAGGCTAAACAATAGTTTCTTTAAGACTAAATCAGAAATGAGGGCAGGCAGCCCTATCTAGGACAATAGGATTGGATCCAAATGCAGTTTTAAAGACGTGTCCCGCCTCCCCTGATCAGAGTGCATTTAATGAGATTCATGCAATTTCTTTCCGAAAACAATAGCTTTAACCATTGGTTGCATAACCCAGGATATCCAGCTGAGGCCCCCCAAGTACAGAGTGTTCCACAAAAAGGAATGACTCTTCTAGCTCGACTTAAATAATTAAAACAAGATCTGGAGAAATAGCCAGCCCGGTGAGATGCCTTTTAGGGTGTCAGGGAGTGGAGGAGGCGAGAGAGCACTCCTAAGGGCAAAGTTAAATTTGTCCATTACTATCTTCTTTCTGCTGGGATGGGGCTGTGCAGCATGGATCACCGAGACCCCCTGAGAGTCCTCAGCCCCCTCTGCCTTTCGGGGCTTTCAGCACCTTGCAGGATCAGGCCCCACTGCTATAATTCAGAAAAGACCACTGTCTACGTAGAAAGTAGGTCTGGAGCATATACTCACCAAGATTAGTTTGAATTTAGACTGTGATTTGTGGCTCTCATTTTACATGAAGTTTAAAGTTTCTTGGCTGCTGGAGATACTGCTCTGAACTGAGGATCTTGTGTCCTGTGAGTGGGTGGGAACAAGGGATGGCAATACGGACACTGCTATAGACAATGCTTATTTAGGATTGTGGAAGCATTACAAAGGAAAACGTTCCTCTTGCCCCTCCAGCTACAATAGCTTCACAAAGCATTCAGAGCAACAAATGTCATTTTCCAAAAAGTTAGTACCAGCAATCTGAGAAGAGTGTGCCCTTCGAGGGATGTGTGGAGCCATACGAATGGCAAGCGCTGTATTTCAGCTAAACTAAACACTTCACGCGTAGCAAGATGCTTAAATTAGTTCCCCCCCCCCCCCCACTCCTCTTTTAAGACTAAAGTTATTTAAGTCATGCTTTGAAGATCTTGCTTTTGCATCCCATTTTGATAGCACATAGCAGCAATCCTGTTTGTCGGGTGGTTTTGAAACAAAATGCAGTCTTGTGGCAAACAAAATCTCCTGTTCCCAAGGCAGAAGTGAAGACAAATGCTAGGTTCTTCTCTGATGTCTATTTAGAGCTGCAGAGAGATACACTTTTAGTGTCTTCAGTGCTCAGAACTTGCAGATATGGTGCGTGTGAGTGGAGCTGAGGCTTGACTTTTAGCTGCTTTATTTAAAAGGCTGCATTTCCTCTAGTGCTGAGGTAGGACACAATTAAAGCTGCATTTCTGGTGCCTTTCACATTTCCTTATGGTAAGGCCAGGTCTGACTCTTCTTCCAGTAAAGCGTTTGACTGTTCAACAAACGTGATTCGGTCTGGCAGGGTTTTCCAGCATCCAGTCTTTTATAGGCATCTGCAGCAGCATTTATGCCTAAATAATTGGTTAAATAAGTAACTACAGAAGAACCACTATGAGGGATAGCACAGGAGTATCTTTATTTTGACCAGCTTTATCTGTGTTGCTGATCTGTGTGTTGCGGTGTGGATATGTGCAAAACGAACGTGCTCCCAACCCGTCCTAGTTTTGTTACACGAAGAGCGAGAGAAAGGGAAACCAGGCTGGAGCGGCCAGAACGGGATGGCCAGGCTGCTGCTTCCCTAAACACCCCCTGAGACCGGAACCCGACAGGGATTTGCCACCGTTTTGAAGCGTTTCTAACCAAACGCTGCCTGCCAGGGTGCCGAGATAAATACGGTTGAGTTTGTTTCTCACGAGCTTGCTGCAAGTCTAATTCCAGCTTTGTGGTCAAATTAAGGGATGAACAAATCCACTTGCTGCCCATGCAGGCTTCTGTAAAGACTCTTTATTCGTGATGGAGCCACCTTTTTGCACAAATCAGAGGAGAAGCACTCCCTGTAAGTTTTTCTCTAAAGGTATCCAAGCAGAGTCCAAAGCTACTTCGATGGGCGCCGTGCTGGAGGAGAAAAGCCACGGCCTGAGGGCGTGCAGGAGGTCCGTGCAGGCGCCCAGCTCCTTACTGGGGCTGGAGAACGGAGCTGGAGCTGGCGCTGGCGTCGGGGCTGCACGGTGGGACCTTTCCCCATCTGACTGCGGTCAGCCCCGTCCTGCCCAGGGACAGCTTTCACTGCCGCGCTGTCACTGCTGCTTCCAATCCACGAGCAATTTTCCATTTAAAAAGAAGAGTTGGGACAAGCATTTCAACAGCTCTATATGGTGTTGGGGATATTTCAATCTGGGCTGAAGGAGAATTGTAAAATGCTTTCCTTTTCTTAAAAATAATCTGAATTTTGGCAGAAGGTCCAGCCCAGCTGTTATTTTGTGAAGTGTCACACGCTGCCATCATCGGCTCTCCCCACCTGGATGTATTTACATCCAACCCACATTTGTTAATCATTGAAACAAGGTATGGGGGCTTAAAAAAAAACCCCAAACCCCAACAAACAGCAACACGGCTGTGCACGTTACCAGATGCCACTGTGGTGATCTCAAGCATAAGCTGTAGATTTTTATCTTTTAAATGGAGACGTCCCTTGGGCGCAGCCACTGCCCCTGTCCACAGCTATCCTTGTCACCCAGCTGTCCTCCGCGCTCGGCGCTGCGAGGCTCACGCCATACGGCCGGGTTTGCCGCGTGAGGAGTATAACAGCGGACAAGGGCAGAGATCGAGGTCGGGGGTCCTGGGGACATTGTGGTTTTAAGGGACTGGCGTCTCGGCATGCGTAGTCATCCTTCGGAAGGGCGAGACCACAGTCAAAAACAGCTAGGGCTCAAGGCCGCTGTTTGCTTTTATTTGCATTTATTGCTTGCGATTGCAGACGTTAATCTTTAGATGTTTCCAGAATTAGGGGGTAATAAGACAAGACAACAAGGAGTCTGAAGCTACCAGAGGGAGGCTGGGATACTGTGTGGCACTGCAAGACACGAACCATTTCTGGGGTTCCTGACTACGCCAGCTTGCCCCTCCGGGGACCCCCCCAAGTGGCAGCGCTCCAGACCTGAGCATTCACAGCACGCCCCCACCAAGGTTTTGACCTGTAAGCGTTCCCAGGCAGGTTACACCTGGTTCTTCACCCCTCACTCCTAATTTGAAGTATGGCCTTATCCAGCATCAGGAACTCCCCAGTTATTCCAGGGGCCCCGTGAGAACGGTCCCCATCTGGATTTGCCATTGCTCCTCACACCAGCCGTGTGTCAGAGCCCCCTCTGTGCATAGTGCCGTTAGCGCAGTGGCTGTAAAAAGGGGTGACCCCCTTTTCTGGGGTCTGCTCTCCATCCTGCATTGGCTTTGCAACGTGGTGTCCTACCTTCTCCCCGCAATCTCTCTCTGCTCTTGTGCGAGAAATTTCTCTCTGCAGATGTTTTCCTAGAGCAGCTAATTTCTACTCCATCCTCTCTCCATCTGATCAGGACAGAAAAATTATGTGTTCTTTTTTTGCCCCGTTTGTGCTTTAATAAATGTTTGTTTGGTAGAAAGTGAAGGGTGTCAACTACGTGAGTAATCTGCAGTGTTTAAATCTGTAACTGTTTAAATCTGTCTTTAAAACTTTATGGGATGTTGCCTGCAAGAAAAATAGTAATAGTAATAGCTGTATTTTGTACTTCAGTCACAAGTGGTTTGACTGTGGGGCAAAAAAATAAAACAAGAGAAGAAGATAGATTTATAGAAGAGCCGATAACATAAATACAAAGTCACCAAAGGGGTTGTAAAAGGCTCCCCAAAATACATCTTTCCAAGGATTTCTAGCATGATTTTAGGGCAGTTTAAGCGGCTGCTGCCAAATTAGGCCAGAGTGCAGAACAGTCCCAGCTGTGACAAGCTACAGCCCCAAGCGATTAGAACGTGAAACCTGTACCCAGTAACAATCCTAAGGACGGACAAAACCCGGGTACTTGTGGGAGGTGACGTCCCCCAGCGCTGCAGGTAGGCAGGTGCTCAGGACAGCCGGGGCCGCGATGCCGGGCGCTTACAGAGGTGGCCAACTCAGGGATGCCGTAAGCGAACAGCGCTGCCTCGCTGGCCGCGAGACCTGCCTGTCGTAAGGGGAGGCACAAACCTCGCGCTTGGGACGTGCTTTCACCTGTTGCTCCGTTTTACAAATCAATGTGCAGCTAGAAAAGTTAATACTGCAAATACTTTAGCAAAGCTTTCAAAATATCGAATCCCTGTTTTTTTGGAGTTCTTTGCGTGCGTGCGTTGGGTGAGGGTATGCATCTGTGCGCCTTCCGCCGTGAGTATTCACTTTGCCAGGTCAAAGATTTATTTGTGAAAGATACCTCTGTAACCTGTTGGAGGGAATAAGGAGGTGTCGGAGGGTTTCCCCGACCGGTGGTCCCCAGCTGCTCCGCAGAAAAAGGCTCTTTGTGTCCACGGAGCAGCTCGGTTTCTGCCGGGGAGTGGCGAGTGCAAAGGCAGGGCAGCTCCCTGCCCGTCAGCGAGCACCTGAGATGCAAAGGGAGGGCAGTAGCGCAATAAATCAATTCAACATACAGCCATAAATCAAACATAGTTGGAAATCAATTTTAACAATTAACAATGATTCTTTTGAAGCTGACAGCGGAGGCCCCAAAAGACAGAAGCACAAGAATAGCGAACTGTTACTCTCGAGGGCGTGACTCTTGGGAAATACGTTTTCTGCCCAGAGTGTGCATGGATGTGTGAAGTGACTTTCATGCAACATGGCAGGAATTTAGTATTTTAAAATCTGTTAAGTGCTTGGCTTTACAGTAGTCCTAAGCGTACCAAACACCGTGATTTAAACTGCAGTGCCCTACAAATCCTGAAGCGTTGGGCGCCTGTGGGGTTTCTGGGCAGTGGGGTGTTCTCCCTGCGGACGTACGTAGGGGTGTCAGGGATGAGCTATTTGCAAACTCTGGAGAGCGTGAATTGGATGTTTCTGAGAAATTTGAAAACATTAGAGGAGTAAACGTAAGTGAAAATGAAACAAGGTCGGTCCAAACTTCAAAGAGTTCAGTTTGAAATAGACACTGCGGAGTTTGGATGGTACAAGAAGGCTGCGCTGTACGTGATAATCCTCGGGGCACAGGGATGGATTAGGTGACCTCTGGAGAGTCATTCCAGCCCAGTGATTCTTTGAGAAGACAAATACACTGGAAGATGCAAATCTTATCTGAAAAGTGTAACATGAGGCCCACTTGTGGGATCCCGTAAATAATTTGGGTTTTGTACAGTTGTGGAAGAAGGTTCGGTGAATAACTGCCAGTTATTCTGGCATTTAGAGGGGATGGAAAGACAAAGGAATGGTGTGAATACTAAATGAGGTTGTTATACTTCAATATTTCCTACCTGAGCTGCAAAGCGTTCTAAAAAAATGGGTATTTTTTCAGTTGCTGCCATCTCAGAGAGAAAAAGACAATGCTTGGATGTCTCTCCTCAAGAAATCCTTCTGGACGTGGCTGTGCAAAACATTGTAGGAGATTAAAGCATAGCATTCCAGTGACTTGTTTAAACATATCTTATTATATCTCTTTGCAGCAATCCTTAAGCCCCAACCACCAAAGACTGTCTCCTCACAGCAGTGACAAATTCCGATCCCAAACAAACCACCTGGGGCACGCCGAATCACTAAACACAAATGTCAGAGGTCTATATTATTTCCAATATTCTTTGACATCGCTTATGATGTGGCCTCTGGCACATTCCCAGCAGAAGAAAGTTCAGTTATATTTCTTTCAATTAAAGAATCTGATTTAGCCACTAATCATGTCAAAGAATGTCTGGGGGAAGGGGCGAGAAAGGAAGAGGAGGACGTGAGCGAGTGGTGGTGTGTTCAGACGGGATGGCTCGGGCGATGGCTCGGGATGGCTCGTGCGATGGCTCGGGCGATGGCTCGGGATGGCTCGTGCGATGGCTCGTGCTTTCTGCAGGGAGGCACGGACACCGCGGGGTCTGGCTGGGACAAAGGCTGGTGCAAACAGAAAACTGCTATGTGTATCCAAAATATTATTGGCTTGATAAAATCATGCGAATCCTATCAGTGCACAGACTGAGGCGTACTACCATGGTGAAAATCATGCTCCCAGAACTGTTTTCAGTAAGAATGGTAGGACAGGCTTTGGGACAGAGAGAATCAGGTAACAGGGAACGGGAGCGGTTTAGTAAGCTCTATCAGCATCTGCTGCAGCATCTCACCTAAGCACGTGGTTATCTGTCCGTGCTGGAGGACCCGGTGCTGGGCATCAGGGTCTGGCAAGCAAGTAGCACCCTGCTAGATCGGGGGTGAGCCTGGCACTGCCACACCTGTCTGCATAAACCCACTTCAGGGAAAACTATCGTTTGAAAGACTAACAACATGCTGAGCCATGCCTCTTGGTGGCTCAGGACAGCTAAGATTGCTTCGCCTGTTTGAATGTGTTGCTGATCTTCAGGGAATGGTGGAAAACACAGACAGTTCCCGAACCTCAAAAAAAGTCCGAGACTGTTGTTAAGAGGATTTGCATTTGGAAAATTTTGCCAGGTTACACAAGCAGATGCAATACTTGGGATATTTCTGTGTAGGTTTTCCAAACCTTCCTTCTCCAGCATCCTCGTGGTAAGCAACATTGCTTAAGATGGGAGCAGATGGACCTTTGTACATAAACTCAGGCGAGTCTCAGGGATTTCTGATTCCGGGGTCTCCTTGGGCATTGTGGCATCCAGCGAGGCAGCAGCCAGAGTTCCACGTGCAGAATAGATGCTGTGAGGCAGAGAGCAGCTGTGGCATTTCTTATTTCTTCTCTATAGCAGTGCAGCAATATGTCTTAAAACCCACTCACAAATCACCCATACGGCCATAAGGCTGACTATATCATTTCTTAATGTTGCCCACATCTTTTTAAATGGTATAAAATCGTAGCATTTTTCAGTGTGTCTGTGGGGTGTTGTTTGGGGGTTTTTTATAATAGTTTTACACTCAGTGATCTGGCACGTTAATACCGACATTTTTCCCAGGCGTTCAGCCCTGGCCTAGCAGTGTCTCTACTGGCAATTTTAGCACTGACCATCACCAGCGGAGCAGTCTGAGCGGGACTCTCCGAGATCTCTTGTCAGAGACGTCCCGAAGCACCTTCCTGAGGGTTGCACTGATGCTCTCTGTTGGGTGCACCCAGCCAAATCCATAGCCGTGCAGCCTGGCTCCTCTCACACATGACTCCGTAGCCTCATACCTAGATATACTTTCTTTACAAAAATATTCTGGCACACGTTACTCATTAAGTCAAGCAACATTGATATGAGGAATCTGCATTGACTATATGGATTTTACAATAGTTGCATGTTTTTGAAACATCTGTTTTAAAAGCAAGAGCATTGATTGCATTTTTCTCAGTGACAGATGTGGTCTCACTTCTGGAGAGAAGTCCTCGGTGTAAGTATTAAGGTTTCTTTAGTGCCTAGACCTTAAGGTAACGTGTTGGCCAGGAATCAGTACTGTTGGTAACCTTGCACTTGAAAAGCTGACATCTCTAGGGAATGAAATATTGAGGACAGATGTATAAGCTATCGGACCATGTCTGTTTGTTGCAAATTCCGTGTCATGCTGCACATCTTACATACATTAAGGAGCAAATGGGCTCATTCCCGTGGCAGCAAACTTCACAAATCAGAACAAAAATTATTTATCATGACAGGCAGGTGGTACCACAGACAGAAATGGCTCTTGACCTCATGGAAATATGGTTGCAATGGTCTCACAGAGGCTGATTTTTTTTCTTCCTGCTGGCTTGAGAAAAATCTTCTGGTTTCAGTCAGGGAAAAATATTTTTTAAATAGTGATATGTCTCAGGCATGTGGACTTTATAACATCCTTGCTTTGTTGCATCCACTTAAGCTATGAGGTATTGAGGTACTATAAATGCTGTTTAAAACATACTCGTTATCAGAAAAACTACATCTGCCTGTGTTTGCACTAAATCTGCACCAGCAGCTATTACACTGGTGCAGCACACACCAGTTTGACTAGAACAAGGTGAGACGCTCCTGTTCCCAGAATCTCTGTGAAATCGGAGATAATTCTGTTTGGGGCAGATTTTCAAAGGCCATGTTTAACATCTCTAAAGATGCAACTGAGGGGCTGGGGAAAGGTTCAGCAGTGCCCTGCTGCCTGGCGCCTGTCTGCATTCTTCCCGGGGGAATCCTGTAGCCGGTGGCAGCGAGTTGCGGAGCAGAGGCTGAGCCCCGGATCCTGGGCTGTGCACGACGGAGAGGTGGAGGTTGTCACCTCTTCGTGTCAGTTGTGAGCGCTGCGTACCTTTCTGATGTCCCGGGTTTAAGGAAGATGAATTCCTTCACGCTGGATCAGGGCTACTCGTAGGACGCAAGAACCTTTATTTGCAGGACAGGACTGAGAAGCTCGGTGCGTTTGTCTTAGCAGTATGAATGCAGAAGGGAGACGGGTTTGTTCTCTCTCGATTTGACTGGGGAAGATAAAAGGGGGAGGGAACATATTTAAGCTAAATGACAAATGTTGGTACAAGAGCTACTGAGCAGGAACTAGGCAGGACACTGCTGGGCTGGAAATGAAGAGATTTATAGCCACCAAGGCAGGGGGGGTTACTTCCAAAAGCAGTGATGGGAGCAGGAGCAACACCTACCCCAGGGCACTGTTAGGATGTGCTGGATGAATCTGAGAGATGTGTTAGGACATTGAGACAGGAAGGAGCAGACCAGCGGGTCAGGATGTCATTCATACCACAGGACAAAGTCCTGGTAGGAATGTGTATCATTCATTCACTGCCATGCAGGTAGAATGGCTTTAACAGATACAGGAGAGTATCTCCTTCCAAGGAACACAGCATTCGGGGCTGCAGTGCCCCCCCAGGCACCCCGAGTGTGCACACCGATCCTACAGCAACCGATTCAGCCCTCGAGTCCTCGCTGGCAACCTGCGTGCGGGCCCCGACTGATGCGTTACTGCGGGGCAGAGCAGAAACACGCTGAGTGTCTGCTCTTCTCTCCCATTCCTCCTCTGCTCCTGCAATCAGGGTGGGTCTCTCACCCACCTTTTCCAGCATCACCTCACTCCTCTGAGACAAAGTGGCTCATTGCAGTTCCTGAAGAGCAGATGCTCTGTATAAATACAGAATATCATGGGAGGGGGGACACAAAAATGAAGGTTTAGGGGCGTTGATGTGCGATTTTGGATTTTTTTTGTCTGTGGATGACATATTTGCAAGCCAGGGGTGCTGCAGGGGAGGAGGGAGAGGTTCGTAAACTCGTCTGTTGTGGAATGAATACACCGCTGAACTAATGAATAGAAACAAGATGTTTTAACCACCACCTAGAGAGGTTGCTGAGTGGCCATAATCAGTGCTCCCTAGGAGGTGGCCAAAATGTCTCCTCGCTATTCATTAGGTCAGAATAGCTTTCGTTTTATAATGTGATCCTTCTTCCTGACCTCTTTTCTGTTCTTAAATGACTTCAGGACTATAAATTCCCTCCTAGAAATAGCCTTATTTATTTTACTGTCTTGTGTTTGTTATGGGCAGTTGTGATCTTTCTTTAGGAGATGTCATTTTGAATCAAAATGGAATTTAGTGGCGACATTGGTGCCCCCCAGTTTTTACACTGAAACACGCTTTGCATGCACTAAGTTTAGTTTGTTTGCAAAACGTTCCTGCTCTTTATATCCTGTCTTTGAGAAATGTTTCTGATGCATTAGAGCTGGTCGTACCAACATTTCAGGGCTAGTTTGCTGCTGGTTTAAATATCAAGGAAGTTTTCCAGATGGATCCCTAAGGCCTTGGCTACAAAACTGAGCACTACCCAGCTCCGCGGGCACAGGCGTGCTGTAGCACTCTTGGGACTGCTTTCTCCTTTTGGGCACATGGAGCCTGCGTTCCCAGCGATGGAGCAGGTGATTTCTTGTGCAGCCCTGCTCCTCGCTGAAATCCCCGGCGCTGTGAGGAGCTCGGAAAAACCTCCGTGGTTATTACGCTTCATCAGCTTCTCTAAGTACTTCGGGCAATTCCTTTTGGGACTTTTTAAAATTTGCATAATGGGTATCTTTACATCCTTGTGAAAAGCACTAGATATTTAAAATTATATTTCATCCTTAGAAGGTGCTGGAGACTTCCAGCCAAACGTCAACAGGCGGCTGGGGATGTTTGCCAGGGCAGCAAGCTCCCCGTTTCCTGCAAATCCATAGTGAACATGCACGTCCTTGTGCTCCGAGTGAATGACAAGCTGCTGTTTGGATTAAGAGCCCTTTTGGGGTTGTCCTTGGGAAGAAATTTTGGGAAATGCAGAGCCATCGCCTTGCAGTTTCGCTCTGTATAGACAGAGGAGAAATAATTCTCTGGAGACAGGTAGAGTGGGTTTCTGCACAAAACCAAACACCACGAATGAAAGAAACTATATAGCAGAAGAAACTGCGTGTGTAAAAGTCAGAGTTAAAAAGTTAATGGTAAGGTGAGGGACAGAGAGTTTAGAAAAAAGACAAAAATTTAGGTGAGGGGGGTGTGCTTATCCCAAACCCGTTTGAGTCATAGCAGAGCAGCCAACACCAAATCTGTACATTTGGAAATTCCAGAATCTGACTCCGTGAGTCGGTTCTTAGCAGCTGGCCATGGGAGACGCAGGCCTGAGCATCTTCTGAAACATTGACAGAGCTGTATGGAACCTCAGGATCCGGAGACAACAGCTGTATTGGCAGAGATAGATGTCAGGAGGGAAAAGTACAGTATCTGCTGCACTTTCAAAGACTTTATTGTAGAAAGGCTTAAAACGTTTGCATATGGACAATTGTTCACGTACACTTACTAACCGGTGAGCTGAACTGGAAGCCATATGCGCAGCTTGTCATAGTGTGTGTGTACCATTTACACACCACAGATATGTCTTCCCTTCCAACCCAAACCATTCTATGATTCTATATCTGTAGTTGTCTAGAGACCACTATGAAAACCTAAAAATCCATTGTTTTCTCCATGGTACTGAGATCCAACAGAGAATTTGCCTGCATTATAATTGTAATCATTTACGGGAACTCTGCCAAAGGCAGAGAAAAACCAGCTTTTTGAAAAATACAGGAATATGGCATAACTAAGCAATATTGATAACCTTTGCAATGGTGTGTCCTGGATATGAAGAATTAATTGGCAGGTTCAAAACCAAACCAGTGGTTTGGTTTTCTGTATTTCTCAGGAAGTTACTGAACTCAAAATAATTTTTGTTGGTTTAATGCAAGGGTAATGAATCAATGAATGAACGAATAAATAAAAGAACCAGACCAATCTGCAAACCAACAGAGATTTTATGTTTTATTTTATTCTTTGTTTATGGGGTTCATAAAAGTTCAGTTTACTTTTTACTGGGTCTGAGCTTCACACACTTCCAGCTTCAGGGCCAGATGTGGAAAGTACCTAAATGCTGTAAAAAGCAGTTTGAAAGACCGTCTGAGTCAGATGGAGCTTGAAAACCACAGAGATCTCAGAGAGACTCTTGGGAAACCTCCAGCTGAGATTCCCAGATAAACCAGGATTAACTTTGAGATGGTGTGACCCAGAAGTCGGACACTTGGATTTATAAGGTTTCCGACAAAATGTCCAAAAGTCTCTGAAGTTCTCCTAAGGTTAAGTGTGGGGGAAGAGGAATTGTGGTTGTCAAATAAATGGTAGAAGGTAATGCTTTGTTTGTAGCTTTTGAGTTCAACAAGCATGTCCGCTTTGAAGATCAGTGGTGTTCTGTCAAATCACTTAAGACTTGGTTCAGAGCCCATTTATATTAACGAGTGACTCCCTTTGACTTAGTAAACTCAGATACTTCCAATCAGTTTTGAGAGACTTGCCAGCCAGCTTTTTCCTGCTGATGTAGTAAGTGGGAACCCAATCTAGAAAACACATTTGGTGTTGGTACCTGCAGACGGGCTTTAAGCTCTACCAGGGTCACCAGAGATGTTCTCCATGCAGTGTAGGGAGCTATGCAGCTTCGAGGACAAACATTTGCATTTGGTCAGCTGAATGACTTGCTAGACTTCATTGACTGGATCGGGTGTGTATATATACGTATATAACCAAAATTATACTTCCATTTTAGCTACTGCTTAGCCCTGAAAGCTCCTGGAGTCCTCAGTAGTCTTGCTTTACTCTGCGTATCCTGCCAGGGCGTGTGAAAAATGTCTGTCACGGGGCTCAGCAGCTCAGCATCTTTTTTGCACCACAGGCATGAAATGCACATTCAGAGTTCAGAAATTCAGTGTTTTCCTCGCTTTGTTCCTAGAGAGGCATTCAGGAGCATTCTCAGAGCACAAAATGCACTCTGACGACAAAACACAGCCATCGGTTTCTTTTCCAGCACAAGCGGAGGAGTCAGTGGTGATGCAACAGCAGGGTGAGGCCAGGCAGGTAGGCTAAAGACAGATTTTGAAAGCTAAATCGAGTCAGCCAGCAGATTTTGCAGAAGTATGCAAGTGGTGTGTATGCCAGATTCTGGCTGATTACAACAAACTAGGTGAAACTGTCCTTTAATCCTTCTGAACTCAAATTCAGGGGAGAGTTACCCTCCTCTCTCTCACTGCGTTGGATTTACGTGTGCAAACACCTTTTCAAGCCTGACCTTGCATCTTCTGCCCTCTTAATTCGTGCATTTCTTCCATCTTTTTTCCAGCTCAATTTTATGTTTTTTAAAAACTGAAAATGACAGAAAGGATGGCAATCAAAATTACTTGGTAGAGCACAAATGTTGATAACCGCTTAGAAAAAATGTCCCTAGCAGATATATTTTGTTTATCTAAGAGTTAATGGAAAGCAGTGTCCAATTCCAAGTGTTGACATGATTTGTCAAGTTTGCCATTCTATATGTTTGAAGTTTCCTTTGAGGGGAACTGACCCAAAACTGTAACACTAAATAAACACCCTCTTCAAATAACCAATGGCGGTTTCCTAAATTGCCAATCAAATCCATAAATAAAGACACAAACTCTGAGTGTATTTAAGTTCATGTTTAGCAGAACAAAACTAAACAATAACATTCTTGTTAAAATGTATTTTCATTTCAAAGTCGTTTCCCCAGGAACATTCCAAATGTAAACAGTCCTAAAGGTTTCTAAATTATCTTTGCCTTTGCTTCTTGGGTGGGTGGGGGGAAAGAATGAATCCGAAGCTACATTAGAAACACTGAAGTTGGATATGAAAGTCACAGAGACACAATACTGCATATTGTCGTAATTATCACTTGTTTCTGAAAGAAAAGAAAGAAAAGACCAGTTGACTTGGGTTATGAAGACTCTAGAGTCTAAGCAGCATTTGAAGCGGTCTTATGTTGCAAAAGAAAAAGAAACATGTCTTAGCGTTTTGTTCACAGAAAATCCTACGTCATTTTGGGCAATGTTCACACCTCCCAGTTTTAGCATAGACACCCAGGACTGGCGTCTACCTTTCCTAAGTAAGTCCTCTGAGTGAAATCAAGGGAAAGAGAAATTCTGCTCCAAACTGCTCTCTGGGGTCAGGGTTAAGCAGGAAACAAAGAATGTGAAAACAAGCAGGAGAGGGAACAATTTTAAGTTAAATTTGGCTTCAAGTTCTGCCCCTCTGCCATGTCAGCCTGGTTGGGCTTCCCAGCCCAGCCATCTTTTCTCTCATGTTGCTCCCAACCCCTTCACCGGTGTGTGAAATTAAGCCTGTCTTTCACGTGCCATGATATTGCACTGTTCTTAATGTCTCTTTGAATAAGGCCACTGGGGAAAATGGAGTGTCTCAAGGCAGACATCTCCTTCTGAAATCCTTCTCCTCCTGTTGGGTTGGGTATTTTCATGGGATCCCTGGCATCAGAGCTCTTTTCTCAAGGAGGTGCTTCAAGGCCCATTGGAGTTAACAGTCTTTAACTAGCTTCAGTGAGCTTTGGAACTTATCTTTCACAGACATCCAAGTCTTATTTCAAATAGTCTTTCTCATTCAGATCATGTTCAGATGGTTGCTGGAAGATCTTGGAAATCCTACACATCGGTGTCCCTAAAAAAGGGAGTGATTTCTGTGCAAAAGGATGCTCTGTAACATGTGCAGCCACATCTCTGCATTAACTGCTGGTTCCATTTTCATTATAGCCAGCGGGGCACATTTTGGCAGTTGAAGTAAAAGGAGGTTAAAAGCCAGCAGAAATCTTTCTTGTATTGCAGTGGTCTTACATAGCTCCCGAAGATTATCTCCATCAGGTGCTTCCAGAGTTGCAGTAAGAGAACTGGAGCAGAAGCACTGGTTTAAAGTGTAAGTTTTGCCCGCAACTCTCATTATTATCCTTTCTCAATTTTCAGTCCATGCAGATTTTTTTTTTCTTCTTTTTTTTTTTTTCCCCAGAGCTAAACCAAACCCATGTCAGGAGCCTCTGCAGCGAGATGGAGGAGGGCTGGCAGCAATGCCCAGCCTGCACAGGCTGTCTCCCCTTCTCCTGGTGCAGCGGAGTGCACGGGCCTGGGAAAAACCTGCCAAACACGCTTTTTTTTTCTTCTCGGAATAGCCCCATTCAGAGCAGCAGTTTGGCCACCGCAGCGATGCCTCCCAAAGGCTACACATTCCTCCGTCTGCAACCACGGCCGAGCGCTGAGCTGAGCCTGCTTGCACCCTGACACCCACAGAGCCCACCTAAATGTAGGACAAGGTCCAGATGCAAATTCAAAGGTGGTTTAGGCTCTCTCCCAGATGAGACTTAAGCTCAGTCTCCAAGGGTGTGCAGGAAAGCCCTTCTCCCACTTTCCAGACCGCTGGTGGCCGGGAGAGGAGCTTCTGTCCCTAAACCCAGGATTGGTGTCACGGTGCTCAGGAGATGTCACTCTGGAGTTCAGAGGGTTAATTTCTCCTTTGCGTGAATCAATAGCTATCATCACATGGTTGGAGAGTCTGAAACCTCAAATCCCTGCCAAAGCGCTCTGGTTACGCACACACCTCTGTTTTGCCCTCAGGTGCAATAGGCAGTTTAGTGAGAGCGAAGATGCCAGTTTCTGTGCAGGTATTTCACATTATCACTTAGATTTGCCCCAGGGTAAAAAGGAGGAGGGAATCCTCTGTTTCAAAAGGATATTTTAGTCTATGGGGCCACTGGGAATGTGTTTTCCTGAGTGCTATCTACAGCAACAAGAAACAAAAGACTCGGGAAAGACTCAAACCAGTCTTTGTCACACACAAGGAACACCACAAAAAGCACATTTATTTTTAATCTGGTATTAAACCACAAGAATTAATCCACAATATCCAAACACTTAAGCATTTAAGTAACATTAAAGCTCACTTTTTTTATATTGTGGCTCACACACAAAAATTAAGGGTGCTAGTGAAAACAGTAGCTGGGAAAAAGCTGCCTTTTGGTATTCCTTCAGAGAAATCAGGGAGCTGATAACTTCTGCTGCAGTTTGGTTCACTTAATAAAAATTAATCAAATTTTAAATTCCCTGGAAAGTATGTTTCAGAACCACTGAAAAGCTCTGAAGTGGGTCAGGATGGGCAGACTGTATGACGAGGCATCAGTAGTTGTGAAAAAACGTAAGAAAAAAATGTGATTACTTTTTACTTTATTCTCACATTGCTTTGCATAATGAGCCTTCGTTTGAGCTTGTAAAGCGTTTAAAACGGGGGCACATGAGATATTACAGAAAGACAAACTAAGTTAGGATCTTCCCCTGCAAAAGGTGGCCAACAAGTAGGGGTGGGAGACAACCCCCCCCAAACTGGCCAGATTTTACCTCGGGGCAGGATGAGGCTCACAGGCACTACTGCCCAGCAGCCGAAAGAGTCCTGGTGCTCCAGCAGGAAAATCCCAGTGACTGGAATGGGACAGTGATAAAATGGCTTCAGGATTGGGATAAAACTAACATTGTACACGTACCTTCACATTGTAACTAAAATAGCAAACAGTTTCAAGGAAAGAGGCTTCTCTCAGGGTGATGTTTTGCTTAGATCGAAAGGAAAGTTCTGTCAGTGGAAAAGAAAGAGTTGGCAGAAAATTATGTATCACAGCAGTAAATCTTCTAAAATGTATTTTTATAGCACCTTTTATCTGATACCTAAACTCTGTGAGGCAGAACAACGACATCATTCCACAAGAGCACTCAGACTTGCAATGATTAGCCATAAATCACATTGATTCTGATTTTATATTCAAGATTGTAAATCTGGAGTAAAGTCTTTGAAGTAGGGAAGACATCCTGAATTTACACCAGGTCAGCATCTGGCCACTAGCCTAAAATGAAGCTAGGACCGTCCTATCCAAAAGTAAAATACCCTTATGATAAAGTTTTTAAAAGCAGATTCTTCCTTTTGGTACATAGCACCACTTGGTTTTGTAGTCCTTTTGAGGAGCTTAACTCTGGTTGAAAATTTGTATGCTGCAAGCCGAGATGAGGAGTCTGGATGTGAGGATGGGGAGCCACGTCGTGATACAGCTTTTCTCCAGTGTATCGATAACTTTGACTCCAGGTTTTGTTCTGAGATACCCTCTAATACCTTAGCCTTACACTGAGTAGTTTAGCTGTTGTTAAAATGTAGTTTAGCTGGTAGAAGTCTGGGCTTTGATTCAGGCATCCCATTTAGGAAAATGCCTGGATTCCTATTTTTTAAAAAAAATATTTTCAATTGTTTCCTTCCTTGCTTGGAACATAGACCTGGTCCTAAAATCTCCGTGTGATTTATTCCAGTTCCTGTATACCCCACATCTGTGCTCCTGTGCTTGGAAAATGGCACCAAAATCATTGATGTAACTCCATGGGAAACTGGGAATTACTTCATTTGTGTTTTGGTTCAGAAGAGGCTACAGGCATGGTGTGATTTCCAGGCAGGACCAGGGGGGCTGTTTGTCAATTATATCATTTTCTAGATAGTTTCACAAAGTGTGTAGTGAATGTTAAAGAGTCAGTGAGAAGCTTGAATATTGCAGAGATGATAAATCATCATGTGAAATTCAATAGGACTTGTTTCTTTAGCTGTGTGATATGTGAAAACTGTGCTAGAGGCTACATCTCTCAGAGCTGCCCATTACCTAAATTCCCTTCAGCTCAAATGTAAATCCTTTTAAGAGACTAAAGACGCTTTGAAGTTGAAGAGTAGCTCCCAATGACAAATACATATTTTTTTCTAAACGTTGTTAGTCCTTTACTTCTTCCAGCAAATCCCTTCTCCCAGGTTCTGTAAGATACAGCTTCACTATAATAAAACAAGCCTGGAGTTATTAACATTTTTGAAACTGTCGTCTCCCAATCTTTCACAACTTTGATTGCTATTGTTATTCTTACTTTGTTTTTCTTATGTCTTGTCGCCTTTAATGTTGTTGGAGGGTGTGAAAAATGAAATTTTGGGAGAGCACGTAGAGGCTGCAGAGCATCGCTGGGTGCCAGCGCACTGCCAGGCCATCAGGACCCGGTGAGGAGCTCAGCTCCCTCCTGCGCTCCTGTCCCAGAAAGTTTGCAGTCGCACCAGCTGAGGTGGGAACACTTTGTACACAAAGGTTGTTCTTTCTGTGGAAGAAAGTCTATTCCAGGTGATAATGGAAAAATCATCTGGCTTTTGGAAAGTACCAAAAATTAATTATGGAAGACTGGAGCTAGCACGTGCACGTTATCATAGAAATTTCTTGTTGGCAGAAATCTGTACTTTCAGCTAACGATGAATTCTTCTAAGAATTTTCTTTCACAATTTTTGTAAAGGAAATATATATATTTTTTTTTTCCATGGGGAAATGTAAAATTCTTTTAAAGGTTTAGCTGCATGCTTGGGTGAAAATGTTGACTTTGTTATAAAGCAGTTTTATGAAGTAGATGTTTTAAGCTGAAAAAATCCAACGGAGAACAGTTTTGAAACTGGCACTATTTTCCATGGGATTCCTCAAAACACACATAAACACAAACACGCCCTCGTGTTCCCTGTGCGGCAAGATGTGGACAAACAGTTCCCACTTGGATTAATAGGAGCTGTATGGCTAAAACCTCTGCGGAGCTTGGCCTGTCTGTTGCTGTATAGGGACAGACTTCCTAGAAGGAAAAGATCTAATACTCAGACTGTTGAGAAACCCACAGGAGCTGCCTCTGAGCACGAAGGCAGAATCACAGACTTGGTAGAAAGCAGCACGAATGCTGTAGTATTAATTTTTGTAAGTGGAGAACCTTATCTGAATGAGTTTTTGACCAGAGAACAGTAGCGCTATTTCCCCCTATTTTTTTCTCATGTTCACTTTGCTTTCTCTCAATGCGTCACCATTGGGGTTCCTTTATCTTGGGAATTGAGGGGGAAGCTCTCCAGGAGAGGAGAACAAATGAGCTCGGAGAACCCCGATCTCGGTAGCAGGGAGTTCGGGTGGCGTTGCTTGTGCTCTGCCATGTTTTGCTGTGCAAGGGTAAGGATAAGACTAGGTGGGTTGCAAACTTCAGATCTGAGCCTACCTAAATTTCAGAGCTTTTTGGCTTTTGCTAATTATTCTCTGAAAAGCCAACCTGCTCTGATCCCATTCTGGGCTTTTCCCATTTCAAGACCTCAGTTCATGTAAGCCAAGAAAGTTAGTGCTTGGACACCATTTTGCCTTAAAGGGGTATTTAAAAATCTCAAGTCATTTTTCCTTTGTGAGATGAGTTGCTAAAACCAGAAATTACAGAATTTAGGATGGGGGGTTTGTTGGGGTTTTTTTATTTTTTTATTTTTTTTTCTTCACAGGGCTGGAGGTCACCATGACTAACCAAAAAGGTATTCCCAGGTCCTGATGCTGTTTTGCAAACTGTTCTATATTAAATATCATCCCTCTAGTGAAAGCTGTCAAAACACTTTCATCTAGCCTTCACCAGTAGAAAAATCTTAGTGATGCCACATAACAAACATTATACAAATAACTGTCAGGGTTCATTAAATCTCCTTTGAAAAAAACTATTTTCTCCTGAGCTTTGAGTATTTTAATTTTCTAAGGTGTCATTTCTAAGCACTCCGGTGCTGAGTTGCTTCTGGAACTTTTAGATCTCATTTTCATGAATTTTAATGGCAGCTTTAAACTGCAGAATACTAGCGAATAATTTCCTATCTCTGTTTGTATTGTAAATCAGGCCAGCTCAGGGATGCTCTGGCTCATGAAAGGATTTAGTTTCCAAATTAATTTGGATCATTTATTTATCATGACACTTAGAAACTCTACTTTGAGAGGGCTGGACAGCACATACAACCAGAAGACTGTCCTATCCCAGAGGCAGGTCCCAGACAGCAGGTGAATAAAGACAGAAAAGTGCTAGGAAAAACTGAGACCGTATTGGTGTGCAGCATCAACAGGTACCAACTTCTTCTTTTCGATCGTATTATCTGTAAGGGTAGGACTAAATAAACCGCTATTTTACACACATTTGCATATCTAAGTATTGAAAGTATGTAGGGAAAAACCGTCTGCTCGCACCTCAAGTCTCATCTAGATGCGGAGTGTGCTAATGCAGCACACGAAGGTGTGGTTATAGCTCTGCTAAACAGCGCTTCGGGATGGGGGATGCCCGCGATGAAGGTCGGGGTAGAGATGTCGCTGCTGGTTTGCTGGCACGTGCCAGGGCTGCAGGTCATCCCTTTGCATCTCCACAGAGGCAACGACCTGGCACAGTCCTCCCGTCGTTGCCTGGGTAGTTATTACCTTTCTCTAAAATTTCCATTGTGCCAGTAAAGCTAGGAACAAAGCCAGCAACGCTTCAGATTAATTAACCCTGGCCCTGCAGGAGCAGGAGGTGGCGTGGGGGCTCTGGGGCAGCCCTGCACAGCCCCCCGCGCGGCGGGCTCGCTGCCCCTCACCTGCAGGTCGGGGCTTTCCTTGGGTGATAAGGTAAAGACCTCGCTGGACTTTGAATGCACCGACATTTGCTCTGAGAACAGATTAAAAAAAAAAAAGACACAGAAAGTTCCCAGAGATCTAAAAGCAGAAACATGTGTTGGAATATGAGTACAGGCTTTTTCTTCTTAAGTAAATTGAGCAGTAGGAGATGGGAGTTTGGGTGACCCCTTCCTCACAGTGGGTGTTACGCAGACTCCGGCTTTAAGCACTTCCTTAAGGATTGTCAGGAGACTGGGATATAATTCAGTCAAAGAGGGCAGCACAAGCAACAATGTCAAGGGAAGGATTTTATGTTTCAATTTAAGTGAATCCATTTGTTTTCTTTTTAATGGGAACAGCACTGTGACTCTGCAAGAGTTAGAAATGAGCTCAGCAACTGGAAACTGAAAAGCAGAAATCCTACTGCTCCTCGGGCTGAGGTTTGTGCGTCGCTGTTGTAATGGCTATTTTGGTGATCCGAGGGATGGCTCCAACTAGCCCTGCCTTGCCATCACTGTACCTGAGCAGATCACTTTAAATCCATCATCCATAGATTGCCCATCCCTAAAACAGGGTCTGGTACTCTTGCCCACACATTTGAGATGTCTTGGGGCACATAAAGATGTACACGTTTTTAGTCAGAATGCAATGTCAAGACGCTTCCATGCTATGGACTTTGCACGGTAAACTTTCTAAAGGTGGCCACGTGAAGTGAGCTGAGAGGCAAGAGCGGAGCGAGCCGGAGGGTGCCGCATCTTTACTTCGTGGTCCTGCGCTGTCTCGGCAGCAGCCAAAGCCATGCTGGTTCACGGCTCGCTCACCTCTCCTGCCAGGTGTTTACAGGCTGGGTACCAACCGCAGCTTTGGTAGCTACTCACGTCCACCTAGAAACTTTACAACTAAACCTCATGGCCAAAGGGGTCTGCAAAGCTCCAGGTTTAAACTGGAGTAACTCGAGGAGCCCTGGTTTCACATGAGAGTTTATATGCTGTTAGACTTTTTGCTTTTCCTCTCCACAGATTTCTGGAGTTTTGCATTTTAGAAAGAGTGGTGCTCCTTTTATTCCAAGACATATACAGTTTCATTGTTTTCCTGTTCAGTCTCTGTATCCTGTGGTGGCAAAACTTGGAGAGCCAGCTAACCAAGCTGGGAGAGTTTTCCAGAGTACTGTCGAGTGGATGATTTATGTCCATTACAAAAATAACTGGGTTTCTAAGTATCCATCTTGTGGGGCAGTCTTAGCTCAGCGTAACATTTTCATCATGAATAACCAATTAAAAAACTCAACTTGCAAAGCTGTGTTAAAACACCCGTTTGGGGAAACTGCAGGCACTCGCACTGTAGTGGATCTGCTGGCAAAATACGCTCAAAAAATGAACTTTACAATATGTTTCAGAAAGTTATATATTTTTACACATTCTAAAAGCTATATCCTTTATTATCTGAACCTGTTTCAATGTTTGATTTGACTCCAAATTCCTAGCAGAGGTGCCGGTGCTATTTCACATTTGTCCTGGCTGTCTCAAAACAAAGCTGTCTGGAATTGGGTCCAGGGCCCCAGATCTGTCCGCGCTGCCGCAGCCCTCCGACCACGTGAGGACGGAGCGAATGTGACCTTTCTCAAGTGCTTCGATGCGAATCTGTGGGACAGGAAAGTCCCTCCCTGTGTAAGTGAAGGGATTGGATTTGACACCTGCCCACTGAAGTACAGGCTTTTGCGAACCGGCAGAGAGCATTTCCAGTTTGCTTTGAAGAGGCTAATGTACTTCAGCTGTTCAACGCCTATAGAAGTCAGGCCATTTCTTTTGGTGCTTCAATAGATGTAGGTTTTTAAGGTCAAAAACCAGCGTGGATTTCAGTAAGGAAGATTTTCCTTAAAAACTCTATGGCTGCGAACGTGTGATTTAATTCAAAACTCAAAGACTAGAAGTACAAGTCATGGGACCAGTTTCTCTTTTGACAGATACTTGGCCTTTACCAATCCTCCTGCCCGTCCTACCCATGCTACGGAGGCAAGATGTGTCCCGGTGGGAATTTTGGAAGCGTGGCACCGTTCCCCTCCCCGTGACAGCACGTGGGCGGTGGGGCAGGTTGGCCCCAGCGCCTCGCTGGGACTTGCTCACGTGTCTCTCCACACAGAGTCCTCTGGGCAAAGTCTTGCTTCCAAAAAGCCCTGAAAAACCTCTTTTTTGCGTAAATCTGTAATTCCTGTTACTGAGAGACTCAGGAGTTTAAATAAAGCCCAGAATCACATGGAGTGTTCCAGTCAACGCATTTTTGGTTTTCCTTTTTAAAACATCCTTAAAAACATTCTGCAGTCAGCTGTGCGGCAGCCAGCAGCCATTGCTTCCTTCCACATCAGAACATGTAGGAGCATCTATTTTAGTTGGGAGAAAACAAAAAAATCACACTAACTTGATTTTCCCTTTGATCCCTCATATTTCCTACATGCTTTCCTCTCTGTTTATAGCATCTGACATAATTCCTTTGGTCAGATTTTATGCCTGAAGTCATTTAGGCCAATTTTAGCTTCTTTTTTTTTTTGCAGGGCTTTGACATCTCAAGCAACTTAATCTAGGTCAGTAAACTACCTGCTGTTGAAAGGAATTTTCTTGAGTAATGTTTTGATGTCAGAAGGGCCTTCCTTGGCATGCGCGGGTCGGAGGTCACCAAGAGCATACAGTACGGAAAGGGCAAGCCACTACTTGTTAAATATTCGTCAAAAAGCAGTCTGCAATGATATGCAGACATATTTTAAATCCTTTTAAATGAAGGGCTTTGTGATTTTTAAATGGCTGAAGTGATGTAGTGTAAAAATTCCAGCAATGTTTTCTTTGGGGAAGAATGCGCATATGAAATGCTCGGGTTTGGGATCACACTGCAGAAGTAGCAATTACGCTGGTTTCAAATACTTCCCAGACCAAATCTAATTGCTGAGTTTACAACTGGGTGAGCCCAGTGGGCTCACTCGTGAGAACAACCACAGGATTTGGCCTGTGGGTTGCAACGAACCATTGGTAGCTCATAGCAGGAGCAAACCTGATGTAGTTCATATCGACCTTGCTGACTTTGCATCGAGTTCATAGTTTCCAGTTTCTGCTTTTTTACTACTGTAAGGTGTATTTTTGAGGACCTTCATCATAACCCTCAAGAACTAGACCGTTCCTGGCCAGCAAAGGGCCACAGAGCAGTTCTCCCTCTGGCTTTTCCTGGCTGTGTCTCTTGCAAACGCCTAACGAAGGCGCTGGGGCCAGGTAATTAGCTCTGTAGCCAAGGCAGAAATAACAGCTGCTGTGACTGGGAGAAAACTGAAGAAAAATACAAGTTGTTGCATGAGCACCAGAACTAACTAAGATTTTTTTTCTGGGTTCATATTTCATGATTGGTTTAATTTTGTATCTGCAAAGGTGAAGCTTTTCCTGTTGTTGGGTTCAGGCATTTGCAGGGACGTCTCTCCTGTGCCTACCCACCTGTTTTCACAAAACCTGGAGGAATTTAAATGACTATTTATCTGACCTTCTGTCAGATTTGATTAAGAGGGGTTCAAACATCACTGAGGTGGGTCACAGATATAAAGGCAAAAACTCAGCAAAATGTATAATTGCTCTTCATTTCCAAATGACAAAAAAAAAGGGGGGGGGGTGTTTGCCCAGTCTTTTCCCTAAATTTTTAGAAAAAATATTGTGAATTACATTTATCTGTTTCTTCAGTCATTTCAAAAGCAGCAGCACAAGCCAATATTTCAGCACTGGTTCAGAACATCCTCTGAAAAATCTAATTTGAATGACATTACTGGAAACTAAAGTGATTGTGTATGTGCTTATTTAGCTCATCACTGAGTAGTCTATCAGCAGTACACTAACAAGTAGTGATATTTTTGCCCTTTTAAATTGACTTGCCTTAATTTGTTACATTTGGTTAGCTGGTTTCTAGTGGATTAAAGTATGACACAATGGTTCTGAAATTATGCTCTGCAGAGCATTTTTTGGTGGGCTTGATCGAACCCATGGTCATGAGATGCTGTTTTCCTTCATTTCCAGTTGAGAAGTTGTATTATGAGACTCTAAAAATATATTCACATGTTTTCATTAAATTGTTTCTCCATGGTAGCAATTGTTATAGTTGCTGCATTCATGTCTTTGATCGCTATTGGGAGGATTGGTGGCTTTCAAGATTGGAAATGGATGAAGACCGGAGCCAATCCAAGTATGTGTTTGCATGAGGGATGTATTTCTTGTGCGGGAGAAAGAAATCTATTCACATGTGTATTAAGGGGAACTCGCCTCACAAATTGTTTTCGCCTTTTCTTCCTTCTGTGAACGTTTAAAGTAGAAAGATTTACTTAATTAATTTATTTTTAAACTTATGAAAATGAAAGGTGTGGGATTTGTCTCTGGGAAGGTCTTACACATATGCATAAAATGTTTTGGTAGGCAAAGAATAACTTAAATTGTGACCGTTGCATTTTAGCAAAGATCTCTTTCATTCAAACATTTCTTCAGGCATCTGAGTTATATAGGAGGTTGCCAAAACAAAGCTTTGAACACCCAGAGTGAAACACCTTTCCTTCTGCTTGCTCAGCTTTCCTCTTCTAAGATTATGAGAGGTCACCGTTCAGTCAGTTTTTCAGTTACCATTGTCTTTCAAGCTAGACAGGATCAAAAATCTAATAAAAGAAACTAAGAAAAAAGCACATTAAATAAATATACACATATATAAATACAGAAATATTTTGTGACACGATTTAAATAGAAAGCATAAAATAGGTGATCTTTTCTT
This sequence comes from Balearica regulorum gibbericeps, assembly GCF_011004875.1. Lineage (NCBI taxonomy): Eukaryota > Metazoa > Chordata > Aves > Gruiformes > Gruidae > Balearica > Balearica regulorum. Next base: position 14,389,983 of record NC_046199.1, on the reverse strand, counting down.
TCCCACTGCCTCTTTCAGAGTTCAATTTTAAGATATAAATTCGATCCTGAAGATGTCTCAAAAGTGCTCTTTTAACTAGGACTGGTCAAAAACTGATTTCTTTACCCTGAAACTTTTCTGAGAAATCTTAAAAAAATTCCCACGCCAAATAGCCTGAAAAATTCAAGCTCTAGCCCCCAAAATGATGTATCTGAGAACAGAACATAAACCCATGAAATGGAGGTAAATGGAAATATCTTCATGCATAAATGTTTTCAGTCAAGTCATTTTTAATAGTATAGTTCAATTAAATACCTAAATGAGAAAGACTTTAATCTGAGATTTGAAACAGAGATTTTTCATTTTACACTAAGTGCAAGAACTCCCCACTTACAGCTTCACAATGTATTTTTGATGGTCGCTGGTGTTTCCTGGAGATGGTCACCTGAGCTGAAATCTTTGCCAACCAAGGAAAAAGCACAATTCTCTAGGATTCATTTCTTAGCTCTGTTCTTTTCTGAGGGTTAAAAGTCAACCTTCCTCCTCCTTACAGCTATAAACGTTACAGTCCACATGAACAGAAATCTATTTGAAAGTGGCTGAATAAAGTCAAGAAGGTAAATTAGAATCATCTGCTTTCCAAAGCCTTTCTTGTCTCCATAAAACAATGCCCTCTCCTGCCTCCCAGGCTGTGACTAATTCTCTGACAGTCCTTTCGTTCCAAGTAAAACTCTCATGTAGGCTGACCATATTTTAATGAACAAATGCAGTGAAGATTGACTTTACAGGATTTTTCTCCCCCCCTCGTTACGGCAGTGGCGGTAAGCGCACAAGGGGCAGAAAGTGGAGAACACTAGCCTCAGTGTAGATGTTGAAGGATGCTCGGAGGTTTGTTTCTTTTTTTACTGCTGTGTGATTTTGGCGTAGCTGTGGGTCATGGCATGTATACAGTTAATTGGGGTTCGTAATGAGGAATGTTTAGTACCAGCATAGATGTCAGGGGCCTCTGTGAGGAAGCATATGCTGAGGATGGTCCTTGGAAAGCCATCATGTCCCTGCTCTGGGGAGAAGCGAGATGATGGGACTAGCTCCAGAAGGCTGTAAATGGAGGGTTGGGGGTCTGACCAGGAGTGTCCCCAGAAGGCTGCAGGTCTGCCCTGGGAGGGACACAGAAAACTAGTAGGTTTTCTGAGCTGCCTGCAGCTCAAAATCAGATGAATTTCTTACCTGGTTGGAACAGCCGGGTCAGAGGAAAGGGTTAAAAGGAGGACAGTGTGGTCAAACCTCCAAAGAACCTATGTCATTTAAATCCTTGTCATGAAAAGTTTGGTATCTTTTCATAGTTTAACAGTGAGCTTCACTTAGAAGTTTGAAAGCGCTAATCTCCCTTTGGAAGTGCACATCAGGCACTGTCAGACCTTCTCCCTGACAGTTTTTAGAGGGAAACCAGCTCTATGACACTCGAACCGGTTGGTGAAAGGGAAGCAACATTTATTTCAAAGAAGTGAGGCATGTTGGGGAACTCAAATTCTCACAGATTTGACACCTTTTTAGGCTGATTTAGCCCAAAGTAACTGAACCTGCTTTTCTAGTGACTCCACTTGCAGCCCTGAGACCAATTTGCCTTCTGAAAATTAGGGAATCCCTTAAATCATTGGTGGTCATGAAGACTATGTCTTCCATATGACATCCTTTACCATTGAAAATCACAAGCCAATTGTAAATTGAATAAATCCAGAGTAGCTCTTTTGGTTTCAGCAGTTACCTAAAATTGTGTCAGAATGAAAAGGACCGAAAAAGGCCACCTCAATATTTTTTTATTTTTTTTTTTTTAGCCTTCTTTTTGTAGATAGGAGATCTTATTCATTTGAGACCCCTTTGGCCAACCCAACTGGGTCATGCAGTGCTTGGTAGCTTAATTGCTGGGGCACTTTATAGGGAACTAGAAGGAAAACCCTAGTTTTTTCTTCTTTCAGACATCAGTGGCTGGTGTGACACTGAGCAGACATAGTAAGGAATCTGTATTTGGCCAATTTTGCTGGTTCCCTTGCTGCAGGGGGAGCTGGCTGGGGATCCTCCATGCCAACCCCTGCTGCAAGCTACAAAACCATCAGCGCGGAGGTCGTCATGGCAAAGGATGGAGCCGGGAGGCTGTGCGCCGCATGCTGGGGTGACCATGGGTGCGCCTGGCATGCTCGGTGCGCTCACAACTTTTTAGCAATGGTGCGAAACAATGGGGATCTGCTGACCTGATGTGTCAGTAATGCGAAATTCGTGTTGCTAAATGCTGCCTAATAGCTGGGGTAATAAAAACCGAAGCGTGGATCACACGGGGAGTTCCCTGCCGACAGGCGCCTCTTGAAGCCAGCAGTGCCTCGGAGTGAGCAAAGCGAGCAGCCGGGCTGGGCGTTTGGTTTCCTCTCAGAGCTGGTTGTTTCCTGCTGTCGCTTGACCAGCAATCCTCTGACCAGTCTCCGAAGCTGTGTCCGTGTGCTCGGAATCACTGCGGCCAGCCCAGGTTTCTTTCTCTTGCTCCCTTTAAAAAAAAATAGGACTTTTCTTTAGCTGGTAGTTTCTAGGCTGTGAGACTCCACACACTTTTGTAAGGACAAAGAGCTGCTTCTGCAGCCACATCTGGTCTCCGAAACCAGGGCTCCTCTGCAGTAACTCCGCATTGTTTCCCTGTCGGCTGGTGGGGACAGAGCTGGGAACAATGGGTGCGATGGAGCAGCATTTCAGGAAAATATAGATCCTGCTTATGCGGGCAAAAAGCACAATTTTGCTGCCTGGAAAACTTAGATGGTTGAAGCTGCAAGCAGAATTCAAGTGATTTTAAAAGTCTATGGAAATTTAAGAGGGATTTCAACCAACTCAGGCTAATGCCTCTGATCTTCAATTGAAAGTGCCTGGTTTATTTGCTGGGAACAGGATCCAAGATCTCTTGCATGAAGAAAATGTCATGGGGGGGGATGAAAGGAAGTAAAATCTGAAATTTTCATATAATCTTATATCATTAGAAATCCCCATGGAGACAATTTTTCCAGTACTAATGACATTTGCATGTAAGCAGTGATCCTACAGTACTTTTTTTTTTCTCATAGTTGTTGCTTGGGCTGATTCTTGTTTGTTAGCTCGGGTATATCAAAGATGAGAGAAGTGTCTTCCACTCCCCCATACACGTTGTTTTCTTGTTCACTAGCAAACCTCTCAAGCTTTGTGCTCGTTTGTTTTTATTAGCTATTTGCTCTTGTATCTCTTAGTGCCTTAAAACTATGCAGGCTAAAGGTCTAAACACTCAGAATGGTTTAAGCATCCTTAATTTGGTGGTTGTTTTATTGCAACTTCAGTTGTGAGAGCATTGCAGGAGCAAACGTGTTGGCAGCCCATGGAACCTGTGAGGCAGTACCGTGTAATGTCAGCACTGCTGTTGGCTGTGCAAAGCCAAATGGCTTCTTCAATAACATTTCTGACAAGAAAAATCACTGACACAAACGTAGTCGATATGCTTCGAATTTAACATCTTGTCCCTTGGACGTAGTGCCTGAGGCTTAGAACACAAACAAATCAGCCCTTCATGAGGAGATGCTTATGTGCTAAATCCTTCTTTTCCTTGGCTTTGACAAACATCAACAAACATCTTGGCAATAAAGTGCAAGAGATTACATGTTATATATGGGCGGCAAGCATCTAATGCAGCGGAGGGAGGGACCGTATCTGCTCCTGATGAAAGCAGAACGCTAAGTATTATGCCATTAGTCATGTGAAATGCACCCAGCACCGGCCTCATGGTCAAAACTAATGCTAATGCTCAGGGGTGTCTTGAAAGCACAAACCTCAGTGGGTGTGTAAACTGGTGGGTAGATGTCATACCTTGACTGGGCCTTCTTCCAAGAGATGATCTGCTTGTTTCAGTACTCCGTTGCTGCCCTCTTCTCTTGTTCCCAGCCGTTCATGACTCAGGCAGATAAAATACTGGTTGAAAAGGGCAAACGCTTAACTAAAAAAAAAAATTAGTTAACTGAAAATAATGTCATATTTTTACATTCTGCAATTGTCTTTGTAGGGACAGTAATTGCTGTTTATTTTAGTGGCTAATGTACATGTTTAGAGTGATTTTTTTTTTTTCTCACATTACAAGTAGGACATCACTTACACTTAAGTTGCTTGTCTTACTTTTCAGACCAATAAAACTCCCACAGATGAAAGCTTGTCTCACGTAAAAGAACTGTTGAAAAAGTGTTTCTATGGACATAAAATCTGACATGATGATAATCTGAAACTGCTCACTCCCCAAGGATGACAAAACTCCAGCAACTTCAAAGCAAAGAAAGAATTGCCAGAGGGGAAATTGTAATTAAAATTAGATAACCTGTATGAAAAGCATCCAATTTGTAGTCTATAAAAGCATTTTAGAACCACAGTTCTTCAGCCCCAGGACCATAGCTGTAATAATTATCTCAAGACTTTCACAGTGGAATCAAAACATGTTAATTTGTTAATGAGTCAGTATGTAGCAGTAAGGAAAAGAAGTTAACAAGGGAATACAAACATAAAGACTGCATTTCTATTTTTAAGCAAATGCCCTGTCTAAGTTGGAGCTTTGGTTCCTGTGAAAGTGCCCCATCCCTTCCTGAGAAAGTGGTTTTGAACTGACTGAATTGGCCTTTTCCACACTTGATCTTAGCCAAAAGGCCAAGAGGTGCGTCGCCGCGCCTCTCAGATGCTGCGGTTTCATCTCACGCCGTTTCTGCAGGAATACGGGGCTTCTGCCATACCTGCGCCTGGCCGGGGGCAGGGATCGCCCCACACACCTCCCCTCCCCGCTGGGATCCCTCCAGCCATCCGTGAGCCCCACCGCCACACACCTTGCGAGTGATAAAGTATGTGAAATAAGCAAAGCAACCTCTTTTGGCTGTCCTCCGAGGTGAGTAAAGGTCTCGTGTGTCTTAACTACCTGCCTGGAGAGGGGAGGCAGTTGCTGGACTAAGGGTCACATCAAGTGCTTCTGGCCTGAGAATCTGTGAGATCCCAAAAAGCAAAGAGCGATCTTGCACCCAGCTGAGAAGGTAGATTTCTTATTGCTTCCCCACTTCCCAGCAGAGCTTTCCATCCACCCTCCGGTTTGCAGCAGCTGATCCATAAACCTGGCGCTTCTCCTTAGTGACTGTACTGCTAGTGGCTGCTCTCCCAGCGGGGCAGGGACGGACGCTTCCCTGGTACTGTGCCAGCACAGAGCAGCAAAAATATTTCCACCTAACTATTCTATGCCTCAGATTAGGAGAGGATTAAGGACTTCTTTCAGAGTTTGGGTTGTTGGGGGGTTGGAGGGCAGAAGTACAATGAGGAGAGAGAGGCATGGAAAGGCAAGCCCAAAGAGAAATAAGAAAAGGAAGGAGAAAAGGGGGCAAGAGAGATGGGAAGATGAAGAGGTGGAAGCAGAAAAACTAAATGAGGAGGGAAAGTAAGGTACTGGAGAAGTCAGAAAAACCATTCTATTTACATAGATTGGGACTTCTTAATACAAAAGAACTTCAACTCAGGTCAAATAAATCTTAATCCTTTCTCCCTGGTGCTACAGCAGGCACATTTAATGTAAGAAGAGTTTAAGGCCTGACGATATCAATACTACCGAGTAGTGCAGAACTCAGGGAAGTTTTAAGGCCAAAACAGCCCTTTCCATCGCTCGGCTGCCGAGTGTGCCATCGCTAGATCTGGGAAAACCCTGATTGAATTTCCGTAAGAAGAATGTCTCCTCAGCTGTCGTGTTACCTACAGCATTGGTAGCCCCAAGGAAACCCTGCGGTGTGATGGCAGGAAGGCTTACCTGGAAATAAGGGACTCTGGGAGAACAAGTTGATCTGTCAATGCCCAGAAGCATCTGAGTCCCTTTCACACTATTTGTTGCCAAGCCCTTTCTCTTTTCTGTGGTCAGTAAAATTTGAGATCTAAAGGTGCATCCAAAACTACCTGCATCTCACTCGTCTTTGCTCTTTCCAAGTCCGTCCTTTAGATCAAATCCTGTTTGCTGCTCTGTCCTCATTGAGCAGCTTGTAATTTTGGTTTCTGAATGAGCCACAGAGAACAGTGTCTAGTGTTCACACACAAAAGTGTGTACTACATCACTGCAAGTGAAAGCAGCGTAGGCACGTGAAAGCGTGGGGTGAGTAGTGATCTTCTGGGTCTGAATCTCATAATGAGCCAGGGCAGACTTCTCTCTGACCTAGGATTTAAAAAAAATAAAGAAGACCAATGTACTAGGTTACTTCCCAAGTGAGCCATTTCGTTACCTTTGGCAACTTCACAATATGATAATAATCAGGAGGTCTAGATTTGATCCTTTCCAGTTAAGAAGATAGGGAGGAAGTAAGTGTTTTCTCTGCCTCCCTCCATGTGACTCGGTAATCCAATGTGTTCTACCTGACCAAGGGGAAAAGCTGCACATCTTCCTAAATGCTCTTACGCATGGCCTATGCTAACAAGCATTTATAATGTTAAAATATTCATTATATCATTTTTGCTTGAGGCAAAAATATTCCGGTGATCTGATCTAAATGCATGGAGTTATCTCATGCTGGTCTCTATTTATGGGAGCAGTGACTCCAGGTACTGCTATTATTAGCGCTGTTACGAATGCTATTTGTGCTCTGTTGCAACACTTTTCATCTAATCTAACATCCCAAGGCACTTTATGAAAAAAAGTTGTTCCATATCAGTAGTGCCAGATGGAAGTAAATATTCTTCCAGCCAGGGTTTTACCTGGGAACTGCAGGCTGCTGGCTACCGCACGGGCCCAGAACTCAGCAGATCTGGATCCCGGGTTTAGTTTTTGTAAAGGCTTTCTGTGTTGGAAGAAAGGTTGTCCAAGGGTTAAAACCTTGGAAAAATAGGGAGATGGCGAAGCAAAGGAGTCAACTGCCAGGTTCTTTAACTTACCGAATCTTTTTCTGTAAGGAAAATGCGTTGTGCCTTCCACGAGCTACCCCCCACGTTGTCCGACTGTGGGCGATTCAAACCAGAATCGGGGCACTCGGGTGGAGCAGAAGAGCTTTTTGAACTCGCTGCTGGATATGCAGCCCCAGCACAGCAGCCTTTGGTTATCTGGTAGCCCAAAGAGGCTCAGGAGAAATGCTGGAGCCCCACGAGTCATGGCCAGACACAGGCTGGTGAGTTCCTGTTGTCCCTGGTCCAACTGGGGCACCATGGATGGCTGGATCCCAGCTCCACGCCAGACCTTGACCTGAACGTCCATGCATGCTGCTTTCCAAAAAAAAGGCAATATAGACGTGTGCTCCAGACAGAAGGTCAGGGTGGGGACCCCACTCATTTCAAATGGAAACAACAGAATCGTATCTGTGTGTCTAGTTGTTACAGATTTACTCGCACAGCAGGATGGGAGATAGAAATAGGGACTTTTCAAGGATTCTGCCTTCTGGAAGATTTTCATCTATCAAGTCCTCCCCCAATGACACACACTAGCTGGCATGACTTTGATGAACAAGGGAAAAAGCCATGCAGCACCACTGTCAGTGCATAAATTGCTGAGGAGCCATGAGAACAGAGGCCATCAAGTGAGTCTCCCACACAGTAAATGCCATGGATAAATACCATCAATTATCACAGTGTGTGCCAGAAAGTTACATATCCTGGTGAAGACTTTCATTCAGGAAATAGGGACACCAATGCATACCTGCTTCAAAGAGGGTGATTTTAATTATGCCTAAGCAGGGACAAATATGTCTCCTTCGTTTATTATTTGTTGTTCTGCTCTGGCCTGGAAAGAGGTATTCCACTGGGCTTTATTATCAGCCTTCCCGCTGCTCCACGTGAAATGTGGAGGGTCGTACCAATCCCCTGAATCATTCACTCAGCAGCATTGTTTGGGTTTGGTTTAGGATGTTTCTCAAATTCAAGTTGAGGCTGGTTTGATGTTTCGCTCTTCAAAGTTATTCACCACCCAGCCCTTTTGTGGCTCCATTGAGTTCAGAAGTTGGCGCTGGAGCCATGTGCTGTATCTGAGCTTTCACAATAGCAGCCAAACAAATTAATCTTTTCCAAAGATGCAACGTGGAAGACTATTGCGCCTTCTATTTTTATGGCAGTGTTTTTGCTTTATTTCACACTCAGACTCGAGGCTTCAGTCTGTGCCATTTCCTTGCCTTGAATATGAGTAACTCCTTACATGCTAAAGCTACTGTAGTAACTCCTAACTGCGGTCCCATAAACGAGGGCAATACGCCTGTCTAGGATTTTCTGTGCTGACCTGCAGCCTTACCAGCATTCTCATTTCACGGTACCTTTCAGTTGAACATCAGACTGTAGGTTCCTGTTAAAATAATTAACTAAAATAATAGAAACATGGAGCTGTCTCACGTCCCAGACCGTCGGTGCCAGCTGATCTGTGTTACACAGCATTAAGTGATTGGACCGTTGGAATTAGCAGCGATAAAGAGCATTGAGCTCTTTTATGGCTTCGTCCGTTTGCGAACGCTCATTAACCAACCACACAAACTTTCCCAGCTGAACAAAAAGGTAAATGGCATTATATCTTCTTTACACTTAGTTACATAGCTGAACTACACGCAAATCCAAGGAATACTTCCTCTGGGCTCTCCCCACTATAATTGTAGCAGACGCTCCCTGCTACCTCTAAGCACAAAACACAGACCCAGGATTCACTGCTACCTGGCAGTAACATTTCCTCCCTCACAAGCCAGGGTCAGCTCCGGCCCCAAACAATTGCTGCACAAGTATTTACCCAAGTGCTTACATTCGTATTTGCAGTGGGCGTGCAGGAGAACACAAGTGTTGGGTGAATCTTTCTCATTCCACTAAGCAAGAACAAAAAACATTTTCCCTTTTCTTAGCCATGGCAGGACTCCCAATTTAAAATTACGTGCTAGCCGTATCTTGTAACTAACGCATGATGCAGCTCGAGTCCAGTGTCGGCTGAAGGCAAGATACTGCTGCAGTGGACTCCAAAGCCTCTTGCATTGCCTGTGGGCCACGGTGCTGCCTCGGGAGAGCTAAATAAAGTCACTTTAACAGTGGGTTTGCTCGTGGCCTGGACAATGTGGAGCACCATGGGTGCCCACTCCACAGCAGGTCATCCCTGCAACGGGGATGTGAAAAAGGAGGAGGCAGTGTACCGCCAGAAAAGATCTATCGGTCCCCAGGGCTGCCCAGCGGGACTGCTGCCAGCAATCCCCGCAGCTCTCCAGGTGGGCATCCCCCCCAAAACAGCACCAGAGCCCACCTCAACCTTTCCACTCTGGACCCACCACCTCCCAAAGGTCTCGAGGGGCAGCTGGAGTCCCTCTTCCTGATGGCTGGAGCAGTTCAAACAGTGGGGGAATCTCTGCCCTTGTGAATCACCGAAAATGGTAAATAATCGTCTTAAATTAAAGATGTAATCAGTCTGCAACCAGTAAAACTTTGTCAGCACAAGAAAAAGACATTCTCCTTAATCCTGTCCTTGCTGAAAGAAGTTTATTCAAGTATTTATCTAACCTTGTATTTAACCAGGAAATCCAGCTGAGCTAATCTCTTTCTGCCAAAGAAGTATTTGGGCGCTTGTCTGCCATGACATTTTTGAGTGATTCTGTACACTGTGGCCACTCTTTTAATGGTCTAATCACACGCAGAAAGAGCCACACATTTTTCAATGATGTTTCCTTCAGAAAATCAAAGAGCATTGTCATCACAGAAGACATATGAAAATGTCGTCCATTATTTGTAGAGGTGACGCCTCAAGATGCGAGGCCAAGGGGTTCTGCCTCGCATGGTTTGTATAGACCTTTTCTTCTCCTGTCCGAGTTCACGCTATTTCATTTGCACTTTGCATCTTTAACCTGCAGTAAGGCTCTCTTCTACTGAGATTTCAAACCAGAGGCTCCTTTTTTTGTGCTGTAGCACCTGAGTTTGATGGCTTGGTTACCTCTAGCAACGTCCCACCTCAGAAATGGGGCAGCAATGTCCTTTGCTGCCTATGTTCTCATAAACAGCAAGATATTCCCCGCACACAGACACATTCATGGTTCCACACTCAGTTTGTGACGAGCTTATGGGTAGAAATAAATAAGAGAAAATGAAGAAATTAGACTTTTCACAGAGAGGAAATTGTATGGCTAACAGCAATGCTGGGAACTCCAGACTTGCAGTTAGTCTGGGTAGAGACTCACCACAAAAGATCTCGTGACGGTTGCTTAGGGAACTGCCGCTGCCCGGTCTGTAACACCAGAGAGGGCATCGCGTGCCTCAGTTTCCCTGCACGTAAAATGTTGGTGATTGAACCGACCTCATTCCAGGTGCGTGGATGACCAGTGCCACGTACGTCTGCTCCTAATGCTGGCGTGCTCTCCTGCCACGACAGTTGCGATGGGAGCAAAAACAACCCCAGGTGGCCTTTGGATTTCACCACCTCATCCCACCTCCATCTGTGCAAGACTCACATGTTAAAATCATCAGAAAAGGAAAAAAAGAAAAAGGCAGACACTCATTCCCCTCCTTGTCCCTTGGAAGGATTATTCAACAATAATAATTGTCAAATAATTAGCTGCCACCACCCCCTCCATTGTCCCCTTCAAATCACCGCCATGCTGAGTCACGCTGCGGCGAGGCTTTGCAAGCTGCGGGTGTCCCCGACGTCCCAAGGCACTCTGCGAGGTGGCCCAACGCGGGTCCGCATGGACCCCCCCTCAGCCCGCCCCGGAGCCATCCTGAGCGGCACGGAGCTGCCTCAGTTTCCCCTTAGGCATGAGCGGGAACCGAAAGGTTGGAGCAAGCCCTCCGCACTCTCAGCACCTTACAGGATCAGGCCCCGAGTTAGAAAGTCATGCGGACATGGCCGCAGTCAAATCTGAAACAGCTGAATATGCTGCAACTGGGCACATTGTCTTCAGATCAGGCCCTGGAAGAATTAAAACCAAGTGTGTGATCTGAGCACACTGAAATGAACTCCAAATGAAATTAGAGTTAGCTCTCTCCTTAGCAGGGAGCGCAGGATCAGATCGTTAGGTTTTAATAAAGTGTGGCCAGTATTTTAATAAAGTGTGGCTAGTATATTATCCAACATGCTTTTACAATTACTGCAGAAACAAGGACAGGAACTTCATTAACACTTTACAGGGGAAAGAAAGCTGTGCTACAGGCAAATGATATATTGCTATTGTGTCTGTAGGTGTCCTGCATTTAAGAAAACAAGGAAAAGTCCTGGGGAAGGGAGTAATTACACTGTCAGCAAACGTGTTTGTGTTAGCAATGAACTAGTCCCTTCCAAGTCTCACAGCCGCCGGGAGCCTGTATCGCAACACGGCAAATTTCTAGGACAGAAGGTGACTCCATAAACGCAGCAAGAGCTGTAAGGCGAGAGACAAAACTCCTGAAGGCAAAAAAAAAACCCCTAAAAAAAAAAAAACCCAAACCCATGCAGAATCATTTACAAAATGTGTTTTCCAGGCGGCTGCAACAACCATTGGCAGGATTACACTCACTGCTTTTAAAGCGGAGGTTAACTGCTTTGATAAAGCCCAGGTGAGGTGTATCTTGCGAGTTGCATGTCAGGCAGGATTAGCTGCTTGGCAAATTATCAAAGCCAACTGATAGCAAAACAAGTTGGGACTCTCCTACAGTGGCAGTTTAAAACTAGGTGTAACTTCACCTAAAACAAATGAATACAGCGGGGGTGTAAGGGGACTACCCAACTAATTAACCCCTTCATTAACTCCCTGGCAGATTACAGTGTTTTGTAGAAATCAAGGAGGTTTCAAGAAACTTAAGATGGTGTTGGGTAAGTTAGAGTGAAATTCAATTACTGGGAGAATTCTTTCTGTGTAGTTTGAGGATTCAGTTCAGGGTGTCGAGGAGCAGGAGGAGGAAGAGGAGGAGGAAGAAGAGGCGGCCATGAAGTGAAATGCTTCGTTGGGTCTTGTAGTGCCCGTTGCTGCTCAGCTCTGCACAGATTCCCATGTTGCAGGAGCAAGCTCAGAGTAAAACGCGCACACTGTTCCTCAGAGCAGGGAAAGGCTGCTCTGCAGTTTGCAAAGAGTAGTTCTGAGTATCCGCTGAGAATGTAACACCACCCATTGAGTCGCCGTGCAGAGTTTTGAGACAGATTTTTATACTGTTTTGAGTTAGAACAGCTGAGGCACTACAGGAGAAACCCACATACAAGGAATTATTAATTCCCCCAAAGAGTCGATACAGTAGATATCTGTAACGCCTGCAATAGCAGAGGGAATCACGCACAGGCTCAGAAATGCTGCCCTTTATTCCTCTAACAGTTTTCTAGTTTTGCATTTTTGTGTCTCTGTAGCAGGAAATACAAACAATTGTATATGCTCCCAGTGAGCTCATGTCTTCATCTGCCATCCCAGCTACCCCAACGAGACCGTGCAGTTTGTGGAAACCCTGAGAATAACCAGTTTTGTAGCATCGCATATGGAAAAACCAGGCATGCAAAACTGGATGTTGGGCTGAAAATGCGGCTTGTCGGGGATAATGAAAAGACGGGAGACAATTAAAAAGGAGAAAAGTGACAATCTGACAACATGCTCAATTAATGTAATCAGATTTCACATTCACTTCATGAGTAGTAAATCAAAGCATAAGCAGGAGCGATATGAACTTTTTAATATTAAAAACTATTCCCATAATATGCAAAGTCAGGGAATGCTACTAAATTTCTATCTGTCTGTTGCCGATCATTAACTGATTTAGGATAGACCTTGTTGAGTAATTACGTTTAATAAGAGCTTGCCCATACAAGCTGCTATCAGATGTCATTTTATACAGTTTCAAGCCAGATATAATGGGTTAGATGCACATATTAACTTTCTGTAATACTGTACTGGCTTTTTATGGGAGAGGGGTGGGAAAATTCAAAACTGATTATTGTGTGGCTTCCTTTCAGACAGTTGTATTTGATCTAATTTGATTTATTGCTGCACATTTTGAATGAGCAGAAATGTCTCGAGGGGAAAAAAGAGACTTGTTACAGTAAATGTTCACATTAATATATTTTCACCTGCTTGCTTGGTGGGCTCCACAGTTGGCTGTATTCATTACTGTTTGGGAGTCTTCTGCATTAAAAAAGCTACTCTTTATCTTTTTGCTCTCTCTTGTAGGGATGTGATGAGCTTCCCACACCCTCTGCAAGAGGTGATTGTGTAACTAATCCATGCTGGCATAACAACGTCTTCACCTAGATTATTAATATTGCTAAACAGAAATGCAGGACAAAGGCAGATGTCTCTTTTTGTGAGTAAAGCACAGCTGTAACTCACAGGCAATTTTTTCCAGGTGGTCCTAGAGGACGAATGTCTTGAACCTCAAAGAGAAGTGAGTATGGAGGTTAGAAGTTCCATTTTTGTTTAGAGAAGTGGATAAAAGTTTGGATGCTAATATTACTTGGAGGCACAAAACCACAAACAGTTTTCTGATTGCTCAAGGGCTTCTGGGTCCCCATTGTAACTCAGCTTAGTGTTTAACGTACTGCCACTGGTTTTCTTCAGTAGTGAGAGATGGGGAGATGAAGCAGTGCCTTTTCTATCACGCTCTTTCTAAGAAAGGCACATGCGCTTAAAAAAGGCATCAGAAAATGTATAAATATCTACACATCTGAACTACCCACTCTGCATTGTGAGGACTCAAGGTTCTTCTGCAGTTTAAGCACAGAATTAGAAAACTAGTATTCTTTGGGCTGACTTTTGCCACTGACTTTCTGTGCGATGGTTGGAAAGGGCCATATCTTTGCAGTGAATTGTTACATAAACCCTTGCTCCAGGAGCAGTCGCTTTAGGAATTTATTAACATCTGCACTGCTGGATCCTGTGAGCCAGGCCAATGTGGAGCAGCACCACGACTTCAGGTGGTGCCAATGTGGAGCAGCACCACGATTTCAGGTGACTCGTCTCTGCATCTGCGCGTTATGTGTCTGTAAGGCCACGTACTTTTCTTGGTATCAGCTGGACAGTGCGTTGTGTGCACCAGCCCTCAAGTGATTCACACCATTTGCTATGCTGGGCATCCATTGCCTCCTGCTCAACCTCGCCTTTGAACTGCCTTGCTGGTGGGCACCAGAGAGCCTCTGCTCTGCCCGGGAAATAGGGCAAGTCACCCGAGTGCTCCTGAAAGCACGGAGAGGAGCAGGACGTAAATCACTGCACCTGGAAACAAAAATCAAAACACTCGGTGCAAATCCGTCCCTTTCTTAGGTGGGTTTTCAGTTCAGAATGAGGTTTTCCTGCCTTATTTAACTCAGGTAAGTCTTATTCACCTGCACGGCAAAAACTCGTTATGGTTTTATTTGGCACTGTCGCTTCCCGTGTTTCTGCACATGGACTGTCTCGCTGGTGCCGTGTGACTGCAGCGGCTTGTGTTTGCCTTGCTGAGGGAGATCTCAGACATGAACACTTTCTGCTTCACAGTATGAGTTTATCTCTCTACAAGTGTTTTCTGGGTTGGTTTTGACGGTGTTCCTCACTGGGTGAGCCCTGCTCTTGCTCTGTAGGTTACATGCATGGGGCTCCTTCTCTCAAACAGTGATGGAGCACGCAAACAACTCCACTGCGTTCGTCGCTGATGGTCTGAAGAAATACCTCCTAAATTAGGCCTTGACATGTTCGGGGTGAACCAGGGAGGTAGTTTGTTCTGCTGACACTGGCTTGGATATTTTAGTTGTGTTTGCTATTCACTATGAATTCTTTATGAGAAAAAAAGCAGAATTTACATAAAACTAGAGGAATAGGGATGTATTTCAACACAGAAGGTAGGGGGGGATGTCTCAGAAAAGAAGATAATGTATCCTGATGTTCTCTTGACATGTTTGGTAAGGTTTCTGTTGAAATTTCTCCTAAGTTTATGGTGTATTTCAGTATGGCCTGGGTGTATGTCTAGAATGGTCTAAACAAGAACATCTCTAAATCTGTGGGAACTTCAGATTTCAATCTCCATCTAGATGTGAAGTTTAATTTTCTCAACTGTATTTGCATCCTGAGATATACAGAATACAGAAAGCGCGAACATTTGGTATTCAGAGAAGTATATGTCATTTGCATTCGCATCTCCAGCGACTGCACGTACCGTCTGCCGGTGTGCCGCCGCCGTTGCGCACGCAGGCTCGGCTGCCCGCATCGTTAGGGTGACAGCTCTCCCAAATCAAATATCCTGCGGAGCGACTCTGCCTTTTCTCACATGCATACTCATTCGGGAATTTCTCTTATTACCTGGGCCACAATCCTTCCCTGGGGGGGATGCCTTGTGCACAAAATTAATTTCATCTGGCCACAGAAACTCCCTGTGCCTTTGGCATAGAAGTCTTTATGCATAGAGGAAAAACCATCTGAGGCAAAGCTACTGCATTTATGAGACCCAGTGGAAAATATCTCACACCGAGCTGGATTGGAGGTCATTATTGAACTAAACTCAGTCAATACTTGTTTTAGAAGGAAACTGCTTTGGTTTGTTTGGTTTTTTTCCCTCCTTTGAAAAGCCATTTGAGGCTTGATCTGCCTTTATTGACTGAGCCGACTAATATGCAGCAGGGATGAGCTGGGTCTGCTCAGGTTTGGAGATGGACTAGAGGCAAGTCTACACCTGGCATCTCCTCTAATGGGGTGAAAAATTCCCACATTTCCTTTTTTTTTTTTTTTTTTCTTTCCTTCCTTTCCTCTCTCTTCCTCCCTTTCCTTTCAGACAGGTAATTATATCTGTCATTTTGAGAGGTAAATGTTGTTTCAGCAATGAAAATAATTTTGCAGAAAGCGCCTGCTTTTTTTTTCAAAAGCATTGTTTTTCATGGAAAAAGTGAAAATCAAAACAACTCACTTGAAAATAAAATTCAGTCCAAAAGCCTCTGAGCTTTTAGTGTAACTTCAAATGTTTGAACAGTTGAAATTCCTGCAGAGGATAGAGGGAAAAAACAAACAAGTTTTCACCATTTCTAGTGATTCCAGTATTTCACCTCAAGGGGTAAGTTGGGTTTGTTGAAGTTGGTTTTTCCACAGCAGTTGCTATTTGAGTCCTTTCATTCTCTCTTTCTCTTTTTATTGCTTTTCCCACAGTTTAGACCAGATTCTAATATTTCTTATCTTCCTCCTCTCTTTCTCTACAACACCCAAATCTTGCTATCGTTTTGCTATTTGTGAAAGGAGAGGGGGGCAAAGGAGACACACAGCTGAAAATAATCATTTTTATCAATGATAACAGAAATTAAAAACATTCTATTGATTTTTTGGGAGGTGTAACACTTTAAAAAAAAATACTGTTTCCCCTCTCTTCTAAAACTCAATAGGCTCTACTTGAGCGTTTCTTAGGTGGCGTGTGGATTCAAGGGCTTCACATTTCATCAGCATCCTTAATGAGCTTGAGGTGCCTCTAATAAATCTCAGCCCTTTTAATGAATTCTTTATAGCTCTTAACTGCTGCAGATAGAGATTGACGAGTGTAACCGGTAGCACAAAATCTTGGCATGCAATAAGACGAACAGCCCCATCCTTTCCCTCTGGCATCCCATCTGAATTTCTGCAGCGGAGATAACCAAGAATCTGTCACTGCTATGAAGTTTGTGAAATTTAATTAGGAAACTAATAAAACAGCTCTCATATAGTACTACAGTTACCTAGGAGATATTATGCATTGTTTAAGAGCTTCTACCAATGGAGCAGGATTGCATGTGTTAGAGACCTGTTATTTGTGCAAAGAGAGTTCAAGATTGACCGCTTCTCTTTCGTAAACCATTTTCTAGTAGGGTTAATACTTCACTAAAAAGGCATATTTGCACTCCTTGAATGAGCCATTTATACGCCATTGGGAAGCAGAGGGCTGGGATATTAGATTTAAACACCACTCAGGTTGCAGAGAGATTTGGGCTTTTTTGCTTTTTTTTTTTTTTTTAATTTTTCCTAGTTTCCAGTCTTGGTCACATTCTCAATCAAAAAGGGCCCATTTCCAGTGCTAACTCCAATGCTCTGGAATCATCCTGGCACAATTAGAGCTTTTCTGATTGGACTTTTCAGAGCCAAAGACTGGGACAAGTTGTCTCAGCCGTAGTGGAGGAGCCATAAATGGCTGTAAAGGTAGAATCAGATTAGGTTCATCACGGTGGATCCGCTCCAGAGCGAATGCTGGGTGTGATACGTCCAGACCCACTCTTTTCAACTCAGTGGACGTTTTGGCACTTATTTCAGCCAAGGGAGTTTCACTTTTATGCAATTACTTTCAATATATCTCATAGTAGATTAGATTTTATTCTGGTGGTATATTCTATAAAACATAGTCCTGTCAACTAATCTGTAAGTATATACAGTATACAGATAGTCTTAGAATTCACTAGAAAATGGGTTAATTGCACCTTGAGAACTTTTAATATTTCAAGTCTTTTTCCCAACCACATCAGAAAAAACACTCATCTTTGTGTATGTGTTTAGAAATTTTTTTGTGATATGTCAACTTATATTTGAAAATGAAAAGCTGCTTCAAATAAAGAACATTTATTTTTTCAGTTCTGACAATGCCAGAGAAAGCTTCTTTGACCATTTCAAAACCATTGTTTTTAGAAGAATAATTGAAATGAAAAAAATTACTGAAGCCATCCCACCCCTCCTAACTATATCTGCTTGGGCAAAGCAGCATATTCCAGTAATAAAAAGAAACCACATTAAAAAGTATTGACCAAGTCTACTTAATATTTACTGCTCTTTGATAACTGAAGAGAATAGGAAAATGTTCTCAGCAAGGCACATGAGAAGGATTTTCTTGGAGAGCAGTTTTACTGGGAAAATCATGGCTCCGTGATGACTTTCTCAGCTGAAGACCTGGCCCTTTGGCCCCTCTATCAGTGAACATCGAGGACTTTTTTTGCACTTCCTGGAAGCTCATGGGAAGGTGATTTTATTGTCCAAGGCTGTAGATAGCATACTAAGCTGAAAGGGAGGCAGTTTTTTCCCCAAAACACTTGGATTGCAGTAGGCTGCTGAGAGGGTGGTATACGTGTTTGTGCAATAGCATGATTGTTGGAGCCTTCCAGTGACAGATGTTGTTAAATTGATTTATTATCAACATAAAGGATGTTCAATAATAATAAAACAATGATGAATCCTCATTTTTTGCAGAAAGGCAGCAGCTCATGGCCTGTGGCGGGCAGATGACTGAACTTGTAAGATGAATTCTACAGACTTCAGCTCAGCAATGTCAAAATGTTTGCCCTTTAAAAATAATGAGAGATATTTAGCACACTTCCAGTCTTCCAGAATAAAATGCTCCAAAATGAACTGTATTTTCACAACAGCTCATAGCATTGTCCTAATGACTGATAACAGGTTTCTCAGCTGTGGCGTGTCTGTGGTGTAGAAGTATCTTTATCTGGTTGTGCCAAGGGAGTCAGGGCTCAGCTCTATTGTTAGATCTCTTGTCGTCTTGCAGAAGTGTCAAGTGAGTCATTTTACCTCGATGAACAATAGTGACCTCATTAAGGTGCTGTGAGCAGCAACTGACTAATGAACGTGGCACCGAGCTCCTTCTGCAAGGTAGCAAGTACCCTTGAGCCAAGAAGTTTATGACATTATATCCATGAGCATTTGACCTATCAGACAAACCTTGTGCTGAACCGATGACAGTGTTTGACCAACACATCATTAAGACTTTGTCATGGTTAGGAAGGAATTGCGTGGAATGAAATGATTTTCCTGCAGGCTGAAAGGCTCTTGGGAATGTTACTTGATTATGGAGCTTGCTGCCTCTCAGTTATGGGTTCAAATCCAGCCTTATTAACTCTTATCGAAAAATGACTTCTCTGAGTTGTACCTTGTCCCTACTGAAGGGGCTCTGCTCCAAATGGGATGTCCATAACGTGACTTAAAGTCATCTTTGTTGTACGGAGTATTGGGTGCTGCCATAAAGCACCAAGAATGAATATGACGGTGCCTCAGGCATCATCTAGAAGCGGAACATCTCAGAGTAAGGATGGAGTTAAACTTCCATCTCCATGGTATAATTACTGAGTGAAATGGGCTGTTTGTAATTATGATGATATTAAACCTGATAAAATTTTTGGGCCAGATTCTCTCTTCATTTATAGTGGTATGAGTCAGGAGACTGTGAAAGGAGAACTTGGCCAAAGAGAGTTCTTCAGATAAACCTCAGGCTAAACAAGATTGAAATCTTCCACACCCATGATACCCTCCAAACACTTCTTCTGTTTTCTGTTAAAGGCCAGGTATATTTATGGTGCAAACCATATTAACATTATTGCTATTAATTAACTGTGTTCTGAAGTTTTTAATCTCATCCTCTTCAGGAGCACTAAAATAATTTACATATCAAAACAATAGTGTTGAAAAAGTTTCCATCTGTTTTCCATCTTTTCCAAGAAATTTTTAGACATTGGCCTTTTTCCCAGGAGACCATGTCACTGAGGAAGCATATCCTGACCAGCATGCTTTTCAAACTACGCTAATTAAGGTGTTTCTGGATGAGTCATGGGGACTTTCCTCTTCTTTCTTAAGATATGAGTGATGCTCTTTGGAAAAAAAGTAAAAATCCAGTGTTACAAATGGGGAGGAAGCATGATAACCTATAAATTCACCTGATTTTAGTCGATACAGACAGAACCATATAAGGGCTAGGCTTTTAGTTTATGTAAATAGCTTAACTCCACTGACTTGCTGATGAGCTGTCCTTATACATTCAACGTATAAAGCAAATATATTGACATCAGTAAATCTGGTATAGCAGCGTGGCTTTGGATGTAAACCATTTCAAACACTGATCAGATTCAAAAGCAAAATGAAAAGATATTTATGAAACAATTACCAGAAAAAATCTAAATAAACAAAACTTTATTTATTTGCAATGCATAATTTCAGCAGTTTTATTTATAAAAAAGCCCTCAGTTCTTTTAGAGATAAAAGCTGTTATACAATATGTTATCTCAGTGAGTATCTAGCAATCATTCTTAATTTTATTTGCTTAAACACTTGCAACTTTTCTTAGCACAAAGTGATGAGAAAAATCTTGATTGCTAAGTGTAATTTCTCTAAATCACTGCTCTTATAACAGGAGTTCTAAAGGAGAAATGAAAATAGGAAGCTATCCTACAGCCAGCCTCTCCACTCCGAAACTCTCCTCTCAACTAAAAAAAATTTAATAAATTCCCACTTTTGTACATTGCGTACACTTTGTACATGACCAGCAATGTTGCAAAAAGTTAACAATGAAATTAGTGGTGTTAAATTCATACCAAAAATGCAATGATGAAAAATTGGGCTGTGCCAAATAGAATAAAGTTTCTAAAAGTTATCTATTACAAAGACAGGGGAAGAAGCTATTAGTAAAGAAGAGGGTATACTCTTTTGTGAAGAAGGCAATAGAAGATGACATCATAGCAAGAGATTGTCAAAACTGCTATGCCAGCTCAAAGTGTCTGTGGTTTTCCCAAGTTCAGAACTTGTCCATACAGCTGTTGTTCCAGTTCAGGTCAAAACTGGACAGGAACTCTCTCCAAAGCCAAACTTTGTGCCTGAGGGCACAGGAATATCACAAGAGTAGCTGGTATTGCAAAATTTTTATTATTTGGGACTACAAAAAGCCCCAAAAGCAGCTCATGGGATTTTGCCATTCCTGCTGCAAACTCCACCGGTGGCGTTTCGATGCAGCAGGATTTTCAAGGTAGAAAGCCCTCGCTGTCTCAGAGATACGGCCAGCAACTTTTTAGTCATTAGAATTTTTTTTTAATAAACACTTCACCTATTCTCCAGCTCCCTGAAGAATTGCCTTATTGCTCTTTATCCCTAGAGACTGCCGGTTGGAATCCTTTCTTTGTCTCCCAGGCTTGGTTAAGAAACGAATTGTGCTGTAGAGTCAGTGCATCAAGCTGATGCACCGAGGTAGTTTGAAAGTCATTTCCTAAGTCTCATTTGGACCCAAGTACGTGCTCACGCCAGGCACAGACCCCGTGGGGAGGGGAAATAGGGCTGGGGGTGACATGTCCCGTGCTGTGGGATGCTGTCCCCGCTGCCCAGATCAAAGCTGCACGTGCTCCTGCTCCAGCCTGGCGGGGCTGAGTCCTCCCCGGGCAGCACAGCGCAGCGCAGCGGAGCACAGCACAGGTTTGTCCCTGGCAATGAGCAATTCAGACCTGTCAGCGCTGCCACCACAATCTGCTATCAAAACGTGTCTTGGCAATCAGGAAGCACTGGCTGCCCGGGAAGCAGCGCTACGCGCAGGGATACCAGAAACAGGAGGGTTCTGTACGCGCTTCCGACAGATTTCTGCCAAAACAGAATTGGGGGTGACAAGGTAGAAATTGGTTCTGCCGAGTGTAAGAGTGGTTTGATTTTACTTATTCTGGTGCCGTTCAGGGTTATCTCCAGACTGTGCTAGACCAGGACACGATCTGAACTGGCCCTCTGCCTTACAGAGGAAAGGCATGAGCCAAGCAGCGGCCAAACCTGCAGCTAAACCCCCTCGTCCTCCTTCCCCGTCCCCGGGCGGGAGCCGAGGAGGGCAGGGTGACAACCAGCACCTGTCTCCCATCCCGAGGGGAGCCCTGGGCCGAGGACCAAATTGCAGGCAGGGATGTCCTGGGAAATGGGCATCCTCCACCTGAGGAGTTACACGACCCAGGCGGCAGCGGCAGGCAGGAGAGGGCTTTGTTCCCTGCCCGCCTTTGAACCGGCGACTTGCATCGCCCTTCTATTTTCACACAAAAGGGTATTTGGTAATTTTGTATTCTATAACAATGAGCCTGGTATTTCCGTAGCGATGCATATTGTTACAATCGCTCTCTGCTTTGTTTCCTCGACATATTTTTTTATTAAAAAGTCTTCCCAGCCTTAAATAAGTACAGAATAAGTGTGGTCATTCTGGGAACATGAGAAGCCTGATTATCTGACCATCAAAGCCTGTGCTGTAAACAGGATACTAGTAAACAGGAACTGAACCCCATATGGAGAGTTTGTGGTTTTCTTCAGCCTCTGTTTGTTATGTCTTACATCCTGTTAATTATAGAAAAAGAGCTGGAAAGTTGGAAATAATCTTTTCTCCAGATTATTTCCAGCTTCCCTCAGATAGAAGAAAATGCAGTATAGTCCTGTCTTACCTTGCTTCCTTCAGATGTAAAGCATTAAGACAATTCATTCCAAGGGGATCACTTTTCAAGAGGATTATAAGTAGATTTTTCTTTTTTTTTTTAATTACAATATGAAAATTAAGATCTTAACATCTTATTCAGGGAATCCTTTCAATTTTAGCACAGCTTTTCAGTGTATTTGGAGTTTGTTTGAGAACTTTTGATAACTTTTTAAAGACCATTTCTATGACTGGTGTAGTTCACATCTGAGTAGGTGGATTCTCAGAATGCAGATTTTGTTGCACAAAAAGAAATGACAGAATTTACTTTAAAGTCATAGTTTTCGAGTTATCTATGTTGTTAGGAGGTCTTGCTGATAGTGCATCTTTCCCAGCCCACTGGCATCGCTTGCTTAGCTACAGCAGATTGTCCGTGCATCCAGAAAGGTTTCTCCAGAGCTGGCCAAAGCCATGGGCAGAGCAGGCAACCAAGCCTGTATTCCCACGGCTTGTTCTTTACCTTTGGTTTGTATGAATGATTGCCCATCTTTCCAGCATGGTTCAATCCAAGTTTCCAGTGTTAGCAGATTGATTCAGAAGCAAAATACTGGAAAGTTTTATCTCTGAAGTTTTGCGTTCTGTGGTACACTCCTCCTTTTTCTTCAGAACCTGCTTTGGAGTTTTGGTGCCTGACGGAGCCACATCAGAGGGACGGTGTAAGGGGGGTCATGCTTTGCTTGGATCTACTCTTGTCAGATTTGGCTTTGGCTTTGGCTTTGGCTTTGCAAAGCAAAAGGCCAAAATCTCTTTGGTTCAAGGTTCCATGTTATCCGTGACGAACTCAAAGTACCAACCACTGCTTATGTTTCTTAGACAGCCCTGAACCAGAGACCACAAATAAATCTCCCGTTATGTTATTTTTCAGCTCTCTACTCTCAACACTGTTTCTTTAAACAGCTCTCTGATGCTAACCATCTGCTCCAAATTGCTACATTACTCTTGAGCTCTGCAAGGCCAAGTCTCGTGCGTTTTACCCCCAGCAGCAAGCTCAGCATCCAGGCTCAGGCCAAGCGGTCCCTCTGCGGTGCGGAGCCTCAGCTGCTAGCGGGTCGCATCCCGACGGGATGAGCTCTTCTGCCCGTGTCCCCCAGCTCAAGGCCTTGCAGCACCTCCAGTCCTGGGGCTGCCGCGGAGACTTAAAAAAATTAAAAATGTCAGGATTATGGGATCACCAGAAAGAACTACAGAAATGTCAGGAAGATTGGCTGCTTACGAACAATAAGGTTTGGACACCGTAACAACGCTCCGTTCTGGCATAACTCTGCTCCCATTAAACTCAAGGAATAAAATCCCTACCAACTTTACCAGGAGCAGAGCGTGGCTAGTGCTGAGAGCTTTTAAAAATCCCACTGTATGGCTGTACTCACTTTATGTATCCATTTTAATGACATGATTAAGAAAATACCAATGGAGCTCCAAAAAGTTCTGTGTTCGTTTTCCAAAGCAGTTTGACTCATCCGTAATCATAACCAGACTTCCAATTACACTGGATTTTAATTGTTCTCCTTTAAGGATAATTACTAGTACTCTGAAAAAAATTACTATGAGTAGCTGGTGATGAGTCGGAATAGGCATCCTAGCTTCTCTCAGTCTGTTCTGTCATTTGAGTTACGAGGAATGTAATCGGATATGCGACACCCAGACAGAGTGGTTTCCAGGATCTGAGAGCGCTCTGTTTCACTTAATGTGTTAATTTGGGTTCCATCTTCTCATTTGTTCTGCTTTGATCTATCATTTCATAAAGCCAAAGCACCAGATTATTAAGTGTGTGTTCTTGATTTATGTGCAAGACTGCATTTGCATACACATTAATATTTTTAAAGTTTTGGGCCAAATTTCTGCAAGCCATGGTATGGAGTAATATGAGCTGTAATTTCACACTGCGTGGCAACAACTGGTGGGAAAAAATTGTCCTGCAATTTGGCCGTATTCACATACCAGAAGCTATTTTCCATTTGGAAATTTTGAATATTACCAATTGAAATATATCTGTAAGCAAGCTGTAAAGCGAGGCGTTACATGAGCTGAAGGGCATGGCACAGTAGGCTGAACCTCATGCTCAACATATCTAGACTTTCAAGAACATGACAGTAAAATCTCAGCAAGTGAGACTTCTTCTTTTTCCCTGAGAACAAACAGCCAGGGACTTTATCTCCTGACTAGGAGAAGTTAGGACTGAATTTTCTGAAGCGCTGCCTGAGAGGTTAGATTTGTGATTGATCACAGCGCAGGGCTGGTTTTTGGCATGATTTATACTCACCTAGTTACGATGGCAGTGCCAGGATTCCGCTGCCATTTATCCACAAGCAGAGGTTATACAGGGGTAAGGAGGGTGTCATTCTGACAGGCTGGCTATTTAAACTTTCAGGGCTCTGGAAAGATAGATTATTTTTTTTTCTCTGACACCTAGCCCAAAGTGGTTAGCAGAGCTGCTAAGATCCAGAAATGATTGTACTTCTGTAGTGCTTTGTTTTTATAATTCATGTAGGATCCTTTGAGATATAAAGTAATCAAATAATGTAAATATAATCATAGAATCCTTTAAGTTTTATTATAGTAATTATTTGTATTAGATGAGTATTGTTTTAATAATACTGTTTTTCTTGAAAAGTATTCCACAAACTCCATTTTAGAATTAATTTTTTAAAAAGTCGCCAGTGGGAAATGCTGACCCTTAGAAATGTGTAGTTTTGCTTGTAAAATATCTGCCCCAGTGATACTTCCACCCACCGTGGTGAAATTTAGGAACATTTCAGGCAAAAAGGTTGGGATACCAGCCTACAACTCTGCCAAACAGACCTCAGCCAGTCCGGCCGAGGGGTCTCTCGTTCAACCTCTGCGCCTTCAGCTGGGTTCTGGGGCTTGGCACTCTGTTAAATAAGTTGCCCCCTGAGCTATCAGACAAGCTGGATCTCCGCTTCGCTGGTTGGAAATGTTTGACTTTTTGTTCTTCGGTAGAATTAAAAGCTCTGCTTGGGTTAGGTTGGTTTCTGGTTGGCTGGTTGGCTTCAGAGCTGCTGGCTTAGTATTTTCTGTGAAGTATATCTGCCCCATCACTGCCTTGGCTTTGCACGTTATGGTGGAGAGATGTGTGGAGTCTGAAGACTTTCGCGTTTCCTAGAAGGGGTCAATGACTGGGTTTGCCTTCCCATGTCTAAGATTTTATTCAGTGGAAAGATCATCTTAAACACGAACGTGATGCCCCCTGCCCTCTGATGGTTAATGGTTTGGATCTGCTGCAGGGGGATACGGTTGTCCTGCTGCTTCATGGCCTGGCTCATCAGTGAATCTGAAATTGTAAAGGTCCGTGGCGTGCTCGGAGCTGCCAAGCCATTATCAGATCTGGATTGGAACCCAGAAGTAGATGGTTTTGAGCGCTGCCCTCTGAGTTTGAAGGCATTGCTTTCCCTCCATTTCGTTCCTGCTTCATAAATGTGTAGCAAAATTTTGCCTCCTTTTAGCTTGTCAGAATAATCTAATCCAGACATTTCTGATTTAAATTATAGCCTTTTCCAACTAACAAACTTTCAGAACCGGCTTTCCTTTTAATCCCTTTTTATTTATTTATTTTTATATATCTTGTCTTAACAAATTATGTTGCTTCATGTCATCTTAAACGATGTGGTGTAAAATTAAAAGAAAAGCCACTTTGTAATGTATCAAAATGTTATTTAGAAAACCCCCAAAATGTTTGTCATTTATTTTGCTCACAAGTAATCCCAAGAGGCAGCGCACTGTGAGGTTTTCTGTGAATGCATTTACAATAGGAGCCAACCACACATTTCACTGAATCAACAGGCTTGTCTTGAGATATTTATGACATGAATGTTGAGACTTCTGTTTAGTCAGCCATCTCCAGGGAAGACAGCATTTTAGATAGCGCCTAAAGAAATTAGGCACATGTTGTCAAAGGAGTCTTTGAAACACCTGAAAAAATCCCTGAAAATGCAACTTTGACAGCTAAGTCATTTAGGGTCTTGCAAATCCTGTGCTGAGTACCTAATTCCCACTGCTAGGAGAATGGAAAATGAATGTGCAACACTCCCAACAGCTGGAGCCAGCGGCAGCGCAGCTATCTGCACCATCACCAGCACAGACAGAACAGCAACTATCCCGTTTTGTCGCAGGAACTCAGAAACTACCATTAGCTCTGGATGTGTCACCTATAAAAAAAAAAAATCGTTGGCTGTCTGCACAGCTTAAAGGCTGACTTTCTGTCACTCCCAGGGAGGATGCTGCCCTTCGGTTCACCCAGGGAAGGCTGGTTTTCTCTGAGCTGGGACTCTGGCTCACTTCTGGAGGAGGACTGTGTGCTATTTAACGAGTTTCTCATTACTCTGCATAATGTTTGCAGTCTGAGTTAACTCCAGAACAAATAGTAGTTTTTCCTGCATTTGGGGCTCCATCCTGAAGCTCCCCAAGAAGTCCCCGTACCCTGGGGATGAAAGGCAGAGGCACATTCTGTAGTGGCTGCATGGGTGCGGGGTCAGAGCCCGCCCGGGGCAGGGCAGGGGACACCGATCTGCGAGGCTGATGCCAACCTTGGTCCCAGTTCCCCAGCCGCCTCCTCTTACCACAACCCCTTTGAGTGTCATCTGAACTATTTTTCCAACTAGAGCCAGACAACTTCATCATGTCCTCGGTATGAAAAAACTTGCAAAGGGGGCAACCTTTGATCCCTAAAAGCTTTCAGAAGTGTTAATTCCATGTCTGGAATATTGTCACGAAGCGGCTGAATTCCAGCGCGTAGAAGAGCACAGGCGGCACCCGGGGGGTGGATGCAGTCTGCTCAAAGCTGTGCCATGTGGAGAAGGGCATTTCTCGCTAGGCTTTGTGTTCGGGCTTTTATGATGCTTTTAATATGACAGACTCTTATCATGGTTCATTTACTTCCATGCTTGTGGTTTTGCCACTTGGGAGCAATTATAGGATCCTCGGATTCATGCTAAGGGGAGAGCTGATGTTTGGATGGTGAATTATGTGGCTATTTTTTGGTGGACTTTTGTTGGTATTGAGCTAGAAGATGTTAATGCACTTTGGTCCAATGAAGCTGGCGATTATCTTGTGTGCGGCCGCAGTGTATTTTGTTAGCTACACTCCTTGACTCTTTGAAAAGGGAATACTGATAGAAGGTTGAACACAAGCTGTTAACGATTTGCCTTTGCTATAATAAAGGCAGGCTCTTAATTAAGATCCGCTATGTTTTTTTCCAGTGCGTTTTTACTTATTATTTGCTTTGATTTTCCAGAACATCTATGCTCTAACCATTTAATTTTGTTTCTTTTTTTGTCCCACCAGTATTGATATCACTTGGAGATCTGATCGTCAACATCGTAAAAATAGTGCTAGGAAAAGCCACAAAATATTGCATAAAGTCTGGAAGGACTGAAAGTTGAAGGATTTCTTTCAGGAGATATATATTTTTCACTGGTGAGTAGGTGGAGCCATTTTATTTTTCCTGATTACAATCTAGAACAACTCAAGTTGCTGCGACTGGTATTTTGATGCCATTGATCATCTTGCTGAAACAGTTTGACAGCAGCAGTGTTTTTCCCCAGTGCCCTTGTTGTACAACATATATGTTTCATACTCCATTATTAATTAAAAACAGTTTTCTTCCATTTAAACAATGTAATTTCTTGAGGTGGGTAGAGGACTTCTTTGACTGAAGATCCTTCATTAAATCAGGATTAGAAATGGTTTGCATCTTCTGAAGTTCAATGTAAATTTGGCAAAACATTTATTGCAAAGTCTGAAATTGGGCAAAACCCTTTGGAGCCCTCAGGCTCAGATGAAGTCTCGAGTGGTGGTCAGAAGAGCCCTAAAATGAGCCAAAGGCAGGAATTTTAAGGAAAAAACCCACCATATGTGAATCTCTGTTCTCCTCTCAAGCATTTGAGGGGACTAAAAATTGCACCCGAAGTGGAACGTTACATTCAACCTCAACCATGGAGACCCGGGCCAGAAATTCTAATCCCTTCGTAGTGTTTCTGCGATGGAAAGAGCGCGGAGAGGTGCTGCAGCTGGCCCTGGTAGGAGCAGATCACCCGCTGGGGCAGGTGTGCGCAACGCGGCGCTGGAGCAGCAAATCTGAGCAGTTGTCCTGGCTGCAAGTAGCTTTGAAGATCAGGGAGTAAGAATAACTTTCTTCATGCTCCCTCCTCTTTCCCACCAATTTTTCCAGATTTAACACTGATCAGATGTAGAGAAGCTTCAAAACAAGTTTTCTTTCCTCTGTCAATTATTGTTCTGTGAAAAATAGCGTACAGACAGCCAGTCTACTCCTCTCCAACTTATTTACTGATTTCAGACAAGTAGCACTCCCACAATCATTAATTCAATTAAGCGAAAACCATATTTTCATCTGATATATTCAGATTTCTTAACAGAACTTCTTGGGTGGTTAACTTTCTGCCATCTTAACCTCTTTAAGACATGAGGGAGCTGGACAGGGAGAAATATGTGCTCCAAAAAGGAGATATTTTCCCTGCTGGACATATGGTCGCAAACCATCACCAAGACAACGGCATCCATCTGTCAGACAGTGCTGGGGTTTGGACGGGACAGATTAACCCCCCAAAAAATTGTCCATTCTGAGTGGTGTACATATCATGACTTTACATACTGTGTCTCACTTTGATAATATTCTTCCCCAAATTTTACATGGTCCAGGGAGAAAAGAAAAGGAGGGCTGCTTCTCTTTTGGTTTGGGGTTTTCCAGAGCTGAAAAGGAGTTTGTTTCTTTTCCAAGAAATTCAACCTTACCCTTACGCTTACTCTAACTGTATGCCACATAGTCACTGGTTTCAAATGCTGTTCCTTGAAACAGCTCTTAAGTCTTATAAATCACAGGGAAATCTCGCTCTCCGTTGGATTTTTTAATTACTAGAGGGGAAGACTGTTCCCAAAGCTCCCCCAGGCTCGATGCAGGCTGGGTCGCTGTGGTTTTCCTTCAATGTTGACCTGAAGTGGGAAGCTGCGGACGCGGGGTGCGACTGGCAGCCCTGTCTCCTGGAGGTGTAGGCTCCCCAGAGCAGCAGTGGGCTATGTCCCGGGAATGAGGGACGACATGCGACGCTCTCAAGCCTGTTCTTCTCTTGGACTGCCCTTGCTTCACGGGCTATCCAAACAAACAAGAGATTAGAGGGCACGGGAGGCTGATCTGGCTCCAGTTTCTGTTTAGAATAAATAAATAAAAGGATAAACTGGCCGCAGCAAAACACGTTACAGAAATCCAGGCTTTAAGGAACAAAAAGCGTGGATAACTAGTTCAAGACTGGGGGTGGGACCGGAGCAGAAGGCAGCGTAGTGATAGCCCTTGGATGATAAAGGCCATCTTAATACTATACTATAAAGGACACAGCGGAGTCAGGCTTTGCTGCCTGACGTCCTACCACCAAAGCAGGGACATTTGATTTCCACCAGAGGAGCTCAGAAGCATTAAGAGGATTTCAGTCACTGTTCGAAAGCGAGAACCTGGACTCATGCCCTGGCGTTCCGTGGGGCAGCAGCAGGGAGGCTGGGCTCCCGGAGGGGACAACCTGAGGTGGCCCTTCAGCTCCTCCGGACTCTCCCCCTCCTCACCAGCCTTGGCTTAGTCTTTCCCTGACTTAGCTTCATCCAGATATTTGTGTCAGGCAAGCTTTAAAAGAGCAGAGCGGAAAGGCTGTCGTTTCCATTTAATACGGAAGAACTGTTTTACCAGGTATAATCTTTGCGCTTAGCCTAAAACTGTATAAAACATTCTGTCAGTTACAGAATATATACAAATAACATACACTCATGGGGTTTAAGAGGATGAAATCCAGATGGAAGGTTGTTTTCTCAACAGCAAACATGGGCCAAACCCTAATGCGCTGCAGACTGGCACGGCCGCCCGAGGACAGTGCCAGTTTGCTGCAGGAGAGCCCAGACACATTTTCCTACACGTTTTCCTACACAGGCTTCGCTCCCGCTCCCTGAGCTGCAGCCACAGCGTACATCTCCTTTATAATTACCTGCCACGGCTGCAGCAAGCTCATGGAGACTGATTTCCATTCACCTGCATGTGATTCTGGGGATGTGAGTTGGGGCAGCAGCATGAACAGACCTTGTGTTTTTCCCCTGGGCTGTGAGGCCGGCAGCTGCTCCTATTAGGAAGATTTACATGTGGCCTTGGCATGGTTTTAAGTGAATCAACTGTTCTTCACGGGTGGGGGCAGAAAATCTGTCTCCTTTGGACTTGCAGTCATTGCCGTAACATTAAACCTGTATTTGGAGTGCAAGAAAAAAAAGTGATTAAAGAAATCCTGATCTTTTTAAATTAGAGTTTTTAAAGTAATTAGACCCAGGAAATAAGTAGTATGAGAAGATGAGCAAAGAGTACCTGCATAGATTTATAGTCATCTAAATGGAAACCTCTTTTATTTCTGAATGCTAAGCTCTGCCTCTCCCCATCCTTCCGTGTCCCCTGCCAAGAGGACAGTGTAAACCTGGAGAAGCAACTCAGCGAGCAGTGTCAATCTCATTAATTCACGTCACACAATAGCTTATTGCTTTGCCAGATAATATCTTATTTCTGGGCGGATATCTGTTGGTCGAAGCAGGAAGCGGGGAGCTGGGAAAGATGCATTGTGGCATCGTGGGACCCTTTTGAGTCAGTTCCGCAAAGTTTTTTAGGTTCTTAACTTTGGTTTCAGTGGCAGTTTGGCACCTACACACCAATCAGGTATTTACACACCACTGTGTGTCTGGTCTTTCTGTGTTGAGCAGAAAGGATGGGAAAAGGAGAGCTGTCTCCAAAGCCTGGGTGGCGCAGAGAAGGCAAGTGGGGAATGTCTCTTGCAAGCAAGCAGCAAGGGGGGGATCAAATGAAATGAGCAGAGTAAGGAAAAGGAGATTCTTCTTAACACTATATTTAATCTATAAAACTCTCTGCTAGGAGACACTGTGAATGCTGAAAGTTTAGGTGGGTTCAAACTTCAGCGAAGAAAAATGCATCCAGAGTATTACACCCAGCAGCAGTACCTGTGCGTGCCCTCGCAGCACACACCACGGGGGGCTGAGCATCCTGCGGGGAAGCCTCGTGCCACGCCGCCCGCACCCCCCACCAGGCAGGGCAGCCGTTCCTGCCCGCCGCCGGGGTCTACGTCAGACGGACGTTCGGCTGGGTTCGCTAACGCCATTCCTAACGCTCTTAGGGAGCCCTAACAGGTATTTCACAAGGCAGCTTTGAAACTTGATTAATGTGGACAAATCACTTTGAAATTTTTGGATGAAAGGGGGCTGCATAACTGCTAAGTCTAGCCCAAAACACGCTTTGTGCGATGTGAAAATGATAACCGAGTTGACAAAACTCATTAAATGCAGCAACCTTTATCATACAGTATAATCTGTAAAATGTTGCAACACCAAATGTTGGCAAGTTACCAGCACATCATCATCCTATTTCGGTTACAGAACAGCGACACGGTGATAAGCTCCTACTTGTTCAGCATCAAGCGCTCCTGGGATGATGTATTGGGAAATTCCCCACCGGGTACCTAATGTTTCACTTCTGCCCGACGGCTTTGTGCCGGACCGGAGAGACGAGGAGCTGCCCTCGCCGG
The DNA here is from genome assembly GCF_011004875.1 of Balearica regulorum gibbericeps. Taxonomy (NCBI): domain Eukaryota; kingdom Metazoa; phylum Chordata; class Aves; order Gruiformes; family Gruidae; genus Balearica; species Balearica regulorum. Next base: position 14,358,295 of record NC_046199.1, on the reverse strand, counting down.
TGACTCCGGCTGCCGTCGGCTCGTGGAGCAGAGGCTCCAGCAGCGCTCCAGCAAACAGCCAGGGACGTGGGCAGCAGTCACAGAAAGCTGCTTTGACGAACGCTGTACAGGTTTCACAATTAGGACACGTGTCAGTCTTTTGAGGATTAAGACGAGCCTGGTCCTTCTCATGCAGCTGATCTCCACTTGAGGGACATAAGAGTTGTTTTTCTGGTTTTGTTGTCACAAGCAGAGATAATTAAGGTTTGGATCATGAACATTTTATCGTGGCGGGGGGGACGACAAAGAGATTGAAGAGGCTTTTGGCATGGTGATAGAGTTTTGGAAACTCTGTGTGAGAATCCAGATTTCTTGCTGCTGTCTGGAATGGAGAAAAACTAGCTAGGTATCATGGGGGTGTTTTCCTAGATTTTCTTATAGTAAAATAAGTTTTAAGTAAAATAAATCCAGTGTTTTAGCAAAATGGTCTGCGTAGTCTATTGTTGAGTTCATAGGGAAATGTAACAAACAGTATTTTCAAGTGGTTTTGTATTCCAGTGAGACTATTTCACAAGCTTGTTCTTAGCACTTATGGAACCCTTTATATTTTCAGAGCTCCTGAAAACAACAAGCTTGCTAAAAAAAAATACAAGCAGTATTTTTAGCGCCGTAATGTCTAAAATAATAGCACATTGACAGGAACCCCATCCATTTCAATAGGATGCCACAGTGCTTGGTGGTTTACGGTCCCCCCTCCAGTTCCCGACTGGCTCGGCTGAGGCAGACGAGCCCGGCTCGCTGGGACGGAGCCTGGGTGGGCACATTCTTTGGGCCGGCCAGCCCCGCTGCCGAGCCGTAGCCATCTCCTCACCCGCTGCTGAAACGCAGCCGCCTCTGTGATAAAACCCGGCCTCTTTTAAACACCCCCACAAAGTCTTCAGGTCCGGCTTTCTAGTGTGAAGTCTGAACTTGGGAAAAGGAGCGCTTCTCCCTTCTTACTGATTTTTGACCCTCTCCTGGATTTCCCAGTGAAATCTCTCAGCCGTTATTTCTCCCCCTCCTCAATTCCTTTCCCAGCACTTTGTGACAGCAGAGGCTCCCTCCCAGCACTGAGCACCTACTACACAGACATCTGCACGGGGAGTAGGACCGACGTGCTGTTCCGATCCCCGGCTCCCTGAGCCGGCCATCCCAGCTGCCCTGAGCAGCATATCCATTCTCACTGTAACCCTGTTGTTTCTCCCAAAATGTAATACGAATCCCGGAGCGGCTTTGTTGAACTATAATCTGGGTCAGCAGTGTCTGGTAGGTTGAAAGGTCAGGCTGAAACCCCATCTGTTTTAGCTCTCCATTGGAACCATGAAAGTACTTTAAACTTGAGATGTTCTGTAGCATTCCTAAATTATCAGTAATGTGTAGTGACACCAAGAACTGTGGTCTAGAAATGCCATGTTTCTCTCTTTTTTTTTTTTTTGATCTAACTGGGTGAAGCATCAGATTTAGGAAGTAAATTCAAATCAGCTGGACATAGGTCAGTGGCTGTATGTGGAAAGGGACGGGACGGTAGGTGCCTCTGGCCCATAAAAAGCCTGTCCTACTGAGATCTGGCTCCGGGGCTTATTAAATACCAGCCATTTTTGACTAGTAAAAGACCAAACAAAATGTGCTTTTTCTCCTTTGATGATTAAATTCAGCCTGAAGTGAGGGGTATCATTTATATAAACACTTGCTTTTATGTATGTGCTGTCCTAAGGGATCAGCATGTTTGCATGGTTACTTTTAAGGCTTTTTTTTTGCTTTCAGGTGATAGCAAACGTAACCTATAGACTGAGGGAAGTGCCAAGCGTCAGGGAGGGCAGGGCACATCTGCCTTTCTTCCGTCGCTTCGGATCCAGCCAAGTCTCTTCAGAGTCTGCCCTGGAAGTGCTCAGCGCCGCTGGTTCCCTCTGCTCCTCGGCGCAGGTCCAGAGCTCTCCTGAATCGTTTCCAACGCCATTAGTTTCCGTGTACACCAGGGACCCCTTTTTCAGCGCAGTTCATTCTGGAACGTAAAGGAACAAATTCACGTGGGAGGAAGGTCAGGAACACCGACACTTTTATTTCACTCTGGAGGCAAGCGTAGATGAGGTCTAAGGATCTCTGATCAGCCGATGTGTTTTATCCATTTTACATCACGGTGTTGAAGCAGTAAGGGCTGACGGATGCTGGGCTGTGCTCCATCGGTCTGTGCTGTGAAACATGAACGGGACGGGGGGAGACTGCAGCTGCAGGAACTGGTTTTGCTGTTAACATGGGGAATCAACAAACTTTAACTTCAGTAATATTTCATAGTTTTCTTGATGTCTCCGTTGTGCTGTGCAAGGCACAACTGAACTGAGGGCAATGGTGAAACGCCCCATGATGACTCCGGCCACGCTCAAGGGAGAAGAGTGTGTCCCCAGCCTGCCTCCCCATCAGGCAGCACATCCTCAGGTTATGACTGCCCGACCATGCCACCCAAAATCAGCCAAGCTACCTTGGAAAGAAGTCTTTGCACACCCGGCTGGGTAGGGAAGGAGCGCTGTGTGGCTGGCAGGGGGCTGGGCCGGTTTCCTCCTGGCACTGCAATTGCGAGACCGTCAGTAAACGGCTGTGATTTTTCACACAGGGATGTTTTGCTCCATTAGACACCAAAAGACACTGACTGGCACTGGGACTGCTTAGGGACTGGGAAGCAGGGGCAGCTTCTTCATCCTGGAATGTTCTCGAGATGTCTTCTCCTACCAGCAGCCCCTGTGGTGTTGGTGCGGGCGCAGAGCCGCCTTGGTGCAGGGCAGCTCTCTGTACGTATTCCAGCACCTCCCTGACAGCTCCCGCTACAGTGCAGGTTTAAAGCTGGGCTATAAACCAAAGACCACACTGGTTTCTATTATTTACGGCTAACAGAGAGACAGTGACACGCTTGGCGACCTCCTCCTGCCACCTTTAACCTTTCAGCTCTGTCCGCTGCCTCCCCATCCTCAAGTAACACAAAGATGAGAACCAAACTCCTTGCTCTGGACTACAGTGCCATAATTGAGCGGAGTCACGCTAGCTACACAGACACAAATCTGCAACTGATTATGAGGGTTTTTTTCTCAATTAATTGTCAGAAGCAAAGGGGCGTTTGATGTTTAATGTCTTTTTCTTCTTGTTAAATGCATTCTCTTTGCCACCCGTCCTCAGACACGGGGAACAGACAGAATTGTACAATGCAAAGTTGTCAGCGTATTCACGCATAGCTCGTCTCAAGCGTCCGTCTGCTGTTGTGATGTTACGCACAGGTCTGTAGGGGACTTCGGGTTTAGATCTGTTGACAAAGTGACATCGACATCTTACTTGGAGGCACCGAATGAATCCTAAACCCGAGTTCAGGGTGTGAGATGTAGAGGCTGTTCATGTTCTCTGGGCCAGGAGAGGGAGGATGTGTCTCTTCTGCGATCCGTGGACGCGATGTCTGATTGAGAATGTTAAAGTGTGCCCGGACTGTCCTCACAGATCTGTCTTTGGGCAGAGGAAGGCAATGTCCTCTGTCTTTGAAAAATCTTTAGAGCTGATGTTTCCTCATGTGGTCTGAGCCCAGGAACAGCCCTTTGGCTGTCAGGAGTATTTCAGGGGAAAAAAATAAACAGGGAAACAGCAGTGGGGAGGAGGATAGTGAGAGTTTTAAAAGGGAGAGGAATCAAGATGAGCTCTGTGTGACCGAACCTTCATTTAAAGGGAAAATTTGGGACCAAAAGGACAATTAGTTTGTGAAACCTTCTGCAACAGTTTGTGGGCATTTTGCGTCTTACAAAATGACCAGCTCCTCCAGCATTTTATAAATTCAGAGGCTTTACAAAGGTGCAGGGGACTAGCAGTTCATTTTGGAGAGAGGAAGATGAAGCTGAGCATCCCGGGGTCTCTCGGTGCTGCTGAAGTCACTGCAGGAGCTGGCGGAGAGCATCCTTATTGTTCAGAAAGCAGAACACCTCCAAGTTAGATCTGTGGGTGAAATCCTGCTCCCGGTCTGCCCAGTGGCATAATCTGTGCTTATTCCCATGGGGCTCAGTTTCAGCCCTAAGTGTCTTCCGTAAGGCTGCTCAATACATTTGGGACTCAAAATTAAGCACAACTTGAAAGATCTGAACTAATTCTAATTCAGCAAATTACTGGCAGAGCTCTGATTAAGACTTTAAGAATTCCTGGCTCCCAGTCCTCTGCTCCGACCACAGGCAGGATTGAACTGATTACAGAAAATCTTTGGGAGGCTCATTATTTCAGATCTAATATTTCGAAGGTTCAGGAGGATCTGATGTAGATCAGAAAGTCATGAATAGCTCTATAAAAAGGTAAAATAGAGACCAGGCTCTTTTAACTTGGAAATTGCTAGAGAAAACAAGTAAATCATTCTCCACTAGATTGTATTTTAAGTTACCAATTGCACCAATTACTTAAGATAAATCTCTTAATTTGTTCTGTTTCAGAAACAACAGGGATGCCATATTTCACTCAAAAACCCTAATAAAAACCATATTTGAGGTACTATACATCCTTTCTCAGATTTTTATAGTGAATCTCATGTTATATTAATGATGGTTTACATTCTACTTAACCGCTTTATTACAGCTGGGGGGGTTATATATATATGGGTTATATATATTCATATATGTATGTTTATAAAATGAATAATTGTCAAAGTTTGGCAATTTTTGATGTGCTGAATGACCTGATGTGCTGAATGGGATGGGGAGCAGGATAGATTCAGAGGAAAACTCAGCCCTGCATATGAATCTGCCTCACTGATTTTTCCAGTGCCTTTTCATTTCCCTTGAATGCGCTGCAGAAGCCGAGTCGATAATTATTTGTTCAGCCTAGATGCACAAGCCAGTTGTGCAGCGTGTACAGTCCAGCTGGCATTTCTCCTGACTGGTCTGTGCTTTTCAGGCACAGAAGTAGAGAGATCCTTGGCTATTTGAGGTGAAGGTTTAGCTATCACACAGCCAAACTGCAGCACTACCTGCTGTCATGGGAGGTTTTGTTGCTCCAGCATGCCTAGGGAAAAGATTACAATAATGCAGACTTCTGGTTTGCTTTTTTTTCTTTCTTATAAATTAACTAAATGTTTAAATGTGCTGTCAGATTTGATTCCAGTTGCAATGAAAGTTCAAGTCACTTCTTGTCTTATCCAAAACAATGCGTCCTATCTTTACCTTACGCACACGCAGCCTCTTTAGGATGTGTCAGATTGAGCACCCCAACTCAGGAGTGACTTTTGGAAAAACTGAGCAGCTTGAAAGCCCCACGCCTTGGTCTGCCGAAATCTCTCCCTATATTTCAAGCAAGGAAAATGCCAGGCAGCAGTGGCAAAAGGCAGAGAAGCATTTCACATTAAAAAAATACCACTTCAACAAGTATGCAGACCGATTCCCCCCAAAATGTTGGATGAAATCATCTGTTCTTCTTTCAGGTTTCTCAAACAGACCATCACTTTTCTGGATGCCAAGGGATATAAGGACAAGTTCAGCTTGCGTCGTCCTTCTCAATTTCCTTAGCTGACATGTAACTTACAGTCGGATGCATCATGTAAGTAGACACAACCCCTTGCAAGAGACTGCATACAAAGTCCTTCCTATGAGTTCCTCTGGGCATTATATATATATGTGTGTGTATATATATATATGGCAATATTGCCTCCTGTTTGCATGGCAGCCCTGGCTGCGGCAGGAGCCCTGCTCTCCTACAATGTGGATCTCACTTCTGAGCAGGCTACAAAAATTGGTGCATTTGAGGCAAGTTCATTGCAGACAAGGGCAGAGACAGCGCGTTGCATGAAGTACACACAGAAAGGTGGCTTCTGTGATACCCCGGCTAGGCTTTGTATCGCCTCTTATTCAGGTTAGGGGCAGCAATGAAAAACTGTGGGAAAAGGAGGGAGAAAGGAGGGCTTTTCAGGTAAAACCAGAGTGAATGGTTTTATTTTCCCACTGGGACCAGAAAGTTAGTATTTCTGGTCTTGCTGAAATGTGTGAGCTGTTTGAGACAAGATTTCTCATATAGAATCTTCTACAAGACAAGAAATAACAAAAATACAGGCCTGGCACTGGGAACCACTGACCCGCCAATGTGTTCATGTCTGCTCCTAAGTTCAAGGTCAGGGAGATGCAGGAGAGCTGTGTTCAGTTCCCATCTTTGCCGTTCTGTTCTGGAAACAAATGAAAAACAAACAAACAAAATCCCTGGACCTTAGAAATCACCACTCCCATAAGAATATTTGTGCCTTTTCCAGGAATCCCAACAGCTCCACTAAATCGCATCCTCAAATGGTCACTGAGTCTGGGGGAGATGATAAAAGATGGGTTTCAACATCCCCTCCAGCACCGGCCACTGAGGCTGGATCTCCCCCGTGCCACGAACCTGCTCTAACCGCCGACCTACCGGGAAGGGGAACCATCTCCCTGGATGTGGGACGCTCGCCTCGGAAAGGTTTCTTTTGTTTGAAATTGCAGAAATGGCATTTTTAGTGAATAAAAAGGTTTTGCCTGGATCTAGTTCTTAGTACGTGAAATCAGCTGCCAGGCTTGATGTGGGGATTGAAGTGGGGGCCTGACCGTGGTTCTCGCGTTGCAGACAGAATCCCACGTAACGCAGACTCCCGCCACCACCAAAAATAGCTGATGAGGATGGGACACGTTTTGCGCACCTTCTCTGCTCAGGCGGTTCAGATGAACTGCCAGGACGTGGTTCTGGGTTGGGTTTTTTGCCTTTGCCCTTCGCGCTGGTCCAGCGCTGGCTGGGGAAATACGTAGTCTGGCTGCACTCGCACGCACACGCCGTCATTTTGACTCGTGTGGGTGTAAGGGAGGCTGACGTGTGGTTTGTCGGGATCTCTCAGGCTGTGCAGGGGGGCCTGTAGGCTAGATGCTGAGGGTCTTCCAAAACTAAGCCTCAAATCAAACACAGTAAATTAAGCTACGGCATATGCAACACATCATTTCAGTATTTATGTTTGCAGCCTCCAGCTCCGGTATCAAAAAGCCTTGGAGATGAGTGCAATAAATAGCCAGTTCACAGAGGAGTTGGCAAGATTTATTATGTTTATGATTCTGCACAAATAGTGTTGACAGATTTCTTTTGATACAGAGATAGCTTCTGCATTCAAATCACCGAGGAGAGCTAGACTTGCGAGGATTTGTCTCCAGCTGAAGTCTATATCGTTAGGTGCCTGTAATTCCCTGCACGCTGTGTTTTAAACACAGCCATATACAGGGGCTTTATACGGACAGGGATTTTGTGCTGCCCTTCCGAGATGGTAATACTACTGTTATCTCTTTGGCTGGCGTTATATCATTGCAATTAAGTGATAATCGTTATTGACTATTTCAACAGAGTCCTAAATGTGTGTGATGTGCTGCAGTAATTGAAACATGCGGAAAGGATCCCATTAAATTTACAGTCTGAGGCTTTGGTACTAGTGCATGGAATCGATGGGAAGTTTTTCCTTGATTTCAGTAGGAGCTGGATCTTGCCCAAATAGCGCAAAGCAGCCTCCCACGCTCCAGAACAAATAGAGAGGCATATGGTTACTGTCAGGGGAACAGGTGGATGTTCATATGGTTTGTAAAGGAGCTGGAGACAGCTTGTTGCATTTTGATAAGAAGGTTATTCCAGGCAACGGGAATAGTGTGAAAATAGGGAGAAGTACAGCACGGGCAGCGGAGGCAGCAGAAGCAGGCATGGGTGAGACCGGGGTATGAGGGAGAGGGGAAGCCCGACACAAAGTTATGCAGAGCTTTGGAAAGGAGGAGGAAAAGCTCAGCTAAATATGTGAAAGAAGTGGAGGAGAATCTCGGCATGTTTGAGAGCAAAGGGCTTTGTGGTGGCTTCGCCAGGGCTGGAGGTATTTGTGGGGACAGTGTCCTTCTCAGTGCAGAAGGCTGCGCCATGGCTGCTGCTGAGATTTGCCCCTTTCTCCCCCCTGCCAGGCATGTGGTTACAGGGAAAAGCAGCCAGGATGGGTCCCCTGGCCCCGGACATGGTGCTGAGCAGTGGCAGGGGTAGCCGGGGTTGTCACACCCAACGGTGGCAGCTTAACGCAGCCCGGGCTTCGTGTCGCTCACACCTCCGGAGAGCAGTAAATTAGTGGACCAGGGGAACTGCCTTGCTCACGCTGGGTTTGAAAACAAGATCCCCTTTCAGCCCCTGCCACTCAGCACAGCAGGAAACCAAAAGCTTCTGATAGCAGAGATGAGATATGGCTTCAGTGGGGCAGAATTGGGCACAGGGACTCATCCCTGCGCACTTGTCCCCACCGTGAAGCTAGTGTCACGGTCCTGCAGGCACGGAGCATGGTCAGTACGGCTCACACTGAGCACATCCAGCTCCTTCCTCTGCCCCAGGCTTGGAATAATCTTTGTGTGTGCTGAGACTGGGTGGAGTGGGTTTGGATCAGCTCAGGCTGGGAAACTGAGATAATCTCGAGAAACGAGCAAGTGAAGACATTTTTGTGCAGCAAACCTGAATGTGGGTTAACCCGTTGTGTTGTGGTGAGATGCTGCCAACACTCAAAACAAGGCAAAGATTTATAACGTGTTGTCATGCAGTGGATCGAAGATCTGCTAGAGATCTCATAAAGACTACCGCAAGCTGTTCCATGTAGTAAACTACAGTGCATAACTTTATAATGGGACCCACTGTATTTTGGCCATTTGCGAAATGAAGGCAATAAAATGTAATTAAAAAAATGAAGAAGAATCCTGTGTGTATGAGAGAATTTTGTTACTGGAACTCCTTGTTTATACTTGCTCAGCAATTAAGCTTCTGCGATGCTAAAATTGGAATGTTAATAATTTGGAAATGCTAAATCAGCAGCGTAGCAGTTATTCCTCTAAAGGATGTGTTTGCAAAGGTATTGAGAGAGATAACTGATCCCTGTTGCTATTATTTTATTAACTCAGGAGTAGCTTGTAAAGGTCCTCTTGAGTATTTGTCCGATATATCTGCCAATCCCAAGGAACTATTTCTGCATGAACAGGCCATGTTTCTCCCAGAGAAAGTGCCAACCAGTCATTCTTGTTAAAATAGGTGAACAGAAAACCTAGCAAAGTATCCTTTCGTAATCATGCTGAGATGGCACGGAGGGATGTTAGTGTGAAGATACTCTTCTGTGCTCAAAAAAGGTTCAGGTAGCTTGTCTTTGAAACTGAATTTTCATTTTATTCTGAAACTTGAAGCTAAGAGCAAAGCATAAAAGCAGGTCATCCAGTGGACTTTCAACCGGCAGGAAATCCTGGCCTATCTCTGTGAGAAAGACAGTCGTAGCAAAGCGAGTGAGCAAGTCCTGCGGCCAAGAGCCCATGTTGCACTGCCAACACGCTCGCCCAGGGTCCCTGTCACCGGGTGCTGCTTGTCATGAGTTTCTGTGGGTACCCCCAAAATAATAGTAATTAACAATACGGGGCATGAGGCGGCCTGGCACGTACCCGCGTCGGGCTGATCTGTGTTTGCCTGTCGTATTTACTCAGGCTTCTGTAGCTGCTGCGAGTCGCCGGGCAGTGCTACACAATAGATTGCATTACTTTTATTGCAAAAACATGCAAAATGCCAAGAAGCGAGCGGCTGTGGTTGGGGCAGCAGACGTTAACGGTGCAGCATGAGCTCCCCCTGCACGTAGGCCCCGGGAAGTCGTGGTTTTCCCTGCGAAGTCGTGTTTTTCCCCAACCCTCCCGTCTCTGCCCTCTCCCCCCTCCTTCATGTCACACACTATATGTACATATATACATAAATAACTATATATACATAAATAAATATATATACACACACATATATACATAAATAACATCGGCTATTTAAGCCCTTTTTAAGTCCAGTGAACACAGATGACCCAAAGGAGATGTCAAGTGGGTGAGCAGTGTCCCTGCAAAGCGCTCGGGGCCGTGGCTTCGTTATGTCCCCAGCCCACCCTGGCCTCCGCGGGCAGAGAGATGCTGCAGCCCTGGGGTACAGCAGTGAAGTCCCAAAGCGAGTCCTCCTCGCCCTCCCGCTCTCTCCCTTACCAGCAACGATCAATCAGGGAGTAAACTTGGCATCCAGAGTATCTTGCACAATAAGCTTAGCAAAATATTTACCTAGGTACTGCACTTCAATGGGGTGAAAGGTTTGTGGGTTCCCGTTTGGAGGTGAAGGAGGCCAGAGGCCAAAGCCACAGATCAGGAGTGGCTCAGTGATGCTCTCAGCGGGGAGGAGAACAGAGGGCTGACAGCATATTCTGAACAGAAAAATTATATAGATATATAAATGAAAACATAAGGTAGCTGGAGCAATAAGCAGCCTGAAGGAGAGGAGCTGTGGGCCAGATTGGTGCCCTGAACGATGTGAGGTATTGCATGAGTTGGATGGTAAAGGTTAGCAAAAGGAATACTGCATCCATATAAAATGTGATTAACTTTTTTTTTTTTTTTGGTAATTAGAACAGGACCATTTATGGTGTGGCTAGCTAAGTTACTGGTTCCAAAATTGGTTCTGGCTGTCCTCTGTTCATGCGGGAGACCTGCTATATGCCAAATTCAACGTAGCATTTCTGTGTGATATAATTGGCGCATGCAGCTCCCGTCCAGTTTAGAAGCACAGTGAGTTTCCACTCCGGCGTGGTGTCCAGTATAGAAACGTCACAGAAGTTCACTTGGGCTGCTGAAGTGGAGTAGCTGGAAAATGTTCTTATAAAGAAAATAACAAACACACTTGGCTAAAACCTGCCAGTCTGGCGGTGCTGACACAGGTTCTGCCCCGGCAGTCCGGGCAGAAGTGCCCCAAAGCCGAGAGCAGCTGCCCCCCGTGGAGGGCGTGCAAAGGCCCTTGTCAGCGTCTGCACCTTCTGTGTCATCGGCGTTCCGCTTTCCAAGAGCCAGGCTGACCTGGACAGCTTGTTCACACTCGGCCGCATGGCACGGGCACCAGCCCGTCCCTCGCTCGCCCAGACAGCACGTCGTGCTCGTAGGGTAACTTAGAGAAACCTGCTCGTGCCAACACACCCAGCGCTGATGCCAGCTAAGGAGTTCACCGAGCACTTTTGAAAAGAATCCAGACCCTGTTTGGTTTTTAAGAAGCATCGCTGCGAGCAGCGCGTGTAGGCTGAGTCCGAGGGGCTGGGGGGACCAAGGAGGGGGGCTGTGCCCAGGAGAGGTGGAACGGAGAGGTGCCTTCATTTTTTGCTAAGCTCTGCCACGCTCCTTTTCTCGCCCCTCCTGCTAAGACTTCGTGCTGCCTCTCCTTTTCTCTGAGCTCTTGGCTTTCCACCTGCTCCTGCAAAGCAAGAACGCGGAGCCCGAGCAAACCCCTCCCGGTCCTGGTCTTTTTCTGCCCCATCTCCCGCTTATCCTGACACGGGATTTGGCTGCAGCGCGGGTTTTGGCGGCGGGGCGGGGCGGTGCGGTGCAGTGCGGTGCGGTGCAGGGCGGAGCGGTGCGGTGCGGGGCGGTGCAGGGCGGTGCGGTGCGGGGCGGTGCAGGGCGGGGCGGGGCGGGGCAGTGCAGTGCGGTGCGGTGCGGTGCGGTGCAGTGCGGGGCGGTGCGGGGCGGTGCGGAGCGGAGCGGTGCAGTGCGGTGCAGTGCAGTGCGGTGCAGTGCGGGGCGGAGCGGGGCGGTGCGGGGCGGTGCGGTGCGGGGCGGAGCGGTGCGGTGCGGTGCAGTGCGGGGCGGTGCAGTGCGGGGCGGAGCGGTGCAGTGCGGTGCGGGCCGGTGCGGGGCGGAGCGGTGCGGTGCAGGGCGGTGCGGTGCGGGGCGGTGCAGTGCGGGGCGGTGCAGTGCGGTGCGGTGCAGTGCGGGGCGGTGCGGGGCGGGGCGGGGCGGGGCGGAGCGGTGCAGTGCGGTGCGGGCCGGTGCGGGGCGGAGCGGTGCGGTGCAGTGCGGGGCGGTGCGGGCCGGTGCGGGGCGGGGCGGTGCGGTGCGGTGCGGTGCAGTGCTCCCCCCGCTGCCGGCAGAGGTCAGCAGGCCCGTCTGCAGCGCCGGCCGGCTGCCCGGGGGGAGCCCGGTGCCCGGGGAAACCAAAGCAAAGCAAAGCAAGATAAAACAAGTAAAGTAAAGTAAAGTAAAGTAAAATAATAAAATAAAATAATCCAAGGAGGACGATCAGTAAATATATCAGTGTGTCTATAGCATTACTGAGGATGGCGTTTTGAGGACAAAGCTCCCCACGTTTTCTGCTCTTCTCAGGGTTTCTCAGGGAAGGAGGAAGGTGTTGGGATTTTCTTTCAGGGGCTGGGAACTCCTCGCTCTGGCAGAGGAGCTAATTTACCTCCTGCCTTCTCGCAGGTGCCTGGAGATCCGGGTGACCAGTGACGAATGGTGGCCAGAGGGACTCTGTGGGGTGGCACAGGGACAGGCAGGTAGCATCCCCCAGGACAAGGCTCACTGAATTCGTTTCGGTGGCAGCTACGTTTTTCATGGCAGCACGTACAAATAGCCAAAATTCTGGCAACCTCACTTTGTGAACAGGGCGAAATTATTCCGTTTCCGTAGTGTCTCCAGGAGGTAGGAACTGGTTTGATAAAAAAAAAAAAAAAATATTTAAGCCTAATAGGTGAAATGATTTTACCTAAGCAAAACAATATCCATTTATATTAGCAACAGTGAGATGGTACCTGTGAGTTGCAGAAATGACAGCTTTTAGCTTCTGTCATCCACAGTGATTCCTTAGTGACTAGTGAAATGTTCATTCTGATGCCCCAGAAATGCTGTCTCTAATATTTAGGTCCAGCTCTGGCAATCAGAAGAAGCAGTTTTGGTTTTGAAAAGTTCAAGGGAGCTAAAGACTTGCACCATGGGGAAGGTGTTTCAATCACAACAACAGGAGATCTAAACATTTATTCCTGCTTGACTTTCTGTAATAAAAGGCGACGTGAGGAGCGGGAGCAATGTGAGCCCTCTGGGACGCTGCTGACCAGTTTTTCTGTCGGTAATAACAAATAACAGCATCATTTGAGTCTCCTCCAAGAATTTTGAAGTGATTGTAGTGGGATTACACATTGTCCCTGAGTTACAAACATCCACACAGAAAAACAGGATTATGTGGTCCTCTCAGTTTAAACCATTGGGAAGGACAGGCCTATAAGATGAAAGAGACCTTTATTCCTGGAAATGAAGATTTCCTGAGGCCAGGGCTTAGCGGACTCTTCTACTGGTGCTGGGGTAAGCTGTCCCCACCCTGCACCCTTGGCGCGGGGGCTCTGCTGGGCCACCGCCACGTGCAGGGGGCCACGAGGGCACCCCACAGCTGCTGCTCCCCGTTCCCAGTAATACCGGATGTCCGCGTCGGTCGTGCCCTGATACGCAGCACCAGGGCTTTGCACCGGCCTGCTCGGGTGAACAAAGCTGCAGAAAAAGCAGGGCTAGGCAACGCACCGTGCTTCTCCCGCCTCTGCAGCCCAGGCTTTGCGGGGCTTGTGGCTCTGCCGCGGGCATTCCTGCAGTGCTGCCCAGCTGGGGTTAGTGCAGACAAGGGCTGGGGGAGGAAGGGCTGCTCTTCCCACAGGGTGCACACTCGGTCTGGACTCCTGTATGTACCAACTGTCCTGGCCTCAGCGAGCTCCTTTCCTGCTTCCGTTCTCAAACACCACAAAAACCTTCCTCGGTACAATTTTTCCAACAGAGACGCTTCTCTTTTCTTCTCTCATGAAAAGGCTGACACCAGCTACTCATTTGGGAAGGAGGAAGTTCTTCAGAGATACCCACAGTTATCACTAAGCCCTGCTGTCCCCACAACCTCCCTGATTTGGTTCCCGTCGTACACACGGGCCACCAGCAGCCAGCGGGAACCCTAATTCCCATCAAGGTGTTTCAGCATTGGCTACTTGGGACGCTCCCATTCAGCAGCCTCCTTCCCCACGTCCCTGCTCCTGCATTAACCCACAGCACCTGCAGTCTCCGCAGCCTTATTAGGGTTTAATTAGTTGTGATCTGGGCCTCATCAGAGAGAGCCTGTGCTGTGAGCTGCCTCGAGCCATGAAAAGCCATCCCATGGTGCTAGAGATCATCTCTGGTCCTCACAGGTCCTGCCTGGACCAGGATGCAGATAAAGCTGTGTATGTTGGCACTTGTATGGAGGTAAGGTTGATCCCTTCAGGGACGTTAAACCCATGCTTAAAGATTAATGATTTTTCTCTTCTCAAGTCACATGTGCTGCTGCATCCGCCCTGGGCAGCAGGTAGTGCTGTCCGTCTCCAGGCAGAGCCATGCTGGGGAAATACAGTGTGATGGATAAATCACAAAAGCAGCATTTAGCATCTTTTCCTGTTTCCTCTATGCCATATAATGTTAACCAAGTGTTTTAATTAATGCTGTTCCCAGGGGATATAAATGAGCAGAGCTCAGCTGACTTTTGGGTAAGGTGTTTGTTTTCTGGGAATCTGGTACTGTGTCTTAACTTGTGTCTTTAGCACAGGGCTGCTAATCTTTTCTTTTTCTTGAAAGATGTTGAAATGTGCTATTAGTATTAGTGATTTAATATTATACAATTTAAAGATCTGCTTCAGAGGTTTTAATCTCAGGTTTGCCTATTACTTTGATACATTTAGATAAATATTGTAACAAAGCACTCATTCACTCATCACCAGGTCAATTGGAAGTGCTTTGTATAGCGACTGTAGAGAGCTCTATGTTATGTATTAATACTTGTAATTCTTCTGTGCTGAAAGAATTGATTATATTTATTTGTTATATTATATATGTTTATAACTAAAAGCAGGGAATATAGTTTTCATTTGTAATTTGGATTCTTTTCATTGCAAGCTACCAATAAGGTACAGCATACCAAAAATAGCACGGACAAGAGCAGTTTGGCTACTTAAAAGATGCCATGGGAGATTAGCAAAGTATACATGGACACAAACCATATGCAGGCAAGAAAGAAACAGGACAAATCAAAACAGTTTTAACAGGTAAGCACCCACGCAGCAGCATGTGTCATATATCAAAGAGGCACAGACTGTAAAACAGCGTCCCGCAGTTTGCAGCGAGTAGAAAGGCTCCCAATAAAAGCTTGATCGTCCCTCTTCTTTGGTTTCACAAGCCATCCTGGATAGGGGTTGCAAAATTGAGTTGTCAGCATCAAAAGGAGACCGGAGTCATCCTAGACCGCGTCTATGAGTTTCTCTGGGAAGCAGGAGGCTGAGAGTATTGAGCGCTTGGCAAATGTGGGATTCCTGCTCTGTTGGAAAGTCTCTCTTTGCTGTGTATTCATAGAGGTCGTATATATACTATGAGGTAAAACAAAACAGGGTTTACCCACAAGGGCAATTCTGCTTTCCCCTCAGCATCCATAACATGGGTGATGTTCCTAATTCTCACTAAAAATTACTAAGCAATATTAAAAAATAAGCCAACTGCTAAAACCTGAGGGGAAAAAATGTAAACTCTGTTTTTGTGTATGTACATGCACTGTAGTAGTACAATAGGAGAGAAAAGTGCTATTTATTGTTTATGTGTTTATCTAGCTTTCATCTGTTTTTACTTGTTTTCTGGGTCTTTCACATTTTAATTTCCTGGAGTAGATGGGCAACAATGCTGGGAGGCAATTCCCTACAGCCAGGAGGAATACACAGTGCACTCTTCTACGGAGATATTCCTTGCTTGATGGGTTTCCCAAACTGAAATGGAGGTCCCTGTCTCTGTGTGTGCAGGATGGTCTCAGTTCAGGGAGTGCATGGCTTTCGTTACTATGTGAAATGCAGAGGTGGTTACAGAATCTGGGTTTTTTTAAGGTTAAAATTCTCCTTCTACCTCCTGTCCCCAATACTCGTGGGAAGACACCGGTGCCTGAGGGCAGCGTTTCTCTGTGGAGCAAAGGCACAGCTGGGAAAATGGCAAGTGCCTGTCAAGGTGCCCCAGTACTTGGAGTCACTCAGCTGACCCCGGTGGAAAGACCAGGGGGAAGGGTGGAAAGACCTGATGTACCTCAGGGCACACCAGTCTGAGAGTTGGACCAGAGCCTGTATAAATTAAGGTCAATGCAGCTGGTAACTCCGCAAAGCGTTGAGCAGCTTGGGTTTGTGTTGCTCCAGCTCGGAGATGCTGCTCGGCAGGAGCAGGTCCCCAGTGCGTGGGGAGATCCGGGACAGTCGGGACCGCTCAGCTTACCGAGGCGTTTCCAAACCTAACACCTCCCTGGGTGCAACAAGAACTCTAAACGCAATTAGGACTTGGGTTACGGGCTGGTTTTGCTGTGTAACTGTTAGCATTACTGCAGCATTATCAGACCTGGATTTCACCGCTGATCTGGTGGATAATCCTTACACGCGTGAAACGAAAGCCTGCTGCTCCGCCCTGGCCTCAGCCGTCCGCCTCCCACACCTGCGCCCGCAGTGGGTAAAGCACAGGGCTTTCCACCCCGGCTTCTGTTGGCAATATCTATTGTTTGCTGAATTATCCGCTTTGGTGAATGCATGGTGTGAGAATGGGCCAGGGTGAAGGAGGAGCCTTTTAGTTCAGCCCTTAACCAGAGTTGAAGAATACTAGCAAAAATTAGCCAAAAATATTTGTGCTTCCTGCCAATCCCTCTCAGTGATTTCTTTCTTTTTTGCTTCTTTTTTCCCCTCTAAGTTTCACACAAAGCTCCGTCTTTAGGATTAGCTGTCTACAGGCAGCTCTTTGTATTCAGCTGAATTTAAGATTATGGCTGAGCCATAAAAGGGGAGAAAGGTGACACTGGAGAGTTTCTGCAGCAGTAAATCCTGAAATATTCAGGCCCGTGACATTTTTGTTGCTGGCAAATGCTGACCGAGGCATATCTGGTCGACGCTGAGGCCCAAACCTGGTTAGATTTCACAGAAGAACCTGCTGTGAGCCTCAGGTTTGGGCAGCATCCTACACACGTATAGAGATCTTTCCGGTCAGATACTGAAATGCTGTTTTCATTTGCTGCTGTTTGCAGTGAAAATGCTCCTGTTGTTAAACCTCATGGGCTGGAGAGCAGCCGAACAGCGGAGGAAACGTGGGAGGGAGCATCGTGCCGATGAGGGCCAGAGGGACAAGCATTGTGCTGTCGTGGCAGCAGGACCTGCTATCGCACGTTGGTAGGCTTTGTGAATTCGGTGTGAGGGAGTGGGAGGAGGATGTTCCCAGCTGTTCTCCACTCTGGGCTGGAGGCAGGTAAAGGATAGCCCTCTCCTACCCCGCTGAGGATGGGGAAGCATCGGTGAAGTCATCTGATGCTCTGCAGTGGATCCATGGCTCCGTGCGAGGAATAAACTGATGTACTTTCTGCTCTGGTTCGCCCCATGCCCTCCCCTCTGAGGAGAGAGATAAACGCAGCTTTCCTTTGGTGCAAAGCCCAGTCTGCAGTGTCCGGACGTAGCTGTCAGCATACGTGTACAAAGCCATGCTTAATTTAGGTTAACAGTGCTCTCTTTTACGATGGGGTGATCGCTACTGCTATTTAGAGAGGCAATGGAAACGTTAAGCTACGTGGTGTGCGGCGTGTAGCGGTTATCCAGGGAAACCAGCTGTGCTTGGGTGGAAGCTCATGGTTTTCCCAGAGCTGTTCAGCTGAGGCTGGCACGGGTAAGGGTCATTTAGGGGAGAAGGTCTGTTACCCAGAAAGCAGGGCTAGAGTGAGGGGTGCTTCTCCCTGCTGGTTGCTGAACCTTTTGTGGAGGCTCCTACCCAGAGCACTGCCTGGAGGGATAAATAACTTGTAGGAGAACGAACCACTAACAGATTTTATGCTCGTCTCCAAACAGCCCTGAGCGGGTGATTGCTATGGAGTACTGGGATGCACTTCAACGGAGGTGTAAGTACACGTGTGCCTGCACGGAGGTGTGTCTACGTCAGTTAACTCTGTCTGCAAAGGTTAATGGCTTGAGGCTATGCAAACCCAAGCAGCCTTGTTTGAGTTCCAGTTCATCACGGGAAAGGTATTAAATCTACCACTCCTTACAGACACGTGTCTAAGTCACCGAGCTTGGATTCCCAGACCTTGAGACAAATGGGATCTTGGGGATTATTAACCTAATGTGCTTACCGCAGGCTTCCCCGCTGGAATTCTTGTGCTAGAAATCATACTTATGCAAGTGAGGCTCATATAGACAATGAATTTTAACTCCGAAATTCATGTCTTTAGTGTTCAGAGGCAGGAAGGCAGCTTGAGATGTGGTTTCTTCCCATATCTAATGAGTGTTATTATGAGGAAATCTTACACTTGATCAGATGCATCCAATGATTCTTTAAAAGGCTTTGGATGTATTTAACAGGGTACCAGAGCTCACCACAAATGGGAAGAGGAAAAAATTTATGAAATCTGAGGCTTTGTCACCATGGTGACATCTGTTTGAATTTGGAAGTTGCAATAGTTTGACCTCACAAATTTTTCTTTTCCTGTCTTTAAAGTCACACCTCTTATCTTCTCAGTTACCTCCTCCTCCTTTTCCTACCCCACGATGGCTGCATTTAAAAACTGAATTTCCTTTCAGGGAAGAAATGCACAGGATAAATTACCTCCATCCATTACTACTTCCAGCACAGTGCAACTGCTGCGGTCCATATCTAAGTGGACCTTATGTATAAATGCAAAGAAAAAAATTAGTGTTGCTTCTCCTGTGCCAAACAATTTAACAGCTATGATCAGATATGTCCAAATGTGAGAGGTCTTTATCTGTACTTTAATAATCAGAGCTGACCACGTTCACCCCTCCAATCACTCCACTGGATTAGGTGGAGTTCACAGCAGAGATGAATTTGACCTAGTAAGTACATCAGTGGTCTTCTGGGTTTGCTTTACAGAGCATGCAAAGAAGCTCTTCAAAGGTTTGCGGTACAACATAACCTTGACTTCAACTCTCATTTTAATGGCTACTTGGAAGATGACAAAGACCACGCTCTTTGGGAGACTGCCGTAGGGTGAGAAGCCTCAAAACCACATGGCCAAATCTAAGCATAAGTGAAGCCTATGCAGCCCACACAACTGCAGTGGCAGCTGTCAGAAGTATGCCAGAGAAAGCCATGCTCCTGGCTGACAACTGGAGGGTAGAGAGTCTGAAGTACAACTTAAAGGAAAAATGTTCCTTTGATGGATATCCAAAATTGGTGACTGCTTCCTTTCAGGATGAGCATGCTGTGCCTAGGGAGATGCTGATCGTCTCTTGAAACAACCCTGCAATCAGCGTGGATTGATGGTGTGACAGACAGGAACCGTGATTCATAAGCAACGGCACTTAAAGCACTTGGTTTTGATGAATTTGGGTGTTTGTTTAACTTGCCAGAGGGAGAAGCCAAGCTGTGGTTGATGGGTAGAGCCGGGACCAGACTTAGCCATTTGCTAATGGTTTTCTGGCCACCGAGAAGCTTACTCTTAAACAGCAGAAATTCTGTCCTAGCACCTGATTTTAGAAGGAATTTTTCTCCCCTGCACTGACCAGCATCACCCATCATCCCTCCCTGCCTCAGTCTGTGCTCACAATCAAGTTCACTCTCAGTAGCATGTATTTTATTAAATTTGGTTGTGAGAATGTCACCAATTACGAATGGAAAAGCAAGAGTGAAGGTTAGGGGGGGAAAGGTGAAGGTTAAATTCAGACATTCATGAGTTTATGGGGCAGTTTGTCCTCAAATCAAAGCCAGGCATTCATGTCGAGCTACGTAAACAGGAATAAATGCTATGTGAAACTTGCTTAAGAAGCAAAACCCCATAAGAATGTTTGCCACAAAATATGTGCTTTCTTCTCTGTTCCCCTCCTCTTGGCCCCTGGAAAGAAGATTGCTCAGAGCATGTTCTATCCCAGACAATGTGATACCTCTAAAGATAAAGACAAAAAAAAAAATCCCTGCCAATAGACACACGCGGATGCCCAGAAGGCTGCTGCGAGCACAGCCTGCAAACTGGCCAGCGCAGAGTCCCAGGGCAGGGGCACGTGCCTGGTCCTGGGGTTGGGGGGGGGACACATCCCTGTCCTTCTTGAGGTGTCCGGTGATGTTTTTCCTCAATATCACACTCTGTAAAAGGTTTAACCTGGGGTAAAGTTTTTGGGAAGGAATAAGAAAACTGGTGAGAATGTTTTTTAAAAAGCAAATTAACCTCAGATCCTCAGCTACCTTTTATTTACCAAACAGAAGAAGTTTCCCTGTGTAATACATTTCTTAAATTATAGGTTTCCCATTTCCTGGCATCCTAATAAAGTCTAGATGAACGATGAGAGAGTCTGCTGGGAGAATGAGTAAACATCTCCTACTGTCTGGAATGTAAGACGACTACTGTCTTATCCTTTGTTACAGGTTGTTAAGATAAAATTACCCTATATATCAACAGCACTGTCAATGAAATTAGAAAGGGCATTCTACCTCCAAGCTGCCTGGAGGGTTTGAGGAGGGAAGGCAGTTGCTTCTCTGTTTATTTTGGTTTTCCATTTGCTGTGAAAGAAAGAAAAGGGGGTTGTTTTGGGGTTTTTTTGGTTTTGTTTTGTGTTTTAATGCAAATGAAAGAGAGGAGAAAAGCCAAGGAGGATGTGCGAGGCAGGTTCTGGATATTTCACCAGCTGTGCAAGCAGAAGAAAGAAATTGTGGCTTGGTGGAAATCCTGGGATAGCCTGAACTGCAGTGGCAGCAAAGCTGGGGTGCAAAGGGACCCTGCAGCTGTAGATGTTGCCCCCACGTCCCTGGGCCAAGGGCACTTCACCTCTCCTGGGCTTTTGTGTGCTCTGAGAACGCCTGCCTGGCGTGCGGTGTCCTTAAGGACGCTCTCCTGCAGGCGATGCTGGTGGCCGGCAAGCGAGGAGCACCCCGGGGTGTTTCACCGACAGCACCTCTCTCGTTCAGCACTTGAAAATCCCTGCTATCAAATGTGGTTACGCATAACCAGCGGGCTGAAAAGTCAAGAGGTCTTGGGAAGACAGAGGCATATGTGCATGATATATTCCCCGGAGCCTCATTCACATAGGAAGCGAAGCTGACAAGGAACACTTTCCAGACAAGTGTCTTCTTTTCAATTATTTTCAATTCCCTTTAAATAGCAAAGGCTCCCGGGGTAATGCGTGCAGGCTCCGCTCGCTCTAACGAGCGTTAGCTTGCGCAGGAGGTCCTGCTGGTGGTGAGCCAAGGGCACACAGCACTGTCCTTCCCGTTGTCGGTGTGTGACTGCTCAGCAAGGCAAAGCAGATCCTGGCACCCCCCGTTCACAGGGCAGCTCTCCTCGCTCCACCAACGGCCCCCCCTGGTCCCAGGGAGACTGGCTAGAGAGTAGGGAAGGGTGCAGGTCAGCATCCAGCTGAAACGAGGGGAGGGCTGGCATCCTGAGAAAATCATTTGCATTTTTGAGAAGACCCAATCTAATTTGCTCTCTAATTCAGCTGAATTTCTAATTCAGCTCTGGGAAGCGCCTACGCGGTTGGTATTTTTTTCTAGATTTTGTCAAGACACCTCTCAACCTCAAGTTTTCTCCTGTGGTTAGCCCCATTTCTGTTTCCACCACTCTATCTGCTGCTGCAAATTTGTCAGCTGCAGTTTTAGGAGCACCCTCTTGCACATCCCTGTGATCCACTAACGCGTCTCTGATGTCTTTTTCATCAAATCTCAATGGTGTTGCAGTTTTAGAGAGAGAAAACTCTCTGATCTGTAGAGAGAAACCACTGGAGAAGATCTACTTCTCCCAGAAAGTATTTTCTGGAAATGTGAACCTCATGAGCGTGCACTTGATTGTCAAAATACTAGAAAACAGTCTATATTATCTGCCTGTACTCAGGAGAAATCCAGTGTTGACCTTTTTTTCCTTATAATTAGTCTGTATTGCCAAAGTAATTTCCTGGTTTAGACTTGTTACATTAGTTGTGTCTTCAGCTGTCACTACTCTTGAATCCTATAGCCATCAGAGTGGGATCCAAAACTGAAATCCCATTGCCTCTATTCCACCTAAAATGAATTCTCTGCTCCAGACACCTCCCCCAGATGATCCCTGTGCCGCAGGAGGCGACGGGCTGTGGTGGAGCTCAAGGGTTTCTTGTGGAGGGACGGGCTCTCGTGCAAGGCAAAGATACCTCATCACTTACATGTCCTCTCTTCTATCCATGTCGGCTTCTGTTACAATCTCACTCCTTTGCCTTTTCTTTCTCGGTTTTTATGAAGCACTTTGCTTTGCTTCTTTTTCTTTTTTTTTTTTTTAAGTTGTTTTTCCATTTTTGAAACTCAGACATTTCCCATGTAGAATATTTTTGGTTTGAAATCAGAAAAAAAATGTACTGAAAACAATACTGGAGAAAAGCTGGAAATAAAAAGCTGAACTTGGGTGAGAAAAGCTCCTGGATTCACAAAGCATTCCTCAGTTTCTGCTGTCTCATCTTGTCGTGTGTCAGAAACTTTACATGTCACTCTCTCGTGCACTTATGTGTGTGTGTACATACATATACATGTGAGAGTTTTCTCTGACAAGCTGCAGGGCTTTGCTACAGATTTTCCATCCCTAACCATGTCAAGAAGAAAATATCTTAATGCCCTATTCACAAAATACGTTTGGCCCGTTTCCATTTGAATGTTATGCTTGTTTGCATAGGCAATTCATAGGGGAGTTCATAAAACCTCTTTTTGCCAGAATTTGTGAATGCCTGCCCACTGCATGGGCTTAAAATGAAATTACATTGGAAAAGGGTCTGTTTTGGGATGCATACATTTTGCACGTATCTTTAAATAACTCAGATATGTTTTCAAAGGAGGATGTTTTTCCTATGGACTGAAGGACACGTTTGTATCACCTACCAACTTCTTCAGCTCCAGAACAGCACTAAGTAAATAGTTGAGGTTTTTGCCAACTCAACGTTTCCATCACTCGTATCTTCCCCTTGGAGAGATCCCTCATTAAAGGACAACCTCTTACTTTAATTCTCGTTGCTTAGTTCCAGCAGGAAACCCTTCTCCTACCTCCGTTTCCAGCCTAATACTGTGATAATGGGGACAAAACTGCTTTTCGCAGTCCTGCTGCCCAGCCCCGTACCGCGGTGCCAATGGCAGCCAGCGCAAAACGGATGTTTGTCTTTATTAATCATACGCACACAATCTGCAACCTGAACTGTGTACAGAAATGAATGGAAAAAGTGCAACCTGACCGCAAAAGTATTATTTTATAAATAAGGTCCTTTAGTAGTAGTTAATTGGATACACATTTTGCTAGATTCATGGAACATTTAAAAACTATCATATCCAAATTGACTGACTGAGTTCATGTTACATCTCCAAATTACCAATGACCATTTTGCCTTGCAACATCAGACCTTGGGTTCAGAAATCTAGCTCGAGGGCCTTTTTTAAGTACATGGCACTTTTTTTTTTTCTTTTTCTAATAGAGATTGATTTAGTGTATGTTTAATGGCCCCATAAATCACTCAACATGCCCAACTCGCATACAAATTCTGCCAAAAAAAAAACAACCAACTTTTCAAGGAAGCAGATGCCTTGTTCTTGGAACCAATTTGCCTTGCTCTCTGCGTGTGCGTGAACCCACCGTTTCAAGATCCTCCTTATAAAAATGTTCTGCTCTCCCAGGTCTGAACATTGGTCATTTTCTCTGGGACTGCTTTCTTACCATGCCAAGTTAAACTCGGGCGATTCCCCTGCTGTGCCCGTTCTGTTCTAGTGCCTTTTAGATCAGCAATAAATAAATTCATTGTGCATTTCAACAAGAAGAAAAAGAAAAAGCCGGAGTCGCATTGTGCTTGCTCTTGTGAAGATCTATTGTGTGCAAAGTAGTGTGCTATCAAATGGCGTAGGTCATTTTTCATTACCCCACTGAGGATGCAGCTCAAAGCAGAGGATTATAGAAACTCATTTCCTTTGGTTAAGGAAAAAAAAAAAAAAAAAGAGTTAACATTCAATAAACTCAAGAGCTATGACGCAATGTGGCCCTCAGAACCTTCCGAGCGGAGCTGTTAATAGCTTCCTTTCCCAGGACGCGGGTTTGCCCCGTTCACTTATCGACTTTGATGCATTAGTAAAAGAAAATATCAACCCCTCATAACTCTCAGAAATGATACAATACATCACTTGAAAGTAAGCTAGGATCAACACATTGTTAACTGTTTGATCTCTCGAGTCAAAATTAATGATAGGTGTTTTGCACACAAAAAAATGAATGTTAAAAGCCTATTTAAGCTAACTAAAGACATCCATACAACATCAGGGTTGAATTGGAGGTGATTTCCTGCAATGCAGCTGTTATAAGTTTATCAGTCTGCGGGTGGCAGTAACCAGTAATCATAACCAGATTGCAGAAGGGTGGGAGGGAACTTATCTTTAAATAGAAGATCTAACTAACTAACTAACTAAAGCAAGCTGGTTGAGAACTAAGTTCACGGTATTATTCACCAGAACACCCAAGGGTCTGGGAGAAGCCAGTTTTCTGTATATTTTAAAGAAATGAAACGATTCTGAAGGTTTAACGGCTAGGCAGGGAGAAACCAAGGTTCGTAATGATTAACAGCAGACCTCCTGCGCTCCTGTACTCGCAACATTTACACAATAATGATAGCTAATAAGAAATGGCATTAAGAAATGACTGCAACTTTCTCCACTGAGATGTTGCCATAGGCTGTTGATGAACTTTTAGCTCATTCTCTTGTGACATAGGAAGGAAAAATCTGAAATGTAGCATATATTTCAAGCAGAAGAGCGATTGAAAAAATTCCAAGAAACGTCTCTGAAGAGCCAAGGAGAAGTGTTGCACTGCGAGACAATGCCTCTGGACAATTACAGCCTGTTAGTTTTAATGCATCTCGAATTGCTTCCGTCTGCAGCTAATCCGACCACTGGAAACAGTCACTTTTGCAATGCCCTTTAATTTTTCTGATTTGTGTGTGGGCGGTATCTGTTGGTATTAATACGGATGTTTTCCGGATTGAATTAGAGAAAACAAGACAAGCTTTCAAAGTAGCGTCAACTTTCTTTGAGAAATGTGAACTCAGGAGCGTGAACGAGGCAGTGACAAACCATGCGGATGACTTAGGTCTGTCC
This sequence comes from Balearica regulorum gibbericeps, assembly GCF_011004875.1. NCBI lineage: Eukaryota > Metazoa > Chordata > Aves > Gruiformes > Gruidae > Balearica > Balearica regulorum. Next base: position 14,333,345 of record NC_046199.1, on the reverse strand, counting down.
CGGATCGCTGTTGTGCAAACACGAGAAGGAGTGACAGAGAAGCCCCCCTGGATCCTCAGATCTCCCCAGCACCGCTCGACAGTCTCTTTAGCCCTCTTTGTTCTTCGTTTTGCCGAACACTCGGCCCTTTCTGGGCTCTGCTTCAGGCGCTCCAGCCCCATCCGTTGCAGCTGGCGGGGACACCCCCGTTCACCGACCCATGCAGAACCACTGTTTTCTATGGACGAACGCATCCCTTAAACAGTTAAGGAGTGAGCCAAAATCATCTTTGGTCCCAAAGTCAGGTTTTTGACCTGACACGAGTTTGAATAGCTGCTGCGTTGGCTTTTGCATCGGTAGGTCTGGCCACCGCCGCTCCCTCCTGCAAGCAGCCACCCTGCCATCCGCCCGAGGGAACTGTCTTAAGCCTGCGCTTAAACCCGGCTTCTGGAAACTGCAGGTCCAGGAAAGCTCAAATTTGCTTTTTTATGGAGAACAGAATGAAAATGGCAACTACATTTTAACATAAAATTCTGATAAGAATGAGTATGTTTTTAAAGATTCTTCACGCAGCCTTCCTTTGAAGTTTGACAAAAGTTTAAACCTAAAATAATTCTTTCCCAAGTCTGACATGTGTACTTTATTTATACAACACCTTTTTTCATAGAATTGCTTTAATTTCAGAGGTGTTTTTCAGTAGAGAAAAAGAAAATTATTGATAAAATGGAAAATCTGAAATGTGTTTCAATTAAGACGCTCAGCCACATCCAGTTTTTTGTTTTCTGAATCTTACCCAACAAACCCTTTCAATTATTTCTCCATAGCCATGGGATCAGCTCACTCCCTTCTTCTCCCTAATGGGACTATAAAATCCTCAGCTGGCAGATCTGCCTGTACGCCAGGCTGTGAGATGTGACACATCACAAATATCTGGGGAGGGTAAAATTTCCATTCAACCAAGTAGCAGAGAGAAAGCGATTCCATTGCCTCTGTGAGGACAGGTGGATGGTGGCCAAACACTTTCCAATTTTTGACTTGCTATGTGTTTTCCCAGTTGTTACTGGTTTGGAAGTGACCCATCCCAGGCTACCCAGTCCTGTCCAGTCTGGGACACTGGACTGGGCAGGACCCGTTCATGGGGTGCGATTGCACCTCGCCAGGCTCCTTGGCATAAACTGTGTCCCCCTGCGTGCAGTGCCAGGGCTCCGCATGCTTTACAGCCCGTCTCATCATATCTGTTCCTTAACAGATCCTTTAAAATTTTTGCCACATCTGCAAAATCAAAATTTTGCAAAATAACTATTTTGCAAAATAAAAATTTTACAGACAGGGAAACTGAGGCACTGGTGGGTGATGCCTCCTGCCCAAAGTTATGCAGAGAATGATGAGAAACAGAGATCAAGACCCCAGATCCAACTTCTTCCATATCGTACTGACTTACGTCCTGTTTAAAGTACAGAAGCGAGTGTAGCAAGTATCAAAGTTCAATATATGAACTTTTTCTCTAGTAGGCTCTGCAATATTCCGTTGTGTTAATCATTTAAGATATAGTAAGGGCTGCGTTAAGACATTGTGTGGTTTAACACAGTGCTTAGCCTCACAAACTCACTGTTAAAACACAGCCTTGCGAGAGCGTGGGAAGCACTGCCTGTCAACTGAAACCGGAGGAGAAGCTACATGCAGAAAACAGGGAACTGGTAAACAACCAGTTAAGCGGTTCAGCCCGCTGTCAGTCCATCCCTGCTGCATCGCAAAGCGCTGAACGCCTGAATGTGGAACCCAGATGCAACAATAACAAAGACCACATTAAAGTGATGCTAATCATACGAGCTATGGCTCTAGAGGCAGACGCGGAAGAGCTTGGGAGGCTGATATAGGACTGGGGGAAAGATAGCACAGCCTGCGATTGCTTTATCAAATAACGCGTGAGGGGAAAAAGGTTTCTGTGCCTCCACCAAACCTCCTTGTGTGCAGCCTCAGGCATCTGAGACGGCGCACACACGCCCACAGGTGCGGGCAGGGCTCCCCACCCCGCTGCGGATGTGGGGTCCCCCAACCTTCTAGACAAGCTTGGGAGAGGACTATCTTGGGAGCAATCTTTGTTACAAAGCAGCCGTGAGATGTGAAAAAATCTACCTTTTTTACACCAGGCTTTCCAGGGAACCAGTGATTTCACTAGAAACACCCCAGCTGGCCATGCAAAAGCAGCCCAAGCCCCCGCGGCACGTCACCTTGCTGGTGACAGGGCAGCGCTGGCTGGAAGAGCCCCCAGGGAGAGGAAGGCAGGACAGAGGCAGGTTCCTCCCCATCCCCACAGTGATGTAGGGCAGAAAGTCCCTCCACAGTGGGGCCAGGCACACGGGTGGCTTCTTGTGGCCAGCAAAGGAGTCTGTGAAAGGTTGTGTAATGTCACAATCCAATTAGGTGGAGGTGAACACCAGCATGCACTTAGTAAATGGATGACTGCTTTATTAGTGAGCTCTTTGGGGTTGGATCCTGCGAGAAGGGCAGATATAGCCTCCTCCATACTTAAGCTATACCACCTGGGAGAGAGGAAGTGATGCCTTGTGATTGAGAAAACCTGATGGGTAAATTATCACCAAATGAGGTGAAAATCAGAAGGTCCCAGAAAAGGGCTGAGTTACAGGACTTTGAGCTAGTCACTGAGAAGTTGGGCTGAGAGCTTGGTGCTGGAGGTCTACTTAGAGAGGGCAGGGTTTGTCCTGAGGAGGTGAAGAGGTTGATGGCCTCTGGTGCTTTGGTGACTTTGGGAAGGTGTGAGCTCTCCTTTCCCTTGAAGGACAAAGTGCTGGTGCTATCTTGGTCTTGCAGCCTGCTTCTCTTGAGAAGACTTTGTGTGGGGGAAATTAAAATAGTGGCATCTGGTATGGGAAAGGTAAGCTTTATCTTTCATAATTCTAAATAAAATAGTATAGTAGTTGGGAATGGCTGAGAAATATGGCAGTGTGGTTGATGTGGGGGTATAGTTGGAGTAGCCAGAAGTAGGGTCTGGGGGAGCCTGGTCTTGGGCAGAGCTGTGTGGGACATAGCAGATGAATGGCCACTTCCACCTCTATCTGTTGGTCTTCAGCTAGCCTGGTTATTGGCCTAGAAGCAGAGGTGCTGGGATGTTGGAGTTGATCACTGTGGCTTAAAATACTGTGTGAATCCTGTAAGAGGTGGTTTTGTGGAGTGTTTTTAGAGTAATGTTGTTTTACTTATTACTCAAGTGCTTGATTTGCTCTGGCTTCACCTTCTTCTTGGCTGTGACCAGGATTGGGGCTGGTTACGTACAGAGGCATGTCAGGCAGTTGCCTCTGTTGCTGTGTTTAGCAAAATCCGTCTGCTGGTTGTATGTTTTGTGCCTTGTTCTGCTGCTGCCTTCTCTGTTCTACTCGCTGCCAGGGCTGAGTACAACACAGAGTAGCGGGAAGGTTCCTGCAAGCTCTTCCCACCCTGCAGACAAAATAATCCTGAATTCTTGAATTTTGTTGCTGTAGCACGAGCTTTTCCTCTAAGGAAGAGTGGGTGTTGCTTCATTCACGTAGGGGACCTAAAGCATTGCTTGGAACAGAGGGTGCAGAGACAAGAGTAGGAACTGATGGTCTGCCTTTGGAAGCTGATTTGCTCCTGTCCTCAGGACAGCGGAGCTCAGCCTGCGGTTCTGGCTGGAGCAATACTGCTGGTCTGAGCCCCAGCCCTGGGTAGGATGTGGTGAGCTTTATCCCAGAACCAGCTGATTCCAGCTTTCTGAGTAATGCTGGCTTATTGGAATAAGCTTTCCTTTGATCTTGTAGACAGAAGTCCACAACAGCAGCTGCTCTGGAATAGATAAGGATAGCCACTCTCCAGGCTGATCGTGTTTGGAGATTAGTCCTCAGGATGTTGTGCAACAAAGCAGCACAGCCCATAAAGGCGAGATAGTCTTGTTAGTGTGCGCACCTGTAGCTGGGACAGCTGCGTGGGGAAGGAAGCTCTGTGCTTGTGTCCTGGGGCTGTAGCATGCTAGGTGTGATGCAAATGGATGAACTTCCTGCTTTGTGTCTCTCTGCTGTATACCCACCACTGTTTTCTCTTATGGAGACTGGGGAGAAATGCTATTCTTGCCTGTTAAACCTGGGGCATCTACACTGAATCTGGAAGTTGCTGTAAAGATTATTCCCCCCTCCACCCTTTTTTAATGGAAATTAGCTGATTAGAAACTCTTCTCAAAGTTTTTAGTAAGAAGTTCTTAAAATTTGTTATTCCAAATAGACTCACTAACGTGCCTCTTTGTGTGTTACTTAAATGTTGGTCTTGCAAAAGAGACTGACAGCACTCACTCAAGATGGGTGGTTTTGGCAATGTTTAATTTTTGGGCTTCCTGCAGGGATCAAAAGAACCTGTTGGATGTATGTATTTTCAGTAGGAAAATAGCTCCACGTTCTCAAAGCTTTTGGAGGGGATGAAAAATATTCTGTGGTATGATCTCTGAGCGTGGGTCACGATGAGTCCAAGCATAGGTCCTTACAAGGATTTTACTACATCTCTGGGCACACTACCCAACAGAGTGAAGGGCGCTTGCTTAGCAGCTGGAGCGGGGCTGATGTGGCTTGTGTTGCCCCTTGGCCTTTGCATGTCACACCTTTCTTGGCACTCAGGGATGTTGTGAGCTGAGATTCCCATAACAGGAGGAGCAGGACTTGGATTTGGAGGCTGCCAGAACTGTGGGTGAGACTGTGGAAATAACCTTCGCCTGTAGTCAAAGGTAGTCAGGAGCCGTGGTGGACATGACTTCACCGTGCCCGCTGCTCAGCATGAGTAACCAGTTCCATGCATTTCCATGCCAACCATTAATTTCCAGATGCAGTGACTAGCACGGTATTTTCCATTTCCAGATCTTGTTTGTACTGGCGTCATTTAAAATACTTTAATTACAGTGGTTCCTATAGTCAAACTGCTAGAGCAATGCATGGTGCTTGGAAGTTTCTTCTTTAGCTAGCAATTTCAGTAATGACAGTAATTCAGATAATCTATCTTCATGGCCTTGTGGCTTTCAGAAGTACAGGGCCGCTTTTCTCTTTTTTAGAGATGTAGCTCTATCTCTATATATAGCTCAGTGGATATCTAGTATTCTAGATGTGTTAAAATAAACTCGACTGAGAAATTCCAGTCCCATCGCAGCAAACTTTCTGATGTTGCTGTTCGTGTTAATGCAATCAAGTACACGGGGGAAGAAAATGGAGGGGGCAGAGGGGCGAGCTTGGCAGGCTGCTGTGTGCGCTGGCTGGTTGTATTGCTGGGCAGCTTTGGGGGTTTGGGTGTGCGCCAGCAGCGTCTCCTCCTTAAATTGTTGAGTGATTGTGAATATGCTGGACTCTTTCCCCTGAGCTAAGCAGCCTGGATGGAGGTGAGAAACCCTGGGTGTTGGCACTGAGGTGTGCAGCCCAAGGTGGGCTGTCCCCAGAGGGACGTGCTGGTGATGCCTGACCAAGCTCTGTGTTGCTCGTGTCTGATCCCTGCAAGTTGACAGCCGAGATGGGAGATGGCAGTTTCCTCTCAAAGATGAGGTGGCCCCAATGAATACAACTTCAGGCAGCAGTTGAGCTTCGTTTTGGCTGACAACTCACAGCATGATAAACAGTTTTGGCAGCCAAATATGACAACATCCTATCGAACAGGGAAAATCCTTCAGTTTTGGGAAGATGGCCGAATCCCAAAGCTACTCTCATTTGCTGGTTAAGTCTACTACCAGCAGAGACACTCCTAAATTATTTCTGGGAGAAACTGGTCAGACAGATCAGAGGCAGACATCTCTCTCGGTGTGCAATTATGTGCTGCTTGCTTTGAGAAGAGGCCAAAGCAAACGGGAAGCAGCAATTAAGGTAGGCACCAGCAGTGAAGACCTAAAGTATAGGGCACGGTGTTTATCAGTCATCACTGCACAGAAAAGGTCTCTCCTTAATTTGTCTGAAGAGGGAAGAGCTGTAGCCCAATGTTTTTGTGTATTGATCGAGTATTATTTTCCTCAGAAGATTCTCATGTGTGGAGGAAGGTGGGGGTGTGGATGTTGATTAAATGTAAACTCTTCTGCAAATGTGTGTGTGACCCCTGGCAAGACCCTTCAGAGGCAGGGAACAGAGGTGGAAAGGTTTGCTGTGCCTCTGTCCAACTAACCCATGTATTTTCAACTAGAGGCTGACAAAACTGGGGGATCCTGAGCTTAGAACAAACCCTTGAGGTACCTACTGTCATACCAACAATAAATCAACCAAAATCACTTTTTGAAGTCTTAAGCAGTAGTAGTCAATGCAGTCTCTCTGATACTCCGTGACCACGTAGTGTGTTGAAGGTTGCAGGAAAGCTGTTGAGCACAGCACGTTATGTCCGGGATGTTTGTGTCCACGGTGTGTATGGCAAGTCGTGCGTTTCCTGTAACACAATAAAGCCTCATTGAAATCTAGCTGAATTCAGAATCAATATTTACAGAGAGATTTGGGTATCAACAGTTTTCTTTGTGGTAACTGATGTATAGGGTTGTTTCTGCCCCTTTCCAGAAGCTAAATCAAATGAAATATTGTTGTCACCTGGCTCTAGAACCAGGGAGCCTTAACAGACTCATCCAAGCCCTGGTGGAAGCAGCACCAGTGAGGGCCAAATTGCTTCTGTTTGTGGTTCCTGTACCTGTATGTAAAGTGCTGTGGAAGGTGTTTTGGAGGTAAGAGATGTTGGGCATGTTCCACCTTTCTCCATAAGTGTGTAAGGTGAGGTTAGCCCCATCAGCAGAAATAATCAATTTGATTCATAGAAATCTGTTGTCTGGCAAAAGGGCAGTTTACGTATTCCTTTTTTTTATCCCTCCCTCTACTTTCTAGGCTTTGCTTGAAGCTATTGTAGGTTTAGAAGTTCTTTTCCAAACCTAGATGGGGGTTCAACTTCCCAGTTCTTAGGGCAGTAGTCAAGTTACCTTGCTCTTCTTAATTGTATGTGTCCAAAGCACAGCAGTGGTGAGGACTTGCCAAAGCAGGCTAAGAGCTGGAAAAAAAATCAGGCAGTTCAGGATGATGGCTTGAAATTAGTGCTGGAAAATAAACATCAGAAGGGTTGGAGCTAGCTCATTTGCAAGTGTTAAATGAACCATCTGTGTCTGCCTCCCCAGTGTTTGCTCCTTTTTTCTGCAACCACCCAGTATGCTCTGTTGCTCCCCATCAACCTGTCTTGGATGTCTCCTTCCTTGCTTGTGTCCAATGGACCTCCGTGCCATCTGAAATCCTTCTCTTCTAAACAACACTGCAAGACTCTAACAGCATGATCCTTGATGCCATCACAGTTTTATCAAGGGCCTTCAAGGCTTGGTAGCCTGTGGTCAAGTTTACTGCTTTTCCCACAAATGAGAGAACTATACTCCGCTGCCATCAAGAAGCAGTGAGAACAGCAAAGCTCATTAATGCTTACTTTGTTAATGAGAAATAGGAAGTATTGCCTTCAGCCTCAGAGCCCTACTTGAAAAACAGTTGCCCTTGTAATGAAGGAGGGGGAGGGCATTCTGCCATCAGATGCAGGGTGCTATGCTCATGTCTTTGTCCAGTAAGTGTTCCTGCTGTGGGCACGTCACCATCCCAGGTCTCTTCTTGAAAGCCTGGAGCTTATGCAGTTCTCTGGTAGCTTGCACTAAAGGTTTTTAATTTGTCCCGGTGTGTCTGCGGAAGATGGATGTTGTGTCTTACTTGCAGTGTGGTAAGGGGCTGCAGAATATCTGTGCCATGCTCTTACAAACTGAATATCGATCCTGTGTTTGATTGATCAGCCAGGGACTGACCTAGATAATGACAATCCTTATGATCTGTTCCGGCTCTCCATTTGCTGAGCATCTTTTGAGAGGAGGTAGGTGAATCATGGACTTGATACTTCCCTGGTCTTCTACCCCTTTTCATAAAGGGAAGGAGGACACATCTGAGGAGACGAGTATGTCTGACACATGGTCTGGAAATGAAGCAAAAGCAACTCCAGTATCCTGCAGTGTCGGCAGAGATGTTTTTCTTTTCATTTTCTGAGAGGTGCTGCATCAGAAAACCAGATCTGCTTCCTCAAAGACTGTCACTCCCATCTGGAGAACATAATATTTGACCTGCGGGCTTAATTTGCTGTCAGTCTCCCACATCTCCCAGGAAGGAGCCTCCATCTCTTTTAACTTGAGGCTGTTACCTCTTGCCCAAACAGCAGGCTTCCCAAGGCTTGTTCTTGGGCCAGATGAGAAATGTGAAATAAATGAATGCAAAATACTGTCGTCTTCCTTTTTAACTAATACCGATTTAAAAAAAAAAAAACCAAACCTTTGAAGAGAGAGTGCTTTGCAAGTGCTAAGTAATAGGATTGTTGTTGTGAATCCACATTGCCACTGCAGAGGAATCGGGCCGCAAAGTGCGGTGTGTCACTGAAGACGCGCATCTCTCTCTGGTTGTGATTTTTCTTTTTATCGAGCATGTTGTTCTCAGCTGCTACTAGAAGCAGGAAGTCTCTCGAAGCTGGGAAGAGTTGATACAGTTTGTGCCTTGAATTGGTTATGCTTTTCCACCTACTCCCGTGAAGCTGGAGCTATTGCTTCTGAGCAGAAGTCCCTCCGGCAGCTCTGGGAGGGAGCTGGCTGCTGTTCCCAACTAGAGACTGAAATGGTTGCAAGATCAGGACTGAGATGGTGGGGGATGATACTTCAGCCTAGATTTTCATTCCCACCAGCCTCATGAAAGCCCTTTACTACTTCATCTCATCCTTTTCTGTGGACCCAACGCAAGAAACCGCAGGACTTTGGGACCCCGCGGTACTGTCTGTATCAAGTGTGGTCTAAGCACATCCCCACTAGTATAGACTATGGAGAGCTTTGTTTTTTCCTGCAAACCAAAAATACCAAACTTTTTTAACTATCTGGAAATAAACAGTTCTATGATCCACTGAAATTCATAACAAAGGACAAATTGAATCCTTCATGTTGTGTAACAGCCATAAATAAAGGCTTTATGGCTGAGAAGTTGTAGGCAGTGTTCCAGTAAAATCGGATTTATTCCCTCCCCACCCCCTGCAATATAAATCTCTGGAAATGGGGGTTCCAAGGGCTGTTCTGACACAATGTTAACTGCAGCTTCTTAAACCAGACTCCCTGCCAGTATTTATAGTTCACGTTCTGTGCATGGTATGTGTGTATATAACTGCACCAGCTTTTTACAGTTGATTTCTCAGTAGTCATGTGAAACCAAAACAACTGATGGGCTGAACTTGGAATCACTTGTGCATTTCTCTAATTTAAAAAAGAAAAAAAAAAAAGTCTGCCCTGCTGTTAGGAAAAAAAGATCTCTTGATTAAAGTTGCTCCAAGTCGATGGTGGCCCAACCTCTGTGAGTGTCATGTTCCTTCTCCCCAAAACCACTGGCCGGGTTTCCAGTGGAACACTGCAAGATGGATTTCAACATCTGGTTGTCCAGTTGCAAAGTGAGTAGCTGCACGCTTTCTTCTCACAAATGCCTGACCCTAACTCTACTTGCTGTCCACTCCAAAATTTAGCCCTAAGGTTTCATTAAATATGTCCTTGGAGTAATTAAAGTCTTAAAACTGCAGTCCAGCCAGGTCATTCCCTGTTAAGGAAGAACTTGACTCAGTGGATTTAAGAGCTAGATTCTAGCTTCAGGAGCCAAATATAGGTCAGTAGATCTCTGAGAAATGAATAAACAAATCAGAAGCAAAGCTTTTCATGTGTCAGTTTTGGATCAGCTGAGTATCTGGTTTGTGCTCCTTTCTTGTATGCTTAGTATATAGTCAAAGATAGAAGCCAAAATGAGGAATTTGTTCTCATTAAGCAATTGCCCAAATATCTTTTTTTTTTTTTAAAGAGGCTGACTAGTACCTCTGCCCAAGACAGACAGATGTGGAGCCATCCACCTCTCTGCTCTTGTCTACAGCTTGTTATAAACGCTGAACAAAATGGCTTAAATTGTTAGGACCTGAGAAATGATATCTTTGAGCTCTGACCCTTCATAACTGAATCCAGACACTGAATGTCTCTGCTTCCACATATTTTATGAAGCACCTGACACAGCGGCAACAAATAACGCAGGAATAAATCCAGCAGCCTGCAACAGTTTGCCTTCATTAGCCAAGCCAAAGGTCACCTTGCTGGTGTCACCATTAGTGTCTGGCCACTGCCTGCTCTAGACCTTAGCAGAGGGATCACGCGGTGGTGGGGAGCCAGTTCAAAAGGTTCCCAATGCCTCTGTGGGGCTCTTTGTACCCCACAACCACGGTGACATCCCAAACCTGTACGTGCCGCTTTGGAAATCTAGTGTGAACCTGAAGTCCTGAGCTTGAGCTACAGGTGCTGACATGCTAAAGCACAACAGATCTGCTGAGATCCTGGCAGCCCCCCCCTTTTTCTGAAGAGCTGCTTAAAATAAGACCATTAGCCCAAAGTTAGCAGCAGCGCAGCTAACTCGGGAGCTGCTGCAGCTTCCCCTTCAGAAAGGGTAAGTGCATGTTTTTAATTACGGGCAAGCCCATGGACGTTGCAGTGAATACAGCTACTCACCCCCTCCCAGTTCCAGACACAAATGCTCCGTTCCCCAAATTACTGCTGACTGGCCTGGGATTGGGTTTTATTGCAGACAAGCAAGCCAATTCTTTGAGGGTGAGGTTAATTCAAGCAGCCCCATGTAGAGCCTTATCCTGCAAACAGTTAAATGTTTAACCGTGCCTGCAAGTGCAAAGCCACCTTTCCAAGGGTTTGTGGGACTGTGGCCCCCTTTTCTCCCCCAGTTTCATCCAGTGCTTCTCCCTGATAGGGAAAAAAACAAAGTGAAGTTGATGAATCTGGCTATGACTTGTCCTGTTTTCCTTTAAAATGAAACTCAAGCTGTCTAAAGATTGTGCTGTCTTCATTTATTGAATTAATTCAAACATCGGGATTCTATTAATTGGAGAAAACAGCAGATTTGTCCCAAAGTGGCAAACCTCACCATATCAAAATAACTCTCAAAATATTAAAATAAAAAAAAAGTCTGCTCCTACTGCCTGGTCAGCAAACAGAGCCTAGGAAAACCAGTGTGCATGCTAGGAAACAAATTGATGCATTAAACATGTGTTATCCAAAACTTCTGATCTTTCTTAGCTGCCAGTTTAGGAATAAAAATTCTACTGCATTAAGCAGAAAAAGAGAATAGATTTTTTTTTTTATTTAAAACAGAGTAACTCAAAGTGGCCATAATAACCCATTTGTGTTGCTTTTGTACTTGGGGTAATGAATGACTGTGGTATAAAATGCTCCTGGTTTTTGCCTCAAGGTCTTGTCAATCATTACCTGATAAATGAAAACATCAAACAGGCTCCTTTTAGCTTAATTGGGCAAAACTTCTCTCCAAAGGAACGGCTGAATACAGAGAATAATGTGTTTGTGGCAGCAATGGAAGTCAGCAAGCAGGGTATTTGGATGGAAAAATAGAGGATCTAAAAACTCTGAAGATGAGGTTTTTTTGGTTTTACTTATCCAGAAAGCATCTGTTCCTGTCGCAGGCAGAGCTGAAAGGACGGAACGGGGCAGCAGAGGAAATCCCGCGGTCCTTGGCCCCGCTGCTGAGCCGTGCTGGTGCGAGCTCTGCTCTCCCTCTCTGGTTTTAGGCTTTACAGCTGACACTTCCATAAAAATCAGAAATCTTAAAATTACACTGAGGTTTACTTTAATCATTATCTTTTATTAGACGAACATTGGCAGCAACGGAGGAAGTTTCCTGCGTAGGGACAAAAGGATCCTATTGTCAGTACTGGAACAGATCTCAAACAGCTCAATTAAGCAAACATAACATCCTCAAAGTCTGGCCTGAAAGGAAGTTAAAATAACTGATCTATAAAATGTTTTCAATGTGCTTTAAAATGTCATTACTCAGATAAATCTAGCCGTTTCCAAGCTGGTTCGCTCGAGTTTTATGGCCCTGCCAGTTTATGGCAGCGTACGTATCCAGGTCAGGAATGCCTCTTCCAGAACAGTAGATGAGGAGACAAAGCCACAGTAGCTCTGCGGACCGAGGGGAGGCTGCAACCAGCTCGGGAACGGAGTTTTGGCTCCCGGGCTGGGAAAACTGCTACGAAGCATATCCAGCAAGTTGTGTGTTTGTAGCAGAGCTGGAAACCAATCGATATTTCATGATATAAGGCTGGATGTGTTGAAGTTAGTGGTAAAGCTTCTGTTGGCTGCAAGACTGGCACTGTAAAGCAAAATAATTTTTCTGGTTTGTTTTTCTTGGTTGGTTGGGGTTTTTGTTTAGTTTTTTGTTTCGTTGTGGGTGGCTTGGTTGTGTTTTTCTTAATTTTCCGTCCCTTGCTGGAATCACCTCTGACTTACACCGGGTCTAAATGCAGAGAATTGGGACCACACGGAGAAATATCAGAAGGTCCTCCTCCTAAAATTAGTCTAAGCATACAAAGCCTGAGTTTAGGTCGATAAAGGTCTTTCCACTGATGCTTTGCTGGACTTCAGATCACAAACCACGTTTATTTATGAATTTGTAATAGCTTGTGAAAGATGGCAGTTAACTCCAAAATGCTGATGATTTAAGCCTCTGGATCAGCAAATACATCTACATAAACTGGCACAACTCTGCTCACAGTTCAAAGTAAACAAGGACTCAAAAAATGCTGTTATGCCCTGAAGATATAGTGTTTAGTTAACCCAAGGATTTAGACCATTATTTTTTTCGGCTGCCTCCATAGCAATGCGGTGTGGTATCCACAGTAGGAAACCTCATGCCAGCAGCATCTCTGAAATATGCTAAAACAATCCAAATTAGAAAATGTCAGCTTCTTGGCTGATGTTCCTTTGGAGTTTCTTTTTTCCTTTCTTGTGCCTCTATAATTTTATTGGGATGACTAAATCTCTGAACTATGTTAGCAGTAAACAGAACTAATTTACCCCCTGCTTCTTTGAAACAGCTGCTGACAGCTGCACTATAATTCAATCATGGATCTTTGCAGTGCAGTCTGCAAAACATATTCATATTTTTTTGTATTCTTCCCTCTCTGTTGTGTTTGGACTGAAGAGTCGCACCAAATAGCGACATGTGCTGATTTTGCCTGTACATAGAGACTGATCTACACGAAAACAGAGACTCAAGATGAAATATTGCCCAGCCAAAAAGATCCTTTGAATATAGGGCGAATAACCACACGGATACACAGTGTTGTTGGGATATCTTTTGTAAAGTTGCAATGATTTATTTTACTAGTTTGTACAAAAGGCTTCTGACAACTGCTCTCTGAAAACAACCAGAAACGTGTATGCATTTTTGCCAACTGTTAATAAATATCTTCTTAAATAAGGAAACAAATGTGTTTAGGAACCGAGAATCATTTTTCCTGGATGTGATTGAAAAGGAATTCAGAGATGGAAATAAATAATTCTTCTTCCGCTTGTGACAACTATTTACATAAAAATGTACAAACAGTGAAGCTGATGTTGAGCCTAGCAACAGAAATCCTGTTATTGTGTTTAAAAACCAAAACCAAACAGAAACAATCCCCACATAATATTTAATATATGAATCCTATACAGCAAGATACCGTGGTCCAAGTTAAAAATGCAATACACCAACGCAGTGACCACCAACACTGAAACACCCGCAAGAAAAACTAATCCTTGACTACTAAATAGCGGAAGTTTAGGCCCGATTTAGCTTTTAACTTTCTAGGCAGCACCTTAACTTCCTTTAGGAGGTTTACAGAAGCACTGGTGTATAGACATATACAATGTCAAAAGACGCTTCCCATTGCTGTGACTGCAATACCTCACTCTAAATAAGAGATGCGCTGAGGGCAGTTTGGGCTGTTTATCGCAGACGCTCTCATCTGCAGGCTCCGGGGAGAGACGGTCTTTTGGCGTCGGCTGTTGTCCTGCCGTTGGGCTGTCTGTAACCGCTCGACGTCTCACCTCGGGGCAGCAGCCAGGCTGGTCCTGCAGACCTTGGAGTCGCCCGGCTTGGAAGCAACTCGGCAATGGGGCAACTGCTTGCCGAAGCCCTGGTCCAAAGCCTACCGATTTTGTGGAGAGAATTCCACTTCCCCATGAGCCTAATCCTGCTACTGGGAAAACACCAGTTGATTTAAATGAGATTAGGATTAGACCATCAGAAACAAGTTTCCAATTTATTTCATAGACAGTAACTTTTTTCTTCCTTTGCTTATTCTTTTTAAAGCGAGGCATCTGGTCTGGATTTGATCTGTGACTTAAAGGAAGAAGAGCAGTGAGTGATTTCCAGAATCGGGCGGTTGCGTTCATTTATCTTCTTTCTCTGACCCTTCTCTAAGGCAAGACACGGAGCCACGTTCCCACTGCAGCTGCATCGCCCGGTCCACTCTCTGCCTAGAGAGAACCATCTCTGGGGATTTATGATGTTCTGGATCCATCTGTTGGAGGTTTAGGTTTTTGAAGTTTGGAGATTTAGAGCTGGGTGTGCTGAAGACCTGGTGTTTTCCTGAATGGAATTTTCTTTTTTATCTCTTTGGTGGAATTTATGCCAATCCTACTTTCATGATGGCGATGTATGCCCGAGTGTTGGTTTGTGATTGGTTACTGCTACTTTGTATTCTTATTCACAACGACTTTAATTGAGTTTTAATTACATAAGTGTGATGTTTGTGTAACCCGTGACTTTAAAAGAAGGAAAAAGAAAAGCCTTGAGGGGACATTTTCTTGCTCCTGGTTCCAGCTTGTTGGTGTGGCTCTTGAAAGGGATTTTTAAAATTATTTTTTTAAGGTGAAGCCACTAATGGAGCAGGGGTTTGTCATAAACACTGACCCTGGGAAGTAAGGTTTCCTAGCTTGTCTCTAGCTGAGTCTGCGTGGTGCTGGCTGTACGTCCCAGCTCACGGCACCTTCCGCGCCCAAGCCTCCGCGTTTTCGGAAGAGCATTGGAACTTGTTCTGTCAGGGGAGTCAATGGACACTTCCCAAACAGGAGCAGGACTTTTTAGCTGGCTTTCACTACTCCATAACTGCTTAGGATACCACAGCTAAATGTTAGGTTGAAACCCTGTTTGTTAACGTTCTGCTGTTTTCCTGTTTCGAGTTTATAGCAAATTCAAATTCTTTCTGGTTGCTAGAGGAAATCTCTTTCCCTGTTGACAGAAAAAAAGTATACCCAAAAAGTTTTGCTCTTTGAAATTATTTTCTTCAATTCTTTCAGTCTTCTGCCAATTAGAAAATTCTTTTTTTTTCCTTAAATCAATCTGTCCTTTGAATTTGCGTCAATCCAGATACATCTTTTGCTAACTATAGTTTAAAACTGCAAGTTGCATGTCATTAATCTTTGCTTTTGCTCATGAAATTGAAGCAAACAGAGGAATGGAAGTAAATTCTCTAACAAAATACCTGTTCACTCCAGGTATATTTTCTTCACTTATTTTATTGCAAACTGTGTTACAGGAACTACACATGCTTATTAGTCACAGCACATTCTCACCTTGGATAGATTATTACTTCTTAACTCGCAATCAACACTGGTGAGTTTGCAATCTTCAGAAAGACTCATTTGTAAAAGTATGTATTGTAGGAGCCAATTTTGTAGGCAGATTTGGTTTTAAATGGTTTCTCTGGCTTGTTTCAGTTTACAAGCTCATTGTCTACAACAAACTAAAACAAAATGTGTTCAAATGCCACTTAGATCCAGAAACTGTTCCATTGTCTGAACTTTCAGAAGCCCAGTCCTAAAAACTGTTTGGGATTTTTTTTTTTAAAGCCATTGCTGGAGTGCTAACCTTTTCCCTTCCCCCACATAGCCATACAAACCCACTCTTTACAAATAACTTTTTTTTTCTTTCCTACAAATCTAATGACAGCCACATGCTCGTACCACCATGTTCCTGTATTTTTTTAAGATAACATTAGAACTGTCATCAAAATAGAGCACGGAGATGGCATTGAGTTGTGTAGGAGCACAGCAGGGTTTCGGCACAGTCTCTGGGTTTATAAAGTGAACCTGGGAATGAAAGCAGAGGCATGTTAAGATTTACTTTTCCCCTCTCCTCCCCCATATTTTTCTTTCTCAGGCAACCTTGTGTCTGTCCCATACACTCACTCAGACATGTTTCGAACACCTGGCTTTGTGTACAAACATCTTGAGATGTCCCCTGCATGTTCAGAGGCTGACGCACGCACCCAAGCCAGATCTAGTTGGAAATCTTTCAGTGAAGCAGGTTTTCATTAGAAAATCCCCATTTGTCAGAGCAGTCAGCATTCTGCAGAAGTGCACCAGTTACGATAAACTCCGCAGGATGTGCGGGCGAGGTGTTGTGAGCAATCCCACCAGCCCCGGGCAGGGGCCCCATCCCTGCGGCTGGCAGCACCAAGACCCAGCGGGGGCCAAGGGCTCCGGGTGCCCTGCGCTCCCTGCTGCGGGACCTCCGAGGAGAGGAGGAAAAAGGCAAATAAAAAGCAATCTACCAGGAGAAAAACATGCAGGTATTTCCTCCCTTGGAAATGTAGATGTTTCTAGATTCCTTTTTTTTTTTTTTTCTTTTTTGCAATGTTTAGATGCACACAGGACGTGGGATGTAGATGCAAAGGTGGGGTGCCCTCCTCGTGCCCTGCAGATGGGTGCAGGGGCCTGGGCTGGGTAGAGGAGGGTGTCCAGGCAGGTCAGCTGGGGGTGCAGCACAGCCAGGGTACTCGGGACCAGCACGTCTCCTGGCCAATGCCAAGAGCTGTGGTGCATCGGCTTTGGTGGCGCAGCTGGGGCTGGGTGGCCCCCAGCCACTGGTCCCCTTGAGCACAGGCGCTGTGTCGTGAGGACACGCCAGCTCGGGGCTCCCATCTGGACATCTTTGCACGATTTTGTAAAATAAATACACCCACAGAGCAGCTGGGCTGTGTAATTTTCGGATTCACTGACCCCTTCCTTAGTCTGCCCCCAAATCTGCTTTTGGTGGCAGCCTACGGCGGGTCCTTGCAGAGATTTTCCGAGAGATGCTGATAACGGGTGTCTCATCCTGCTCTTTCCTTGCCCCGCAGTGGGACTGTACCACCATTAAGATGTCTATCATGGGGCCCTTTTAAACTAGAGAGAGCATGTCAATGCTTGCAGCAAAGATGGGGTAATTCCTAGCCAACTATTAATTCAGGCCACTTGGCTAGACATGTTTAGCCAGATGTTGCAGGCATCTTCATGAGCTAATGCAGACCTTCCTTCTCGTGTTTGCTCAGAGACTTTTTTTGTGTATAAACTTATTTCTGAGTAGCACCTATCAGAAATAACTCTACACTAGGAGCTACAGTGCACCTACCAGTGTCTGTACAATGGCATGATTTGTAGCATTCATGTATGAATTCAATGGGAAAGCACATTCTCCTTCACAGTAATACGCAGCGTAGCCCTCGGGAGCGATGATCCAGTCCTTGATTAAATTAAAGACGTTAGATTGTGGAGAAAGACAGAAATATTGTGCAGTGAAACAGAAAGTAGAACAGCACATAAATCTAGCAATTCATATGGCTACGTACAATTACAGAAGCGTGCAAAATAAAAATCTGGTACGCTGGCCTTGCTAATGTTATCTTAGACACCTCTGAAGCGGCTGCTTTTCCTGGAGGGACGTATCTGACTTTGCAAGTGTGCCTATAGAGTGATGAACTTCAGGGCTGGGGGGGGGGTTTATCCATTCAGCAGTGTCCTCCCAGCTGTCCCCAAGGATCACTTCATCCATTGCTGAAACGCAGGTACAAGCTTTCAGAAATGTAAATGCCTTTCACCAGGTCTAAAAATTGATAGATGGACATGAAGAGCCGTACGTGCGTTCAGCGCTGCCAGAGGATGTTCAGGGCCACGGTTCCTCAAAAGGACCTAACTGTGGTGAGTCTCTAGCCAGTCTCACACGAAGTATTTGTATACCCTAGCTTTGCAGAAGTACTTCTTAAGCATGCTAAGGACACTATATGTATTTTTTTTCTCCCAGGGATGGTAAAAATATCCCGTTATTGGCTCGATCTCACTATTGCAGCTCGGTAAGTGATATGCAAAGGCACCCCGGCTCACATGCTGGTCACTCACGGCCCTTACCTGCCACCCCAGGTCCCTGAAGCTGACGTAGAGCTCGTGCTTCTTGCAGGCTTGTCGCTGGTCGCTGCTGCTGTTCTCTGCAGGGAAAGGGGGGCTGTAAGTACCACCCCGTACTACATATAGGGCTACAGCTTGATATATCCTCACTAGATAAAGAGGAGGGAATGAGGGGTCCCCCTGGCTCCTCACGTACCCCCAGCAATGCCCCAACAGAGCATGAGGTGTCGTTGCTCATCTGTTGCACTTGTAGCTTTTTTTTGAAACATTTTCAATTTTAGTCATAAAATAAGGGCTGGGTTCAATACATATGAAATGCCCCTCTGGCTTTTTGTGCAAAGCCAAAGAATGCCTGGGAAATAGTTTGGGTTTGTTTTCTTTTTCTTCCTGGGCTTCCTCTGACCTCGTATTGGCAAAAAGCAGATCTCTCTGGTTATCGCCTACTACATAAAAAGGGAACCTGTGAAAGGAGCGATAGGGAAAAGCACTCTTTACCTATCTTCTACATTCCTTACTGTCTCTGAATCGCCTGCGTTACTGGTGATACTGGCACCTTCAGGCCTACAAGGGCAGTGTATGATGTCAAGACAATGTGAAATCTGCTGTCTGGTGCAGCTGGGTCCAGATTACAGACTTCTTGCAATGGGTGACAATGCTTCATGGAGAAGCCAAAGAATAAAGCATGGGTCTGAATTGTGGATCTGAACAACCATGACTGTCAGCGCAGTTTTAAAGTTGTGTCCATCCTGTGTCCACACAGCCTAAGCTGGAGACCCAAGTAGAAGCACCAGAAAATATTTTTTCAACTCTTGTTGTTGGAAACTAACTCAACCTGGGGTCCCCAAGCTGGAAGCAGAACACTGGTTACAGGGACTTTTCTGGCTTCCTCACAGAAGTAAGAAATTTTTTTTGTCCACTACCCATCCTTTAAAAATTGAATTGATACAGCAAATAGATGATGAAAATGCACACTTAAACTGCAGACCATGTATGTTTGGGGAACTGCAAAACCCAGAGCATGGAAACATAAGTCATTGAAAACCATTTTAGGAGACTCTAGGATTTTGGGTGACAGGTACAGAAATACATGTGGGCATGGTCAGAGAAGCCAAACCTATCACCAGGGCTGCAGAAAAACATCATTAGTTCTAGGACAGGAATGACCTGATTAAATATAGGGAAGCTGCAACAAGACCAATGGGAGAGAGTTCTCCCATAGCCTTGCAGGTAACCCCAAGCAACCCAAGGTGGAGATGAGTCACGTAAGATGATATTGTGCCCTACATTGTCCTTTTCCTTCCACCTCTTGCAAGCTCTCCTCCCATTCAGTGAAGCACTTGCAGAAATACGAGCAGGAATTTGCCACTGCCCTCAGCAGAGCTAGCCCCATGCTGCAGTTCCTGCTGGGAAGGTCACCAAGGGCCCGTTATTTTGAGGTATCTCGTAATTAAGCCACATTTCTGTTTCAAATGCCTGATGGTGTTTTCTTCCATATGAGGAAACACAGCTTCCCCCCCAAAATAGCTGCGGTTATCCTGAGCAACAAATGGGGTTTCCTTTTCCATGCAAAACTTTTGGGACTACTCAACTTTTGGGGGGGCTAAACTTAAAATCACAAACTCTGAAAATCTACAGCGTTTTGATTCAGATCTACTGAAATACATTACTGTTTTGACCACTTACTATTTGGTTTAATGTCATCTTACATTTCAAAATGAGGATTTATTTCACGTGGGACAAAAGGACATTTTCTGTTCAGATAGCTTTTTTTTAAATTGCATTAAGATATCCCTCAGTTTAACACTGTTTCAAAGAAACATTATTTTTCTAAGGTTTTTTTGGGAATAATCCTTAATCCCGGGTAGTTTCAAACCAGCAAGAGAACACTAGTGGTAGACCAAAGAGACACAAAGAGGCTGAGTGTGGGAGAAACCATTCCCATCCAGTGTCAAGTCCAGCAGAGCATCATCCCACACCCAGAAACACGGACCCGGCAACCCGCACCGTACCTGCGATGTTCGACACACGGAAAGCTTCCTGGTTCTTTGGTGTTTTCGATCGATTCTGGCTCCTTTGCTTCCCTCCTGTGGAGCGAATGCTGCGGAGATGGACCTCGGTGGCTTTGAAGAAGGCTACCGTGAACGGCTGCTTGTTCTGCGGGCCATGCCTTCCAATAAGACCCGCCAGTTTGGGATTGATGCTTTGCCCTTAATAACAGAATGGACCATTTTCAGCAGACATAATACATCTGACAAGGAGGAGAGCTGCTCTCTGGCTGGTAAAGGTGATTCCCAGGCACGTCTGTATGCGTCGATCTACCAAGAGCCTGGACTTAATCGGCAAAGCCTCTTCTGACAAGAGCAGCTCAGCACAGCTAACTTATTTTATATCTGCATGTAAAAGTTACATAAAATAGTCCTACATATAATTATTTTACCCTAAATCCGCTTAGCGTTAACTTTTCCTGCATTCTTTAGAGGGGTTTCTTTAAGTTCACCAACCTATAATTTGAAGTGATCCTATAAAAGGAACCATAAAACTCAGCCCATAGGAACACTAAATTCCCACTGGAAGGTTATTAACTTAAAATAAAAATGCCTTGTATGAAATGTTGACAGAGTTCCAGATATACTGTAGCTGAGAGAAACAAATAGTTTGGATGTTTAGAGGCATTTTGCTTATTGCTGTATCTCGGCACTGCTGTACCTGATAACTTTGCAAAACTGTTGATTGCTGTTCATGCTTCCTTCATCCTGGGCTTTTAAAATAATTTGATTCTGGGTAAAAGATGATTAGGTGGTTTCTCTGTAGAATTAAATCAATTAATTAAGACTCAAGGAGCGGGTGGCAGTGAGAAATGTAACAATTCTCCCTGTTGCCTCCAAAGGATGTCCGGGTGCTGTTGTGAAACGCAGGGGCGATATCCAGAATTACGTTAATGGCTTTTGTGATCCTTTGGCTAAGGACAGAGCTGGCCTTGTCAGCAACAAAGCAAATACGCCAAAGGACGGCAGACGCTTTCCTAGAGAAGCCCTGAAAGGCAGCCTGGCCAGGAGAGCAGGCGAGGGGCTCTCCAGTCCGCTGACAAAAATTTCCTTATCTTACTAGTTTCTGACTACTATGTGAAAAGAAGCTGGTAACCTGAAGTATCTCCAGGTAATACTACAGAACTGCTGTTTTTAAGATGAGTAAAGTAAATGCCAAGTCATAAATCATTGGGTTTATGGGATTGTTTCCATCTTAGCTGTTGAGCATGGCCAAAAGATTGGTAAACATTGACAGCCCCCAAAAAAAGGGGGCTGTGGTCAAACCTCGAGGCCAAGAAACAGGCTGGCCTTGGCTGGGGTCCGCGCTCTGTTTTTCTGAGAGCGTGCAGCCCAGCGGGCGAGTCCCAAGCCGCAGCACATGAGATTTGCAGAGAGGACCAGCTTTAAGCGGTGTTTTAGTGGGAGCCTGGCAGCAGGGAGACTGCCCAGCGTGGCCAGGCCTTGCAAACTGGATAAAGGAAAAGTCATTTCAGGCACCAGGAAAGCTCGGGTGAAAATAGCAAATGCAAAAACTCATGTATGTAGATTTATATGTGGACACACATCAACAACTTCTTCGCCTTCTGCTTAAGCTCCTTTCCGGAAACTTGTCCAAACAGTTTTCATTTTAAATGTTTCAGGCTGAGCCTGCAAAGTGCTTAAGCAAGTAGCTAATACTAAATATATAAGTAGTTCCACTTGTGCTCAGGCTTTGCCAGATTGAAGCCTTATTTCCTGAAAACAAGCTCAGCTGCAGGAGTTAGAGCTCACTGAATGCTGCTCCTATGGCTTTTCCTGCTCTGCTTCCCAAAGCTGTTTAAACTACCAAGTACATCCACGGCTGTGGTTTGTCCAGCGTAAATTATTTTACCTTTACTATGTCTCTAGAGAACAGGTCAGTGGTGTGCGGGGAGGGGACCCAGCTTCACGCTGGTATGTTTAATGGATTTGCATTAGCGCAGCAAGAAGTAGCGTTTGACCAATGAATTCCTCATGTAACACCAACGCGTCGTGTTCGAGACCGTTATGGTGGCAATGTTTCTTTAGGGGAAAAAAAAGGCACATAATGTTCTGTATGCGAAGCAGCGTATTTCTTTTTAAAAGAGATGGGGAAAATCTACTTTTGAACTTTTCTATACATCCAGAAAGCAAGGTTAAACACAAGGACACACGTGTAGTCCCCACTAGACAATGATAAACTTCTCCCAAAAGAACTAAAGCTGTGCTCTTGAACCACAGGGCATGGCTTTATCTGCTTTTATGAAGCTGCTTTTTTTTTTTTTTTTTTAAACCTGTCAAAAATGGGATCTTAAGTAATAAACTAAGTAAAGCAAAGTGGGCAGCTGCGTTCCCACATGCTGCTGCTGAGCAAGGCGTTATCGGGTGCTGGGCTGAGAGCTCGCTGAAGGCTACTGAGTCACTCAGACGTTTCTTTTGCTTGCTGCCTGAGCTGATCCCCCTTTTCCCTTTGATTCCACCCTAGTTATACACGTGGATAGGCTTATTTGGCAAGATTATAAGGAAATACAAAGATCTGTTAAATTACTTTCTTTTGTATAATTTCATCTGGACAAAGCTCGAGATGTCAGAATTTTTTTTACATAGACTGTATTGGCGTCACAGTTAGAGATCTCTGTGTGTAATGACAGATACAAAGAAAAGACACTTTTTTTTTTTCCTAATTCATTTAAAGCTTTGGGGGTTGCCCAAGCATATAGTGTTGCATCAAAATCCTGCTGTGTTTGCAACATATGATTTTCATATGAAGTCCAGGTGTAAAAGCAGCTTTCTTGTTAGCACACACAGTTGGTCTAAATCCAAAATGAAACTTGGGGAGCAAGGAAGGACATGTCCTTGCTATTCAAAACAGAAAGAAAAATTCACATGTATGATGGAGAAATGTGAGTGAAAAAATGTGCTGGGGACTTGGTTACAGCAGACAAGCAGCCCTTGTATCTCTGTATTTACTTTTAAAACACCGTAGCTGGCTTTTCTAACTTTAACGACAGGCTGATTAAAGTATTCTGTTAATCTATTTTGAGAAAGCAGCAAGTCTCTTTGTGTATGATTTCCACCCTTTACAAACTCAGCCAGATTTTTTCAGGAGTGTGAAAAGAAACCAGACTCCTCATTTTCATTGACTAGCAGGTGAGAAGGCACTTATCACTGGGAATTTCTGCCTTTGAAAGCTCTCTCGGCCATAGATCTGGCTGTATGCTCTTAAGGGTCCGCTCCCGCAGAGCGGAGTTACTGTAAGTGTGTGCAAAGTTGCAGCTTTTCCTTGGCTGCAGGATCCTGAAAAGTCTCCGCTGAAATCTGTAACACGTTCCTAAATCAGCTGCCTTCCTCCTTAATGCTGAAAAAAGGGATTGACTCTTGCTGTAAAAGGTGAGGACGGAGGAGGGCAGAGCGATGATAAGGCTTTATCGGTAGAAGAGCGTGACCCTGCAGTGTTCGCGGTGTTTAGGGGCATTAAGCCTACTTCTAGCTGTCGCCTGTCTGCGGGCTCTGGGCTGGGCCTTGATGGTGTTCCTATACGGGAAGCACAAGTGAACGATGTGCCGTGATTGTGGACACAACTTCTGTACATCCAAGTATCTCCTTTGGGAGGCAAACTGGAAACTAAAAACAAGGGCAAGTGTTTGAAAATGGGTTAAGCTTGTCTTGGCTGTTCATTTGCCTTACTGTTTTAGCTTTAGGAGTTAATCTTAACTTGTAAGTCAGGCTGAATTTGAATCTTTATAGCAAGATGGCAAAAGTCATCTGTCATTGGGGTGGGAACTAGTAACTTCCATGGTGAAGCTCCTGCTTTGTAGCTGTGTTTGGGTTTCTGCGTTCACCGATCACTCAGGGCAGGTTAAAACAAACCCTGCACACCTCTCTGTGCAGGTCTCACATGAGTAAAATCACTTTTTCATGTAAATGACTCTCCGTAGGTTGCCTGTTTCAAAACTGCTTTGCACGGTCTTTATGCAAAATACTACTTACGGGAAGCGTTCGGAGTGTTGCATAAAAACCAATAGCAAGTGATACCATAGATGCATATCTGGAATATCAAAGTATGTCCTTAGATAACTACGTGCAGACTATTTATAATAGTTTCAAGCTGGGTTTTGCTTAACCTCTCCTGTGGGGCAGCCAGGCAGTTCCAGATGGTCCCAGGTCCTGGGACCCCCCCAGAAGATCCAGGGGACCCCCCCAGAAGATCCAGGAAACTTTGGTTTCCTTGTACAAATCTCCAAGCGAGCATCAGGAATCTTAACTTTAAGACAAAGCAGCATGACTTTTTAGTTAAGACCTGGTTAGGATAATTCCCCACCTGATTCTACACACATCCTTTCTGGCGTTGTTTCAGAGCCAGCTCTTCCCACCCGTTCCCAAACCTCACGGGTTTGTACCATAAGTATGCTGCAGACCTTGGAGTCCAGAGCAGGCGTGACTTTACTGCCACAAAGGGAAATTAAAATGATTCCTGGCTGCTTTCTGAATTTGAAAGGACTTTTGTGCCAACTAACACCAGCCTTCTACATCATTCAGTTGTGTGCGAAAAGACACAACAAAGTTTCTTCCTCTCTCCTCGACTGGATCGCGCTACCTGCAAATTAGCCAGCAGCATATACGCGCCTTGATGGGGATGTGTACGTAGCTGATGCTGAAATGACTGCAGACAGGTTACCAATCTGTTAAAGCATTTGAGTACATCCTTAACCTGAAATATGTCTACGGATTATTTTACTGTTGTTGTTTGCATCTTGGGCAAATTCAGGAAAAACATGCTTAAGAAATCCTATTCAAAGCAAAGAGCACTGAACGCTTAAGGCTTCTGCTGGCCGGGAGCTGGACACCTGAAACGGAGACTCACTGATTGATGCTGGAGTCTGACACTCACCATCGACACCTTCCACGGACAGCTGGAGGCCAAGGTTGTGTTGGGGATTCACCACCCAGTGATTACTGGTTGCAGTAATGTCAAACACCAGCCACCCTTCTTCTGCGGCCCAGATTGTTCGAGAGTCGAGCAGGAACAAATCTGAATCCCTGAAAAAAAAAAAAAAAAAGACACGTAATTCCCAGTTACCGGCCGTTCCGCTGGAGTCCCTATAGACACTGACATCCGTGCTGTAAGCAGCACGCTCCGTCGGCCTGTCAGCAGTAGGCGGGTTATGCCAGCGCTGGGCTGGCGTGCTTTCCCGTCTAATCACCTTCAGATGAAGTGCTTTGCTTCCCTTTAAAAAAGGGAGGATGGGTTGAAGCAGAGTTGAGATGGTTTTGGGTTACTTCGCTGTTACAGTTAACCTTAGAGCTGCTGATGCAGCTTCAGAAAAAAAAATGCTTGCCAGGCAGAGATTTGCAAAATTATTGTTTGCATATGCAAACTTGGTAATTGGGGCAGACAATGCTGCTCGTTATTCTTTCCACACATAATTTCCTGACTTCTATGCATAATTGTAGCATTGGTGCTAGCCAGCTGGAACATTGGTGTGCCCGTATTAACATATGTAATGGTTTTTTAAATTTCTTTGTCTGATATTACCTCAATCAATTATCTGTAACAACCCTCTGCACGGTCACAGGTCTGCATTACTTCGGGTGGCAATTTTCTTTCAGTTCATTGCTTGAATTTTTTAAAGGCCATTGCTGGGTTATTCTGGTTGAAGAACTAATACCAGAAAATGAGAAAGATCAGAAATAGAGAGGACTTCGTGCATTTGAAAAGGGTGAAGTCATTCTGAATTTACAAAACACTTCCTGGCAAATTTCTGTTAAATGAAAATTTGAGAAAACACAGGTTCTGTAAGAGGAAGGAATCTTCTCTTATCAGAAATTAAGAAAGAGATAAAACTTGGATGAAAAAATGGGGTAGTGATGCAGTTCCTTTATAAAAAATGACTTTAGAAGAAGAACAAAGAAACGCGGTGGAAGTGTCTAGACAAGTCCCGTCAGAGCTGCTTTTGTACTTACCGTGCACAAACATGATAACTTGTTTAAACGTAATTATATCCTTTTGAATGAAGAAATATCCTTGGAAAAGCCTTTAATCATGTCCTCAAAGCTTAAGGAAGGCCTTATTAATTTTGTCACTATTGATTTGTCAGTGCAAATAAATATATATATAAAACTTAGTTTACACAGTGCCTCTTGTTTGCATGAAATATCAAGCGATCAAAAATGAATCTCAGAAGTGCTGTTGGCATAGAGGCTTTTGTCTCGTAGCTTTTAGTGATTCTTTTCCCTGTGAGACACAAGAAATTGGAGGCTTTTGTCCCACACAGCTGATTCAAAACAGAAACGGAGTTTTATTGCAATGCTTTTACTACCTAGCTTTCCTTTCAACCTTTGTGGGCCAGGGCGTGTAAGAGATGATGGCTTTGCTCCGTGAGCTAATGGATGTCACCGCCTCTGGCTCCAAACTGGTTTACATGGAATTAAACTTCTGAAATTAGTTCCCGCAGAGCACGTGAGCGCATCGCCCAGCGTGCCTAAAAGGAGGATTCTGTCGTTTCCTCACCAGCGCCCGATGCTGTTGAGCTCTGGATGCTGCTAGCCTTTGGATACGATGCGGCTGAAGGTGTAGGTACAGCGTGCGCTGCTGAGCGCTGCGTGTGGCGGCCTGACGGAAAGCAGCGGCTTTCTGCATCAGCTCCGTTCAGAAAGAGGAGACAAGGTCTGATGCTTGCAAGAGATGTTTTGCGGGCACGGGATTGTAACAATTGCAATTCCTCCCTTTGCCTGGCGCATCCCTGCCATGGAGGAAGGCACAGGAAAGGGAGCTTTGCTTTCTTTTAAACAAAGTTTTGGGTTGTGGAAGAAGCCCTACGTCAGAATTGAACTTGCTGCAACGCTTCCTTGCTAATACATAGAGGGGTCTTACGGGGGAGTATTTTAGTGACGTTTGGGCGGCCAAAGCAGGGGGGTCAGGAAGGGGCCATGGTACGGTGATGGAGAGCTTCACCCCCCGTCTTGGGACCTGCTCTCTGAAGCTCAGTCAGCTTTGCTGAGTGCACCTAAACCAGCTGAAGATAAACAGTGTGGATAACCCCCTCCTTCCACATACACACTAGTTACAGGAATTGTAAGATGCTCGAACTCTAACCGGGTGACAACTTTCCTGGGGTTTCATCCCCACCCAGGAGCAATGGCCCCGTTCCCGCTGTGCATGACGCAGCCGCGTGGACACCTCCCGCCCTTCCCTGTTTACAACACGCTGAACAAAACGCATCCCAGAGGAGCTGGGGACAAGGGAGTAGTACAGACTGGACCGTTCCAATGGCTGAGTCCAAGTTTCCAGAAGTAAAGGGGTTTTATATTCACATACTGCATCATTTAAGCATGGCCCCTGACTGGAACTCATGATTCACACAAGCTTTAGTTAATAGGGACTTGGCTTGCTTGATTTTTCTCCCTTGTACTTTGCAGGTTGAAGATAATAGTAATAATGATAACTTTTGTTTTTAGCTACTGCTCAACTGCAGTATTACTCAGAAAAACCAGCCTTTAAGCTTCCCATGCTGACATGATGCAATCGAGGTAACCAGACAACATGAGGCATCAAGTACCAGGGTGAGTCAGTCTGGGAAATTGTATAATGCGTTTGTTTTCCTGTAGTTACAGCAATGTGCAAACAATAGGCCTGGAGGGGAAGCCCGAAGTGAGAGAGATCAAAGGGACCCACTAAAGGGAAGTGTCCTTCCCACACACACTTGGAACATTTGGACCCAAAAGGTCCCGTGCCAGATGCTCTCTGGAGAAGTTCAAGCACTCCTTGATTAGTACTTTCCACTCTGGCTCACCAGCAGTGCCAGGGATGGGATGCAAAACCTGACTGGGGTCGCAAACAGAGGCTCCTGAGATCGTGGTGCCTGTTCCAATGAAAAAAAAACCCTCTTGTTCTTTTAAAAAGAACAGCCTTCCTTTAATGCAATGCCCTGCTCTCCAAAGACTTAGGGCAAATAGCGTTAAATCACTAGCTAACAGACAGCAAGCCCTTTAGACATCATCGTTGGACAAGACATAATAAACATGGCAAAGAAATGTAATTCTGCTTCGACTTAAACAAAATTTGCTCTGAGGGCTCCTCTCTAATGAGTTGCTACATGAGACCGTGCTAGTTAAGTCTAACTAATGTGGCTGGTTTGGGTTTTAGGGTTGAGATAAAGATCTAAGCACAAAAGGAAAAGGTTTCTAGCGCACATCTCGCCCTCTGGTACCTTACCTACCAACTGTAGGTGTATTTAGAACATTCTTGGAGCAATGTTAATAATGGCTCTGCAACCAGGAGGCAGAAAAGCACTTTGGTTCCTTGGCCCGGCATTCAGTCCCTGCATGTGAGAACTTCAGAGCATGCGAGAAACCGTACTGAGCCTCCTACCGGCCCGAGAGATAGGAAGAGGCACATGATCCTCATTTTACAGAAAATTAAGCTGGGACATGGAAATGTTAATGTCTAGATTAGAGTTACATAAATGATGAAGTCTGGATCCAGACCACAAGTATGTTTTGTTGAGACCACATCAAAATGGCTCAGCGTTCAAAGTACTTACATCAGCAGGAGTGTCAAAGCTGTTAGCAATGATAAAACTCAGGGCTTTCAGCTCAATTTTCTCAAGCATCGGGCTGAAGATGAGGACAGGAGGTTGGCACTTGTCTACCGATCGCTTTGGTAGTGTCTGGCGTTGGATGCCAGAAAGGAGAGGCACCTCCCGTTAGCACTCCCAAAAATGTGTCTACAGGTTGTATAACTGCTGTGTGGTCTACGAAACGTCCTTAGTTGAACGTGGTGTTTTCTGGACTCGAAGGTGAATAACAAGTACTGCAAAGTGAGGGTGGCTGCGGAGGCGGCATGTGAGATCGTGTCTGGAAAGCAGCTGGCGATATGGAGGTGGAAGGGCCGGAGCTGCCAAAGGGCTGTGTGTGACCAGGGATGTGGAGGGCGGGTGGCACGAGCCGGGTAAGAAAGGGAAGAGAAAAGGACTGGAAGAAGTGAGGTTTGTGGGGGTAAGTGGAGAAATAAGGGAAGACAAAATACAGAAAAGGCAAGCGAGAGCATCCTGAAAGGAAACAGCAAGGAAGAGAGTTGCCACATTGCAACGCAGTAATTTTAAGATAAGAAAAAGGATTAGCAACCAAGGTGCTTCATAAAAATATGTATGTATGGGCTTTTTGCCTTTTGCCAGGGTATTTCTTTCAGCCTCTGGGATGCACTGTGGTTTGTGGCCATAAACACTACAAACGTAGCTAAAAATCAGAAGTGCAGCACCTCTCCTAACGCCTGCCTCAATGAGGTTTGTACCGCTCTAGGGCAGCCCTCTTACCAAACAGCACCTGCTTTTGCGTCTCTGTTCTTCACTCGCTTTCCCCATCTGCCTCGTCAGCTCTGTTATTTCAAGCTGGTGCTTGACAAGTGGTAGTAAATGCTCACGAGCACTTCCAAATGGGATAAAACTAAATGGGAGGGAGGACAGGCAGCGGAAGAGGTGACCCTCAGCAACTTTCACTACGTTGCAAGCCAAGCTGATTTCTGTGGCGTGCGTGTGAGCAGACCCGGAGCCCCGGCTCACCTGGCCGTGTCCTGGCAGCAGCCAGCCCGGGGCCGCTGGCACAGGTCCTGCTGTCCCCTGCCCGCCGGTCACCCGCCAGCCCACAGAGCACACCCAGGCTGCCCGGCACCTCGCACCCCTCTAATCCCTCCCTGCCAGCGTGAGGAACGGCAGATCTAGCAGTGCTTTAAACAATAACCACACCGTCACACCTTGCAGCAGACTTTGAATTGCTTTACAAATACAGGTCAACCCTCCCGCTTCTGTTTTAAAGTGAGGGAACACTTGAGGCACAGATATGGTAAACGTCTTACCGACTCGGCATGTAAAGCACAGCCACCAAGCCAGGAGCATAATCCTGTCCTCTTGACTGGTATTCTAACCCGAGCGGGGCTGTTTGGGCCACAGACATGGTGCAGGACAGCCAGTTCACTACAGGCAGCCCAAGGACAGAGCTGGCATGGGGGGACAGGGGCAATTCACGTCCAGGTTTGAGCAGGTGGAGGGAGGAGAAGGCAGAAAGGGCATCTTGGGAGGGTGGGAGGAGATCTGGGGTTAGAAGACATCTGTTTGGATTAAAAAAACCTGCAGTATCCAGATTCCAGTTTGCTCGGTGTCATTGCTTAAAGTCAGCCACAGCTGTCCAAAGACAAGCTTAGGAAAATATTTTTCAGACTTTCCTACTTTGAGAGGGCCCCAGGATCTCCCTGGGCCTCTCCCTGGCACGTTTGCAACACCCTCTGTACACAGACCTGATGCAGCCCTCCTCCCACACCGTCCCTTCCCCGTCCAGGATCCCCTGCTCCTCCTCCCCTCTCCCTCCCCACTGAACAAACCCTCCCCGTGCCCCCGGGAGCAGCCGAACGCAGCCTGGGGTCTCCTCCCGTGAAGGGATGAATACAGCTTGCTGGGGGAGAGTCCCAAGGACTGGTCTGCAAACTGGCTGTACTGGTAGGGAGACAGATCTGCGTGAAGTCTGTTGAATCTTGGGAGAAATTATATTCACTTTAAAATTTCAACAGATTCTTAATTCTGTGTTGTGTGTTTCTGGTCCTCGTGTCCCCTTTCCTAGGTAGTCCTTGAGAAGGGTAAGCTCTAGGTGTCAAAGACTGATTAAAAGTGGCAACGGCAGTTTGTTACAGAGAGATGCAACACGTTTCCTAAATATGAAGCCTTTCGTAAAAGCAGTGCAGAGAAAAACGAGGTTATATACATCTCTCTGACGCTTTGTATACAGCTGTGTGTATTCAGCATCGAACCGCTGCTCATTAGAGCATCGCTGGGCTGAGCAGGAGCCCGCTGGGCTATGCAGAATGCCTCCTGCGGCTGCTCAAGTGCCCCTGCACAGTTGTGCCTTGCTGAGTGAGTTCGAGATTTGTCAGAGGTTTTGCAGGCTGCAGTGGCTTTTAGGAATGGTCTGAAAGAGATAACGAGATGCAGCTCTCTTCTTGGAGAGCTACAGGGTTTCCATGCTAAAGTTCCCTTGCTACTTGCGAAGAGATGACTATAATTACCAACCGACTTGTAGATAAGTCACAAAAAAGCCATCAAAGCTATTGTCAGTACTTTTCTAGACGCTGTTAGTACTCGCAGATACCATTTTAACGCACAACATTAAAACAAACTGTCCTCTCCTTTGCTGCACCATCCCCAGAACGATCACAGTGGTACTTAAAAAAACTCCGGAAAGGCGGCACATCTGCTTTGCGGGTTGGGTGGGCCTAAGCCTTTCTTAGTTACTAGAATTACATGTTTCGACCCACAACATGGAAACAGCCTCCAATGAATGGGACAAAAGGGGTCTGGAGAGGGGCTCGGGTTTGATCTGGGTGTAGAAGTGGTGTCGTGAAGCACAAACTAAAGCGTTCCAGCTGCAAGTCAAACCCAGGAATGCATTGTGCGAGATCTCATTTTTCTGTAGGGCTGGTAACATGAGCATTCGAATCATTCGCTGCCTTTGAAGCCTGTGAAATCCGTAATGGCCACAAAGTGAACGTGTAGCAACTACATTTCAATTACCAAAGGCTGGTCAAGTACCTGGCTTTATTCTCTCCAGTAACAAAAATCCCATCAGCTTCAAAGGGGTTGGGATTTACTGCACAGTGCAAGCGCTGGGTCCAATGAAATTGGAGATGTAACTATGGCACGAGGTGTTTTAGCCTCTGAGGGTGCAGACGGATGGGCAGGATCAAGCTCTGGTGCTGAGGGCAGCTATACAGTCTGCGTTTTGTCTGCAGCTTCAGGTTAATAAATTGAGGATGATGCCCTGACTGATAACCTGCCCCAGAACTGCATGGCTACTTTTTGCAAGTACGTAAATTCCTACCAATTGCTGTAGGAGTTGGTATCCAACCAGCTCAGCTGCTGTTAGAAGTCCCACTACGTACCTGTGCGTGCCTTCAGCACTTAAGTCCCTTTGAAATTCTTGCTTTGGCCATTGCTTACAACAGTAGTGCAGAGTCTGAGGGTAACAGATACTTCTTTTGCAAAGCAGATCACAAACTATGTCGTGATTCCACTGTAAAAGTATCAAAGTTCATTTTTCTCAGGCTCGTGTCCCTTAAGCTTTATTTTGACACGTTCCCTGCATAGGTGCCCAAGATAAGTGACCTTCAACACCCTGTAGCAAGCCCTGTGATGTGCGCTCCCCAGCACGGGAATGCGCTTTGCTTTCCCGGAGCACCCAGGAGGGAGGAGACGGAGAGCACCCCGCTCCCTGACGACAACCTTTGGCTCCCACGAGCAGAGTTGGTGACTGCAAACAGGGACTTGATGTCCGGCTGCTCAGCACCCTTCTCAAGCCAGTCACTGGCTTTGTAAAACTCTTTCCCAGGCTTTTGGGTGAGTGAACCATGAAGACCAAACAGAAGTTGGACATGAGTCACTGGACTTTAAGTTATGCACACGAAAGCTTTGAGACACGTTATATTAGTCAAAACATCAACTGTTTTCACAGTGTTTATGATATTAGGAACATTTTTGTTCATGAATGTACTTGTTTGCTTAAAGTGAATAACTGATGCTTTGTGCCTAAAGAATGCTGTACGTGCCTTTCTTTTTATAAAGATGTTGCCAGTTTGAAAAGCTCGCCTTGCAGTGAATTCATAGATTTGGAAAGGTCAGAAAGAATACTTGATCATTTTGCCTGGTTTCCTATAAACACCTGTAATAATATCTGCTGTCTGACAGAGAGATAACTTCTATTAGTCAAAGGCCAGGGTGGCATCCCATCTGTTACAAAGCACGGGGCTGGGCTCTCGCTTTTACTGCTGGGGATGTTGGGCATCTATCTGCCCGGGACTGAGCAGGCGATGGAGGAGAATGCCCCCCCCTCCCCGTGTGCAAACGCCGGTACTATTGGGGGGCAGGAGTTCAGAAAGAGCCTGCTGCGGGTGCAGCTGTTTGTCCGGAAAGGCCTATGCCTGTATTTTTCACCGACAATAAATTGCAGGCAAGAGATGTTGCTGGTTAGATACCTGCCAACCTGTCTGAACTCGTAAAGCAAGTCGTTAATTGTAGAGCTACTAGTGCTTATGGTTTATTTGAACTGAGGGCACACCATCGCGCCCTCCGAACTGGAGGTTCATCTGAGGTTTAACTGAAAATCGAGCCTTCAGCATATCTGATGGTCTCTTCACCCTCAAAGGAAAAAAAACTCCACTCGGCCTCCGCTTGGGCTTCCCAGCTGCGTCCCGTGCTGGTTCGTGGCCCTGGAAGTTGTCCTGCCTCTGCCACGGTGTTACGAAGGAGAAGCGATGCTGCAGCTGCTCGGGTGCCGAGCTGCTGTGCCGTACGCCCGAGGCGGGGGCCCGGGGAGCACCTGGGCTGACATCCGAAAGGCCATTCCGGCAATCTCCTGGGAGATCGTCGCAAGAGCACGGGCAGAGGGGAAAACGGTTGGGGTTTTTGTTGGCCGTTCTACCTGCCGTGCTCTAGGGAAAGGAATCTGCAAAGCCAAACCCAGCAAAGGTTTTCCTGCCTGCGTGGGGGGGAGGGTTTGGCTTTGTTTTGCTCCTGTTGCTAACAACGTCAGATGGGTCTGACTTTCCAGCCTGCTCAGGATGAGACAAACAGCCAAGGAAGCATCAAAGCGAATGGGTGGGTTTTGATCAACGCTGGAGAGAGTTTGTTTTCTTTCTCCACTTGCCCAATGACACACTGACTTGGATGACTGGTCCGTGACAGAGCCGGTTGGAAAATGTCAGTGGAAAAATGCAGGAAAAAAGCAAATATTTTTACAAATGTTAGTGACAATATTTTTACCTTTGGTCAATCCAAACCTACAGGAATATTTTTTCAGGACAAACTGTTCAAAACTCACCGTTGCCTGTGCCAAAAAGTACGCAAAGGGTGAATGCACGAACACTCACTCAAAACACTCATTCCTGCGGTGGATATGATGCAGTAAAATTGCATCTAATCTTGTAGCTGGAACATCTGTATAATTAGCAAGATTCCTCACCTCTTCCAGCCAGTGGTTCACGTATATGCCCGCCCTTTGCATACATTTTTTCCTTTAGGAATAAGAATTTGTGAAGGAGAGAGTTTGCAGAAACACTTGCTGCTCCACACGTAACCATCCCCAGTGGGTACCTTGCAGCCCTCTCTAAACACAGTTTTAACAAACCTGTGGCTGTATGATTTGTAAAATTAAGATAATAAATGTCATCCTAACTCTGTCACTAAGATTCCTAGTGGGCACCTACCTCGCTCATCAGGATCCGAAGGAGAACTTCCCTGGCATCTGATGAGGAAGGACATTTATCCCAAGAACGGGTTTCTGGCAGTTCCCTAATGCCCCTGCGCACTGGTTCGGGCCTCTTTATCTGCCAACACGTCTCTCGTTTCTGCTCTTCCCAAGAGCAAAAAGTCATCCCTGCAGGCTTGCACCTAAAT
The DNA here is from genome assembly GCF_011004875.1 of Balearica regulorum gibbericeps. Lineage (NCBI taxonomy): Eukaryota > Metazoa > Chordata > Aves > Gruiformes > Gruidae > Balearica > Balearica regulorum. The sequence goes on along the minus strand of NC_046199.1, from coordinate 14,298,849 downwards.
AACCTGCTCGAGAAACACAGCAAAGGGAGGCTGCTCTCTCTGGGAGGGCCTCCGATGGAGAAAACTGAAATGCTTATGGTAAGCAGGACGTCTAAAGGGTCCCACGCGTGTTTGTGGCTTGTTGTGTTCTCCTTTAAGAAAACTTGGTTAAAATGTATAGTTTGAATTCTAGTTGTTTGATAAAAATAGATTCGTATTAGGGTAGTCCCAAAACGCTGCAAATAATGGTGTCATTAGAAATGCCAAGAGAACCATGAGTTTTAAGCCATAAAATTGAATTTCAGATGTGGATGAAAATGCACCAGTGATTAAATACTTTTACCATACAGCAAAGCCCGCAGAAATTCTCACCGTTTAAAACCATTGATAAGGTTTCCTGTCATATTTCGGGGGGGGGTGTCTGCATTTTTATTAGCTCTTATGAAAATATACAGCCACAGTCCTGATTACACTATTTTTTTTCTTGCCCTTTTGGACTTTCCCCTTGTTAAATCCCTAGTGTTTCTCTCTTCATAAACCTAAATTAGGGCTGCAGTATTATTACCCCATATTTAGTAGTCCTAAAAAATAACTTCTGACTAGCATGTGACTGTAAATACTTTTCACTTAAATAAATGCAACCTCACTTTTGGTAGGATTTGTATGTAAAAAATATGTGCAAATGAAATTAAGTGCCTTTGATAAATGGTTTGGGATTGCTGATTAATTGGAACTAAAAACAGATGAGAAAATTGAACATATGTTCTTATTCAAGTTCCCTGGAGGATTTGTTAGGGGGCTTGGCATACATTAATAATTGCTCGGAACAGATTTAATAGCTCGTCTTGTAGTTTTGCACATGCAAACCAATCAGTCAATATAAAAAGCACGGTGTCATCTGTCTTTGTTAATTAGGGATCTCGAACGCCTTCGGTAATAAAGGCTAGCAATTAAGCTACAATTAGAAAGGAAGCGTTCGGATGTGGTTTTGCCACCTCAGGATCCATAAGCAGCAGGAGGAAGAGGGTAGGTCTTCCAGAAATCTTGAAGTACTCTGAGTTTATGATCTTCTCCTGCAGTAGCAGGCAGCCAGGCTTGTTGGCTCCTCAGCTACGGAGCGCTCCCGGGGACGAGAGCGACGGCGCGGGGGATGCTCCCCGGGGCACGCGGGGGCTCACGGGGCACCTTCTCCCCACGCCCTCGGTGGCCGACCACACGTGGCAGCCACGCGCCCGCTGCGCTGGCACTGACTGAGATTTCACCGTACAACCCTGATGCCTAAACCCAGCTCCTCAGACACTTCTGCTGATGGCAACCGGTGTTCCTAAAAGCATTGGACATAACTCTCTGAAGGAACACACTGCGCTTGCGCTTTCACGGGGGGTCACTCACCTTCCCGGGTGCTCCTGGAGTACCTGGTAGACGCTAATCTGGAACGTTTCGTTGTCGAAGCGTTCGCGGATGTAATCCTTGTATATCCTGAACTCGGCAGCCGTCACCGCTTCCCCCTCTGGGATTCTGGAGAGATCAAACCTGAACTCTCGGTAGTGGCAGCGCTGATGGTGAAACTCTCTGTCATGCTCCACTGAAACAGAAAAACAGCCCATTAGCCACCTGCTTTGTTCTCTTTCCCCTCGCCATCAAACAAGCTTGCGAGTTGCCACAACAGAAAAGGGCAAGAATATCTGATTGCAGCATCTCATGCTGTTGTTCGGTTCATTAAAGCACGTAGGAAATACGTGACTCTATCGGGGCTATTATAAGCATATACGTGTTTATCAGACTCTCTTTGAAACAGTTTTACAGCTGGCTGGTACAGGGTGTGGGTGACCATTGTGTTTTAATGATTTTTGGCAGCTTCGTGCTTGACAAGTGACTCTGGACATTTGCCACCGATAACGACCAGGCTGCTGTGGGAAGGAGCTGAAAGAAACAGATGGGGCTTTTCAGGAGCGCTGGTTCTTGGCCTGAGTCTGCTTCTGAAAACTGCACGTGCACACCCGCACACGTATATACACGAATTCCAGTCCTCGAGGCTTTTCTTGCTGGTGACCCACATTTGGTGCCAGCTGAATTCATCACGGACCCAGAGCCCCGCTTCGAAGGGTCGACGCTTTCATTTTAACACATCTTTAGCGATCAGGGCTGTGAAGCAAATGCTCAAAGCGAGGACCTTCTTCCACCTCCTAGCCACAACCACGCAATAACAAGAAGTGCCAGAGTCCTCCCAAGGCAGCGTTAGGACGGTGCGTTACCCCACCGAGTGACAGGTCTGCTGTCGTTCTGATGCACAGCTGATGGTCTGGGGTAACGCTGCTTGTGGATACGGAAGCTGAGGGTCAGTGTCGTGAGAAAACAAAGATTTCAAGGCTGTCCTCCAGCAAGGGGGAGGAGAGGTGTCAGTGTCCCATCCCAGCACATGAAGCAAAGCCCCCTTCTTGGAGCAAATTCCAAATTGAATAGACAAGTCGGACAAAGGAAAACGGGGAAACGGAGGTATAAGGAATGAACTGACTCGCCAGAGGTCACACTGCACGACATTTTAAGAGCCAAGGTTTGAACCAGGGACTTCCCGTACGTCCCAGTCCCGTCGTCTGCCCACTTGACCTCCCTGCAGCTCGACTGCACAATTCAAGTAGTTAGCTCTGAGATTTTCTTGGCAAAGAATGTGTGTCTGTCTACAGGCCTTGATTCTCTTCTGGCAGCAGTAAATCCATTGTGTAAATCCATTGACTTAAATGGAATTACTCCTGAAAAAGAGGAGTTTCAAGTCTTAGTCTGGAAAGTGCCGTTTAAATTTACAGCGCAGCACAGTACAAATGTATATCGGCGCTCGCGGGAGGCCGAGGCTGATGGCAGGGACGGAGCGTGGGGAGCCTCCGGGATCCGGGCTGTGTCCGGGATCCGGGCTGTGTCCAAGCGCTTGCACGGAGCAGGTTCAGCGCTGCTTTGCTGGCCGATGTTCAGCAGCTGGCCACCGGCTCTTCCTCCTCTCGCACATTACTTCTGCAAGGAGTCCAGGGCTCGCAGTTTGCCACTGTGTGATTGCTGTTCAGGGAAATACTTCAGAGCTCTTACCAATAGCTGGGATTCATCCTAGAGGAGGTTTTTAGGCATGAAACCCCTAAACTATCCAAGACAAAGGGGATTAAGTTCAGCAAATGGTTTTATAGGTTGCGCAGTCTTAGCGTGCACTGAATGAACAAAGTTACAGTGGCACCTCTAGCTATAACGTCTCGTACAGCCTCGGGAAGATCACTCAGTCTCTCATACCCTGAAGTGGGGGAATATTGTGAATATTCACCAGTGTTTGTAAAATGCTTGCCAGGCTAAAACTGCCCTGTAAGTGCTAAGCAACACTATCAAATGTGCCTCAATCCCTTTCCTCCAAAGTATTCTTAGCAGGATAAGATATAAAGGGTAAGATTTCAGTCTCAAAGGAATTTGTCTGCGCCTAAATTATAGAGGGAAGGAAAAAATATTTTAATATGGAATAGCTCCTTTAACCACAACTATAGAAGAATGAATATAATGTTGTGTGGTTTTAGTTATGGATAACATCACCAGCAGGGTGTATTACAGAGAGGTCTAGCAGTGGGATGTACCGGTATGATTTGCTTCCAAAGACACGGGAAGGCTGAATTTTCAAAGGAAGGTGGGTGCACCTTTTCAGTGTACATGTGATGACAACTACATCAGCCAACACCGGTCTTTAGCTGCACTTCATAGACAAAGTCTGACAACAAACACATGAAGATGAAACTTTTTCGGGTGCTGCTAGAGTTCACAGTGATTCCCACTGCAGAGCCCTAGAAAAAATGTGTCATATTAGTATGAAAAATTAACGGCCAGGGTCATAAAATAAAAAGCCCCGAAGTCTGAACTTTCCCATGCTTTGCAGATGTTTGGATATAGGGTTTTGGGCTGAGCCATCTTTAGTGTTAAAGCAAACATTCCTGTGGCTATAGTCATTAAGATCATGAAAATATGTGGATATGTAACTGAAGAAAGAATCCCAAGAAACCCTTCAACTCAGTGTTTATTGTTTTTCCCCTTTTTCTTTGCACTCTGGACCTATCTGCTGACCCAGAAGTAACAAATCCTTTCAGAACTAATTTATGAGAAACACTGACCCTGAATCAACATCTGTTAGATGACTGCAGTAAATCTTATTACATAATTAAACACCAAAATCTATGTTAAAATAACGTTAAGGGTCTGACTTGAACTCATAAAAGCAAGACTCTTCATTACGAAGGCTGAAATCCTACCCTTAATTCATGCTGCTGTGCGTTGGTATTTGTGAACATATGGTACGGTATACATGATCACGCACTTTTTGTAGACCCCAGTAATATCTTAAGCACAGCAGCCCGAGGTACGCGGGGGAGCGCTGAGAACTCTGAGTTTCCTGGGTTTGATGAGTGTTAGTCAGACCTCTGACAGTACTGCAACTGGGTCGTTTCCAATTAATTACCTGAGGAGTTTGAAAGGGTGGAGGTGTTTAAAAAGAAAAAAGAGGAGGTGGGAGAGTGGTATTTAAAGTGTTCACCAAAACAGTTTAGAGAATTGCTATGGCTATTCGAATGCAACTGTAGTTTCTCTGTTAGATCTACAAAATCTGTGCTCCCTATTGACACAACGCACCATAATGAGAACCTTTTGGTCATTCTTGAAGGACTTAATCTCAGCTGTTTGTCAGCCATTACGTGTTAAGTGCTCCCTTAAAAGCCATCAAGCAGTATCAGTATTTGCTGGGTATACTTAATAGTCCTTCTGCCCAAAGAACTTGAACTCGTGTTTGTCCCAGGTTTGTAGTTCTTACAAATCACTGCTCCCCAAAGGCTTTTGGTGAATGGTTTTAGCCCAGTCCCTAATTTCAACCATTGGAAATTCCAGCTCACAAACTGTCACAATTCAAATGCCTTGGCAAGGCAGCTGCTTGGAGAGGAAGCCAAAGCTCTGGATGTGCAATCAAAGGTTGTAAAATATGAAAAGGAAGAACACCCTTGAAAAATAATTCTGCTACGAAACAGACTGTGCGCCTTAGCTGTGGGAAAACGGTGGATTCCCTCTCCTAAAGAAACAAGCCAAAGTCACTCACAGGTGATGCACGTGTAAATACGCCTCTCCTAACTTCTAGAAATGCTATTGCATTTTGGAGGTACAACCACCGTAGACAAATTATGACCTAATTTAACAAATGGCTCAAAATCTGCTGGTGCAAAATAACTCTTGAGCGTGGTGAGTGTGGCAGTTAATTGTAGCTACGTAGCTGAGGATCGTCAGACACTCCCTTTGGCGCAGTCCTTCGGGAAGGGAAAGGTCGAGATGGTGGGACTTGAAAGCTGTAGTGTGGAGGCAGACAACAGATTCTTGAGAAAATAAGCAAAACACTAAAAAGTGTGCAGGACAATTAAGGTGATCCAACCAAAACAAGCACATATCTTAGGTTAGTGGTTATCAGTAAATTTGCCACACCTCTGTTGCAAACATGCAAGTAAAGCTCAGAGTCTTTGAAAGTCTGGCCTTGCCTATCTGTCTACAATCTGAATGCTGCACAGACTGAACTCATCTATCTGATACAGATAGGGCTCTGATCTCTCTGAAGTCTTTGTCTCTCCTAACTGACTCTGTTGTGGCATTGTGGTGATGCAAGAGGAGGCAGGACGGCATAGTTGCGCAACAACGGGGATGGTTAAAAGAAAACAGGATGGATGCATGTGCTCAGGTGTGAAGTAGCCAGGTATCAGATCCAAAAATATGGGAAAGCTGGAGATAAAGTGTCAACAAATCCCTGGTTCTTGTTTTGACATGTCCTAACGTGTACTCGTTTCAGATACAAAATTTGAAAATGTTAAGATGCAGGGATGAAAAAGTGTAGTTACAGCTAGAACTCGTAGCAATACAGCTGAAACCAGTACCAAAAGAGTAATGTTGGACAGAAAGTCTTGTGGATTTAACAACCCAGGGTACCCAAACCTCTAAAGCAAATGACACATCAGCACAAAGCTGGGAAGCCTGAACCGATCCCATGTTTGGTCATTTTCACGACAAAATATGTTCGGACTAGAAATAAGAGCCCTGGCTATTTGCAGCTACTTTTTAAATCACTACTGGTAAGTGAAAAGCCAACCTGAGCTAATTCTGTAAACATGGGTTGGACCACTGGCTGTGTAATACGGATTGATGGTAGGCAAGGCACGATCCACGACAGCAAAGATTACGTTGAGACATAGCTTGCAGCGGTTATTACCTCTCTCTGCAGGTATCCAAGAAACCATACCATTTTAGCCTCAGTGCCGAGCACAGCAGCGCAACGTCAATCACTAACTCCATATGTCAATCAAAGAACCAGTGAATCACAGCAATAACTTTCCAAGAATGACTGTGTTAAAAAATAATTATTACAGAAGTGTTAAAGGGCTAATCCAAACCCCAGGGAAGTCAACAGAAATATTTCCACTAATTTCAATGGATTTCACAGGAGGCCTTACTTTTGCCAATCTACCCACCTAAGTATTTTTACGCTCTTTTTTTCTGGAGATGTAAAAAAATATCTTTTTCACAAGCAAAGTAAACACCAGATGAATAGATCCTGTGCTCAGGCTGCCAAAGTGGGAAAGCTTCAGTAATTCCATACCTCCTCTTCCCTGGCACGTTTGGGTGATGCACTTGGAACGCACTTTGAATATTTAAACAAGTAAAAACTTAAATTTTCCTGTTAACACTTTCACCTGATAATATGTTAATGGTTTTTATAAGGCATTTTAAAAGTAGTTGTCTCATTTATTGTAGTGCTCAAAACAATTAGAGTGCTACTTGTTTCTCATTTACAATGAAGAAAAGCACCAAAAGGAATGTGCAGTAGGGTGTCTGTAACTTCTTTACTCTCAAAAAAGACCAGAAGGGATTTGTAAAGGACTTTAATCTCAAATAGATTAAAGGTCCTGAATTCCTCAGACTAAAAGATAAGTCAAAGGAAAATAGATTCCAAGAGACAACACCCCCTCGCCTCAGCCTCTCGGCTGCAGAGCCATCAGCAGTTGCCTGCGAAACCCCTCAGAGATTTGGATGCCAAAAAAAAAATCTGCCGTGCTCTGGCATCAAGGTCTGAGAGGTTTTCAGAGTCTCCCTGTGCCTGCCAGGGACTGCAGACGTCATGTAGGTGAGCTTAGTGGGTAGGAAAGCCTTTGTCTGCTTTGCCTCCGATAGCCGCAGAAAACGAGCGTTATTTTTCCGGAGACGGCTGAGGGCCGGTTGGCTTGTCCAGTGAGCCGTAGTGTTTTCATGAAAGAGCAAACTACACTTTGAGTTGCTCTGTTTGCACCCAGCAGCGCAAAATTTTGTTTGAATTTTGCTAGAAAAAATACCTTTCATTCCCTCCATCTCACCATCCCTAGAGATGCAACCCAAAACTTCAGAAACTCTCGTGCATCATTTCACTGTAGAGCAGGAGATCCCTAGAAACAGGCTGCCCAGGACCACCAGCTCCGCCTGGGCTTCACGAGCATTTTTTGTGGACGCAGATGACTGCTTTCAAAGGGAAGGTCCGTTCCTATCCACCGCTTCACCCTGCTGTCTGCCTTGGGAAATGGATTCAGCTGGAAAATGCTTTTCCCTTTCCCGGGTGAGTTTTGTGGTGGATCCCGTCCCCACTTGGCTCACCGCCGTGCCCCAAGAGGAGGCAGGAGGAGGACCGGGGACCTCCCAGCACGGCGGGAGGGAGGACAGGGGCCACCCCTGGACTCTGGGCTTGCAGTTGTTGTGAAACTGCGCCGTAAATTTTCAGGATGCCAAATTCGAGACCTCTGGACGGGATTCTAATTAACAGGCATTAAATGTTCCCTCTATAAATTGCACTTCTTTGTCTCTAAATTGGTGGATAAACCCGTGTCACTTATGAAATATAGGCCTTTTCTCCTTATGTTAGTGAGGTTCAAGAAGGAAGAAACCAATTAGGGGAAGGATCCAGCAGTCTCCGCAGCTGAAACGGGGCTCAGCGGGATTCCCGATTGAGCAAGACGTGCAAGGTCAGTCCTTGTATTTTTCTGAGGAAAAGGGGAGTATAATGAAGATCGCAATAATGTCATGCCAGGCCACGGCCTGCTAAGGCACGTGTTTCCCTCCTCCTTGTGCCTGACAGCAAGAGTTACAGGGGCAGTGGCAGTGAATTTATAATGGCAAGAATTTGGGAATGCGAAGTTCTGTGATTGGTTTTCATTTGCTTCATCCTCTCGGCTACAAGATTTACATGCTGACATTAGGCAGCTAAAGCAGCAGTTAAAGAAGTATTTGAAGAAATAGTTAAAGAATATAAATTTGGAGTCCTATAAATGGAGCAGAGAAAATATCCAGGGTTGTGTGATGGAATTTTTTTTTTTTTTAAAGAGTGATAAAAACAGCATTTGGAGGGCTTTTTTACATTGGATAGTTGCAGGTCTCCAACTCTTCTAAAAGCTACTGCAGGTTTTTGGAGAAACATAAGGAAAAACAAACGCACCCTTGATTTTGGTCTGCGAGATAAGCTTACTAGAAAAATAGTCTGTGGTTTTTCTATAACTCATTAATGCATCCCATCGCCAGCGACTGCCGCCATCCTGCCACTTCTAAAAACACAGCCTGCCCGGGACTCCCAGGCCTTTGAGGGGGTCTGGGGTCATCTGCTGAAGCTCCGTCCTGATGGTCTGGTCCCTGTCTGCCCTTTGCGAAAGGGGCTCCTCTGAGCCAAAGCAGCGCTCAGCAGAAGGGAACCGGCCCCCAGACACTCGGTGCTCATGTACCCATTTTACAGCTGGGTAAAGGGAGGCAAAGGTGATAAGCTATTTCTTGCGTGGTAAATCCAGTGTGTGGCAGGGCAAAGTTCTGCCTGTCTACGGGTGGAAAGCAGGACTAATGCATTAATTTCAAATGAGATGAGAACAGGCTCCATAAATCCTGATCCCCAACTCCAGAGGTTGGAAACAGGGGGGTTCAAAATTCTTTAGTTCTCCCTCTGCAAAGCAATCTGGGGTAAGTATTTTTGCTTCGAAAGGGGGAAAAAAAAAAAAGCCCTCGGAGTTAATATTCTTCCTTTAGCCATCACTTCATTTTTCCAGCTTTCAGCATGAAGGTGATGTTGCCAGCAAGACCACCTAGCCACAAACCCAGCAGGGAGCTTCCAAAATTCTTCTAAACACTGCCTCCTTGTTATAAATTGAAAAGTGGTAATAGCAACAGTGCATATCACATCTGTGCCAGGCTTCGGGCCTGGGAAGGAGCACTCTCCCTACTGCTGAACACAACTTGGAAAGATCCTTTCAGTCCACACATGTATCAGCATTAGCCATTTCTTTGTCAACAAATCCCTTAATACGTACCATTTCTATCATGTACAGATGTCCAAAAAATAATGGAATACTGTACTACAAGATTAAACACTTTAATGTCAGCATATGTGTTGCATGACTCTGAACAATGGTATCATTGTGCGTGTACAAACAGCGGGTTGAGGGAAGATGGGTTTAATTATCTCCGAAGCAGCAGCAAGTTCTTCCTGACTAAGTTGAACTTCAGCTAGCAAGGACTGCTCAGGGCAGAAATTGGTATTTCTCTAACAACATGCCCGGGCCCTTTCTGATGTTCTTCCAGGGTTAGGGTTGGTGTGGTACCCGCCCTGGGCAGGGTTTTGGGGAGCGATGCGGAGCCACCTGCTTCCCGGGGAGCCGTGCCGCCAGGGAAGGCGGCGGGGGGATGAGAGGATGTTGGGCATCACCACACCCCTCCCCAGCCCCATGTGTCACCCGGCAGACTTTTAAGTTAAAATTCCTTAGGATGGTCGATGGCAAGGGGCGACATAATAACTGGGAGGCAAAGGACAGAGTGTGCATGCTGCCTTCTGCGGTTGGAGACGTTCCCCGGCCAGCATTTCTTTGCAGGCACTTTGAGGCAATGCTGAACGGTAAAACTATTTCTCCTTAAAGAACATCCGTGAAATATCTGGGCAGGTTATGCACAGGTAATCCATTTTCTTTCCCGAGCGTGCCCTGATTGGTACCCATTTACGCTGTGGTTTCTCTGCTGAAATAAGAGCCAGACTAGATGAAAGGTATTGTGAAAAATTTACACGTGGGACTGCTCTGTGAAGGCGAAACTCTCCTAATAGTAAACAGACCGACCGTGGTGCGAATCCTGATGCTGAGGTCGCAGTGTCTGTATGCGTATCTGGGGAAAGCAAAGTTAAATAAGCAGGGAAGAGTTGTGTTTCTTCAGAATACCTTATTCACAGCCTTAGCACGTGAAACACAGCAGCACACAGCGCTGCAATCCATCTGCAGCTGCCGTAATGCACTTAGGATGCTGCGGGATTTGGGGGGGTGTGAGGAATGGAGAAGTGGGGGAGTGACAAGGGAAAGAAATAAACGGGAGTGAAGTTGCTCCTTTAGACAGACTCCTTCTATTCCCACCTTCATCTTCCAGGAATCCAATCTAAGGAAATCTCCTGCAGAGCCTCCCTCATCAGCCCCCCCAAATCTCATTTCTCTTCCCCACCTCCCAGGGAAGGGGGGATGCAGGACAGTGCTGACCGGGGGATTTGCCCCCAGCAGCCTTCCCTTTCCCTTTCCCTTTCCCTTTCCCTTTCCCTTTCCCTTTCCCTTTCCCTTTCCCTTTCCCTTTCCCTTTCCCTTTCCCTTTCCTTTTCCCTCTCCCTTCCCCTTCCCTTTCTCCTTCCGTTCTGTTCCCCAGCACCTCGGGGGTGCCACTTTTCTGGACAGACAGAGAGGCAAGCTGGGGACTGTGGTGTGCTGCAAAACGTGGCTACTCCTATGCCCTCCCAACTAGCCAGCGTTGTGGCCATCGCAGAACATCTCAAGCTCTCGTGCAGTTACCGGGAGCGGGGTTACCCGAGGCTGGTATTTGCCCCCGACAGCCTGCGCCGACAGACTGGGGCTGTTGCTTCTCTCGGTGTATCTGAAAGACAGGGATGTACCTGGGCAGCAGCTCGGGGCTGGGGGCTCCTGCAGCTCCCCCAGGCAATCTTAGCTCTTCTCTACACCCTCCTCCTGAAACGTCCCTGTAGTCAAACTGAGCACCGACCAAAACGACAGGCAGCAGCTCATCGTTACTGCTGCTTTCTTTTCTCTGTCTGGGCAGTGATGCATAGCACAGAATAACGCAGCTAAGAGCAGAGACGCGCTGCTGTCTAATACATCGCCTAAACCCTAAATCCTCTGGATGCAGCTGTGGGAGGTACGTGAAGATGCAGGAATACATTTTCCCTCTTTGAATGGAGATGACTGCTACGTTACACTGCTCACTCTCTCTTTTTCTAATTCAGGGAACGGCAAGGCTGCTTTCCTGGTGCTGTGAAACCAGTGAGTTGTATCCGGCGAGGCCAACTTCACGGGGAAGCCGTGCCAGCGTTAGGTGTGAACTCCAAGTCACACGTTGTGCCAGTGCATCCGAGGGTCAAGGAGACAGCGGCAGCCTGGGGAATCCCGGATGAGGGTCAGGACGGTGGAGCCTGGGGTGGCAGCCCCTGCACAGAAAAGGGTAGTGGCGGTCTAGAGGAGAAAGGGTGATGGGTGTCTCAAGGGGGAGGAGGTTGCAGAGCACAAAGAGGGAGAAAAGTTAGTGACGATATGGTTCATTGAGAAAAATAATCCCCCAGTCCAACCAGCAGACAAATGGGGCTCAAGGTGCTTCCTGCAGCCTGCTCCGAGGCTGGAGGCCTCTCAAAAAAATCACTGATGCAAAAACCAGCGGTCTGCCCTGTCTGCTTGTACACACAGCGCTGAGCAAAGGAAACACATCCCCAGGCCCGAGGAAGGAGAGACAAGTGGCTGAGCAGATCTGGTCAGAAATAATGTGCATTCAGCCAGGGAAGACAAGAGGCAGTGCGAGAGACTACTACAGGGAAACCTAAAATGGGCCATTTGGGATGAAATGCAAAGAAAAAAAGCAAAAAAGAAAGCAAGAAAAAAAAAAAAAAAGATCCAGGTCATTCTTGAAAGCTTCCAAGTATGAAACAGTTCTTCTTCAGCTTGGACCAAATTTCAGCTCAGCAGGAAGGCAAGAAAGTTCCCCTGAAGCGTTTTTAGCCAGCTCTAACCTGACCTCAGGTAAAGGCAGGCAGCCCGCTAGCGACTGGCGGTCTGGAGGGGTGCTCATCCTCGGGGCTGAGGGAGCAGCACTGCTGCCTCTGAGGGCATCTGCTCACGCCCCGTGTCTGTACGAGGGAAGGACTAAGCATCTCTGCGGGACGCGGGGAGCCCGCAGCACAGGCACCTCGATCTGCAAGAAGGCACGTGCAGAGGACATGCATAGAAAAAACAAATCGTGGTACAGTAAATCTTCGGTGCAATGATCTGGTCACCCAGAGATGCGACAGCATCAAATTATGCTCGTGTGTTCCAGTAACTACCCTGGGGCAAACTAAGAAGGCTTCTCAGACGTACTCAATACATTTGATACTGTTCATAATAAACAGCCTGAGTGAGTAATCTTGGGAAGGTCACTGCCCGAGTGTCTCTGACGCGTTTATACAAAACAGAAATGGCCAAACGTACCACTAATGCCCCGGAGAGTGTGTTCGGCCGTGTGTGCAAGGCTGGACTCCTCTGCCTTACACTGGGCCAGTGTGAGAAGATATCGCCTACCAACTTAGTCTCAATTTTTTTCCAAATCTTGCTTCCAGAGCATGAAGAACTTTATGAAAGTTGTGCTCATAAACTGATGCTTTTTCAAGCTTATATGCTGCTAATTATCTTCCACTACATGATTTTTTCAAGTTGCCTTCTGTTCCTTATTACCGTTGGTGTATTATTATATAGCATAAAGTTACTTAATACAGCGAAAGATTCAACAACAGTTGCAAAGCTGATATAGAAAGGAGGACTGGATTCTGGACTGGTACAGCTGGTTTAAGGTATTTTAGAAGTAAATGAAATCAAATGAGAATTTATAATCCTTCCTGAGGTCTGGATTCCATCAGACTAAACTCATTAGGCATTAAGGTGCAGGTGCAGCTAAATAAAGGATTGTTCTGCTTTCCTTAATACCGTAGATTCACATCTTGAGTTCAAAATAAAAGTCTTTTAAAAGCACACGTATGTGCTGTGCATCTACTGGCAACGCTTGAAAGAGAAAGTTCAGCTGATGGAATCTTCAAATGCCTCATTTTTGTTGGAGGAATGTGCCCATTTCTGCACCGGCCGTGGTAGGGGACACGAGCGGAGAAGTGACTGCACATTGGCCTCTTAGGGCTTATTCCTTTCATTTGCATTAGACTTCCTTTCATCTACTGAACAGCTGCTCAAATAAATACCATAAATCTAATTAATCCTCCTTTAATATTGTATTGCCACACCAATACCAGCATCCCCCCCCCGAATATTCCAGAGTGTGGGTCTACACCTGCCCAGGCTCCCTGGGAGGAAGACGGTGGGAGTCGCAGGCACGGGGAATCGAGCCTTTTTTGTGGTTTACTGCGATAAAAGGAAATAATTCAAGAACCAGTTTTCCAGGTTTGAAACCATATGTCTCGGTGGATTTCTTAGCTGAAGTCCCAGATTCTGTTTTTGTTGAGAAAGTAGTTTGTGGGATATTACAAAATAACCAGTCGATATCAGACGTGCAGCCATCAGATAAGAATCTCAGCCTTTGATTGTAATCAGCAAAATTTCGTCTTGGAATGTATACACTCCGAGCTGTGCCGTAAGACCGCAATCGGCTGGACCTTTTGAGCTTGTCTAGGCAATAACAAACATCTGCGTCCTTCTTGGCCAGGCAAGCGCGGGGAGATTAGGGGGCATCAAACTATTTGGGGAAAAGGTCCGTGCGCCCTGGAGGGGAAATCCCTGCAAGGGCAGAGCTCTCGTCTTGCATCCTTACTGCTACGTCTACCGCGTGTCCTTCAGGTGTTCTGTATGCGGGAGGTCCGGCAATGTTAGCAGAGTTTATAACAGGATTATTAGATAGAAATACGGTGTTTGGAGGGATGGGAGGAAACATTTTGGAAAATAATGATGAGAGACCTCCACTTCTGCTTACAAAGATACTCCGGAGTGACCTTCCTCATGAAAGTGGGACTCTGTGGCCTATTTCACACCTTTCTTTGAGATCATCACGTTTGCTCTGTGCTGCCAGGAGAGCTCGGGGGGGGCACCGAGCACAGCCCCCGGGGTTTGAGGGCCAGGGACCGGAGCGGAGCCGATCGCCCAGCCGTCATCCTCGCCGTGCAGCCACGCTCTTCTCTTTCTGCCCATGGTGGGACTCGTAGCTTATGCATACCATCTCTTTGCTTTCTAGGAAAGTTTGCTGTGCAGCACGCTTATTTTTATGGAGGAACAGCCAGAGGACTGTTTGTTCTTTTAATAATTTGGTATATGGGTCTGAGAACTATCAATATTAAAGATCTGTAAATTGATAATATCCACATATATTTCTGTTGGTAGATGGAAAGTGCTAATGTCTTAGAGTGATGGCAAGTTTAAACTATTATTTCAGATATGTTTTCAGGAAGGCATAAGGGGGTGTGGGGGGGTGTGTGTGTGTGTGTATATATATATATATATGCGCGCACGTATCCAGAGCGTGCATGTGACCCCTTTACACTTTAAATGTTGGTGGCCAATGCCCCAGGCACAACAGCATCTGAAGGTTAGGAGAAGAAGATTTATTTTCAGTTTAATTCCCACCCACGAGCCCTATTATACAAGAGGAATTTTTTTTTTTTATTATTTTTTTTTTTTTTGGTACAAGATAAGCCCCTGGGTGACATGAGCAGCACCTAGCCCTGCATACCACACCGTGGATCGCAGGGCTGGATTCCTGACACCGAGCCTCGCACTAGGGTTGGGCCATCCAGGCCTCCTGAGTCAGCCCCTAACAACAGCATTTTCTGTTTTGTTTTGGGTTTTGTGCGTCTTCAAACGCAATTTTGCAATTGCAGTTCTGGGGTAAAAGATCAGCTGTTGTAATACACCCTCGCGTCCTCACATCGGTTTGGTATGAATGAAGGGAACACAGTTCGCGTCCTCTTGCGTGCAAACTATTAAAAATAGCACAGAAATGAGAGCACGGCATTTATGACAGCGTCTCAAGGAGCACGAGCACAGATCATTCTTCTCCAGCTCGGTCTCTTACCTCCCAGTCTCTACTCTCAGTTGCTGGACCACAATGCCAATACGGGGAGGAAAGACTTTCAGCGTGTTGAACACCCTGACTTGGGTTTTTCCCCTACTCTGTACTATTTTCAGCAAAATAGCTCTCACGGTTGTGGACTAATGAGTGAAATGACAGTTACCGTTTGATAAAAAAATACTTGGGGTTTGCTTGAACGTACTTCTTCATCACTGTGGATTTTTGCATGTATTTCTGTATTCCCTGTGTCAGGTTTTAATGTAGCGTAACGGTCAGAGATTTCTGGGATATGGAGTCTAACATTCTTGTAATTTGATTATCGTGCGTGCCACTGAGTTGCTGGAACTGTTGTACTCAGAGGTCAAAGCTGTGTTCACACCAAGGAGAGAAGTTTTACACCACGTGTGCGATTAGCTGCTCCTTTTCACCTGTCTCGGGAGACAAATGATTCATCGCATAGTGCTGAAATATCTTCATCTTCTGGTTTGGGCCAGGGTTTAAAAGAGTGGTTACGCAAAAGCTGCTTTTTGAGCTGAAGAGAAAGATCTGTGCTGAATGATTCTTTTTCAGCTCTTCCCTTCTGCAGTTTATCACAAGTATATTTGTGTAATTAGGGGGCCCAGTAGTAATGTTGTTAAAATACAAGTGGGCACATTTATTGTTTCCTCCAAAAGGAAACAACCAATCTCCAGCAGTTCTGGTTTTTCCCTGTCTCAGCTGAACATTTACTGCTTTATGTAGCTAGCAGATTGTGAGGCTAAAGTTCCTTCTTTTTTTTTTTTTTCCCCTATTTCTTTTTGTTAAAAAGAAAGAAAAAAAAAATCCCCTCCTTTCTCTAACAAATGCTGGATTTTTTTAAGGATATGGTCAGAAAGGGGAACTTAAACTCAGCATGATGTTTATAGTGCCACACAAGCTTCAGGAAAAGTGATGTGCAGTACTCTTTATTAACATCTAAAAAGTCCCTCTGGGATTATAATTACTGCACATTAATAAACAAATAAAAGTAGCAAGATTAAAATGTTCAGAATATTTTTAGTGATAGAAGCAATTAAGTTTTAACCTTGAAAACCAGGGGAGGAGCAGCGTGCTAGCATCGAGCAGGGGGGTAGAACCCTGTTAGCGGGGAACGATTATTGTTCGTGGCATTGTGGATACTTGGCTGATGTAAGTAAATTGTGGTTAAAATATTGATACAGAAGTATTTGAACATTACTAAATTGTAAGCGCCGGAATTCAGAATTTCTTAATGATAGTCATTTTTAATCTTCCATTTAAACGATAAACCTGAACTTGCTTTCCCTTGGGGTGCCAAAGGACTCATGAAAGTCAGCGGCGTTTCAGGTACACGAGCGGTGAAATACAACCAGCCCCGCTCCTTGCTCAGTAAGAAACGTCTCTCTCCATCAGAATTACAACTCCCAACTACTGATGCCGTATTATTTTATGAGCATTTTTTTTTTTAGTAGTTCTCCCAGGGTTCTTCTGGTCTCTTTTAAAAAGTTTTACTGCCACTGTGCCGCGGGAAGAACAATTGGTAAAGTCAGAGGACCGAGGCAGCCCCAGCGGTGCCAACGAAACGAGGTGGCTGAAGGCAGGGCTTGCTCCAGCGGCTCTAGTACCGGAGTCAAAGCTCGACCTGATTTACGGCCCCCAAAACTCGGTACAGACACTGTGCCAGCTCCTCAGATGGTGTCAGTCGTGGTGACTTCACCGCTGGCGTGGCCTCGTGCCAGGTTGCTCCAGCCGAGGCTATCGCGCGGTGACATCAGTGGCTTTGCACGGAGGTGTAATTCAGCCCAGCATCGCGCCTTGGGAGGTTGCAGCCTAACGAGAGGAAACTTTTTTTCCTCATTTGAAAGGCGGTTGTGCACAACAGCCAAAACTTTAAAAAATGATGCAGTGTGAGATGATCGGCCTGATCAGCGCGACGGTGTTCCCTCGTCGTAAAGAGCCTGAGAAGGCACTTGCTCGTTTTAATTACCGTTCGAGGGAAGCTGTGCCTTCCCTCTCCCCCTCCCTTTTTTTTTTTTTTTTTTTTTTTTTTTTTTTTAAAAGGAAGGTAGCTTTTAAGAGCTTGCCACAAAGATCTAAGTTAAAGGATTTTCCCCACTACAAAGCCTGCATAGTTTCCCAGGCCAGGTGGACCTGATAGCACTGACTGCATGCTGAAAAATCTCATCCCCACCCTTCAGGCACTTTAATTGTAAGCCTTTCCAGATACACTGGATAAACACTGTCAAAATGAACCTGAAAGGGTTGGTGGTGGAGGTTTAGTCCTTAAATAATTATGAGTTTGTCTGTCTAATTACAACATAATCTTGTTTAAACTTGGATGGCTATTTGCAGTGTCTTTTAAATGAGGCGGGCTCAGAAACAGTGAAAACCTGAAAATTTACAATTCTTCTACTTTAAGGTAAGGAAAAAATAATTTTTACTCCTGTACACAACCTGACAACAAAAGAGTCTAACTTGGAAGTGGCTGCAGTAAGATAAAGGTGATGAAGAATAGCGTGGGACCTCTGAGATGCAACCGAAACTTAATACTCTACGGATAAAATTTTTCAAACCATTTAGAAATAGTTTAAGGTAATTTACGGGAAGACTTGAGTGACAAAGCACATTACTTGGAGTGCCTTTCCATCACTAGGCACTTTCTAAATTCTTTCTCTTTCATTTCTTTACTCTCAGGAGACTTTTAAACCCAGTGAACCAAAACACCACTTTGTTTGTTGGTAGAGCGCAGGGCTGGCAGAGATGGCAGGCACTGCACCTGCTCCAATAAAGTGGGAAAATTGGGAGATACACCGTAGCGCTCATTAAGAGGAATCTACTGAAACATGAACAATTTGTATTTGGAATATCCTCCAGGAATTAAAGGAGAAATACATAAACAGACCTTGTTTTCACCATCATCAGTTTAAAATAAACTTGTTTAAAGGGAACTTCACGTTTGTTTCATGTACAAAGACAGTACATGCCACTAAAGAAAGTACGATTATGCTTGAATTTCTTTAAGAAAGCAAAGTATTTTAGCTAGCTACTCCTATTCTTTTAAAGAAAAAAATATCTGTTGGCAGTTTTAATGGAATCAGTTAATCCCTCTATTCCTTAGTTGTGGCAGCTTTTTCTACTTTTACATGTTCTCATGCTGAGTAATATCACATTCTTACAATCCATTTCATAACGATCGGAATGGCAACATAAACAAAAGTCCTTCTGCTCATCTATTAATAAATAACTAAAATTGTGGGAGGTTGGGGGAACCATGGAACTGTTTGGACAGTTAGCAACAAAACTCGCTGCAAAATAGTTTTTTCTAGGCAGAAGGAATGTGCTATGTAATATCTGATAGATTATTAAAAAATCTTAAACGCGAAGAAACATTAAGTAACAGCTACTCAGAGGACAAATTTCTTCCAAGATTTGCCTTGATCATCAGTGGCTGTGCTGTTCAACATCCCATATATCTCTCTCCCTCTCTCACACATCCACACACAAGCATTAAATACAAAATGTCATGAAAATTCCTAAGTATCATTTAATGTTGGCAGCCCTGCACTGTAAAGCCATTTATATAAAACTGTGGTTGGCAGCTCTCACTCTTCCATGGGAACAAATTAACATTGGCATTCCAAACACAGGAAAGTAAGGAAATTAGAAACACAGTTTATATTTGGCCAGCGCTTTGAAATACTGTACCATGCTACTGATGTCAATTAATGAAAAGCAGAATTTTGCGGAGAGGGTCTGGTTTTGAACCACATTAACACACGTTAAACATGTTTGCACAGGAACTGGATTGTAAGCATCTTGGTTCCAAAACAATAAAGCAATTACACCAAAACTTGTAGTCTCAAAGTTTACCATTAATTCAATCCACTCAATCTGGATCACTAAGGGATTTTCACTGACTTCAAGATGTAGACGATGCAAATGTTTCAAAGAACGTGCAAGGCATGGTACTGTGGGGCTTGCGCATAAAGCCGCTGTAAATCAGGTAAATTTATGTATGAAGAATGGCATCGTACAACGTACACCCAACCAGAGGGGGTCTCGGCAAACTTTGTCGTTTTCATCAACAAAATAAGGATTTCCGAAAGAGAGATTTGAGTTAGAATCGCTTCAAACTTTGCTACCTGCAACCTTTTCCTTAGCAAAGGTGTTTACTGACAAAATCTTAAACGCTTCTGGTTTTCACATGTACACCAAAAAAATCTAGATGGCAGTTTATCTCCTGGCACAACTCACTGACTCCAGTGGAATTACTCCAGCACGGAATTTGGCCCCGCCGTCTTTACAGCACGCTGTTTATTTGTACTGTGATTCAGATATTTTGATACCAGGAATCTTTCATCACTGAAGTTTCTCCATATGAAATATGTCTTGTATTAAGAAATATCAGTTTCACATTTTTGTCAAACATTATTTGTTAAATTATGTTTGTTGCAAAGATGGGAATTCAGCTGCAGTTCAACAACATGGATGGGGCTAATAATGATAAGCAGTGACTAATAGGAGCTGGTTCGTGTTTTGATTATTTTCAGCAAAGGAAGCCTCCCTCAAAAACAATTTCAAGATTAGGAGAGAAAACTGTATGAAGCTCTAGCAGAAACTACTGCCTGCTCATTATTTCAACACAGGGGCATTTCTTTGGCCCAATTCTGTTCTCAGTTGTGCTAGTGTAAATCAAGAGGGAGTTTATGGGAATTACTTTGGACGTACAGTTGTATAAACGAGGCCGTAGGGCCAGCTTCGGTAGACATTTGACAATTTACACCAACGAAGACCTAGCCAAGGATTTGCTCTCGGGTTTCCATTTTCCAAACGCACGCGTGTGCAGAACCTTATCCAGGTGATTAGTCCTCGTGAGCAGTGCCGCTCACTTCCAACAGCTGTAGAATGAAAATCTTCATCCTGAAACTAATTTAAACAGCTCACTCATTTCTTTAGAGGTTCCTTCCCTTTAGAGAAGAAGTATATAGATATAATAGCAGATTTTATTTTTATATATATAAAATATATATAATTAATTCACGTATTTTGATGCAGGCCCCGGAGAGGAGGACTGTACCACTGGAAACAGCTTAAAATATCGTGGTTTCTTAATGCTGTGTATCAACAGGTAGTCTCTTTATCTGGCCTGCTATCAAAATGTGCTTACTTGTGTTCTTGCTCAGATGACTTCATCCATCAGTGCAGCTTCTCACTGGTATTCATCAAGTTAGAACAATTTAGATGCGTAAAACTAAATGTGTTATCATTTTAACCACAAATTAACAGTTTCCACATAAATATTAGCATTTCCTCACTTGGTCCAAGGATAGAAGCCATAATGGCACTAACGGTATATTTGATTTAAACTAATTAAAAACAGAGGCTCTTGCAATTTAATATATTGATTTTACCAGTGGGACTTAAATCTTTTATAATAAGTGTACACAGCTGCAGCACTCACCCACCGCCACTTTTAAACCTAATCCCTGCATTCCTCCTGACAATAACATGACAGGATCCACACATCCCAGTATTAGCCTTAACCCCGGTGACACTGCCAGAATGTATTAAACTAAAACATCGCAGTGTCCTATTTAAAAGGAGCCTGTCAACAGCCCTGACTAGGCTTTAATACTTATAATCTTTTTTTTAATTAATGTTTCCAACCACTTGTGTAACCTTCTCTCACACGTCTCTCCCCCCCCCCTCTACTCGAAAACGCGTTTCGAGCTTATTTACAGAGGAAAACGCAGCCTGGTTTCCCGCTGCCTGCCCAGAGGCCATGAAACCCCCTTTGCAAAAGGAGCGACGGGGGGATGCACGCACACCCACACAAGCAAAACCGACGGCAAGCGGGGCTGGGGTGGGAGCGGGTCCTGCACGCTTCACTTGTGCCCAACTCCTCCTACAGGCATCATGGGATCTGGCCATCAGGGCTCGTCTCCTTCAGCGCACTTTGCCAGCCGCTGCGTTTTGGCTTTTAAACTACGGTTCCCGGTGGGGGCTTCGCCTCCCCAGGACGGCCTGTGTGGGAACGGAGGAAAGACCCCGCTCCCGGGAGAAACCCGCCGCAGAAGTGTGCGAGCGGGTGGGGACAATTCCCACGTCCTGTCTCCTCGCATGAGGACATCTGTCCTCGGCTGCTGCGTTCTCCGCTACCACCGCACCCGTACGGCGGAGGTAAACGGTTCCTGCTCTGTTCTGCCATTTTGCACCTGAAAATTAGAAAATTAATTCATTTCTCTCTAGAATAGGTCTGTACTTTCAAAGAATACCCGCCGGTTACTTGCTGCACGGTCAGCGTACTTCGTACCTTCAGTTTGCTGCAAGCTTTCTACCTGAGCTAACCTTATCCCACCAAGCATTGCATATATCCATACTGTCCAAAGCAATTACAGGATGTACCTGTTCAGGCTTGAGAGCTTATACCAGCGCTAGGTGGAGGAGAAAAAAAAAAAAGAAGGAGGGGGGGCAAAAAAAAGCAAAAAACCAAGGGCTTGGCCTAATGTATGGACAAACCATGTGATCATGCCCAGGCATCCAGGGCTAACATTTAATCTGCTTTGTTTCAAGTGGGAAATATGTGAAGATCAAATAAGTTCAAATCCAGGTCAAATATCCTTGAAAAATCTTTGATTTATATAAGCAGGAAAATGAGGTTTAAAAGAAGTGATTATGAAAGGGTTACTAAAAACACAGCTGTACGCGCACTCTTATATCTGAGGCTCTCCAAAGAAAAACTGTGTGACATCTATATTAACCTTTGGCTGTACACCAATGAAGGCCTGTAGTGAGCTGGAATGCAAGGCAGCCCCTTCCAAATTTTAACACAAGCCAGGTTACAGCTGCAAATGCCTGCAGCCCGTGCTCACTTTATAAAGTATTCCCCGAAGGAAATTTTTTAACTGTTATAGAATCTTTTTCTAATACCCTACAGTGTTAAAGCCTGTTATTAAAGGGCAAAGAGATGGTTCTCTATGCCAAACACTTGTCAACAAAAAGGATAGCCAGATGGTATGAAATAAAAGGAAACTTGGGGGCTCTTCAGCTTCTTGATTTACATTAACAAAAGCCACTTTCACGTGCTCCTTCCAAGAATGACTAATTCCCGTGGCCCCCCCCCCCCCCCCTTATTTTTTGCCAGGATTAAACAACGTTGTTCGTTTTATAATCAACCATGAGACAAATTAACAAATTACATATCACTTGGGCCGATTCTTTTAGAAAATATTCTAAGCAAGTCTGTTTACCAAGGCAAGATTACCCACATAAGGACAACTCAATTATTTTTAGAAGAGAGGGTCTAAGTAATCTAGAGGATGTTTACTCTTTAGTTGCTGTTTATAAACTTGAAATTAAACTCCTGCAAAAAACAGTTTGTGTTTTTTCAGTTCCTAAAATGTATCAGTTTGTAAACTGGACTTGGATCGGAAACAAAATTCCAAATACTGAAATTATAGTAATAAATTCTATAAAATTAGCCAGTAATTAACTAACTTAGTCAGACCACTGTGGCTAATTTGTCTTTTAATTTACATGTAGCTTCATTCTTGACACAAATCCATTCCCCATCCATCTTAGCACAGGTGTAAGCTAAGACAAAATGCAGCCTATGAATTAACTGGTTATAAATCTAAATCTAATTAATCGCCAAGATTTTACAGTAACATTACATGCTTAGTACAAAGCTCCCTGCAAAATAACTCCGAAACGGAGCACCTGTATTCTGGTTCCTGCCTACCCATACCCAGTATAAATTCTCTGGAATAAATATACACAGTATCTCCATAGAAATCAATGGGTGGAGGAGGGGGGGTGTTTGTTGGTTTTTTTACTATGTAGCCCAGTAAATCTTGCAACATAATTTTTTTTTTTACAGTTTTTTTTTTTCCCCCTAGAGTTGTACAACTAGATAGATAAAGAATATGAATAAAGCAAAAAAGTGGTTTTGTAGATTAGCATTTGGAAGCCTGGAATAATATATTTATCAAAATTTAAAAGTATTATTTCTTTACTCACTTTTACTTCCTCCATTCTAAGACGAAGCTTTATTATGCCGTGACACTTCCTCATTGTGATGGCTTGAGTATAGTAATAAAAGCCTACCTGTGAAACGCAATGCTCACAGAGTATCTCTTACAAAACTGGGACACAGTTTACTACAGTCTGCATTTAGCAATTCAGCTCTGCTTTAAAAGGGATCATTGTAGAAAGTCTCAAAAAAAAATATCAGTTCTACAATAGATCTTCTAATTTTCCCTGAATGTCATAGAAAACTGTACGTATCAAAGCAGGTGTTGTATTTGACTATATACGGGAGTGAGTGGCTGGTCTAATTCATTAAAACGTCCATAAACAAGCCCGTCTTTGTCCTATAAAGATGAAAGACCGATGACTATAATGGGATGAAAGGTGTGCACAGCGATGAAGAAAGCTATTATAGATCTATGTCCTTTTTAAACTCGTCCTGGCATGCACTGTTGACAAGGGAACAAAACAGTGCAGATAAACCTCCGAAATGTGCCTTGCTGGTAATAATTCCACCTGTCCTTCTTAAAACTATTGGATTTTACCTGCGCGCTTACTGGCCATGCTGACGGCAATTCAATAAAATGATAATGAAGTATTTTGCAAAAAGAACACTTTTGGCTTTCTAAGCCAACTACAAAACCCAGCAGGTCGAAATGAATGAATATATCCACTGTAGTCATCGCATCGGCACATCGATTATTGATCATGTACCGTTTATACAGCTATAACCTGCTCTGTAAGAAGTTCTCGCTTAGAAAAAGACATATCCAAAATGTGATATTTATTGCACAGTCCATGGATCAATTCCACTCGTTCGTATTCAATGTAATCAGGGACCTGAATATTAATTCCTTGGATGTGAAAGGCCCATGGGCTGCAAAGGTGACTTTCCCTTAGGTAGGAAGCACGGGACGGGAGTGCTGCAGTGTTATTGATGGAAGTTGTGCAGTAAATAACGACACCCGAGGAGCAGAGCTGCTTCCCCAGAGCTAAACTCCCTTCCATTAGGTACTCACGTGCTTTATAACGGCTCTCTCCTCTCTACCGAAATGGAAGCCGAAGGGTGAATTTCGCTATCGTTATTTCTACATCCTTCGTCTTCTGTTGGGGACTCTCCCTGCGCTCTGGTTGTACGTGGTGTAGGACCCAAGAACCACAGAGAACAATGTTAGCAAGATCACTCTTATCTCTGAAGTCAAATATTTGACCGCCATTGGTACTTTTGGCTGCTCAAATATTTGATTTTAAGTGTATCATTGCTGATCGGCTTAAGTACTAGCAGCGATTAGACAAACACTGTAATTCGGTATGATAAGCACCAGCGCTCTCCAGGAGCGCAGCCCCCGGGCCAGACGTAATTCAGAGCTCCCCACTGTGAAGCTTATGGTGGTTAACAAGGAGGTGCAGCTCATGCAAACTAGAGATCTCCGCCAGCGTCCCGGGTCTCCCTGTCACGCAGGAACTGTGCCGGGATGGCTACCGTGTCTAATAATTATTAACGCGTGTCACGGAGCCTTTACAGCTACTGATCTTTTTCAGTTAGCTGAAGCGCTGGGATTAGAGAGGCGGTGATTTAGGTGGTGATTTAATCTTTGTTGCCTCTGAAGTTCCAGACAGTGGAAGCGTCCAGAACAGTGACATCCATAAAGGCGTTAACGGATTTATTGGCGATGGGGGTGTCTGTAATCCCTAGCGGGTTGCGTGCCAGAGGTGGGCTCCTCTTGCTCTTTGCATGTCCCTTTGTTTGGGATAAAGTGTGAGTTGATCCTGGTTTGGGCATACTATTCGGATTCTGTCTTGGACTTGCAGGCACTCAATCTGTACGTGTGGTGGTTTCAGAGCTGCTCATACTGAGGTCTAAAAGTGGATAGAGTGAACCAGGGTCTATAATTATATATTTAAAATAGAATGCTCATCCCGACAATGTTTAACTCAAATCCGGCCAAGTCAGTCCACGCGGGTGTGCAATCTACAGCAAGCAAATAGAAATCAGATTGGGCCGTGGCATCCAATTAGAGAGGCCTAGCGAGCCGCGTACAAAGCATGCCAACTTTCGTATCATTTGCATAAACCCATCCACATGTGCTTGTGAAAAGAGGCGAGTTAGCTGCACAAACTGGGGTCAACAGAAAAAGCTGCAGGAGTAAATAAGGATTTACTGTGGAATCCCTCCCAAGCCGTTAGGGAAACATGTGCGAGCAGCTCGGCCCCTTTGGCCGAGGGAGCGCGGCGCTGGGATGCCGCAGGGAACTATCTGTCTAAGCGGCTCTGCATCCTGCAGGATCGCCAGCCCGGCACCGGGACCCGTGGTCCTGCCTGGGTTTCGTCTCTTCCTTGGGGGCGCGGGATGCGGAACAGACCTGCTAATCGTCCTGTTCAACTCCTACCTGCAAATCCAATTTCCGAGGTGCAGCAAGGAACTATCGAAGGGAGCAGACGACACAGAACTGAGCGTGTCGGGGTGCGGGGTGGAGCGTGGCGAGAGCTTGTGGCTGTCCAAACGCTGCGATGGAAAGTCAGAGCCCGCTCCTCCACGTCGCTGCCATTCAACCTCGCAAAGCGGCCACCTTCCCGAGGGCCGCTACCTGCCCTTCCTCGCCCCAGCGGGCTGCCACCCATCCGACCGGCTGCACGACCGGCTGCCTCTGGGTCCAACCGGGGCCACCTGCGCCGCCAGCCCCTGCCCTCCCGTCGGTGGCCAGGGCCCCGTTCCAACCTTCCCCCCCCCTCCCCGCTCCCCGGCACGGTTCCCCCGCCCGGTCGTCCCGGCCCCGGGGCCCCGCCGCGGGCAGGCACTCACCCAAGTTGACGAAGCTCATGACCATGTCAGCCTCGGTGAGGAAGTTGCTGTCCTGCAGGCTGGCCAGGGGCGGCCCCTGGGTGCTGAAGATGGGCTTGTAGGGGTAGGAGAAGCCCTCGCCCTCCTCAGCGGCGGCCCCCGCCGCCCCCTCCTCCACGGACATGGCATTGTAGAGGTCCAGCATGAACATGGGGGCCGAGTTGTGCTTGCCGTGGAGGTGGGGCCGCGGGCGGTGCGGCAGGCCGAGGATGGAGAGGATCTCCCGCTGCATCTCGCGGCGCTCGGGGCCGCGCAGCCGCCGGTGGATGAAGCTGGAGTGCACCTCGTTGTCCACCGTGAAGTCGGCGAGGACGCAGCGCAGCCAGAGGGCGGGGGCGGCGGCGCCCAGCACCAGGAGCCAGGAGGCGGGCTGCCCTCGTCCCGCCGCCGGCATCGCGGCGCGGCGGCGGCGGCGGCTGCGGAGGGGCGGCGCGGGGGGCGCGGGGCTGCCCCGCCGCGGGACGCGCCCCACCAGCATGCGGCGGCGCGGAAGGGACGGCGCGGCCCCGCGCTCTACTGCGGCGGCCGGCAGCCCCCGCGGAGGCGCCGCAGCCCGCTCATGGCCCGCCGGCGGGGGCTGCGGGGCGGCCCCGGCCCATGGACGGAGCGGCGGCGGCGGCGGCGGCCCGAGGCGCTTCCCCCGGCAGCGGGAGGGCAGCGGAGCGGAGCGCCCTGCCCGCCGTCCCGCACGCCGCGGCGGAGCCGTGTGTGCAGCGCTCGGCGGAGAGGCAGCGGGAGGTTGTCTCTGGTGGGAGGAGCAGGCTGGAAAACCCAGGCGCTCTCGCTCGCCCGCTCCAAACCGCTTGGGAGAGAAAAATCCGTGTAACTGCCTAGAGGAGGAACATCTGATCAGGTTGCTTTTCAGGATGTTTGTGGAGGCTGCTGGCTTGGGGGAGAGGGTGAGCCGGTCCCGAGTGCTTAAATTAACGTGCACGTAATTAAGGAGAAGACACCCCAGGAGGGAGGGTGGTTTATGTATAAGGAAGGGGCCCAAACTCCCAGAGAGTTTATAGACGCAAGTCTATCGTCTGTCTGCACAAACACGCGTACACAGGCGTGCTTTTTTCTTCCCTTCCACCCTTTTTTTTTTAAAAAAAAAGGAGCACGGACGCGGAGCGACTGTCCAGGACAAAACCAACGGCACTAAATTATTTAAAACGTGACGATTATATATTCACGCACGTAGGCATGTATGTCTGTGTGCATAGAGCCCCTGCTCACTTTTTCCAACTGGCAGCGGGGAGAGTTCACGGAGAAGCATTAGAAATCCGAGGGGGGAGTTATCATACAAGAGCGGTAAACCCAGCAACGTTTCCTTGGATTGGGACCATCAACCTGTGCACACGGTGGTTCGTGCCATTACACCATCCTGCTCTCTCGCCCTCCCCTTCCCTTCTGCTCTCTGGTACACGTGCCTTTCTGGGATACTGTCCTGAGATGGATTGTCAACTTTTTAAAGCAGTGACTTTTTTTTTTTTTTTTTTTAACTCAGTGGGTGTAACATCTACAGCAATGGAGTCCCAGTCCTGATTAGTCCCGGTAGATGTCTACTGCAACAGTAAATAATAATAATAATCTCAGATAACAAATACTGCTTCCCAAATCTTACTTGGAAAGCAAGGGGAAGGCAGGATGGAAGGGTTTATCTGGGACACTGAATCCAGCCCGAGGTAATTTCAGAAACCATATATATACACACTAAGTTTATGCTGACATTAAGATTCATTCCTTAGGCAAAGGAGGAAGAAGAGTGGCAGGAGGCAAAGGAGGTCAGCGTTGTGTTTTTGATAGATTGTTTATCTGATGTTTTCAGACACGCAATATCCAGTAGTATCCAGCACCAGATCCTGCGTCTGTTCTGGAAACTGGTATTCAGCACTTCCTTTAGCTCTTTATGCTTAAAATCCTTTTGTGAAAGGCAGGTAACTACTCATAAAAGCTGCATGGGAAACATGTTGAGTGATTTAGTGTGCTTGTATGCATGCATGCGCACCTCTTAATGACAGGGAAACTGAGGCATGACATCGAAATGACTCACGGAGCTATTGAAATAGTGGTGGAACCAGCATTAAACTCTTAGCTGAGTCCTAACACATGTTTAGGAATGGCTCAAGCTCTGGGGGGATGGTGTGGGAAGAGAGTTGCAAAGCCCAGTCCACCTTAGGTAAGATGAGAACACTTGCTAAACTCACTGGTGGTAACGGGGTGCTCAGATGCCACCCCTGTAGCTGCCTTCCCATCACTCCCCACTAATGAAAACACCAATACCTAAGCAGTTGCATTTTGGATGCTCAGTTAAGATCAAACTCTCTGGTGACTTTTGTACTTCCTGAGGAGCAGCACTAACCTGCTCTTAACCAGGCTGGTATTTGCCTAAATTTCTCTCTTGCTGAGGGTGTGGTTTCTACACCAATTTAAGCTGATCTAAAACCAGGCTCCTCCTGAGAAAAATGGGTTTTTTTTCTCATCCCACCCTAGCCTGGACCTTCAGCTGTGCAGCCCCACAGCTCTCCCATGCTGGTACTAACGCACAGGTCAGGAAGCTGATTCTGTTTTTAAAAGTAGTCAGGTTTTAACCATTTATGTATTTGGTTTTGCTGAATTAATTTTCTGCTGGATCAGCTCCTTGCTCTGACTGACTGCATATTGTGCTGGAACTAGGGAGGCCACAGGAATGCACAGCTGGGGGCAAGGAGAGGGTGTCTGGGCAGGGCTGCCGTAGGTTGGCTTAAACTGGTGGTGGAAGGGCAGACGGATGATTCAGTATCCCTCCGCTCTCCCGTTCAGCTGCAGATAACTTCATTTCACTTTCTTTTTTGTTCCTTGTAGGCAGTTTGTTCTTCCTGAGTTTTGAGTGTTGGACTTTTCATCAAGCAGCAGCAGGGCAAGGAGACTTACCTTCATCATGGACAACGCGATTAAAAAAAATCTGTAAGGATGGACCAGTGGACTGGAGAGCAGGTGTCCCTGCTGCCTCAGTTGCTTACACCTGAATTGCTTGTAGCTCACATTTAAAAAGTGACTAAAGTTCAGGTCAGGGTTGTGCTGTTGGCTCTTTGAGAGAAAGGAAAGGGTAGTTTGGGAGGTTTGGATCCTGACTCATTAGCACCTTAGGTAATGACTGTTGAAGCCGTGTCATTGAAGAAGCAGCAGCAGAGGAAGAAATGTAAACCTTGAAACCTCTTGATTTGACAAATTTCTTGAAAAAGTGATGTTTGAAGCTATTTCCTTCTTGTTTTATTTGTTTAAGTAGTCTGGGTTTGGCCAAGTTTGGATACATCCTGGTTTAATGCAAGATATGCTCTTTAAAGAGGGGCTGCAACTGCATCCTATGCTATCAGAGGAATAGTTGAGAGGGTTTAATTTTTTTATAGTACTATTTTCTATGATCCTGTTGCACTAGGTACAGCATTAAATAAATGCTGTAGTTTGCAATGGGGGCACTGCTTGCATGTATTATTAAAACAGCATAACAAAAAGACTCTAGGAGTGTGCGATGAGAAAGAGGATCTGTTAAAGAGTAATTTTTTGCGTGAGAGGTCCTCAGCTCCTGACTTCAGCATGCTTTGAGGCACAAAGAGCAGCATTTATCCTGCTGCATACAATAAAGGATGATGCAGCTCGAACTGCAAAGGTTCAGTCCTCAGAGCCGAGCTTGAATTTCAAATACCTTTCAAACAAGAAGGGTACAAACTGGATTGCCTTTCTCATGGACGTCTCTCTCTTCCCTCCTTCTTGCCTGCTGCGTAAACCCCGTCCTGCTTCCTGTCGAATCAGTTCCACACAGGTTGCTGAAATATTGGCACCCTCGTGTCATTGCCTTTTTCCTCCTCCTTCCTGGATCAATTAAGAAACCAGTTTTTCCTCTTACTCTTCTCTGCTTCTCTTGTCTATCCTCCTCTTCTTGAGAAGGAAAACTAAATACTTATGATGAAGTAATCCCTGTTTGTTGGCACTTGCTGCTTCAGATAATTTCTATAAAAACAAACTCCCAATGTTTCTGAGGTTCTGCGCAAGCCGCATTACCAATTGAGTAACTTTTTGATCTCTTTGAGCTTCGCGTGTTCGCTCTTATCTGATTTTTGTACCAACCACTGCCGTTGTTTTTGTTTGTGTGGAAGTCAGTATAGTTGGAAGCATGTCTTTAGGAGATAAAGGATCTGATTTTTAAAACATGAAATGGCCAAAAATTTGCGGGTTTGTGCTTGATGAATTTGTATGTGCTGCTGTCATCATGGCATACCCGTATGAGGCGTACGCCAGTGGCAGAATTTGGCCATTTGCATTCAGTTTTACCAAATGGGCAGTAAAAAGTGTGGGTCTGCTCAGAAATTCATTTCATGACATTTTTAAAAATCAGACACAAAGCATTTTTTCCTCTTTTCTGCTGAATCAGTTTCGAGCGCCTTGCCCTCCTACTTTGATGTCCTCTTTTTAACTTTAACCATGTTTCTTTTCCATTCTGTTTTGCATCTTCTCTCATTTGTCTTGAACAAAGTGCAAGTCCTAAATTATAGCCAACTTTTTTCTTCTTCCAAACATTCCCACTAAAATAGCATGTGTTTGGGGAATTTTGAACTCTTCCTCTGGGCCCTGTGCATGCAAAACACTTATATAACAAAAATAATAGCATTATTATTTGTATAAGAATGCATAATTAGCTTGCATATTTGATTACGTTATATGGGATCAGTCTTATCAAAAGTTTCTATTCATCTCTCCAGCATTATTACTGAGAACATATTCACCAACATGAAAGTAAGCGCATTATGGGTAAGCTGTTATATTAGCTCTAATCCAGGAATTTGAAGAGATCTGGGTTGGACTATACCGATTATGTTCTAAAAATTAAGTGTTGATTCTCATTGCTACTGATCAGAAGAGCGTCAGAAATGAAATCTGTGTTTTGGGGTATGAAAGGGCGTCATTACCTCTGGAGATGCTAGTGAGTGCTAAAATAGAAAATGGTCTTTGGGTTTATGAAATGGGACGATCGCGCTGAATCTCATGTTCACCAACTGCGTAGGGTGAACAAAGTTCAGTCCTTCCCAGCCCAGCACTTCAAAGTACTTCACTTTACGAAACTGGATCTCCATGGGGATTCTTTTATTATTAACTCCAGAGAACAATAGAAATGAGCTCATATCACTGAAACATTTGTAGTATTGTATTTATCATACATCTATACACAGCTTAAATATAGGCCTATGTTATACTTTATGTTTGTATATAATTGTATAGTGGTATGAGCATGTGTATGTGTGCGTTCAGCAGTATACTTCAATAATGCCTTTAAACTTTATGTAAATAATACATTTCTGTAGCACAGACGCATACATCTGAGTATTGTTTAATGTCGTACCACTTTTAGGTCCATATATTACCAAAGCAGCCCAAACAAAACTGAATTTAATTTTGTACTATTCAATTGTTCTGTGCACACTTGATTTGGTTGAAGCTTTTGGCATAAACCCAGGCATTTCCTTCATCGGTAACACTGTAATCTGAACATCTGAAATCTTAGGCTTACATTTGTGGAAGAACTCTGCTGAGAACGTATTGTATTCGTATGTCGCTGTTAGGAGCGGGCTTAGGGATGCTGCAGCACCTTGGAAATGCAGCTCTGAAAGTCTGCTTAGTTGTAGCGTTTTCTTATCGTAAATGGTGATCTTTGCTTCCACAGTCCATCATCAGACAATCAGGATTCTTCTTAGTGACATATATTTATGTCTTCTGGAGTATCTTTTAGTTTTCTGCTATTTGTATTCACTAAAGATAGAGGTGTTTGGTGGTTTTGTGCTCAGCTATGTACAAAAAGCATAGGAAACCTATTCATTGTTTTCAAAGTGAACGATAATAACTGATTCTGACCTGTAAAATGCAATGGGACAATTTTGGATGGCTTTACTCTTTCTCTCCAGGCAGGTGCAGAGTAATACCTCAAAAGAACCATTATTTTGTGCCTTTATTCCAATGTGTACATAAATGCTTGCATAACCCTTGCACAGCTGCTGTACAAACTACTCATGCCACAAGTATTAGTAATCCTGACAGGGGAGGTTGCATGGAAAATTGGGGTGTGTATGCTAAACCATATGTACCGTGCCCCTGAATCATAAAACTTTCTGTTGCTGGAGCAGAGAGATCTTTGGAGACCGTGGGTTTTACAGGTCTGGAGGAAGGAGGATTACATGTAACAGCTGCACCCCACAGTTTCTCTCCTGTTGAGGCTTATCTCGTGCATTTAAATAAGCAGGAAACAGAATTTGGTCCGACATTATCTTAATATGGTCTCAGCTTCTACCTTTATTTATATTTCATTTCCATAGGAACAATTATTTGAACAGTTTATTTTGAAGAGCCGCTCAAATTGGAAGCTCTGAGCTGCCAATTTTGAGCTGCATGGGGCTGCAGAGATACAATGCGCATTTTTTGTCTCTGGTTCTGCCTCAGAAATAACTTTCTTTATATCTGTGATGATTTACAGCAGTGCTTCTGAACTGGTCTGAAACAAGATGGAAGTTGGAGATGCATTCGATTCTCTAAAGCCCTGGCCACAAAAATCCCTTCCCGAGTTGCGCAGAGTAGCAGGGTTTGGCCCCAGCTCTCCATGGCTTGAGGAACGTTCCAGCTCCTGGTCCGACCGAGGGAGGAGGTTTGCCACATTACAAGTGGCTGCATGAAGCAATCTCCCAGAGCTTTAGCAGCAGAAAATCCTTAATCAGAAGTTTATGCTGAGGGATTTTAAAATAATAAGGAGGGACTGTTTCCTCTGCTGGTGTAAACTGGCAGAGCACCCTGCGAGTAGACGGAGGTATACTTATTTACACCAGCCGGGGATCTAACCTGGGGCTCTCCCGTGACTATATGGAGTGGTTGGTATTACTGCTGCTCTTTTGGGGGAGGATACTTGGGTTGTAAGTGCAGCACTGTAAGAGTTTATCTCTCTGAGACTGGGACTTCTAAGTTTTCAGTCGGGAAATTTTTGCTTCCTAAATAGTGCTTAGCGTGCACCGACTTTGCTTTGTGAAGTGCATCTTTTCAGCATTCATCCAAAGCCTTTTCTGCAGTTGTCTGAGCCCTATAGGCAAATATATACTGTTAGACTATTAAGATAATTTTTCAGTTAAGACATCGTCAAACTGCAAGCGGGACAATAGAAACAAACCCCCTTTTGTTCTGGCTAAACTGTTCCTAATGACCCCCTCTATAAACAGTGGCACCAGCGGAGGGCTCAACAAGGCTCTTCATTGAGACCCCTTTCAAAAGGACAAGCAGAGCAGAACATGGGGCAGAAACTCTCCCAGTTACTGCACTTTGCTCCGCTTTGGTGGTCTGACCACAAGAGAGAATCTGTTGTTTTTGTTGTTCAAGGCACCCAAAAAAGAATAATTTAAAAGCATGAATTTCCACAATTAGCATCCTATAAAGAGTTCTAAATATTTGGATTGTCAGGAAAAGAGCAGAAGGAAGCAGTTTTGTTTGTTTGTTTACTTAAATCAAGGGGCTATAAAATAGATTCTTATGAGTTCCATAGAAAAGCTTAATTTTTTTTTTTTTTGAGATCAGTTATCTATTAAACTCATATTAAAATAAAAATGTAAAGTCCAGAGGAGTTAACATTTTTACATTCCAGTAAGATCGTTTGCTTTGGGGGTAAAAATCATCTTTGTGACTAGCGTGTGTTCATCGTGAGCAGGGGAAAGCTCTGAGCAGGGGAAAGGCTTCAGCTGTTTAGTTTCTAGAGAACTTAAAGATACGATGACAAACTGAAACCACTAAGGACCAAACTCCTCTTCTTCCAGGTGGATAACTGTAGGATAACTGTAGGACACTCTGTACAGGTACAGGTAGCGTAGGCAGCGTGTCTTCACGCAGTTGAGGGCTATGGAGATTGTGAATCACTTTGGTTATTTCTGTGCCTATTTCTGTGTCCTGAATCCATCAGAGGAATAGCACAGAAGACCTTCCGTTTAAACAAAAACCTGTTTACAGAGCATCTTCGTTGTATGTAATTGGGAAGCGATGGCAGGTCAGGCAGCAAAAGTCCATAATTTGGATGATTTCGGAATTATCCTGGTTACATTTGCAAATAGAAATGCCAGTTTCTTCTGAAAGAAGCTGGAGTTTGCGTCCTGGCATCTGATTTAGTAGGGGTATTTCTAACTTACAGCATGGGCTACTGCTTCATTTGGAAACAGATAGGAAGAGATCATGGAAGGAGAAGAGAGAAGAACATCCATTAAGACAGGAACCACATATTCTGAGTAAAGGCTAAATCGCAGAGAAAAGTAACTCCTACCAGATTCAGAACACCTTCAAGTCCCCCCGATATGATGGGGTCTGAGGGCACTCTGCCGTTCGTGGGACGGGCTCAGCAGTTCGCAGCTTTGGTTCTGTCATTTGGTTATGGACGGTGTCTACGCTCCTTCGTAGGAGAGTGGGATGGGAGGTTTCTGTGTGTCTTGGAAAAAAGAAGGACTTGGGTAAGTGCGGGATGAAGGTCTAGTGCCCTGTGCCAGGATACTGAGAGAAAGAGAAATGTCAAAGAAATCTTTAAGAGATTTCCGGTAGAAACAAAAGAATCTTTGTGAAAGATACTGTTAGCAAGTCTAATGGAGGGAATGGGGACGTCAAAGGAATTGAGAGGATTTGCAAATTGTTTCTAAGCCTTCAGGCAAGAACAAAAAGCTGAGCATTTACTGTTTACTATATTTGGTATGTATGGAAGAGCAGTTTGGACATCGAGGGAGCTAATAAAATGCAGAGCCTGATTCATCCCTCTACTGTGAGCTGTGCTGTTGTGCTAGGGATGGAGAAAACGCTTCTGTTAAAGGACGGTTCCGAGGACGAGCAGCTGAGGCTTGACCTGGCCTTTTGTGAAAACGACAGTTTTTCGTGGCGGCATCGCCAGGGTCCATAAGCACGCATCAATGTTTTCCATGAATGCAATTTATTTTTCTTGTTTGTATGCATGTCATCATTGCACAGAGTGCTGTAGATCCAGTTTTATGGATTAAATATGGTAACTGTGTAATGTGATAGCATGGAGGTACTGTATTAATTTTGTCAGATCTTTCCTCAAAAATCCACATTTGAGGATTTACTGCACATTTCTGAAAAAAGAAATTTCTGTGTCTGACTAGAATTTGTTGCCTCAGAGACGTTCTGGTTAAGCCCAGCTGGGTAGGTTGAAAAAAACACCTTGTCTTCTGAATCTATCTACAGAAATTTATGGGAATTAATTTATCAGAACAAATGAAGAGATGGATTTCTAACTGTCTTTAATGTCATGTAAACCAATTTTATTTAATGTTTGAACTAGAAACTCTCATGCGTAGGGGTCATATTAGGGATGCAGTAACTGTTAATCATGAAGAGCAACGGTGTCAAAGAGGATCATTTTTTCTAGTTGTTGTACAATTATGTTAGGATAAAGATGAGGAAAAAGTAACAACAGGAACTTTATATAAACTTTGACTGATGCAAAATTGCTTTCTCTTGAAAGTGACAGATCTGGTTCTACATGTATCTCCTGAGCCAAAATATTTGTCTTACTGTCTTTCAAACAATCTGTGATTCTCTTAGATTTTAATAATGTTAGTAGTTAGTTATCCCAGCACAGATAGAAGCTTTTTGCAAACTTTCAACCTATGCTAACAACAGTAGGACACAGGCATATTGGTATAAAGGAGCGATCTTTAAAATTTTCTGATTTGCAGACTTTGGCACCAGCCAATTCTTTATGTCACGTCCAAGCAATCTGTCTTATTTACCTTTTTGGATCCCTGTAAACTTATGGGCCCCAAACACTTGCGAAGCACGCTTTAAAAATCGGTGATATAGGACAATACAGAATGCACAAATCAAATCAATTTTCCCTACGCGAGAGCTAAATGTCTCTCACTCTTCTGAAGGCCAGCAACTTGGATGAAGTTGTAAGAGAAACAATGAATTGAAGAGTTAAGGGCGGTGCACTGAGAATTAGAGTTGTCCAGAAACAAAAAAAAATTCTAGTATATAAAAAAAATTAACGGTTTTGACATTTGTTTTAGATTTGTCACAGAGTGATTTAAAAAACAAAACATGAATAGAAAGAATGAGACATCCCAGAATAGCCAACATCCAGTGGCTAGGGTATTTACTTGGGCCGTGTCCAAGTAGTGCTTTATGGGATTTGGAGCAGACGTTTGACATAATGTTTTCAACATTATTTTTGTCCGACTCAAACTGGGGCTCTGAAGCGGGTTGAAGAAGAGTTGAGCCACTGGGGCTCTGAAGCGGGTTGAAGCTTGCTTGGAGTCCTCTGCTTCACAGGTGAGACTTGGTCACCAGGCTGCTTCATCACTCCATCTCTCTTTGGCCTAGGGCATTTTATTTTAATTTTTTTAAACAAAGAAGCTGTATAGAGAATAGACAGACACTTGTTCTGTTGCATCTGGTAGGGTGCTGTCATAGATTTGGGTATTTTTTTTCTCTTTGGGAGTGAATAAAGTAACATCCACATTTCTACTATTTTCATTCAGAACAGATTCTTCTCACGGAAATATCCAAACCTACCTAACTATATTTCCATGGAAATCAATATATTACTTTTAAAAATTTTATTTTTGTCAAGCTGGTGTTTTCTGATGGCAAAAAACACTTTGTCCAAAAATTCCCAACCAGCTTCTCTGAGCTGAGACCTACCACTCTGTTGTACAAACGTGAGGCATTTACCTTCGGTATTTTTGTAGGCTTAGGAAGAGATCACAAATGGCGTGTGGTCTGGGATGATAAAATCTGTATGTATAAATTTATGGGAACTTTGTAAGGAATATATAGAGTAAAATTAAGTTAAATTCTGTATGTAGGGAAAAATATAAGAAAATGTATTGAGTTGAAATTTTAACTCTTCTCCTTTGCTTTGCAAACATGGGTCGCTCAATCTAATCCTTTCATCCTTGTTCCCAAGTCCACCCTGAATCTCATCCAGCTCCAGTGGACACACGTGTTCTGCTTCTCTTTCTGGTTTAGCCTGTGCTCCTCCCTTCCTCCCACTGTTTTGTATCCCTGCCTCCCTGCTGTCTGTCCTACACCCAGGACACAAATGCCTTCCCCCGCTGCGCACCCTTGGGCGCTATTGACTAAGAGCTGAGACTTGCAAGTGTCCCAGGGCAATCTAGAGGCGTATGGAGAGGTGAGAGCGTGCCTTTTAACAGCACACTCTCTCCATGCCTCAGCGCTCCCAATTCATTAATTAGCACAGTTAATTTTAAAGACGTTTACCATTTCTGCAAATGGTTATTGGAAAACTGATTACTGGGTTAATGGCCCGACTTGAAAACAGTTGTCCCATTACTGTAGATGAAGTCCATCCAGTTCAGCATGTCTAGTTACAGGTGATGTATGCAGTCAGTGCCTTGTTTCCCTGGAAGAACGAAATGGAAATATGTTTTGCATCAGATATTAAGCGTGGCTTGCACAATTCCCCAAGCAGTTAAATGATATTGAACAATGACGGGGGTAGCTCTGTTTGATGTCACATGTGCTTCAGCTCCATTCCCTTGTATGATTCAGTATCTGTAATGTTTCACTTTTAACATTCATTTCTGAACAATTGAAGCATCTAGAAGTGAAAATGAATGCCATGCAGAGACAGCAAAGCTATCTAAGTCATCTCCAGCCCGGGATTTGGTATAGCTGTGCTAATTCACCTACTGAGAAATAAAATAGGGTAATTGCCTACTGAGAAGCAGAATTTATTAACTCTGCTGCAAGTTTCTTGCTCTACTCCTAGAACCTGGTCTAGCTTGTTTTGAGCTAACGCAGGTAGTCTGAACAGGTGCTGGACACACTTCCTGCAATTTAGGAAGCGCTGGGTGATGCTCTACTTTAGATGGAATATATAAACAAGATTCTACTGACTTCTGGTCAGTGGAGATCCTATCACACCTCTTAGTCTGGTTCCCGAGGGAAACTACTTACACAATCTTATTATTTGTCTGACCCAGTTTCCAGTATGCTAACACGTTTGTCGCAGGCTACCTAGATGTTTCGGAGATACTATGTCCTTACCAGTTTTGCAAGAATTAGCACCTAAGTAGGGGAAGGAATCCTTATTAATGCTCCCATTGAGGAAGAAGGGAGAATTCGGCAATTATTCATTGTGTTTGACAACAGCAAGCCATTCGACTGATTTGCACGTCGCTGTGGTAGTTCTTGGCGAAAGCACTGTTTTATTCAGCTGCCAAATTAAAAAAAAAAAAAAAAAAAAAAAAAAAGTCAGGGGCTGGCTAGGGGAAAGATGCCAAGGCATGCTAGGGTACTCCCCAGAGAATAAGAGAGAGAGACCACATGTTTTTGGTGGGGGCTGGAGGCATTGCAGCGCGACATGGCAGAGGATAGGAGGACAGCTGGGGTTATTCCAATAGGGAAGTGTAAGAGGTGTAACATAAATCCATAAGGAATCAAGCTTCATTAGTTCCACTTTTCAGGGAATAATTTGCTAGGAAAATATTCGGGTCTTAATTTTGGTATTTTGGATACATTTAGATACTGATTTAGCCCTTCTACAATTCTGTGTATCAGTTGTAGCTGGTATACCTCCTTGCTGTTACACAGCAGGAATCTGCTGTTATTTGACCTGAAAAGATCATTATACTAGCTTTATTTGATGTGCATTTAATAAAGTTGTAGCTGTTGTGACTATAACTCATGACTCCCATGTCATTCTGCAGTGGTGTAACCAGCGATTCGGCATTCCAGGACCATCAGTTCAAAGGGAAGTACGAGGGACTCAAATGTGTGCCAGAACATTGTGACTTTTATTACTCCTCCTCTGTTAGGAAGACGCATTCTCTAGATGGAGAACTGAGAAGAACAAAGCATCCCTAGACCTTGTAGTGCAAAATGTAAAAAGTGATGTTATCTGCAGAAAGTGGACTTTAGATTCTATCAGGGCACATTTAGCATAAAGCATTTCCTATGGTAATGCCTCTCACTTTCCCAGACTTTTACAGGCTCCAAGTGGCACACAGGCTGCAGACCTCTTTGTAATGTTAATGAATCATCTTAACGGACTGTTTTAGCAGAAACATTCATCACCTTTTGTACCACAATGATTTTTTTTGTTATACTTAAATGGTTAAGTAGGCAATAAATGCCTATCAGACCAACCACTATGGTCTAGTAATCCACCTCACTATAAATCACCAGTGGATTATTATTGTCCTGTTTAATTAACACTCTTAAGGGATTCTATCGTTGGATAGACTTTCACCTTGCACTAAGCAGGCATTAACATTTCAAATAAGAAAAAGTGTGTTTATGTGAAAAGTGTTAATCAGTGTGACCTGGAACTGGTAGTGGTGGGTCGATGAAATATGTGCGGGTGTATATGCTTGTGCGTCCGTGGGTGGTTCCTTATGTCGGTTTTCAAGGGAAGCTAAAATCAGACCCATGGAATACTGATTTCAGTCATAGCGAATGATAGTTTCAGTATCATTTGTGTAAGGCCTTAAAGCTATTTGGCTATATTTGGTTGTAAATAGCAGCTTTAAAGATTTTAATTCCAGAAGTTAGGAAGGCGTTGGTTTTTGTGAGCCTACATTTTGTGTGTAATACGGGTTTCTTTGTGGTCTAATTCAGCCTGAAGTGTTTTTAGGGGACTTGACAAACCCTTTTCTTTTTCTGCAACAAAAGGTGAGAGGGGAAGTCTGATCCCGTTGCTCCTCTGTGAACCCTTTTCAGACTTCACAGCCAGAAGGAGTAAGCTAAGCAGCAAGAGCTCCTGGGAAAGGCGGGGGGCCGTAGGCTTAGATGCTCTTTGCAGAACAATCCCTGCGGTTCTTTTGCAAACGAAATTCCTACCCCGGGACACGAGCTTGATTCAGGATTGCTCTCAATATACACATTTCTGTCCATAGTACTGCTCAATGCTGGTTTTCTCCTCGCGGCAGAATATAAAGATGGCAGCTTTTTTCCCTCCTGTAATACAATTTAATGCATTTACTAGTCATTTCCTCATCTTTTGTCAGGAGAGAAAGACATTTGAAAAAGGCTCTTGTTAAGGCAATGTTTCCCATCCATGAAATCTTATCCTGCTTTCTTTGATTTTGTTTCATTGGTAATACTAGCAGTGCACTTACCAGCTGCACGTTCTATGGATACCAACGCTCGCAGCAGTTCTGTGAGATAACCAAGTACTCAGTTTCCATTTTACTGACAGAGTGACCAACATGGAAGTGTTCAGAAATTTCCTGAGGTTTTTAAGAGTCACAACTAGTAGCGTAGCTCAAGAGACCCTGATTCTTATCTGCACACAAACCTGGTATGCACGTCCCTTTCCTCTCGGCATTTTTTGTTAAATT
This sequence comes from Balearica regulorum gibbericeps, assembly GCF_011004875.1. Lineage (NCBI taxonomy): Eukaryota > Metazoa > Chordata > Aves > Gruiformes > Gruidae > Balearica > Balearica regulorum. Next base: position 14,258,529 of record NC_046199.1, on the reverse strand, counting down.
ATTTCCTAGTATGGACTCCTGCAAATTTAAGAACAAATAAAACTGCTAAGTGCAATGCAAACACAATAAATCTTTCCAATTAAGAGAATGAATCTCTCTGTATAAATTAATTTCCTGAAACAAAACTCCAGTCATGTAAGATTAATTCTTTCCTCCAGGATTGCATGAATTTATTGACTAACAAAATCTTCTGTTGCATAAATTGCAATGTGCTATTTAATGTAGTCTGCTGATCAGTGGGAAAACCATAGCATTAGTATTTTCACTGGGTATTTTTGTTTCAGTAGCATGCTAATCTGCCAGTTTTTCTTCTATTTGTAACTGAAAAGGTGTGAAATAGTTCCCTACTGAACATGTGGGAAATAGCACAAAACGCTAAAGGAGTTTGAACAAGATGAGAGATTAACCCAAGCTCATCAAGAGTAAGTTATTGCATGAAGAACTGCAGAGACAGAAAATGAGAATCTCTCGTGTGCAGGACAGTATTGTGAGGAGGTGTGAGTGCATTGATCATACAATAGTTTTTTCAAATCATTTAACAGAGATGCACAAACCCCACACAGTTTCAAGTGTGGGCATGTCCTGAGAAGAATCTCCTTCGTTCCCTCTAGACACACCCTGCTAATTAAATCCATCACTGTCTAGCAGTAAGCCCCAGGGTTCAATCTTTTCTAGAGCACTGTTACTATCCAACATTTTAGCTCATACAGTGGGCAGCCAAGATTTCATGTCTATGCATATAGTAGGACTCCTAGCCAATATTTCCTACATTCTCCTCCTCTCCATCCCAATCTGGATATATAATGGTGTGGGGTTTTGTTGGTTTGGTGGGTTTTTTTGTTTGTTTGCTTTGTTTCTTAAGAGCTAAAACTTCAACATTCCTTTCAGATTACTTTCTTATATCCTAATGCAATAACCTGTATGAGGGTGGCAAGTTAAAGTCTAATAAAGTCAGGAATCTGTGCTCCATGTAGCTAGCTGGCCATGAGAAACTGCAGCAAGGATGGATATTGAATGACGTCTATAGTCCAGCCAGGTTTTATCAGAACAGGTCATCAACCTGTAGGCTGCCCAAACCTGTTCCACTGCTTCCCCATTGATTAAATATCTGGAGGCTTTTACACGTATATCAAATTCTCCATAATCTATTTTATCTTAATCACACCCCAGTTCTTTTTCAAGCTAGGGCAAAAAAGTTCCCTCCAGTGGTGAGAAAAGATGGTATATCTCCTTAATGTACTTCTGTACATTGCATTTCCTTGGAGCCAAACTATGATCTCAGATTCCCATGGGCTGAAATATCAGTGGGACTGCAGGGAGTAGAAGGGAGGTAAAACCTGCCTATGTACGCCCGAATGTTGAGGAATTTAAAACCTGGTTTTTTTCATTTGATTGCAGAGCTGACATGTATGGGGGAAGGAAGGAATAGAGGGAGTGTGTAGCTTCCAGCCAAGTTCAAATGGCCAAAATTCCTTCTCAATCTCGATTCCTGTGCCATCCACAACATGAGAGAGTGTCTGGCCTAGAACTGTCACCTGTTCCTGTTTAGGGATTTCCACTCTCCTTCCTGAGTGTTTGTTCCCAGCCTATTTTCCTGCTCTTTCTCTCTGCCCCAGGTATCATCCTGCAAACATCCTGAGCACTGTGTTCCCTTCTGCTTGGTTCAGGCTCGTAAGTGGTTCTGTCTTTGCTTTTTCCCATTTTCCTCTGCACCTCTTTTTTTCTTATTATTATTTTTTTCCCTAGTTGGTGACAATAGCAGTCAGGAGAAGCAGTGTGGGGATATGTTAAAAACAACAACAACAAAAAAAAAATCCAAAAACTCAATTGAGTGGCACGGGAAAGGTGGACACAGGCTGAACGTTCACTGTCTTGTTTAACACAGCAAGGGGCATCATAACTAACTAACAGGTTCAGGGAGATGAGTGAACAGTTAATCTGTGGAACTCCCCGTCACAGGACATTTTGTATGTTAAAAATGTGTGTGTGCAAATCCATAGAAGAAAAATTCGATGAATACAAAGAAAGCACCTCTGGTTCCAGAAGTCCTGGAGTCATAAACAGAAGACGACTGGGAGAGCGTGCTGGGAAAGCATCGCTAGAGGCTTTTCTTATACTCTTCTCGTGATGTGCAGTATTGCTGCTATCAGAAGTGGAATATTAGGCTAGGTGGATTTTGGATTAACAAGGAAAATGTGTCTTATGCTTTTTATTAAGAATTGAAGGCAAGAATAGTTGTCAAACAGGACTACAAAGTGTTGTGGTGTTTGCTCTCCTCCTACTTTTCCATCTCTTAGACCAATCCAGAGAAGCATGGTAGATGTTTCTATTTTGTTGCCAGCTGCACTAAAAAGTTCATACAAAAGCTTCTCTCATCACAAAAATTTATGTGGCAATTCATGAGTCCTTTCAGCAGTATGTTGAAGCACAGAGGCATTATTAAATCAGATTCAAACTGATGAATTCAATATAGTGGGGGTGAACTCTCAGGGATGACTATTAAAAAAAAAAAACAACGTTGCAAACACTAGTTGATCTGATAAAGCATGAGGCAATATTTATATCACTCCAGTCATTATCTTTACTATTGCACATTTTCTGTAGAGACAGCAATCAAATGGTCAGAACGCCTTGGTTTGCCTGTAGGCGAGTCCATGTCTCAGGTTTTAATGTTGTAGAGATAATTATGTCACCCATGTTGTAAACATTTTGTGTTTCTTGAATAGAGAGTCTGTACTGAAAATATTAACCTCTGGCCTGTGGAAACTGAAAAGATGCAAAGGAGAGGAAACCAATTTTCTCACTGGGTACTGAAAAGCTGAATGGTTGGAACTGAGTTTGGGAAGCACTAAAATTAGTATAAGCTGTTGCGAAAGTGCTAGTAGATTTAAAATCCTAAGGGAAAGGTGAAAACTTGTTGGTGTCACAAAGTGCCTTAAATAGAATATCTGCAGTTTAAATGATCAAAATTAGCCCCTTTACTCTAGCACATATGTTCCAATGTGGTGTTCTGAACAGATGATTAGATAAATATCACAGCTGATGTAATAAATACCTGGAAGTGCCTGTAATAAATACAAGAAATAACCTGTCTTGATTATTCAAGGAACTGCTGCTAGTTAATTAGCATGCTCACATTGTTTGGGCCAATGGATTTTTGCAGTTTCCTTTTTTAATAGTTTTTCTTTTCTTTCCAACTTTTTCTTTACCCCGTTGAACGAAGTGATGCAATGGTGCCCAAACAATTCAATGAAGTCATTACTAAAAGCTAATTTTTGATTCAAGGAGATGATAGTCACTATTACATTGCAATTTAAGCACTTCTGGTTTTCACTTGTACAAAAATAACTTATTCCTCACCAGAAAAATGGCATTCTGTCAACTGCTAATTACATACAAAGAATTTTAAACAAAAATGTATCATACAGGTAATACACGTAACAGGTATGGAACATACATGTGTGATAAAATATGTGTAATATTGTAATATGTGTAAAATTGAATGTAGCAGATATCTGAAAGAGTAAGAAACCAGAGGATGGCAATTTTTTATTTTATATTAGATTTTTCAATTGTAGTCATACTGGGGTGTTGTTTTTCTAGTCATTGAGGGGGTTTTTTTGTTTTTGTTTTTCAAAGAATGCCTGAAAAATGAGTAACAGTTTTTCCTAATTTTCAGCAGAACCTCCCACGCTGTAATTTATGGCCATGGCTCCTTGTTCGGTCACACGACACTACCTACCGAGCAGAACTTGGCTATGGTCTCTGTAAGTACCGTTCTGGCAGAGATCAGCCCTTGGCCTCTTTGTCGCCAGGAGAAGCAAGCCCAGCACCTTCAGACTCTCCATTTAGGCCATGTGCTCTTGGCCCTGAGCATCTCAGCGACCCTCTACTGAACCTCCTTCAGGTTCTCCACACCGCTCTTGGATCGGGTGAGTCAAAACCGGGCGCAGTATAACCAGCCCCCTCTATTGGAATATGCCCGACTTCACGATGGAGTTCCCTGCGTTGCTCCACCACTGACCGCCCTTTGCCATGCCAAACTGTGCTGGTACCCACATGGTCTGGGAGCACGTGGTGCCTGTGCAAATCAGGGCAAGGAAGAGTTTAAGAACTTCAGCCTTTCCCTCGTTGGCATCTTTAGGTCATCTTCCCCACCTATTAGCAAAGCCATGTTTTTCTGTTAGACTTGGTTTTAGAGAAGTTGACTTCTGTGCAGGATACTCCAGTGACAGAAACTCCATCTCTGTGTTACCACATGGATAGGGGCACGACTAGAAAAAAGGAGAGTATGACAGGTTTTCCCGCGAATAACTTCTGCATCTGGGCTCTGGGGACTGGAAATAGCTAGTGTAAATCAGTGCAACCACGCTATTACTAATCTTGCCAGTAATGATGTGAGAATGAATGGAGTTCAAAGATGAACGTTACATATCGTTAGCACCAATCTGCCTCACTGCATTTATAGGCAAGGCTCTTACCTCAGAAGTCAGTTGGCAAAACTTACAGTTTTTTCTTTTTAAAATTACGATAAAAATAAGCATTTGTGCTGCACAGAAATGTTCCTCAAATATAAGTCCATTTTGGGTTTTTACAGTTGTGAAAACTTGAAAACAGTTATTGATAATAATTTCTCAAACACTGAGCAGGAAGTATTCTTATTACAGTGTTTTAGCACGACTGACCTCAGTTTATCATTTAATATAGCTATTATGAGTGTGTCATCCAAAACTCTGAAACATATCATTTCAAAGTAGAAGTTTACTTTCAGTTTAACTCTCCATCAGAAGACTGAATGATCTGTAACACAGAAAAAAATCAGGACTCTGTTATTGTTACCCCATAACAGTAGAAAATTAGTATGAATGAGGATGATGACTACATAGGTTTCAAGAACTTATCTTGTAAAACAGGCACTATTTAATTTATGAAATGACAAGTTTTCCAGTAGGATTAGAAATCAGTTTGATTCTGGCTTTTGCATCATGTAAATGATTTTTTTTTTTTTAAATTCTACATTATCGTCAGTGACTAAATCCATCTGAGTGCAGTGATCTCTTTGGTTTGCGTTGTGTTGTTTTTCTTTCCGCACAAGGAGAATAAGTACAGTATGGCTGCAAAGTAAGTTCCCGAGGATGCACACTACTGAAATCAGAAGGTGGGCACAGAGTGTCATGAAAACCTTTCATCCAGTCACCTTTCAGACCTCCAGTCTCTGAGGTTGAAGACTCTGCCCTAGTTTTTCAAAACACATTCCAGTAGAAAAAAAATTATAATCTTTTCTTCCATAATTCCACCTGTTTGCTTAACTGAATTCTCCTATTTTGGCCTTTCTTTGTTCTGTTTCTTCCAATTCTAGTCTGAGAGATATCTAGTTTGGCTTTCCAACTTCTATTTATCATTTGCTTCCTACTAGTCACTCTTTTGGTTCTCTCCAGTGTAGCAGTGACATGGAAGAGTTTAGGTAATAATCTTGCAATGGATTGCTGCACCAGAATGAAACCTCGTTTCTTTTTTCCCAGGCCTCCCTGGGATTCCTTTTGCCACAGCCTTTTTCTCCCCAGGGAGATGGTACAAAATTGTTTTGTGGCTGTTCATTCTGTCAGTACGAGTGGACAATCTGATTCCCATCAGTTCCCGTGGGTCGAGCCATGATTCCCAGAAAACACACCGTCTGCACAGCACTTCTCAGAACCGTTAGAATTACTTCCAAATGCCGGGCCAGAAGTGCCTATATTTCAGTTGTGTGTCACTAATCCCAATACATGCTCAAATCTGTAGAGATTTGGATCCTGCCAGACAACGGATGTGGTGTAATTGTCTTCCTCCTATTAATTAGTCAAATGATAATTTTATTGCTAATGTGTTTGTGTGAATCTCAGTATTTATTTTTCTGTGGCAACTTTTTTTTACCTTTGTTTCCAAAAATGGCTTTATATAAAGTTTTGCCTTTCTCAGTCAGAATATATGAATATATATGAATATTTATTTTAGATTGTAAATCTTTATAATCAAGAGTCCTTGAGAAACTATAGAAAGTAAAAAATATTTCAAAAGCGTCCAAGAAGCAACATTTTGTTTTTCTTACTACTCTCCTTACATGTCACGATATAATTTGTTTGGCAGATTCAATTTTCTGGAAGTAAATTTCCACAAATGTAGTGTCTATAGCATAAACATGTTCTAAGAAATTAACTAATCTTAACAGAATAATTTTTTAAATTATTTTAAGTCAAAATGAGGGGGTTTTATGTCTTGGCCATCATAATATGGCTGAAATATCTAGAAAATCAATTTACTTAAAACTTAAAGGAACAGTTCTGTCCTGCTTGAATCTTTAGGAGAGAAGAGCCGATACAGTCTAATAGCAGCTGTTCAGCAACACCTATTATTTGCTTACATTACATCACTAATATGAGGCACCCTGTCGTTAAAATGAGAGTTAGGAATTGGCTCTCCTGATTTGCTTCTTAGCATTCTGTAATTTTGCTGAGGATATGATCTCATCCAGCTCTCCACACCAAATAAGAATCTGGATTGGTGGATGAGCATGTTCATTTTCCTTCTGATGAAGTATCAAGCTTTAATAAAAGAAAGCCTTCAGCTTAATTTATAGAGAAAGCTTTAAATATTGTTTTCTTAGAACTAATGGGTGGATGATAGTATCTTCAGCAATGCCATTTCTACACCAGTTATTTTTTATTCTCCTTGACATATTAGGGCCTGAATCTTGCATTCCTGGCACTCAAAACTCCTCGTGAGTGGATCCAAACATGGAAGCATTCCAGCTCAATGCATGAGAGACCCTTTAACATTACAGAGTAGAGAACATGCCGAAAAATATTGAAATAATAAATTAACACTACATCAGAATTTTGGAAAGGAGCTCTCTCTGTGGTAACAAGTGGTGGAGCCACCTGTCACCCACCTGTGCCTAAGGCACTAACAGGAATTCTTAACCCAGACAAGGTTCTGCTGGCAGCAAGTGGCTATTTAGTGTTTATTTACCGTTTATTAAAATTAATGTGCTAATACCAAAAAAGCTTGGCTTTTGCAGACGCGTGGAACTTGTGTATTTCTTTCTAACAACGTGCATGATGTTATCGGAAGGCTGATGACTGAGATATGAGATCCATCAATCAGAGACTACAGCAAGTAATTTTGTTAATATTTTTGCACTGACTTAATTAGATATGAGGTTTTTTAAATGATTTAGTTAAGCTGATGCAACATCCTGTAATGGACATAGCCTTGCAGATGTAGAGATGTTCTTAGCATGTAAGTAATCATAGTAAATTATAATAATGTATCTTATATTAGTTAATTAAATAAAGGGTCTTATTCAATTGCATCACAATCTGATTGAAAGTTCCCTTTCTGCTTTACCATTTTGCCACATGTTGCCTATCAGATAAAAAGTATTCTTCTATAAAAAAACCCAAGCTTTTCCTCACTACAGAGATGCATGGACAGCATGCGTTTAGCTGTGTGGGAAAAGCGACCGCAATAGTTATTTCTGAATAACCTACCCACAACAGCTCCCTGTGTGGATATTGTAGTCTGGAAAAGTCATGGGTCAGACTAAGTCGTTGCAGAACAGCTTATTCTGCAACAGCAATTCCAGTCAATTTTCCAGTGTAGAAAAGCCCTTAGTCCACAGCTCCAAACTCCTGTTTGTGCCAGAAGATTTTATCTTTAGAGAATAGTATAATTTTTTTCTATTCAATTAAGGCCCAAATTCAGCACTGAACTCCCTTGGGATCAATACATGACAGCAGCCAGGGAGAGCTTTATATTATAGAAGTTCGTATTTATATGCCCAGACTCCATCATTTTATTAACCAAGCATTTAGTTAACACCTTCACGTAGCTGTGAGCTGTATACATTTTTGCCTGTGGGATGACCTTGTGATCCTTCTGGTCCAGTACCTTCTAGAGCCCAGTCCCAAACCAGCAGACAGAAAGCTGCCTGGAAGAAGATCCATGAAGTCGGACTCAAGAGGGCTGGTAGCTTTCATCGCCAAGAGCAGTGAAACACGGCAAAATGTCATACCTTCCTCCATGCCCAAATACAGAAGTTGGTTTACAGCAGTGACATCCAGCTGACACATTTGAACTTGCTCTGGGTACAAAGAGTGGTCTATAAATATACAGAAAGACTTTGAAAAATGTTTGAATGGACTAAAAATGTGTCCTGGGCAGGCAGCACAGAGAAGTCTTCACTGAAGGCCACTTAACAGTCTCACTGCATCCAGAACTACTTGTACAACTCGGTAAGACACGTTTTCAGCTGGATTCGTGTTTATATTTGAATCACATTTTTGTTTCTTCTCCTCCAGTAAAAAACCCGAGGAAACCAAGATAAGACATCTATGCTTTATTGTATTTTATATACTTTTTACTGAGCCTTAGGACCCTCAAAAGCAAAGGTTGCCATTTATCCAAAATTACATCACAGTGCCCCTGGCATTTTTATGGTGTGGACCAATTAACATTAGTGGCTTAATTAAAATGGCCAAATGCATTTTAAAGGATGACATAAAGTTGATTTTAATCTAGGCTTCCAAAAATGAAGTAGAAGTCTGTTAATCAACTACCCCACCCTTTTTGTTATTTATATGGCCCACAGTACTCAGAATAGACTCCGACGTCATCCTCTTACTTCACTTTCCCCAGGCATTATTAAATAGTTAATAACAAAGGTCTAAAGTCCATCCTGAGTTTTACCTGTTGGCATAAATTTGGGGCCATGAGAGCACTGGTATAACATTCATGTAAATGAAAGAACAGATTTTGGCTCAAGTTTTTTTAATGTACAGCAGCTGGCATTTTTGGGTTTAAAGAGCAAAATCACACCTGAGTTTTCATGCTTTCTAGGATTTTGCCAACAAAAGGAAAACAAAAAATAAACAAGACATAGCTTTTGAAAGCCAGAAGAAATGGTGCAGCTGTTTCCAAGACCACTATGTTCAAGTTGTCACATGAACATGGAATAGAAGACATTCTTGCTTTCCAGTTATGTTTTAGCGCAAATGTCTTCCATTTGTTTGTTTCAACATATTTTCCCTTTAACACGTTTTTTTAATCAGAATTTTTCCTAATAACATGTTTATTCAATGTTCAGTTAAAGCCAGATTTGGATTTTTACGATTATATAGATGTTTACAAATCAATTCATTAGGTGTTATTACCACTTCTATGGTATGACATGTAAGTTCTCATGACCTGAGAACTTGCCACTGTTGACAAGTGGGTTTGGTCAGATTTTTACCATACAGACAATACGAGCAGCTGATTTCTGGGAGCTGCCAGAGAGAGTGGAGGGAATTGGCTGTACCTAACCCATAGTCCCTTAGCCTAATTATTTATTTAGCTGCTATTGGAGCACTTCAGCCCAGATTTTAATTTGATTCCCATTCCTCGTGATGAAAAATGGGGTAATAGGTGAATGATAGGTGTTTATCTCTCTCAGAAATAGACGGGCATTAGGTGCAGAGAGTGGCACCGTGTTATTTGCCTGATCCCTTTTATTATTCAGCTGTCATGGGATTTTGATATAGAAGACAGCAGAGAAAGATTTTAATATTTTTTGCATAATATAGACAATTATATTTATTATTTGTATGTGAGAGACCCATAGCTTCTTCAAAAGAAAGACAATCTTTTTGTTTTATTTTCAGCAGTCACTTACACTCAGCACAGGAAAGACATGGAGCTGTTGGAGTGAGTCCAGAGGAGGCCACGAAGATGCTCAGAGGGCTGGAGCACCTCTGCTATGGAGACGGGCTGAGAGAGTTGGGGTTGTTCAGCTTGGAGAAGAGAAGGCTGCGGGGAGACCTTAGAGCCCCTTCTGGTACCCAAAGGGGCTCCAGGAAAGCTGGAGAGGGACTGGTGACAAGGGCAGGGAGTGACAGGACAAGGGGAATGGCCTGAAGCTGAAGGAGGGGAGATTGAGATAAGATCTGAGACAGAAATCCTTCCCTGTGAGGGTGCTGAGGCCCTGGCACAGGGTGCCCAGAGAAGCTGTGGCTGCCCCTGGCTCCCTGGCAGTGTGCAAGGCCAGGTTGGATGGGGCTTTGGGCAACCTGGGCTAGTGGAGGGTGTCCATGGCAGTGGGGTGGAACTGGATGGGCTTTAAAGGTCCCTTCCAACCCCAACCAGTCTATGATTCAGTGATACATGGAGGCTTGGATGTTTCAAAATACTTTCTCTACGTTGCTCTACAACATGCTCTTCAAAAGAATAACAGAAGTAGAGGAATGCCCAACTTCCCATGTAAAACCCCATCCTCACTTTCACCTAACTTTTCCAAGCCTTAGACCTGCTACAAACGATTTTTTTTCTTTTTTTTTTTTTTTTTTTCAGGGAGGGTATATGCTTACAGCCACAGTTCCTGTTATAAAACTGCGGCAAGAAGTAGATAAAGTCTCTGCAACTTCAGAGGGAGGCTCAGGTTGAAGGAGTGACCTGTCTTAGTGCAAGACCAGTTTAGGAATGAGAAGTGATAGTACTGGGCAAGCACGTAAAAATTATGTCTTTGAATGTTCAGTCACATAATGCTGCCTGTTTGCAGCTTAATTATTGTCAATGAACCAGAGTGCACATGGCATTTCTGCTAAACTGGGGAAATATATTCTTTTATTTAATTTACTTTGTGTTTCTTTGTCTCAAATACCTGCCTTGCCCTGCCACCCAAAATACATTACTGTCTGTAAAAGGATTAGAAAATGTTGGATCTGAAAATCACAGTGGCAGAGGTTAGATGAAAGTGACTTTTCCTTTTAAGAAAGGCGTGTTAGAGTTTATTTCTGGCTGAAAGATAAAACACAAATACAAGGGATGGTAACAAAAACCCACTTCCTCTTACGGTGGTGATTTGGCTCACCGCAGAATAAATATTTTACAGGTATTTCTCACTCCAGAGCTAGGTAAACTGAAAACATGTATTAGTTTTGGTTTGTTCGTTGTTGGTTTTGGGTTTTTTTGTTTTTTTCAAACCAGCCAAGTTGGAAGGAGATATCCCATTTGAAGTTGTTAGCTGTTAGCAGTGAATGACTTTTCATCTCCTATTTCTCTGGGCTTTGGTCACTGGAAAAATGATCAGTAACTTTCCATGTAACTGGCAGGTGATAGATCTGGCTCCTGTTTTGTCCTCACTTATTCCCAGTAAAATATGTTGGCTCACAAAATGCCTGTCCTTCCAAGCATTGTCCAGATCACAGCCAAGGAAGCCAGAAAGAAATTGAAGCTTGCTGGAGGTCGGTAGCCATATTCCTGAGAAGCTCTTAACTGGCTGGTGGGGATTTTTCCCCCCTGTTCTTATGGTAGTTTTTACGCCTCCGTCTATCTCCTTAGCACTCCTACCTGGCCCACATGCTTCTGCTTGCACTGAATCACTACCTTTTACACAGGTTTCTCTTTTTTTAGGCTTGAGTGAAAGACTGGATTTCAGATTTCATGCCAGGTCGACTGATATACCTACTAGTCTATTAGAAGAATTAAGGACTGACCATTTGGTGAGAAATGCTTGCCATAGCAATCATGAAAACTTAATGTGAGAGGCTAGCTACATATGAAAAGAGGAAAAATCTTTTGATAAGGTATGCAATGGAGAAAAAGAAAAAGGATACATATGCTTTCACATGTTTTCTATATTATTTATTCTACTGAGGCAGTTATTTATATATGAGAAATCAGTAACAAGCAATTTAAAATCTTGGCACTAAGATGCAGATTTTCATTCTGTACAGCTCTTCTGTTATGTAGTATGTAGTAGTAGCAACAGTTTTTGATCCAGACAGGTTCTTCTTCAGCAGTTACAGACAGACTTGTGAAACTGGCATCAGACAGCTCATACAGCCTATTTCATAGCATAGCTTCCTCCAAAAGTATCCTGATAAGAACGTGTATTTGTGACAGGAGGCAATCTTAAGGGAGCTTTTGGCAACAGGGTAAAGCAAACAAACCTGAAAGTGTTTCATTATCTATCGTACTTGTTTTACCAAGGATTAGTGAAATCATGGTGTTACATGTAACAGCTTCCAAGTAGCAATCTTTTCTCTGCCATCTGTGGTGCCCTCTACTGCACATCTTTGTAGAAGCAAGACAAGCACTGAAATAACTGCATCGCTTAAACTGCCTTTTTCACGCTTTTCTTTCCATCTTAACATTGAATTCATTATTTGGTTTTGTAATAATTTTCCTTCTAATATACATAAAAATGCAGTCAGTATTTGCTATTGAAGTTTGGGGGTTTGGAGGTTCTTTGGGATTTTTTTGTTTGTTTGTTTTTTACTCGAGCAGAGTTTAAAAAGAGGAAAGAAAGAGAAAGAGAGAGAGAGAAAGAAAGAAAGAAAGAAAGCCAGCTTCAGAAAATGAACCTGTTCATTTATTGATTGTAGCTCATTTACTGGTCATATTCTGGATACTAGTTTATGTGGTTTTATATATGTCTATAGATTTACATATATATATGTACAATGTTAAGGTTGAAGCATGGAAATTTTTGTCATTGTTGCTTGTTTTTCAATCTCTGCTTTGAACTCTGGTATAAGCATTGAGTATTTTGGTCACACTTTTTTTACAGTTGCTGTTTGCTGCTCTGAAGAAGAGACAAGCCATTAAATTAGCTTCTCACAAGTTGATGTGTATAGTTTTGTTTGCACTCTGTTGCTAGGGGCATGATATAATTTTGTCAGTTCTATATCAAACAAAAATCTGTTGATTTTGATGTTGAATTGTTGGAAAGAGCTACAGAGATTTTACATAAATATTTCCGGAGTGATCTCAAGGTACCCAAAGGCCAAAAACTTAAGATGAAAGATCTGAAAATTTCAGTTTATTAATTCCCCCCTTTTTTTTTGCTTGCCTCTGTTAATTGAAGCATCTTGTGTTCATCTCATCATAGCCCGAGGTTTTCCTTGAACAAATCAATGCATGAATTTTTTAATTACCTACCCAACCTGGATTTCGACTATTTATTCTTACGAGTACCAAAGAAGAAAGGTTCAGGGGTAGTAGTAGCTAATGGAACAGCAATAGAAACCAGCTGCCTCCAACATATTAAACACTACGTCATCTAACTTGCTAACAACTAGTCTAAGCATCACAACATTTGAAATACTGTTGGCAGTGAGCTAGATACAGCACAGTGTCCAATATTCCTGACTGCTGTGCGTAAAAGACAATCTTATCAACAGTGGGTTTTAAAAACTTTTGCCTAGAAAGGACAAGCCTTAAGACATTTATCTGCTAAGTAACTGCTAGCACTCTCAGAATGACTACTATCAGGCAGTCAATTATGATGAGGTAGTTAGGAGTTAAAAATACACTTTGGCATATCATAACTGCAAAGGTAAGAGCAGTTTAAATTCCTAGGATTTGTTTTCTTTGGCCAGTGAAGGAGCCCTGATCTCTGCACTCAACCCCCCCCCCCCCCCCCCCCAAAGACTCCAAGCACACGGTTGCACTCCGGGAGCACCCAAGGCTGCAGCGGGGCTGTTTCGGCAATGAAGAGGAACTGGCCACGTACTGGTGTGCTCTTCTGGCCTCCACCAGGTCTCCCAGAAGCAAGTTTTTAACAGCATATTGAGAAAGATTCAAAAATATATCTCAACTCCATTGTAAAACTTCAGAATGCTGAAGGCAAATGATGAAAATAACAGTAAATCTTTAATCTCAAAGGAAGTTGAATTCTGTTTGGGGAAAGAAGCTGATTTTTCAACACTTGGAGATGCACTGGAGCTTTCAGCTTTTTCAGCTTTCTTCCAGCTGCTGAGAACACTCAGGAAAAGACATATGATATTAAGGAAAGAAAAAATTCCTGGTCATTCAGAAAGGATGAGAAAAGTATTGATGAACCTTTTGGCCACTTTGGCTGGATTTTTTCTAGTGACCTTGAGATCTGGGTGCTATGAAGTTTGTGCTTCAATATCTGTTCACAAAGAGCAGCTCCAGAGGCGGTTCTGAGGTGGGGTTCCCAGCGGAGGACAGTCAGTCAGTCAGGGTGAGAGAAGGTCTCTGTCAGGGTGGGCGGGGCCATCTCCTGTCTGTTAGCAAGAGCAGGAAAAGCCATTGGTCAGTCAGGAGGAGCGGGAAAAGCCATTGGTCAGTCAGGAGGAGCGGGAAAAGCCATTGGTCAGTCAGGAGGAGCGGGAAAACCCCTTGGTCAGTCAGGAAGGGCAGGGCCAGCTCCTGTCCGTTGAAAAGGGAGGGAAAGGCCCTTGGTCAGTCAGGAAGGGTGGGAAAGTCTTGACTTTGGTTTCTACAGAAATTTTCTGGTTTTTTTCTCTCTGTCTCTATGGTTTGACCTCAGATCATGGGGTTTAAGTCCAGCATGCAGAATAACCTTTTCTAGTTTCTTTTGCCTCTTTTTAACATGGCTTCATTCCTTCCAGAGAAGGACCAGCCTTTATGGAGGACCACAGTGTGTGTTCCACTGAAGTGTCAGCTGGGAACAAGGCCAGCTTCAGGGAAACAAGTCTATCTGGTCAGGAGAGCCACGTCCCTAGGTAAAAGATGTGGGAAATAGCACCCATACTCCCCTTCTGTGGTAATACTTGGGTAGGTAGTGCACCATTGCACCTTGTGGGCTTGTGCAAAAGCTAAAAATGTACTCCCCTGCAAAAACACAGGGGAGAAGGGGCTCTCACAATGCAAACACCATCTCCATTCCCTCAGACCTCTTCAAAAAGTCTGTAGGTACAGAGAGAAATACAGAAAACCGTGACAAAACAAATATTCTGAATTTCACTAACAAAAAACTCTCATCATTTTTTAAAAACTTTCCATACACAGTATACCAGCCTCAGAGACTACAACAGAGTAGGAGCATCGTAAAAGTATTTTAAAAGGAAAAGGATGATAATGATAATAATGATTTGGAGAGTTCTTGGTCTTTGTGGCAGGGTATGGGAACCGCATGGCTTTAGCCATGTACAGTTCTGGGTTTTGGAGTGCGGTCATTTATTACATTGCAGCTTTTTATTTGTAACTGTTTCACTTGTCTATTTATATTTTTTGCTTGCTAAAGGTGCTATAATATTAAGCTTTTATGCTATTAATGTTGAAGATCATTTCTTGTGCTGTACAGAAAGAAGTATCTACTCATGCTGCAACCTGTGAGAAATGATCAGGCAAACCTGTGAGATATACAGTGCCTACCCCTTCTCTGCTCAGATTTCATTGATAACTAAAACAGAGTGAATTTTAAGTAGGCATACTTGGCCAGTATTTTTTGTTTGCTTATTAAAATTCAGTTAATCTCTGAGAAAAGAGACAGAATATCAACAGGGAGTACACAGAGAATTGCTGTTGTCTTCCTCCTATTTCACGACATTTACAAATCGGGAAATTGGGATTGGACCAGAAAGCTGGACTATCAAATTCTGCAGCAAACTTCGAAGTACATCTGGAATATTAAGACAGTTATAGTGGACAGAACCTAATGACTAAGTAAAATATTTATGAGTACCAAAGCAATGACATGGTTTAGATTTCCTGTCTACCTATCTGTTCTTTCATCCATCTGCCCATACATATTTTTATTGTCTTCAACACTCTATTTTTTGTTACGTTGGAGATCTGCACCTTAGACAGCTTTACTTACCTATTTTACTCTTACCATTTGCTGCATTACACATGTAGCTCACGAGCCAACCATTTCCGCTGTACTTAATTGAATTTCTATTTTGGATATGGTAGTGAGATGTAGGATTTTAATCAGGAGGAAGAGACTATGAGTCTGAAAGCGAATCTTGGACTTGATTATGAAACTATTGTACAGTAGAAAATGAATTTACATATTGGCTACATGACCAAGCCTCCTTGTATTATCAGCACTGCAAATGCTTCTGTGTTTTACCTTTGGAAAGCCATTAGTCTCTCTGTGTCCAAGTTTATTGATCTGAAAACCAGAAAAAAATCTTACATTGTGTTTGTTGAACCGTTTAATATTATTGGACAAAAATGTTAGTAATACTAGTAGGGTTTTTTTATACAGATACTATTATGAATAACTTTTTGAAATAAAAGGTTAATACTTTCCAGAAATTGCTTTCAAAAAATGATAATCTAGTTTCAGTAGAATGAGGAGTAAGTGGAAGCTGAGTTACAAAATGCAAGAAGCACATTCAGGTGATAGAAGAGAGCTTTAATGACACTTCATTATTGTTTAAGAAGACTCATAGCTAGGTTTTAAAAATCATTCTTGCTGATTTTGTAACAGTGGGATAATTCATTTTGTATGGTGTGTACTGGTATTGAGCTTTTCTCAGTATATTACTTAATGACAAAATTGGACTTTGCCGATAAAACTTTGAGTTAAAATAAGTTTTATCTATTCTTTTAGTTCCTACGTACTCTTGTGGTGGTATTATAGTACACTTGTAATTTTAAGGACAGCTGAAACGTTGGAGTCAGTTTGCTTACGAAAATAAAAGGCATCTGTCATAACACTCAAACCAGCCTACAGTTTTGCTGTAAGGGATATGCTGCAAGGTTACTTTGTCTTTTTAGGTGAAAGATACAGATTTTATTCTTTTCACAGTGCATCTGGTGAGACTAAGCCTTCATATAATTAAAACCCTTAACAGTTTGTTCAGGGCACCAGATCAAAAGGTTAACATGCAATGGTACAACAGGAAGTATTTGTACTCTTGAACATTTTTTAAATTTACAGCATTTAAAAACAGTTTAGTCCAAATCATAGCCAAAGCCAATATTACATCATTTATAGTAAAACATTAATCACAAACCCACCAGTTGGTCTAAAAGTTCAGCTAGTGAAAAATTTGATGGTTTCAGGATTGAATAGAAATTTATTTTTGAGTATGTCCTCAGTCATGCATCTGGAATGGAAAGTCAAAGATTTTAGGGAAACTGAGGAAAACAAAATTAAAAAGCAAAAGAGTTCCTCCACATTTTTGAAACATATATATACCTGAAGCAGTTTTAGATTACATGATTTCTTTAGGAGTGGGGATAGATGATTGCAACTCAAAGTAGAATTAGATTTTATCATATGAACTGTATCATTAACTTTCTTTGTTTCAGTTCTGAAGTTCTTGAAGCAATAGAAAATGTTATTCAAGATGTACTTAAAAGCCTGGCCCAAAAAAAAGCACCTGTTCTCACACTGGCTAACAGGTCAGATTGGAGGAACATAGAGTAAGTATATTTTAAAGTCTTTCCTTATATTAGTATAAATGCCACAAATATAAATTGGATTATGTAACTTCCACAAAAGTTAATCTTACATAGTTCTATAAGTATTAGAATCAATAAATAATTTGACTTCTTAAGAAGTAATGGACAAATAAAAAGTAATGCTTAGTAACCACTCTGCATGAACAGGCATCATATATTAAGTAACAGCAGACCATAGCATAAAGGGGAATGTGAAACTACTATACTAGGGGTTAGAAAGGAAAGGGAGGTCCTATAATCAATCATTTTCTGGAAGCAGTAGAAACCAGAAATGATAAGTTGTGTTAGAGTGAAAAAATCTGTTTTAGGCTGGAAACAATTACTAACGATTTCATCCTCCAATGCCTTTTCTGTGCTTCCTCTTTTCTTTTTCTCTGCTTTTCCCCATCGTGTCTTGTTTCTTAAAGTGACAGTGATAAACTTATCTTTGTGTTCTTCAGAGAAGATGTATCTCACCTTTTCCTGTTATATTTCTTGCCTCTGTGTTGTGTTCTAAGTTCATTACCAGGCAAATAAAGCAAACCAAGTTTCTAATATGTCATCTAAATTTCACATCTCATGCCAGCTTATCTAGACAGGATCAGAGAAAAAGCAACCTGTCCTTCTTTATAACACTTTGTGATTTGTAGAATTTGCTTGGGCAACAGTATTTTTCCAAGGAGCTCATTTAAACTGAAAATACTCGAAACTGAGAGATTAATTGCTTTGTATAACACAGAAGCAAAAGGATGAAGGAAGACACAAATCTATTTCTTGCCTTGTAACAGCTTTGGACGTCAGCGAGTTAAAGCTATTTAGATCGATAAGATTGCAGAGGTGCTTGTAAGTGGACACACTACAAACATTTGGGGTTGAGAAAGCATAGGGAACTTTCCACGCCTAACACTTTGGTGGAATACTCATTTAATAAGAACAATAAATTCCTGTCAATCAAAAAACCTGAGGGGCCTGAAGGTAATCAGTTAACTGGAAGACTTGTATGTTCCAGGGAATTTAATGGTTTGTGTCTTGATAGTTTGACAAAAATGTTTCACTCATGTGTCTGTAACATTAAAATACTATAACAAAGTTTTGCAGTTTTGGCAATCTTCAGGGAAATGGCATTCCAGGCTAGAAAAACAAATGCGAGATGTTATTTGCCATCAGAACACGTAGGGGGGGAAACGTTCAAATTAAAACAAGTTAACATCACAGTATGTTAAAAATAAGACTCATCAATCACATTTTAAAAAGCTGAACTATTATTTATAGTGGAGAAATGTAATCTCAGATACTCATTTCTGTTGAATCCCACTTCAATAGTCTTCTTTAAGAAGACCAAAATAAAAATAAATAATCAAATAAAAATAAAAACAGAATGCCAAAATATATTATGAATGGAAGAAAATATAGTCAGTGGGCCATCTTTTTTTTTTTTTTTTAGGCAGCCTTTTCATACCTAATCTACACAGCTGGAATCTGCTGGGCAGGAACTAGTAGAACGAGAGAATGATTTCATGTTTGAAACGTTCCTTGTAAACATTTGTAGATGCCCAGAGAGGTATTTACTGGAGAATGATGTCAATCAGTGAGAATGCCAGGCCTAAAGCAATACAATCAGTTTCCATTGTCCAGCTGTATCTTTTAAAAAAAAATAATAAAAAAATAAAAAAATTAAATAGATTTTATAGAAAACTACTCTGCTGGGGTAACCACAATCCTAGGAAGAACTGCTGGGTGTCTGATCTAATGCCAGTTTGCCATTGCCTTTAATTACTGTTTTCCTCCGTAGGGAGTGTGTAAGTGAAAAGCACAAATACCTTTTAAATGTTGTAGCAGGAAGTCAAGAAAGTTACTTTAAAGCTGGCAGGCAGACACTACAGCGTGCTGTCACTTCACATACGTGCACCGTGGTGTGCTCTGCCACCCAAAGGATGCATGGAGCAAAACCTTTGACAAAGACATTTAGAAACATTATGTGGTTTTAGAGAAAATTATGGCCATTTTGCCATCAATACTTTTTAAAAGTACACACAAAACTCTGAAATGAAAGAACGAATGCTTTAAAGACAGGACTGTCATATTATAAGGCACTGTAATAATTTGAAGTAAAATAAGGAAGTGTCATTAAGAAAGCAACAAATTCTTTCCATGAAATGTGCACCTTCAGACATGAAATGGTGAAGCACAAAATGGTGGAGCTCATTTAGATTAAACAATTGTTTAGAGAATAGGATGGACCACATTTTTGTTTCCAAAAGTTAATAATGGAATATAATTGAGTTATTCTGATAATCATTTAAGGGCATAAATTACATAATGTTATTGTAATATGAAATAATAACACTTTTTCATAAATTCTACATCAGAAAGTCACTGTGTCAGGCTTGGATTGTAGTCTAATAATGATTCTCATTTTTTCCTTTGTTTTCATGCTAATTAATAATCGATACTATATATTAACTGTTATAAACATGTATAAAATACTTTTCTTGTCTCTACCTTTGTCCGGAAACTTATTTATTTTAGGCTTAAATTCAGTCTTGAAGCATCTCTTTGAGAAACTCTTTTTATTTTGAAGCCAATGATCAGCTGGGGGGGGGGGGGGGGCAGTTCAATAATGTTTTGAATGGGTCGTTTTGGCAGACGATGACTACTGCCTGCCTTTCTCCTTCAGCCACTCCAACTCCACCTGAGTTGATGATTTCTGTACTGACTCTGAAAATAGCACGAGCATATCTGATTATAGGAAAGGCATCTGAGCATGAATTACCTTGCAGAGACCAATTTACGTATACTCAATAAGTTTACAGTTTTATTGTATTTGTTTGCAATGTATCAGATTTAAAGATTCTGTAGGTCTACAGATGACACCACATTATACTACAAAACAAATAAGAAGTGACTGCCCTAGATCAGCACCAAAATTTGGTAAGTTAAAAAAGTCCAAAAGCAGAATTCATGGTTTTTCTTGTATTTTAGTTCCAAACTTTGTTAAAAAAAACCCAAAACATACCATAAAAAAAAACATGCACTATGATTTAGAAGTGCATGGCTAATATATCCTGATATTACAACCAACCCTTCAGCTTTTTGCTTCTCTATTAAATTATAGTGAGTGACAGTGAAATTAATACATCGTTCTTACAGTTTCCACTCTCCCTGAATGTATATTAGCATGTTCAAAAGTTCTTCATGTAAAAACATCACCCTTCTTCAAAAAAGCTAGCTAGTAAAGGAATCTTGGAATATGGACAGTATGCTAATTTCTTTTTCTAACTCAGTCATTCAGTTTCTTGGCCTGGACAGCAGGGCATACATTCCCTCATTTAACTCCATCATATTTTTTCTAATTACGCTAGCAATTATTGAGTCTATTGATTAGTGCAGTCTCTCTGTATTTTCACAGCACATTAAAATATATATTTCAAAGGTTTATTTTATGACACACGAATATGGGTCAATATAAAGACCAATATGCATTTCTGAAAATAGATAAAATATTTTTAAAATATGTCTTTTCAGCTTTGATGCTCAAAATGCTATCTATGATCTATAAGATGGTGCAGAGCAATACTTATGCAACTAAAAGGTAACATACTACATTTCTGTAATTTCAAATAAAGTTGTATTTTAAGAATGTTATTGTGAAAAACAGCCTGTAGGACGCAAACATGTAGATAATGGATTCCTGTACATAAATGCTTTAGTTTGATCTGATTATCCATGCCATCTATAAAATTGTCCTGAACCTACAGCTGTTTCACTATTATAATCACAAATACCATATTTTGTCTTGATAGAGATATATATTATTCAGATACACTACTGTTTGGTAGCCAAAGTGTTGTCGACAATATAATCAGTGACATTTCTTGCATGCTTAAGATACCTCGAAGAAGTCTACATATAGTAAGTTGCTTGTTATGAATGTTTTTGTCTTTATTTCCAAATCATACAGATTGAACTGAAAGCTGAAATACAAAGAAAAGTTATCAGTAGGAAATACGTAGTGAAAAAGTGTCATTTGTGCAAATGAAACCTAATTATGATTTATCATAGCCCTGGAAAGGTTTCTTTCTGCAGAGAAAGTTCACAGAGTTTGCTTGCTTCAAAGAGTTTGGGACAAACTGCCAGCTAAAATCACAGGGCCTTTCGCTATTCCCTAGGGAAGGCAGTGCTTAAACTTCAGAGTGCAAGACATCTGCGTAGCAATTTGTACTCAAATGACTTGCTAACTTGGGGGTTAAATGAAAATGTAACTACCTTTGAGATTTACTTGTATCTCATGCCTTACAAGAGTTCCTTTGTACCTATAAACCCGGTTAACACAATTTATTGTAAATATGCCTTTATATCCATGATGACAACAACATTGCTGAGTGTTTAAAAGGTTGATGGCAGTCGATAACTACTTCTTACCAGTCAGAATTCTTTTCAGAAGTTTCTTGTTTTGCCTGTGCAATATAGTAATATAACAGCATGTAACTTCCAATTTACGGTATACAACTTAACTATTTTTTTCAGCTGTCTACAACTAAAGGTTTTGTTGCTGGTAATTTAAGTTACACTGAGGAAGATGGTACAAAAGTGAATTGTACTTGCGGTGCAACAGTACGTATTATAAAACAGTAATTCATAGCATCTACCTTTGCATGATTTCCTGCACTTCTTGTAGCTCAGGTTACTGTATACACTTATTATATGGAGCTGTGCTTGTGGCGAATTGAGACATTACAACCTAGGTGAAAAAAGAGAGAAAGTATTTCTCAACTGTATTGCAATTCTGAAGCTCAGCTATGTACTCCTTCGGATACCATTTTTAGCACTACCTTCTACCACAGGAGCCTTGCAGAGGAAGGTGTATATATTGTGTATCTTAGGCTTTATATTACAGTCTTCTGTGAAGTAAGTGCTCTGAATCAAAGAATCCTGAGCACTCTGAACATACTTTGCTTCTGTTACAGAAGATTGATTTCTGGCAGAGTAAGAAAACAAGTCTTAAAGCCTGAGTTAACACTCATGTGGTCCTCAATGAGCTGCTTCTACCACACTGGGCAGACTCCTCTAGTAGCAACAGCACAGATGAGAGACTGAACTGAGCCTCTGTAATTAGAAATCTCTTTCTGGACCCAAATTATGTTCTCATTTACAGAAGTTTAATGATGATACTCCATCAGTGTAAGAGTTGATACTGTCTTCAGTATTCTACAACCAAAGGTATATGGTTTCAGGCTGTTGCAGGATTATACTTATACAGGAATTACAGACATTAGAAGGGCTCATATTGCCAAATAATTTTATCAAAAGTGGCACTGAGCTAAAGAGAAGTTTATAACCATGGTTTCATAAGAGTCAAGCGCAAAAAGTGGTTTGAGGAGATGAGATTCAACCAATCTAGTTCTAAAAGATTTCTATAGCGGTGCGGAATTTGAAAGCAGGAACAGAACTCAGACTTGCTGACTGTTGTCATGATTTTCTGGAAAATGTGTTCATTGTAAATCTAAGTAATTTCAAAATGGAAAGATAACCTTAGCTGCCTGCTAGACTTTGTTTTTAAGCAGAGTGCAACAACCTCTGTTACTAATGCTCTTCTACAGCTCTTTGTATTTTTATTTGTTGAGTTTTTCCACCCTGGCACCAGAGGTGATTTAGCAGTCAGAAGTAAAAACAGACCGCACACTTCAATATATACATATTCTTTTGCCAAGTTCTTCTGTCAGTTCCTGTTTTCTCATCCACATGCTTGCCAGATTGAGCCAATCCTAATAGGAGATGTAAAGTAAATGTTACTATGTCTTCAAAGTTGCTCCAATATAGTTATAAAATCAGGTTACAGGTTAATAAAAGAAAGTATTTAATGGTCTTCCAAAAAGAAAACTTAAGTGGCTTTTGCCTTTATTAAATTTGCAATCTTCACACCAAGCTGAATTTTTTTCTGGCTAAGACAGATAAAAAATTAATGAAGACATTGTTATCTCTGTAATGCCCATATGATGAACAATCTTTTGTGACAATAACACAAACACTTTTGAAAAGCATCTTATTATAAGAGGGAGGACTCCTACACAACCATACAATAGAGCAGGATATGAATGGTTGAATACACTTATAGAGAGGTGAAAATGTCAAGAATGATCTTTCATACAGAAGATGAATGGTTGTTTCAGGATGTAATTGTGTCCTTCATTACCTAATGTTGTTATTTTAAAAGATATCATTTTCTCTATTTAAAATGATTAATCTCATTGTTGTTGTTTTAGGCAGTCACTGTGCCATCTAATGTTCAAGGAATTAAAAGTATCCTTTGAGCAAGAACTCTCATTGTAGACTGAAAAAATAAAGTAAAAACAAAGAATATTCCAAGTTAAACAGTGTTCTGGTAATTTTTTCGTTGCTTGTTGGCTCTGAAATTGAGTCATGAACACTGCTTTTGGCTCCAGAACAGGTATTTTAGAGCATTTAGTTTTAATTGATTGGTGTGATGGATCATTTTACATGCAGCTAACCTTAACAGAAAAGATTTAATCTCACATGCTGAATTTATGTTAATTGTAGAAAAAGATGCAACTTTTCAGAGACTCCTGGATGATGACTTCTGCAATAAATTGTCCCCATGTATAATGATTACGGTATGCCTCTTACACTTCATTTCATCTAGCTAAACATAAGAATTTAAATATTTTAACATTGTAGTGGTGCTCAAACTTGGTCAAAAGACCATAATAAAATTAATATGAAACATGTCTAATGATATTTTTTTTTTCATTTTATTATTCTGGTAGAAATATAAAATACACATTCTAAAAACTTGTTTCCTCCAAACCTCTCCTTAGAGCTTGCTAGCTTATGCAAAGTAGCTGCTGCACTCGGTCTCAGAAAGGCTTAACTCTTGAGTAACCTTTGTCCTTCAGGATCCTAGGTTTAGCAAACCCAAATTGAGCAGAATTGGTTGATTTTGGATTGTACTGAAGGAGCGATGAACCCTGAAGAATTAATAGAAATATGTAAATGGAATATGCATGCCTACTTGTTCTGGGACAAATTTGGCCCACAATGAAGAAAAAACATATCCCTATACCTAAGAGAGACTATGCCGCATTATAGTCATAGGGAGATCTTGTTTTACATTGTTTCATTAGTGCCATAAATATTTTTGAGAAGAAAAAAGAGGCCATCATACACCAGCTTACACAGATACCAGGGTACATCTATACATCAACTCTAAGACCTTACAAGTTAACTCCTTAAAAAGAGGAATCATGATTCTACAGCACCTGCAATCCAGGGCATCTGCCGTGCTGCTCCCCAGCCCGTTCCTCCTTCCCTCCTCACAGCGCCAAAATAGGAGCATACAACTTTCCCTGCAAAACAGCTGCTGGAGAAATATTTCTGCCAGCATTTTGTTTGTTTGCTTGCTTGTTTTTAAATGACAAATGTAAACACACATGTAGCCAGATGTTGTTTTAATTAATTTAAAACTGTCTGCTTTTATTTTATTTCTTTAGGGAAGAGGCGTACCAGATCTTAACACACGACTTTTGGTCAGAAAGCTGTGGGATACTTTTCAAATTCCTATTTTCACCCTTATGGATGCAGATCCACACGGTAAATCTGTAGAGATTCCATGACATAAAAGGAAAGCAAAATTTATTTAGAATGTCTTTTCTGACTATTACGGAAAGGTACTCAGAGCAGAGAGATTCAACACAACCAGAAGATTCATGGTTTATGCAGAATATATCTAGGAGTATGGAAGAAGTTTAACTGAAACATCAGTACTGGCTTTACATCCCCAGTGAATATAACCTTACCCTCTGTGATGATTTGTTGTGCTTTGAGGTATTAATAAGAATCTTACTTTGTATCTAAAAAAGAAAAACACTTTTTAATAGAATTCATAGCTCAGAATAGAGCTAGATTTTGAAAGTACCTGTGGGCATAAAATGAGGATAAGGCAAATGGAATTTTATTATCCATTGTGCGATTCCACTGATTTTAATGGGAGTTAGGCACTTGACCACTTCTAAAAGTCTCAGGAGGTCTTAGCTATATCTTTACAGAGCTAAATACTGTTGAAAATGCTGCTCTGTCAAGAATTCCAGCTGTTGGATGTACTATTCCTTTTGTAAAAGAAAAGGAGATAACAGGAACTTCTGTAAACGTTGCTCAGTTTGGTATAAAGCAAAATTTTTAACTACATTATGATCCTTAGGCCAGACAGATAGGAAGAAAATAGTATGTTTGAGTAAAGTGAGTCTTTTATTGGATTTAAGGTAGTTCACATACACTTATATTAATGATTTAGCACTCATGTTAATAGCTTACAGTAGTGAAAGCTAGAAACTATAAGTCTGATGCCAGCAGGAATAAAGTTAATCCTAAAACAAGTCCATCACATTTTGGATGTGCTATTCTATTACATCAGTGGCAGATCTGAAATTTTGCTCATTTCACAAGGGTTTCTGTGTATGTGAGTGCATATGCCTTTGTTTGAATTCAGAATCTGAATTCACATACACAAAATGTAGAAAATCTCTTATGTATCTACACTGATATCACCTAAAATTAGGGAAATGACTGCAAAATGAGAAGCAGCTGCCTAAAGCAATAGTATTAAGAGATACGGATTGCACAGGCTAAAGAAAGACACTTTTTGTGATAGATGTTGGATAATGTGTAAAAGAGCTGATTATCCTTGGTTTTGAAATTACACAGACAGTGTGAAACATTTAACTATATAAAAGTGACACGTTATGCTCAAATTCTGATTATTTTGACGTACTCTAATTGTAAATTGTAAAGAACCTGATTAATCATAAAGCTGTAACTGTCAGGACATAAAATTGAATTCTTAATGCAGTCTTCTTAAATATGCCCAGGTGTGGAAATAATGTGCATCTACAAATATGGATCTGTGGTGAGTATAATTTTTCCACTTCAAATACATTGTTTTGTAGCCCAGCCTTGAAGCTGGAATGTATGAAATGTTGCAGCCTTTGTTAGAATGGTTACTGCCTTTTATTACTTTGTTTCAACACAAAGACACAGTTTTTAGGCCTTGTGTATCTGCAGAAACAGCTTCTTCCTGTATCAAGAGGAAACTGGATAACGATGACAGGTGTTTGATTTAACTGTATTTCAGTTTTTCCCTGCTGCACAGGCAGTTTTCAGGAAGTCCAAATACAAAAGTGGTCTCCAGTTCGCTTTGTTTCTGCCTTAGAAGAGAAATGAAGGCTGGAGGGACCAGGGGAGGAGGAGGACCTAACTTGTGAAGTGGGTGACTCTCCACAAAATCATGTTATGTTGGTAAAATTTTGGTTTGGGGTGAGAATTCGCTTATGGGCACATGTGTTAGTGTGGAACATTATGGAAGAAGAGGCAAAGGGAACAAGAAGGTATTATTATATCACACTGCTAAAAGACAAGGTGCAGGAAGACAATATGGAAGGCAGGGAGACTAAGGTGAGGGCAGAGGGCAGGAGCAGATGGTGAAGGGTTCAGTAGAGCAACGGAAAAAGAACATCCAAAGTAAAAAACAACAAAACCCCCTCAAACTTCAGAAAACTGTGACACATCGATTATGTCAGAGTTCAAATATACCTCGTAACAAATATACACCTCAAGGACATCCAGAGAGACAGAACTCTCAAGTTCTTGGGTAAGCTCTCACGCTTTCAGTTCTACAAAGGTGTGTAAACTGATAAAACGTCATCTTCCACGCTTAAATTAAATTGTCAAATTTCTTTAAAAGTTTATTTTGTTCAATTACAGAGCAACAGGTGAAAAATGAAACTAGAGTATGTTCAGTTCATTACAAACACTGGAGTATTCCTTTATACAACATGTAATTTAACTGTGATACCTCGTTGTACGGTGCTGTAAATGACAAAAGTTTTCATGGACTCTCAAAGCAACCCAGCAAAATCAAGTATTACACCACCCACCACCACTCCTGGCGCAGAAAGTTGGGGTCACAAACTGTTGGGAGCAGGTGTTCTGAGAAGTATCATTAATTGCTTATTTGGTTTTACACTTTTCCCTAAGATACTTACTGTAGCCGTGATACTGGACCAGATGAACGTTTGTTTGAGCTATTTTTATATGATGTGGTACTTTCCAGCTGAAAATATCAGAAATTTCCAAATTTGATTGTCAATGCTTCTCCTGGCTTAATTTTTTTTTTTTTTTTCAATCACACTCATATTGACTATAAAACCCCCAAACAATTCAGACTAGCCCAGCCTATACTGGACTAGCCTAGAATCCGTCATGGGCTGAAGGGTGCAAGTCTTAGCAAAGGAACAGTTTCTGGCAAGGGGATATGGTGAGCTTCGGTTGCGCTGTCTTCTATACCATTCTGATAGTGAAAATACCTGACTATCTTTGTAATAAAGTCTGACCATGACCTTGGAAAGCATATATCTCAAATAATTTAAACTAAAAGTCACTGAATGTTATAGCTGACCTTTCTTATTTTAGTCAATGTCTTTTGAGGCCCATCATCTCACCGTTCCATCTATAAAGTGGCTTGGTCTCCTTCCATCTGATCTTCAGAGGTTAGTTACTTCCCCAAAAGAAACAGAAGTGTTCTTCTGTTTCAGAGACAGGAAATACAATCTGACTTAATGGACAAAAAGACAACCGACATTTAAATCCATTATTCTTTTCATATATTATTTTGACTTAATATAAAGAAATAAGTCAGAATAAATATTTTTTAACTATATGAGAAAATTTAACAACTTTATTTTCTTTTCAGATTAAATATACGCAAAGATGTCCTGATTCCATTTACAAAGCAAGATCAAAAGAAGTTAGCAAGTATACAAAAGAGACCTTACATTGCTTGTCAGCCAACGTGGAAAAAAGAAGTATGTATAAACCTATTGTTTCCTATTGCTTACTCCCCACAGGACAAAGCCTGTTGTCTAAAATCCTGTTCCTCTTTATGATGACAAACTCTTAGGAGAGCAGAACCAGTAAGGTTTTGCAGCCCGAAAAGAAGGGAAGATTGAGAGAGCCCCTGCCCACTGTCTCTCTGAATCGGTGGGCTTCAGTGGCTCACAGCCCAGAACTTTAAGCTTTCCTGCTGCCAGTCATCTGGTGCGGTTTGCTGTCCACGGGTTTTACTGCTTTCCTAAATATTACAGAAGATATTACTTCTTTACAAGTAGGGCAATGCTTACAGCAGTTGCTTACTCAGTACTAGACCTCTAGTCTTGCCTGTAGCTTCTAAACCATACATCTCGATTCAGGCATGTATTGTGTGAAATGGTTAGAAAGGAAGAAAAGGTATTGTGTACCTTCTCCTTCCCATTTATACCCATAAATTGTGCGTGTTACTGTGAGGTACACACTAGAGAACACAGGAGCATACAGGAAAACGGACCTCAGCTCTGTGACGGGGATTTTGCAGCAGCATTTCCAGTAATACTAACTTGACAGTTCCATATGCACATCCAACAAGTGTAATTCTTATTTAAATAATTGCCTAACCCTGGATGAGGCTGTTACCGCATCACACATTAATGTGTTCTTTTTTTTAGCTGGAAATTATGGCAGCATCTAGACTGAAGGCTGAAATTCAAGTTTTAACTTCTCTTTCATCAGATTACCTTTCCCGAGTCTATTTACCAAACAAACTGCAATTTGGTGGATGGCTATGAATGCTTGTTTGTTTTTTCTTGATATTGATTTATTTTGTTGACTGCTCTTAGAAAAAATGCAGAGAGACAGAGAAGCATGCTTCAGCTTCTTGTAAGGTTTCTTTATCACTCTATCTAGATTATCATTATCTCTTTTGTCTCTTTCAAACTGTAAGAGAAATTATGATTCTTTTACAAAACACTGTTGTTATTTCTGTGGCTTCTGCACTGTAACAATGCCAAATGCGATGGTACAGACATTAAAAGATAATGAGATATGTTCTTTCTGGCCAGAAAATGTTAAGTTCAAAAATGTATCAAGGAATTGCTTTGCCTTTTGTCTTAAAGCACAAGATGCTACTGTACCTACCTTTTTATTTTTCAAGAGAGTAAAAGACTTTGTTGGCAATTTATTGCACATGCCTCCTTTTGGAAATTATTTTAAGTACAGCATTGTGGCATTTTGTGTTCGCTGTAAATTGAGACCAAAAAGTCAGAGCTAATTCTTCATCGCTGTGTATCTCAAGCAGCTATAAGTGTTCCAGCAACCAAATTACTATTTGTCTTCAATGAACAAGTAAGCAAGCAGATGTTACTGATGAAGAATTTAATAAACAATCCTGTTAATGATGCACATCATAACAGAATCCTTTGCTCATTTTCATTATTTAGTTGGCTCTTACTAAAAAGGGGCAGGAAACTGTGGTGATTAAAGTGTACAACAAATTTTATGTGAGGAAACCAAATTGACTGCATAGAAAATACTTGAAAATTCATTTATATAGTCATCAGCGTGGATATTACAGATAATATTTTCAGTAGACTTATCTAGTTGTTGGGTTTTTTTTAAAAATGTTCCAGGTGTGAGGGCGACGGGGTAGGTGTCATCACAGGAGTCAGACAGCTTTTCTGCCTCCTCAGGGAGGGCTTTATTCACATCACAGGCAGTGAGCTTCCAAAAGACTCGGAGCAGCATTCTACCAAAGGCTACCCCAATTTTAATTTAAAGAGGTGAAGTTTCCCACGCCGCAGTACTTAGTGCCGGTAGCGCCCAACGGGGGCTGTATGTGCTTTAGCCCGTCTGAACTCCCTCCACGTCGGAAACCCACCCAGCTGGCAACGTCTACTGCAGCGCTACAAACGTCACTCCTCAGCTGACCCCGTCCACACCGCACAGGGAAAGAAAAACCAATTAATTCTTTCTCTCTTTCCTTAGCGGCAGCGTCACCGAGGTCCCCAGCGGGCCGAGAGGAGCGGAGCAGGGGCGGGCACGGCCCCGCCGGGCTGGGCTGGGCTGGTCCGTTCCCGGCCAGCCAGCAGCCAGAGAGCAGCTCCGGCCCGGCCCGGCCCCGCAGCGCCCCGTCACTCCCCGTCACGCCGCGCTCCTGGGCCCGCCCGCTCCCGGCCCCTTCCCGCCCTGCCTGGCTAGGGCGCAGGCGCCATCACCGCCCCGCCGGCCGCGGCGCCTGCGCAGAGAGACGCGGCCTTCCCCCGCGCTGCCGCCGCGTTAGCTGCTGGGCCGCGTCGCTGGAGGCAGCGGGCCCGAGTGGGCCCGTGACACGGGTGAGTGAGGGCCGGTGGCCGCCCCGCGCTCCCGGGCGGCCGCGCCCCGCCTGCGGCAGCGCCCTCGCTCCCGCTCCAGCCGCCCCGTCCCCCCGAACGGCCGCTCCCCGCGCCGGGCGCTGGCCGGTCCTGCCGGCAGGCAAGCGGGACCCCCGCGAAATGGCGCGTCCTCGCCCGCCGGGCACCTCGGCCGCCCCGTCGAGCGGCCTGTAGGCAGAGAGGGAGGCTGGGGCCTGTGCCGGAGGGGGAGCGCCTGCGGGCGGGCTGTGCCGGCGCGGGGCTCCCCGGGGCGGTGCCGGGGCGGGAGTATGGGGGGGTTAGCGCTCTGCAGGTGCCGGCCGGAGAGGGATCCCTGGCAGCGGTGGCCGACCGGGAAATGTCAGGGATGCAACTGCGAGGAGAAGCGTGGGTTGGGGTTTGGGGTTTGTTTGGTGGGGTTTTTGTTTGTTTTTTAATTTCATATATTCTTATATCCCCGGGCGCCTCCCGGGCGGGCTGAAGGGTGTGCTGGTGTAGTGGCTGTGGTGAGACTCCCTGGGATGCTTGAGGGCCCTGTGGGTCTCAGTATGCCTTTTTCCCCTTTGCAGGGCAAGCATGAGTCTGTTTGGATCAACGTCAGGGTTTGGTACTGGGGGTACCAGCATGTTTGGCAGTACGACTGCAGATAACCACAATCCAATGAAGGTATGTGCTTTACTCCCCGTGGGAACTGCTCTTCTGCTGCTGCGTTTTAATGTGTCACAGCAGTACCGACTCATCACCCTGTAGAAGTAATAGGATGTTAGTGCACAGTTTTCAAACGTGGCTCATTTTGTTTTGTCTTCTGCTCTTTATAGGATATTGAAGTAACATCTCCACCTGATGACAGCATATCTTGTTTAGCATTTAGTCCGCCAACATTGCCTGGTAATTTCCTCATTGCAGGATCATGGGCAAATGATGTAAGTACTCACAGTCAGACCTGCAGATGAGTAAAGTGGGAGCACTGGTGTCTAAGCTGCAAAACGTGATCCTGAAAACTTGTGCCAGGACACCTGAAAATCTTCCTCTTTGCAGACCTGCAAAACTTGTGTCTGGTGCCAAGGCACTAAGTTTGACATTGCTGAGCTACTTCAACTGAGAAATTCAGTTGTGATCTTGAGATAAGCCTGTGTGTTTTAAACTTCAGCTTGGTATATGTAGTAAATGTTTTCCCTGTTAGAG
Source organism: Balearica regulorum gibbericeps (assembly GCF_011004875.1). Taxonomy (NCBI): domain Eukaryota; kingdom Metazoa; phylum Chordata; class Aves; order Gruiformes; family Gruidae; genus Balearica; species Balearica regulorum. The sequence goes on along the minus strand of NC_046199.1, from coordinate 14,226,931 downwards.
TTTTATTACTTTGATTTTTCTTTTTTCTACTTGTTTGGTTTTAGCTTTTTTTTTTATACAATTAGGTTGACATAGTTATGCTTTGTCCAGTGAAAGCACCATGAACACAGTGGTAAATCATCCAGTTTGACAGTGTAGTCTCAAAAAGATTTAAGTTCCTACAACCTTATTGAAGTTTGTTTGGATTGAAGGGTGAGATCCCAACTGACACAAACAGGGAGGGGCAGACAAATGTGAGTGCGTTTGTTAACTGTTCTGTTTGGTGTGTTGGCGGTAGCCTGCAGCAGGCGGCTTCTTCCCAGCTGAGGGTTAAGGGTTCTCCAGGAGAGCACTGGGAGGTGTTATGTGATCGTGAGGTACTTTCGAGGTGGGGTTAAGTTGTGGCTGTACAGATGAAAGGAACATAATCAGAGAGAAAAGGGTTTTGAAAAACCTAGTTCTGAAAAAAGCTTGGTGTTTGTAATCATACTTCTTGCTGGATAAACTAAGGCTGGGATGCTCAAGAAGAGACGTCTTTTAAGTTCTCAGTGTTAAATATGTTTGTGTGTGTACACTTCTCGTGTTACAGGTTCGTTGCTGGGAAGTTCAGGATAATGGACAGACAATTCCGAAGGCTCAGCAGATGCACACAGGGCCTGTACTAGATGGCTGCTGGAGTGATGTATGTGCCTATTTAAAAATAAATAAACAATTTTTACCAAAACCGTAAACAAATTGGCATGTGGTTTCCAGAGAGATGTGAGTGGCTGTGATTATTCTGTAGACTTACGTTACTGTAAATACGTGCTAAGCACATCCTAATAGAACACACTAACATGGGCATAAGAAGGGTAAAAGTGAATTTAAAAGTAAGAATGCATTTAAAGCTAGATAATAGCTAGCAGAGTCTTTTTCTTTTATGACATACAATTGTAAATAAATTTCCATTTTTATGTTTCTTCTTTGTCTTGCAATCCCTGTATATGTTAAATTAATGTTATGCTGTTACTAGAAGAGACTAAGACTCGACAGTTTTCTAATAGATACTGCATGATAGAGCTATCTAATCTCTTGGCCTTATTCTTGGTTTTTAGGATGGGAGTAAAGTATTTACTGCTTCCTGTGATAAAACTGCCAAAATGTGGGATCTCAACAGTAATCAAGCTATTCAGATTGCACAAGTACGTAAGCAAGCCCCAAGCTATTAGGTGTTTTTTCCTTTTCTATTTTTATTAAAAGCTATCTTTATTAGCATATTAAGCTAATGGTTAGTGCTTCTGAAGTAGATACTGCTGTATGAAGAAGAGGTTGTGGGGTGCTTTTTATATTTTTGCGATAATGAAGTGCACATGGAGACCTGCAATTGAAGTGATTTGATTAATCTGTGCAGCTGTTGCCTCTATTTTACTTGTTAGAGCTCTTTCCACTGCTGCTGAAATCTCAGTAAGTCACCCTGCTGCATTATAGGGCGAAAAAATTTAAGAAATCATTGAATTCACATTCACAAATACCAGCTTTCTGCTGCAGCATAACAGGGATTATAATTTACGCTCTCAATGTAGAAGTGAATGTCTGTACACAGAATATAGTTACGGTGGCTAAAATGAGTTAAGTTACATAATATAAGAAGAGAGTTTGTCCTTTTAATGATTGCTTCTTGTATCTTATTTGAGGTGATAAAATTCAGATTCTCAGCCTTGATTTTAAAATCTTGTTGGTGTAATTAGCATAGACCTTTCTTCTGTGGCTCTTGTCAGAAGAAGCTTTTTTTTATATTAGTTTGTAATAAGTAACATACTCTAAAAGTGTTGATTTTTAATGTGATGGGTAATATCTTTTATCAATAAATAGAAAGTCCTGCTGTTCATAATTTGTATTTCTGCTGTGGCCATCTTCCTATTAGGGGTGACTTGACTATAGTTCTTTTTGTCAGGAACAGGTTGTTTTTTTTTCCTTAATGTGGGTGATTTTACAGCACTAAACAACACAATAAGGTCATGGCCAACCTTTATCCTAACTGCTGTGACTGAAATAATGAATCGCTTTTCTTGAATGGATAAAAAGTGTAAATGCATACAAAAAATGAGGAACATAAACAAGAAATGTGGACTGTTATCTTAGTATGTGCATTTGTCCTTTTTTTTTTTTTTCCTTCAGCATGATGCTCCTGTGAAGACTATCCATTGGATTAAAGCACCAAATTATAGCTGTGTGATGACAGGGAGCTGGGATAAAACTTTAAAGGTATGGTTTGTACCTGAATAAATGGACACAAAGCGTGCTAGTAATCTGTGCATGAAAATATTTATGTGAAATGAAAATATTTTATTAAACACTAATAAAACCCAGGTAATTAAATAGCCTCAGTTCACAGAGAGTTGCAGTTTTCTGACTGTAGACAAGAATGAAACAACTTGGTACCAACTGCATTGTCTCTACTAAAGTAATTGAAGTGATGCATCCTCAACTCCAAGCATAAATTTGCTCATTTCTCTGTTTCCATCAGTTCTGGGATACCCGTTCACCAACACCTATGATGACGTTGCAGCTCCCTGAAAGATGTTATTGTGCAGATGTGGTAAGCCATGATAAACCGTAAACTTGTGTCAGCTAGATGACTGGGGCTGTGAAAACTGGCAGTCTTGGAGGTGTCTATAAGTTAGCAATAAATACTGACTGTTCATATAGAATCGTGGTATTCGATCTCTCTGATTTTAGCAATAAAACATAAATTGATCTTCTTGATCAGGCTCTGGAAAATAGGTATTTGCATCATACAAATGTATGATACAAATCAGCACTAGGACTGAGCTACCCTCATTTCTGGATGAGTTTGCATTACCATTATTGCGATTCGTGTTGGAAGGGTCCGCTAATAGAAGATTTTTGGTATGTTTGATTTCTCAATGGCACGGAATAACTGATTTGTTTGAAGATATGTCTACAAATGAACTTTGTTCTTTCACTTCTTCCCCTTTCCCTCCCTCTCTTCCCCCCAGAAAATAGTCTAATTCCTTTAACTTCTTCAGGGATTTCTGCAAAAATAATAAATAGAATTCTCTGCCATGCTATTAACGCAAGTCTCTCTTCCAATCTATTTTACAACTTTATTCAGGTTCATCCTATGGCTGCTGTGGCCACTGCAGAAAGGGGTTTGATAGTTTATCAGTTAGAGAATCAACCTTCTGAGTTTAGAAGAATAGAATCTCCTCTTAAACACCAGGTAAATGATTGTATTTATTACAAACGTATTTATACAGATTTTTTTTTGAACAAAAAATGGCAAGTCCAGAATTTCGACAGTGTTTCAAAACCAAAGTACTTTTATCTTGGTATGGCACGTGTCCTGGTTTGCCTTTGATCTACTGCTGATCTTTGTAAGGATTTAGAAATACAAATACCGTGGCCCAAATTCTCAATAGAATTTGATCTATCTCTTGACCTTGTTTGTGTATTTTGCTTTACTTTGTGTTGATGTTTGTGATGTTTTGTGTCCCCATGGAAAAGAGACGGCATTCGTAAAATCTGCCCCTCAGGCCGCTGTCTAAAATCCTCTGTATCTTTCTCAAATTTAGCATCGCTGTGTTGCCATTTTTAAAGACAAAGTGAACAAACCTACTGGATTTGCCCTTGGAAGTATTGAAGGAAGAGTAGCTATTCATTATATCAACCCCCCAAATCCGTAAGTGTCATTTAATAAAACATCCTTTCTTTATTGCTCAGTTTACAATGAGGAAAGTAAAAACGCTTTTTTTCTCCCCAGTGCAAAAGATAATTTCACTTTCAAATGTCATCGCTCCAATGGAACAAACACATCAGCACCTCAGGATATCTATGCTGTAAGTATTCAGCATATACCACTAGATCATTTATACAGGGCAATATATGCTATTCATGTAAAATCGACTAGGAATTGTTTGTTCTCCTTGATCTTTTATCTTGCCTGAAGTTATCTTAGATGTATGTTTAGAGACCAGGCATAGTCATACATTAAGAGGAAAGAGTAAGTTTTGTACTTCCCTTAAAACAAGCACCAGAGCAGCCATTCAGTAAATCATCTTGGTGGAGATGACATTTGCTGGTTTTGCTGCTGTTGAAGCAATACTTAAAATATTTGTGTAATGGGTTTATGCATTGAATTTTTAGTTACTGCAAAAAAAATGATGTTTTCCTTGTTGCTTTGCTGGGGTTTTTTGGTGTGGTTTTTTTTTTTTCCCCCCAGAGAACATATTCAAATTAAAAAAAAAAAAAAAAAAGAACTATAGCTAGTTGGAAAAAACCTTTCCTGTTTACTTACTCTGTCAGGATTCAGCATGTGTTGTGAGTGTCCCCGTGCATGGTGTCCTACATAGTATCTTTTTCTGATTCTGCAGGTAAATGGGATAGCATTTCACCCTGTCCATGGTACTCTTGCAACAGTAGGATCTGATGGTAGATTCAGCTTTTGGGATAAAGATGCACGAACAAAGCTAAAAACATCGGAACAACTTGACCAGCCCATATCTGCTTGTTGTTTCAACCATAATGGCAATATATTTGCATATGCTTCCAGTTATGATTGGTCAAAGGTAAGAAGGGTTTAGACTCCATTGACAACTAAGATTATCCCTTTCACACGAGGCTTTGACTGTTCCTTAGCTGAGTCTAATTTCAGAAGCATACAGGAGAACTTACAGTGGTCAGTTTAGACATCTGATGAAATTTAACACTGGAGTAGTACCTTCTTTGGTGGTTAGCTTCAGTTGGTTGAGAGTGCTAAACAGTGCTATTTTGCAGATGTGGATGAGCAAAATGTAAATGGCACCATTCAGAACTCACCCTGGTTGCTGCGGGGAGTGTCACGGGGCAATATGGCACCCTCGCAGGCTCCCACAAGTCCCTTTGACACACACATCTGCTGCTTCTGCAGATGAACTTTAAAAAAAAGGTGTGACTGTGGTTATAAACGCTTAAAACGGTTTTTGAATGTCATGCGCTACATTTCCAGGACCATTCAGTGCAGCTTGCTGGTGGCACTTATTTATGTATTTCTCTTCTGAACTTGACTCAACAATAAATCATATAGATGCAAGAGAAACACAATAAACCATAATATGTGGAGAATCGATACTTCTTAGTACTTTAAGGAGGGGGTAGCAAAGTTGAAATGTAACTGATTTTAATGAATGGCAACTTCCATTAAAAGTACTATTTTCCTGTTACGACTAGTGTTTTTAAATTTGAGTAAAAGACGGAAAATAGTTTATCTGTATCTGCAGTGGGGAAACAGAGAGGTTTTTGCAGTTGCCTGTGGAACTTGGCCTTCACTTCGGAAAAAGTGTGACCTTATTTCATTTAAAAGATACAAACTATAAAGTGAAACTGGATGGCCTTTAAAGTTTAATTTCTTCTCTGCCTAGAATGACATTTAAAAAAAATAAAAAAAAATATGCTGCATCTGTAAAGTAGAGCTTGGAATTATGTGGCTAATTTCTTATGAAAGGATTTTTATACCTTAAAAATGGATAAATGCCCCTTGAATTTTACTTTATGTGCACAATTCTTGTAATTACTTGTTAGAGTAAGCTGTTTCTAATCCACCAGTGTTGTCCAATATCTGGTCTTAAAGACTTTGAGTCTTAATAAACCAAACTGATTAAATATTCACATTCTTACATTTTAAGGTAATGCTGATATTTCTTCTTTGAAAAGAGTAAATATGGATTTTTTTTTTTTTCTTTTTAGGGTCATGAATTTTATAATCCACAAAAGAAAAACTACATTTTTCTGCGAAACGCAGCAGAAGAGTTAAAGCCTAGGAATAAGAAGTAGTGAGTATGAGTCTGACTGGTGTTACTCTACTGTTTCTCTGCCATTCCTGCCTCTACGCCACTGCTCTTCTGCCATTTGTGCCCTGTTGCGCCACGGTTCAGTCAACTTTGGATCGCTAACATTTAGCAGGAACTGTAAAAATTACATTAAATGTATTCTGACTTGCTGGAGAACATTTTTTTCAAATTAAATATTCTGATGTGTATAAGAGAGAGAGTCTAGTATTCACGTGATGTAACCACTTCCACAGCAATAATGAAATTGCAGCAAAATCTAAATCTGGGGTAGATATTCCTGCTTAGAAGTGCAACCATTTGTATCTATGGATTTATTTTATTAGTACTACATTAAAATATGTTAATTATAATAGTTCTGGGGAAGTTGTATAAATACTGTATTTTTTGGTAAGTACTTGAAGAATTGCAAGTAATTCTTCTCCAGGGAGGCTTGTTATGACTTACTCTTCAGGGGTTCTTGCATTGCTTTCGGAGTTTTGAAATGGAAATATTGTCTACTGTATGCCAGGAAGAAATGCCCTGCAACTTGTTTTCCCTCATTTTTTTGGATGAATTTGGTAGGTATGTAAGTGGCCAAAAGCAGTGACAGAAACTCGAGACAGAAGATGGCACAGTGCAAATTCTACGTTAGATTTTTCTTACACTCCAGCAATGGACACGACTTTTGAGCCAACGATCCTCGTGCTTACTCTAGTCCAAAGGAGAAATTGTCAGTCGTGCCAAGTGATATCTAGCTCAGTAATACGAGCAAACCAGTAAAGGGTTTGTTTTGTTCACGACCAAACCAATGCATGCAAAATACTTGTGGCCTAAACCGCTTTAAAACTGACACCTTTTAGAGTTGAAAGTTGGTTCTTTTACATGTCTCTTAACACATTTTTGTCCCTTAACAGGGGTTTCTGGACTGAAAAAAAAGTACTCATTTTTGTATTAACTAGAAAATAGTGCTGGTGAGTTTCATCTTGATCAAAAATGCTGTGAAACAAAACAAGTGGGTCTCTGACTTGAATCTACCACTGTTTACTTTTAACTAGCCAGTTGTATACATGCCAAAGTTTTTTCTTTTTAAAGTGAATGCTTACTTTTCCTGTTTAACTATTGTTTGATAATGACTAAATAAAAATGGGGGGGGGGGGGGGCGCATGTATAGAAATACCTGTCATACTGTACAAATTCTCTGTCAAACTCTATGTTGTAACACTTATGGTTCTGGATTCATGCTACATTTCAAATAAAAATTTTTACTAAATTTTTTTTTATAGTCAAAAGTTCTGTTATAATAACATGGGCCAGGTGGCATGCTTCACTTCTAAAAGCAGCTTCTTTTCCTTTCACTGTAATTCAAATGCATTTTCTGAAGGTAAAATAGTTTTCCTCCAGCTGCTTGAGCTGGAAATCTAATGCTTTTTCCAGTTGCTGTTTCATTATGAATGATTCCTGTGGTTTTGCATCAAAGAATTAAGAGCACTAGTGTGAAAGGCCTTTTGTTTTACGAAAATGAGTCAAGTCCCTTGCTATCTCAACAGCCAGACGCTTGACAGTTTGTCTTCAGTAGAAATGAATCGCACTACCTTCAAACCCCTCCTTTAAATTCAGCTGCCTCTGCGTACGATGGCCGTCCGTTGTTGTTGGGTGTGTATTTCTTGTTTGGTATAGTTGAGGAAAGTCCATGAAATACACCCTGCTGTTTCAGGATGCTCTTTTCTGGGTTTTATTCCTCAAGAAGTTTGTTGGGTTTTTTTATTTTTTTATTTGGGTTTGGTTTTTGTTTTGGTGTTTTCTTCCCCTCTGCTACTTCTATGTTTTACATGGGTTTAGATTTCAGGTTCATGGGCTATTTGTTTTATTTAAGATAGGAAAGAGTTCCCAGCAGTTATGTCAATAGCTGGCCGTCTGCTCAAACATTTCTCTTGTTTTTGTTGAATTTTATTTTTAAAGGTTGTGATTGTTGTGCTGTAATCTTTGATTGTTAGCACATTTTTCCAGTCTTCCTAGTCAAATGAATGCTGCCAAGCAATTGCAGGCTCAAGGTTAAGTGTGTGTGATCATTGATGGCAAAATAATAAAAATTCTCATCTCTTGTGTGCAGAACTCCCACTGGCGTAAACAGGGAAGAATGGAATGTGTCATCTGTTTCTTGTTTAAAAAAATCCATTTCTTTGTTTAAATACTTAAGAATGTAAATGAGTGATGAGAAAATATATTCCCTCTAGTTCAGCGGGTACCTTTCTGCTGGATCCAATGGAGTTGCACCCCCTTAAGTGGATACTAAGTTTGGCCAAAATATATTTTCATTCCGAAGCCAGAACTGTAAGTCTGTCTTGGTAATACAGTTCTGCATTAGTATGTCGAGTCCTTACTCTCCGGTTGGAATCAATTTCATTTTATCTGTCAGTGAGGTTTCAGAATTATTTAGTCATCACATTAATTGTTCAGACTAATTTTAGAAGGGCGTATTTTCTATTACCTTGCTGTGCACATCAGATATATTCAGTTGGGAGGACAGCGTCAAACTGGTTTGTTTTCCATTACCCAAGTTAAGAGAATGCATGGGCAATTTACTCCTCCCTGGAATTATTGCGAGGTTCTCATGTAAAGTACGCGCGGCTGTATCCCTTCAAGCATCAAGCATGTAGTGGGAGCTTATTCACACGCAAGTAAGTGTTGGCGCACGTCTGGAGATGTATTCACTTGCTGTTCCATGGCAATTACCTGGGCAAACCCAAATGAAGCAGAATGTGAGATTCTGATGTACACAAAGGTAACCATGGGAGTGGTAGATCTAGAAAAGAACTCGTTTTCAATAATTTTTTGAAAGCTTGCTGTCAATGTTTGCATTTTATTGCAGAAAAATAATATTTGGCTTAAAGAGCAACTCAGTTAATCTGCCCAAAATGGAGACATTTTATAAACGTTTTCAGATAAGCCATCTTAACCTTCCTCCTGCTAGTCCCACCTGTCAGCAGTCCTGCACGTTGGTTTAATAAAGTGTATTTCAGAAAACAAAGCAGCTGACACCAAGTGTGTCTGCTAAGGCCTTTCACAGCTGAAAGCGAGACGGTTGCGGAGTGGCAAGCAGTCGGCAGAGTGCCTTCGCTTCCCGTCGGTGGCGTGAAGTTGGCCAGTGCTGCAGGCTGGGAAAGCCGGTTTGGGTCCTTCGCTGGAGAAGTGGGGGCTGGGATAGAGGTGGGGTGAGGTGCGTGTGGGACATTTCAACAGAACTATTGCTTGGGCCTCGTTCAATTTAATTGTCATGGCAAGGTGTTTCGGCAGCCGTCCGCTAGAAGGAACAGTGTTGCGCCGCTCTCAAAAGGTTTACGCTATGTGGGCTTGGACGTGATAGAAGTCACTGACTTCTCATTTGCTTTTCTGCTGTTGCTGTTTGTAGAGATGAACCAGGGCAACGCGAAACGTTAAGGTTTATGCTGTTACGCTTTTACATCTCCAGACGGCTAGCTAAGCCTCGCTTGCAGTCTGGGGTAACGCTAACTTACCTTCCAGCGGTTTTTGACAGAGCTTCGCTCCGTGTAACGTTTCCCCTTGCCAGGAACCATCATCCAGTGCCGCGACACCAAATAACGAATGGAACAAATTCAGAATAACAGCAATCCCCTCACCCGGTCCTCTGCGTTCGCTGTTGCGCTGAGCCCAACGTGCGGCCCGAGAAGCTGCTGCTGCTGCTGCTGCTGCTGCTGCTGCTGCTGCTGCTGCTGCTGCTGCAGCAGCAGCAGCAGCAGCAGCAGCAGCAGCAGCAGCAGCAAGTCCCCGTCCGGGCAGGAGGTGGCAGCAGCGGCTCAAGCCGGGCCCGGAGCCGGCAGCGCCCGCGGAGCTGCCGCGGTGCCACGGGAGGTCGTTCGCCAGACCCGGCTGTCCCGAAACCCTCAGAGAACGGGTCGAGGGTGGAAATTGAGTTTTAGAGGAGCGTACCACCATATCTATCCCTAAATGTAAATCGAGACCTTTTTAGAATAAACTGAGATGCTCTCGGAGAGAGGTATCTGTGTGGGGATGGGTCCGCTCCCCGGCCGGAGCGTTGGGGGCCCAGGCAGTGGTAAAGGTGTTGGCAGCACGTTTGGGGACCAGGCGGTTGCAGAGTTTAGAATCGGGTGAGGCTGGAGCTGAGCGAGTGAGCAGGCGAGCTGGACCGTTAGGTACGAGCGTTCTCATTAACTCCTCTCGGTAACCTCGGTTAGTTTTCATACTGCTGTTGTAGGGGACTGTCGGCTTAACGCTGGTAAGCAACTCTAGGGTTTTTTTCTAAACTGGATTTCTTGAAGGAAGAAAGAAAAAAGCGAATAAAAATACTTCACTAAAAACAAACAGTGATAAGCTGCTTAAAAACAAGGACACTTTTTTTCCCAAAAATTTGAAACGTAATGTCTTTATTTTAATTTTCAAAGCTGGGAAATGCACCAGATAATAAAAGGGAGACACAGTCTTGAATTATAAGATGTAACTATGGTTTTAAATTTCTTATTTACCCCGCATAGCTATTTTGTCCCTGGGGCATATGCAGCCCCTGCTCCGGAGCCCTGTTAACGGGGTTAGCGTAACTAATGCCATTTTATGAGGGCAGCAGCCATTCTGTGACCGAGCGGGTCGTGTTTTCGTTCCCTTTCCCTCATTGTCAGGCCTTGGAGGTCCCGTGCACCAAGCAGACGAACCAAACAGATTCCTCCTTCCCCTCCCCGCCAGCCCCAAGGCTGCTGGGCGCCAGGCCGAGTACTCCCTTCCTTGCCGACCTTGGAGGTCCCAGGCACGCGGCCAGCCCCGGGGTGGTGATGACCCTGTCCCAGAACAGAGAAGCGTAACAGCACACAGCACGCTGTCTATAAAATCGAGCCGTTAGAAGCCCTAAGTGGGGAATTTGGACCCGAACTGCTGCTGGACAGTGAGCCCCGGGACTTGTCGGTGTCCAGGGATGCCTCCGTCCTCCTCTGCTTCCTCCGAGGACTGAGTGAGTGACTCGTGTTCTTTTATATGATTTTTGAGTCTCGATTATGATGGTTATATTCATACAGCAAAGCATGTATTAAGATCTGACCAAATCTGCAGAGTCCAGGTGATTAGAAATTATAAGTTAAGTTGTATTATAAATTCTGTATTACGTTAATTATAGGTTGTACTATATTGATTCCGCTTGTAGAAATCCTGTGCCATTCTCATCGTAAATTCTGTGCTATACTAACCATAATATTCTGTTAAGAAAATAAAACTGTAACTAGAGTTCAGTGCTGCCATCAATCTGCCAAGGATCCCTAAAAGAACTTGTTTGTGCCCGTCGTGTTGGGTAACTTAAAAGAAAAAAACCGGTAATATCTGCATTGACGGAATGTCGGTTTTGCACACCTCAGGCTGTGAGTTGGAGTTGGTAAAACGGTATTTCATCCTACAGCTCATGTTCAAACAGCTGAAAGGTAAGCTTCGTTTTCTATACAGGCCGTGCAGAGCCCGTCCTACTGCTCTCAGCAACAGGACGGCTGTTTTAAATGTGGAAACTGCTACTGTTCTTTCCTTGCCAGGTCAGAATAAACGACGTTAACATCGGCTGGCTGGCTGTGATGGCTCCAGCAGGCAGGTGCTAGTACTTTCACTGTGCGGTATGTTCTGAGTACACACGGAGTAGCCCGTGTTCCCAAGAATCCGCAGCAGGTAACAGCTCGTGCGAACGCAGCCGCCGGAGTGGCACGCTGGGGCTGCAAGCGTTATGAATTAAAAGCGGCAGCGATCTGTCTGCGCTGCCCCGGGTAGGTCCCGCTCGACTCAGCAGCAGAGGGTAGCGCAGCACGGGGCTGGGGGCAGGCTCGCAAGCTCTGTTTCGGTTTGATCAGACTCGCTCCTCAAACGCAAAGCAAGCTTCCATTTCCTTGTACCATTTACCTGCTTCTGAAGCGGGGCTAGTGCTACACGAGGTAAAAGGAATTCACGCTGTTCGGGACTGGCTTGTAAGGTAATACGAGGCTGAGGCAATATCGCAAAGGGGGCCGCGTGTCCCGGGATGCTCGTGCGTTGACAGAGCAATTCCGAATGTTTGTGTTGCATCCGTTCTGCAAATACTTTTTGTTCCAGTGCATGAAAGATATCATACCCGTCAACATTAGCTTTGTAAAGAGAGACCGTTTTCTTCTGTTGACTAATTATCCAGTGAATATATTCAGCTTGAAGAGCCACTTCAATAATTTAGCAGGCGTGTGCCAGGTAATATAGGAGCTTTTGTCTTACTAGCGGCATAGATCTTCAATCAAGTGTAACTCAATCGCTGGCTTTATGCATTCAAGGAAGTGTTTCGTATAGCTCCTGTATCAAGTGCTACTGAATAACAGGCCCAGATAAAAGATTACGGTAGTGCTCCTAACTGTGAACAAGGACAGTTTACCCTTTACTGTCCAGTATATCTTTTGCAGGCAATAACTGCTTTGTACGTGAGAAGTATGTGTGTGCTGAGATCCAGTAATGAGTTTGTTGTAGGAAAAGAAAAATGCTGGAATCTGCCTGCGGAATACCCGGGTCAGGTCAGTCTCTCCTCCTGGCTTTATGGTGTATTGCCAAATGCTTTGTAGTTTGATACTGAATGCTTTCTGTCGTTAATATTTCTTAAATGCAGATCATTAGGAGTGCTGCATTCTTTGGTTTGCTGGACCAGATAAGGAGAATGATAATGTTTATGAAGCCAAACTCAGGTAAGGGATTTTCTGCAAAGCCACCCAAGGGATTTAATCACAGTTGTGCCGTCTCCCAGAAAGGTGGAAGATCAAATGTCCTTTTCTGAGCCAATGTCAACTGTTTCAGTCATCCTTCTCTACAACAACTAATCTACAACAAAGGGGATACCTTTTGTTTAAAACAGACGGTGACTATTACACTCTGTAGAGTGCAGGAGAAATGCAGTAGTTCAAAACATTCTGAAATGACTAAAACCAGAGTTAAAATGCAATCTTTTTTTCTTTGGAAGGGCAGCTGCCTGCCATGCTCCTGCTGTAACACAAGGGGGGATTTTGATGGACCCAAAAGGACGGATATCACTTAGGAACAGGTAATTGCTTTCCGCGGACATCTGACTCTTTTCATCGGAGGTCTCCTTTTTCTACGTAATGTTCATTCACGGTCTAAAGCAGCAGGGCTGCAGACGGTAATTGGTTGTTTATGCATTAATGTTTAATTTATGGAACAGTACCTATATATTTGGAAAGAACAACTTTTACATCTGTTGAGCGTTGTCAGACTTCAACCATTAGCACGTAGCATTTCAGAAACACATTCACTGGACTGAAAGAGCTTTTCACAAAGGCACAGAAAGGTGGGAAGCATCTATTAAAAGAGAACAGCTTAGCAAAACCTTTTTCATTGAACCCTTCTCCCATCGAGCTTTTGTTCAACCATAGGCTGTGTGATGCAGTTCGAGTCATTCTGTAACGCTGACCTCTGTCTTTCACAATGGCTTAGGGCATCCAGTCCATCATCGGAGCACCTCTCTTTGGTGGTCCTGCCAGCAGCAGTGAGGAAATGAAAGAGAAGATGATTGAACTCTCCAAACTATTCTGCACATGGCTTGTCCCAGGGAAAAGTTCCCCACAGTAACTTTCCTATCATGGAGTCATCTGAGAACCTACTTGCTACTATCTGGCTCTTACTAGGCCTCCTTATCTTCATGGACAGTGCTGTCAAAGCTGTCCTTCTGATAAGGAAACAGAAGAGTTGTTTTTTCTTTTTGTAAGCTGATGAAAATGTCCTTTGAGGTAGGACCGGCCTTGGCACCCCTGGGCTGACAAAAGGAAAACAATACTCCAAGAAGCAGAATGGATTTCCTGATTTAGGACTAATCCATACGCTTCATTCACGAGCTTGACTTTACTTCAAAAATACAGATCGGCTGATCTATCAATCTTTTTCAGTCTTTCTGAGAATGCATGTAATGTACACCCTCTTTATTGTCTTATGGTCTTCTCTATATGCTTATCCACTAACAAAAAGCATGATGTCACTGGTCCTGTGACTTAGCAGGAAATGGTCTGCCTATGTTTCAGTTCTCATGTTCAGCTGATGTCATTGTTCGTTACAGCGTTGAGGACATCGCGCTGCCGGTGATTGCCTGTTGAGCTACTGATGGCTTTTACTCATCGCGATGCTGGGCTGCTCCAGCCGCCTGGACGTGGGCGTTGTAGTGTGCGGAACCGGATGGCATCGCCACAGTGAGCTTTGACCCTTGCAGTCGGTGACCGTGCTGCCCTTCTCTGGCTGCGTGGTAACTCAGCTCTTGGTAAAAAGGCACATTTTTGGCCTTTTGAGATCGTGTAGAAGCTGGAATCATTCTGCCCAGATTTCAGTCCAGGTAACTGGTTTTCTTTTTAAATACCTTTCCGGGCTCCGTGGAGATAGCTTTTGTATCCAGTGCCGATACCTTGTTTTGATGTCTTGACAGTTCAATTGTGTTCACACCCTGTTCAGAGCCACTGCAACGAATCTTTGCTGCCTTGTGTTTGAATAGAGTAGACATGGTAACTAGAAGGCTCTAAGAGTTTCTAACTAAACCTTTGAAGAAGGTTAATTACATACCATGCCGATCGTGTATTTTTTTTTCTGCGCATGGTATTCTGCACTTGGCCACGTTCATTGCGAGCATTAAATACCTTCTAAAAGTATCAGAAATTGGAAGGGTGGTACTAGAGTAGCTGGATTATTTATCTCATTGGATGTGATGAGGAGGTCTAAACTACAGCAGGTCACTTGCATCGTGAAAACAGATCGTTCTGTGACCACTGGAGCTGATGGTCTGCGTCTGATGTAACTAGCGCAGCCGGCAAAGGAAATCGAGCTGACTCAGCATCCCCAGTTCTGAAATATTTCAGAAGAGGAAATAGTCCTGTTGGAAGATTCCTACTGAAGCAAAAGCCTATTCAGAGAGGAGTCCCAGTTGGGAACATCCTCTACTCAACTATTTTGTTGAAAGCAGCCCAAAGAGGAAGAATTTTTATTTTTTATTCTTGTTACAGGAGCAGCTCTGGGTTAAGCAATGGTTATGGTGTGTTCAGGGCATCAAAGCAGAAAAACTGAGACAAAGGGCCCAGATGCAGAATTTCCTGCTATAACCTAAACCAAATGCCACTGACTGCAGCTTCCCTCAAGATCTCCCAGCTACGCTACTGTTCACAGCCTAGCCGGTGGCCAGCCTCCAGACTGAGCATTAGTAAAACTAACAAACCAAACGGTTCCCACAGTAAGTCCCTTGCTCTCCACCTAACTTATTTAACTGTGGAGCTTCGAAGAGGGACGTTTCATCTACTGTTGTTGCGATAACCAGCAAGCGGGTATCCATGACAAAACCCAAGGGCACCGCCTTACAGCAATAAACTCTTGGCTAAGCAGCAGCAGCAACCGAAAAAGGTCAGAGCTCCACAGTAGCCCCGCTCCGTTTTAAAAACAAAGCCCATTAGTTTTGTAAGAAACGAGGGAGGTTCTTCAATGGCTTTCAGATCAGACCTGGGAGGTCTCAGCACAAAGACCCCAGGGGAAGAAAGGGAAATGCTCGGACAAGTGCACGAGGAGAGCACCACAGAGCTTCACTGACGTTCGTTCTACCCCTCCCTGCCAAGGGAGGGACGGGGACAGAAAAGACTTTGGGGCTTCGCAGCAGGCAAGGAACAGGGCTAGCTTTTCCCCCGCAATGAATTTGCTACTCTTTCCCCATCTCTCTGTCCTGTTCTTGCGCTCCCAGACGTACAGCTCCCTCTGCCATAATTTGTTTCTCTTCCTTTAGACAGGGAGCATTTCTACGTGGTTCTGTGCCTGCCTGCTCTTGCAGTGCCACCTTCTCTAAGATTTTCAGTGGATTCCAGGACACTTGGTTCGGTGAGCTGCAGCCGCTGCATTTCACATCTTGGATAATGCTGCTGGAGTCCACCAGAAGGAGCCTTTGTGTATCAGTTTTGCATAAGCCTCAAGAAACATATTAACATGTAAGTAAAAAAGCCAGTGAGTTCTCTTAACTATGTTGAACTAACATAAAAGTAATCTTCCCAATCTGTATGACAATAGGATGCTCTGGATTTGCAACACAAATCCTATACCTTAAGAGTATGGGTGGTTGTACACCGCTGCTAAAGATAACTTTTCTCTAAGCCTCCTCATTGATTGACCAGTGTAGTTTTATTTCTTAATAAATACAAAGACCTAAATACAGCCCTGCAATAGCACGTGTCTGCTCTGTGTTCCCCTTTCGCTTGCAGCCCGCTCTCGGATCTGTGCTCAGCATTGTCCAGCGTTCCCCAAGGCAGCGTCGTACTTTGAGATACGCCTCTCTCTGCAGGAGCTCTCTCGGACCGGAGAAACTTGAACCGTACTCTTCTCAGGTATTCCTGAGAATACTCAGGTATTCCTACCATTCCTAGTAAAAGCACAGGAAGGCGGCAGTGAACCAGCCCTGCCAAGCTCCTGCAGTTTTGATCTGGTGGCTGGATTTAATCTGTTGGTGTTTGGGGGAAGATGACTGCTTATCAGAAGGACGAGGGGAAAATGTAAAAAAAAAATTAACACATATAGTTACCCTATTTCGCCTTGTCTGTCCCGCCGTGTTTGTGGTAACAGCTCGTTAGACCCTGTGCTTATAAAAGCTGTACCATGAGACAGGGGATTTCCTTTCCCGTCCTGCTTTCCAGGGTGTGGCAAAACAAACGCACGCTCGCCCCCGCCACGCCAGAGGTACTGTGGGGTTTGCGGTGGTCACCAAGTACAGGTTTAGCGCTGATGTCTGTCTTACTCTGTTCTGCCTGCAAGAGAACTTCTGTTCCTGCCTCTAGGAAAGAAGAGGAACTGGGATTCCTCCGTGGAGAGATGCGGGGCTCGTCTTGGAAGGGGAAAAAACGTATGTGATGTTTTTCTTCCCCCCGACCAGTGTCAAGAACTGAGATACCTCTGGTAGCTTTTGAGAACTGTGAGCCTTGCTTTCCCTGCAGAGGAGCATGAGCCAGTTTGGATGATTTGAATCCTTGCCATCATTCGGAGCAGAATGAAGCTCTGTAAAAGGACAGCGACTGAATGCCAACTGGGCTGTCCTTAGCTCGGGCGGCCCAGGAAGCAGCTGATGTGCAGTTTGCGGTGGAAGTCGTGCAGACAGCAGGGGTATGACTCAGTGGTGGAGAGGCTGTATCCCGACCCCAAAGGTGTCTCCCGGGCTTCGCTTTGGGATGGACCGGGGGACAGCCAGCGCCCGCGCGTGCCCACGCCGCTGCACACACCACAGGCTCCGAGGATTCCCGCGTGACCGTCCCTTCTGCAGAAGGCTGTTAATGTTGCCGTGATGTTGGGCACTGCTGGCCCAGCTCCATCTTTCTTCCACAGTAATCAATGGAAACGTGTCCTAGTCTTGAAATCTGGTGTTTTCAGAATGAAAAGCTTAATGGATTTCCTTGGGTTTTTTTTCTCTTTCTTTAATGAAGCATAGAGTGTTTAGAACTATGGAAGCAGTGCAAGAAAAATATTAATGAATAACTATGGAGTGCAGACATTAATGCATTCCTTTCTCTTGAAATAACTGGCTTTTCTCTGTGGGCTCCATAAAAGAAAAATGTCTGCAGAGTCTGAACCTGCTGTATAGAAGCCAAAGTAGATGGTGATTTAGAACTTCACTGGCTTTTTTGCTAAAATGTTGCCTCTGCATTTATCATGTGGCAAAAAAATCTTCTCTCTTTCTCTGCCAAATGATAACCCTGTAGAGGCAAGATTAAGGCACAGGGGCAGTTTTTGAGGTTCTGGCTGATGAATATCTGGGTGATGGAAACTGTGAATGAAAATGATTTCCAGGACCCCCTCCCACACCCCAGCCTCTAACCGACGTGGGAGGGGAGGAATTAAAGCACTGCAAGCACTCCATCATTGGAGCCTTCTCCAGGGGTGCATTTTGAGGAACCAAGTAGCTTTTTCAGCTTTTTGGGGAGAACGTGAATTGAATATGAGGCTGCACTACAGCAACTATACTCCCACTTTGCACCACACCTTTCCCAGGTCAGGCCTGAAAACTGCAGGTCAGGCCAAAGGCGGTGGTGTTCTACAGCCCCCCTGGTAGGAGCTGCCTGTCCTTAGAGGGAACAAAATGCAAAAGGGGGACAGCGGAGAGGAACCCCATCGCTGACCACCCGTGGAAACGGGAGCAATGCATCCCTGTCCCACCGAGGCAGGCTGCAGTGGCGAAACAGGATGCTTAAGAGCTTGCTTAGGAAAGATGCTTTTGGACCTGTGTTCAGTGTTTCAACCCCTGGCTATTCCTCCTTGTTCAAGACCCCCCCTTCCTCCTGCCTTGGCTTCCTAACACATGCCTTTGCCACCCGGCGTGCCACGAGGGCTGGCCAACTGCTTGATGGCTTTGTCCCTGTGTCCGGACCTGCCAGGGATTAAACGCTTGCAGTTGAGATTATTGTGCAATTGAAAAGAGGGAAGGGGGGGCGAAAAAAACCCTCCTTCGAGGCGGTTTTCTTTGGCGGGCTCCTGCAGGAGCAGTCCCCTCTTCTCCCCCCCTCCCCGTGCCGCGGGGTTTGCCGCTGCTCCCCAGGAGCCGCCGGGATTTGTAGTCTGGGCCAGGCTCAGAGTGGGGGGGGGGGCTGGCCGCAGCGGACCCCGTCTCCCCGGGGGTCACGATGCCGGCGGGGGTGTGCTCTGCCTGCACCGCAGGGGCTCCGCGCCCGGCGGGTCCCCTCCCCGTGGGGCAAGGCGGCCACGGCCCGAGGGGGGGTGGGGGGGGCGGGAGGGGGGGGCAGCTCCGCGGCTGGGCCGGGGCCGGGGGGCGGGGTGCAGCACCCGCCGCCGCAGGGGGAACAGGCCGCGGCCCCCGGGGCCGGGCCGGCAGAGACGCGGCGGGTGCGCGGGCGGGCGCGGTGCCGGACTACGCGCCCCGAGCGCCCCTGCGCGGCGGCGGGGCGGGGCGGGGCGGGCGCGGCCCTACAAAGGCGGCGGCGGCGGCGGGCGGCCGCTACTCACCGGCACCGGCGGGAGGGCGCGGCGCCGCCCGCGCTCCCGGGACAAAGCGCAGCCATGAGCCGGCTGTAGGCCCCCGGGACCCAGCCGCCGCTCCGCTCCCTTCGGCCGCCGCGGGGGCTCGGAGGGAGGGGGGGAGTGTTTCTTCTCGTCGCCGGCGGCGCGGGGTGGATGCCGGCTGGGGCCGGCCGCGCCCGGCACCATGCACACCGTGCAGAAGGACACCACCTTCACCAAGATCTTCGTCGGGGGGCTGCCCTACCACACCACCGACTCCTCCCTCAGGAAGTACTTCGAGGTCTTCGGGGACATCGAGGAGGCGGTGGTGATCACCGACCGGCAGACCGGCAAATCCCGGGGATACGGCTTTGTAAGTGCCGCTCCGCGCGTGTCTCGGTCCCCCCGCTCCGCTGCACCACGGGCCGGGCGCCGGGGTGACGGGCTGCGGGGCTGCCCTCCCCACACCCCCCCCCCCGGCTGGTAGCGGTGCCCCGGGGCCGGCGGACCACCACCCCCCCCCCACCCCCCGGTGGCCGGGCGCTGCCCCGCTGCGGAGCGGCTCGGTGCTGCCGCCCGTCCCGGCGGTGGTTGCCGGGGCCGGGGAGGCTGTGCCCGGCGGGAGCGGGGGGCGGCTCGGCCAGGACAAAGGCTGGGCCGGGGCCCCGGGAGAACAGCCCCCCCGCCCCGAGCGGGTTGTGGCAGCACCCCCGTCCCGCCGCCGATGCGCTGCCCGCGGTCTCTGCATCGCGCGGGTCCTGGCAGCTCCCCTGAGCCGTCTCTGCTGCGGGGAGTTTTGGGACTGGCTCCATCAACTGCTTAAAAAAGCACGGGGGAGGAGGTGGAAAGGCAAGGGAAAACAACTGGCGTAAGCCCAACGGAGTAACTGGGCGAGGGGGGAGCCTTCTTCTCTGCCGAGTCCCCGGGAGCCCTTCCCATCTCGCTGCGCAGGGGAGGCTGCCTGAAGCGCGGTTTAGCTCCCGATTCAGAACAGAACAATAAATAAACTCCACTTAGTGCCTGTTGCTGGAGTGTTTACAAAGTGCCGTTGCTACAAACAAGGCTGTGCTTAATTCCAGGTGACCATGGCCGACAGAGCCGCAGCTGAAAGAGCGTGCAAAGACCCAAACCCCATCATTGATGGCAGGAAAGCAAATGTGAACCTGGCATATTTGGGAGCAAAACCGAGGAGTATTCAAACTGGTGAGGCATCCAGGAGATCCCGTCTCCCTCTGTTAGAATAACTTGTAAGACGAGGAAACAAGTTACTCGGGCTGGGTTCATCTGCTCTGACGATGCGTGCTTATCCCTCATAGTTTTGATTGTTGAGCAAGGACACTGTGGTCCAGTTACCTCTCTTCCGTATCCTCTTACTCATACTCGTTACACTGGTGTTATGAACCGAAGTTCATATAACTGAATTAAAGCTGTTTTCTTCCGTGACGAATCTGTTTTCCTGTTACCTTCTTCCTTACATCGGTATTAACAGTAAGATCCATTTCATCATTCTGCCCTTTGGTTTAATGACCGTGGTACCCAGTGTGTAAAGTAAGGCTTTCTACCCCATTGTCTGCTCCATAACACACTTTCACACTGTTGTTTAATCTGAATTCCCATCTGGTCCTCGTGCATATCGCATACACGTATTAAAATTAACTTGCTTTTAAATGGGGCTCCGAATTCGTGCACATGCATAGCAGACGAAACACGTGTGCGTGTTGTCTGAGGTGTAATTATGCATGTATATTGCGAGTTGAATGTTCCAATGGATGCTATTCCTTAATATCTCTTTTTTCCTGAACGCTTTTTTAGGTTTTACCATAGGTGTGCAGCAGCTACATCCAGCCTTCATTCAGAGACCCTTTGGGTAAGTGGCAATGTTTCTTAACAGTCTGTTTGAAATGAAATTCATGAATCAACTTCCTCATTATTTAAAAGGCGTGAAAAAAGCCTTAGCCGTCAAGAGTGGACAGTTTCAACAGCTGTTGTTAATGTTCGGAGTACTTTATTTCTGGTGAAGATTTCAGAAGTTTTGTGCGTTTATCAGCTTTAATGTAATTCCCAAAGATCCTCCTTTATCCTCAGTAAATCTTAGTCATAATAAACCCGATGCATTGCTTGCTGCTTTGCCAACTTCAAGAATTCACAAGAATTCAAATAAATGGAAAATAGTTTCTGTATTATAGTACTTAAGGTGTCAAAACAATTAAGCAAATTCTGTTCTCATGTTTCTCAAATAAGATCTTCTGCTTCCTCTGTGCCGTTTCCCACGTAATAATGCTTAGGATACAGTTTTATCCTAGAAAACAAATTGCATTGGAAACAAAGTCTGTTACTTAATGAAAGTAACATTAGGTCAAAAATTGATTTTAGACAGATGTTATACAAGGCTTGAATAGTCTGCAAAAGTGGGCTTTTGTCTGCTGTTTTCAATAGCTTATACCATCCCTACTCGGTTAGAAAAGTCCTCTTTTTATACATCTAATAGGATCTGGCAGCTGCTCGGCAAAAGACAAGTGTGCTTCACGAGAACAATAGCGACTGTCATACTGCCTTCATTTAACTGTTTAATGATTGATGCAGTTCTTTTTTTACACCATTTCAGAAAGTGAATATTGATAGGGGTTTTTTATTATTATTTTCTAAGAGCATTAAGAAAGTAGGTGCATTTTTTAGAGCTTTTGAGCACTGCTGTGTTGTGGTTTTTGTGTGACTCTAACATAAATAGATGGGATTTTGGCCTTTGTCAACAGAAATACTTCATCCCTTTCCTGCTCTCCGCTCATGTGTTTTTGGGGTGGGTTTGTTTTTTTTTTTTTAAAAGAAAAAAGTCTGCTAGCAACAAACCAGAAACTTTCACTCCTCTGCCCTCATGGCTGCAGTTGCCAGCTGCCTGGGTAATCTCATTCCAATGAGTTTATGGATGTAAGGGACTGTGTTGCCACAATAGTGCACACCCAGTGTACGCGTGGTGTGTACGGTTCAAACATGCCAGTTTTCCTAAGTGGTTATGGCTCTGTTGGAAAGACTCGGAGAATGTCTGTCATGAAATGAAGACTCTCTTTTTTTTTTTGGTGCAAGAGCCACAGTAGGTGACATAGACAAGATGCTGCTTTTTAATAGCTCCCCTTGCACGGGAGCTACAATCGCTGTCTTGGCCCCAAAGTAGGCGGTAGTGGCACCTTCGAGATGTGTACCCCAGAGGTTCTCCACATTGCACAGGAGTGCACAAGAGAAGCGGACGATAAAACCACCCTGTTAGCAGTTTTTCCACGCGTGCTAACAGAAAAGAGCGAAATAGCGAAGCACGTTTAACTCCTCGTGTTGGCAGGAGTGCCGGCGCGCGCCTGTTCCTCTTGCAGATAATCTGCTGTTCTGCGGGTGCCGTGCCTACCCGGCAGCCGCAGTCCTGCAGCTTTGGAAAATGTAGTTTCTCCTTTGTGAACAGTTTGCTTTTAGTTTCACGTACAGAGGAGTGTGGGATCAACTGACTACGTGTTCTATGTGATCTAGACAGTTACTGTTCCAGTTCTTAGGCATTGGTTTCATCATTAAACCAGCAGAGCTGCAGTTAGCACATACAGCAGAGAGCACTATAAATTATTTATCAGTTGCCAAGAGACAGGAACCGGGAGACTGGAGGGTTGGAGGGAGGGGATTATATATCATTATTTGCAAGCATCAGTAAACAAGAATTTTGTTGCATTCAGTCATTGCTGGAGCAGAATCACTGAAAATGTGGGTTTGGCAAAATGTGGAGCCCTCTACCTGAGCACCACGACTGGGGCTGCTCTGCGGCCTCTGAGGGAAGCGCATCAGGTGCTCAGTCAAGCAGCGGAGCTTGGCTGCTGGTTCCCTCTTTGTCTCGTCAGTAGACCAGCAAAATTAAGAGACTGCCAGGCTCCACTCTTGCATTCCCTTGAACCCACAATTTCCTTGGCCCTCTGGTGGATTTGAGGACAGATGAGGACTTTATCAGGGTCAGATGGGAGCTTCATCAAAACGCTGTGGTCTGTTTCTCTGCACTGTGTGGGCTGGATCCTGACCTTCCCCAAGTGAAGCTCCGTGGCTCGTCTGCTTTGCCCACGGTGTAAGACGTTGCCCGGTTCTCCCTCCTGCGGTTCCTGTCTCTGCAAAGTGTTTGTGCCCAGGGGTTGGCATGTGGTTTCCGAAAGACGATTGTTATGGGACGCAGGGTACGAGGTGTGCGAGCTGGACTTGGCAAGGAAGAAATGAATGAACAACCCGTTAACTGCTAGGCAGTTAAAGGAGAGAAAGCCAGCCAGTCATGTTCCAGTTATCAAGCCACAGAATGCAGGTTTTGGTGAAACCTGAAATGAATGGAAACTATGAAAATTACCCAAACACCAGTGAGGATTATTTATAAACTGAAGGCTTCCCCACCCCCGCCCTCCCAGCCCCCGGCACCCAAATGCAGTGGTAAATATTGCTTGGGGTATGCGGAACAGAAAGAGAAACCATGAGGAGCCTCTCTCCTTCCTCCTGCTGTCCTGGCAGGGGAGGCACTCGCACAGCAGACAGCACGGAGTCAGTAGTAAATTCTGTTTTGAAAAGTAGTCTCTAGATTGTCGTAACCGGATATCTCAACAGTAAAGCAAGGCAAAGATGTGTCTGTGTCAGGGCGACTCAGAGATCTGGCTTCTGAGCTCAGGGAAGCAGCGTTAGGCCTGGGGGCTTAGCCCGGGGCTGACAGCCTGCGCTGTGCCACAGCGTGTCCCTGCGGCTGCCGGCCGGCACGGAGCTGCGCTTCTGCCATCAGAGAAGGGGGGGACCCTCTCCCCAAACGGAGCTGTCTCTTACTGCAGCAGCGTCCCTTTTGTGAAATTTTGAGAAATGTATGAAACATCTTGGAAGCTGCTGAACCCCTGTCTTGGTCCTCTCCTCTGGGACCCCAGGGCTTGAGACAGGTTTGAGTCTGTGCAGGGAATGGGGATTCCCTGGTTCTCCTCTTTGCAGCCGGGCTTGCTGCTCTGGACACGAGCAGCGTATGGCAGGTGCATTCCTGTGGCCGTGCCTCAGCGAAGGAGTTATCTGTGTGGGAGATCTACCGGTGCCTGAGAGAGTGACTGAGCTCTGGGAAGCGTGTGGCTGCCTCTTGCCACAGGATCCAGCTCTTTCTGTATCTTGCACGTTGCTGCTCCAGAGACCCCGCTGCCCGTCCTTGTGTAGTTGCTTATTTTTGTGGCCCCCTGACTCTGACCGGCATTTGATCTCGGGCAGCATCAGAAAGAGTTAAATCTTTTTGAATTTGAAATTTCATGCATTGATGCTGCTGCAGTTAAGAAGCAAAGAAAGTCCCTCTTTGTGTCAGCCCACCCTCCCTCGCAGCTGTTTATCCTTAAAACTTCTCTATTGGGTTAAAAATAAAAAGAGAAAAACTTTCATCTTTTCTGTGGTTATGCTTATAAACCGGCACATGCTGGCCTTGCTCTGCTCAGCCTCTGTCAGCTGGCATCCCCGTGCTCCGACTTCCTATTGCACCGCTTACCCGAAAGCTGGCCAGGCGCAGGACCCCGGGCTGTTCTGCTGGCCACGAGCAGCTCTGTGGGGATGGTGCACCCGGCACCTGTTGCTTATCCTGTGCCAGTAACATGAAAGCTTTTGGGGGGGGGGATTTCCTAAGAAATGTTCAAATCCATGTTCCAAATGGCCTCAGCTGCTGGTTCTCGGGCATGGTTACTGCTATTCAGACCAAATGCTTGCTGGTCAGAAAGAGCTGATTTTTTTTTTTGTTTCGTTTCTTTTAAAAGTAGACATGTATTTATGAGCAGATCAGATGGCTTTGTGAATTTTCTTGAATGTCTACGTCAAGGTGGCAAATGCTGGTATCATACCCAAGGGCTTGGTATACAATTTGTTTTGGTTTCGGGCACGATTTGCTCATGTCCTGCATCCAGTATAGGCCCATAGGAGAGCACGGTCTGATACGCTGACCTTACACTCGGCTACGTAAATGGTGTGCCAAGCTCAGGGCAGTGCTGGACCTTCTGCAGGGGACAGGCTCCCGGTGAAGGTGCCACGTGCTGTGGCAGCGCAGCCAGGGCACAGGCCTGCGGGTGATGGAGAGCCGGGCTGAGCTGGCTCCGGCTTTGTCTTCACAGCGCGACTCGAGTTGCGCCGTCTTCTCTGCGTGATTCCGTTGCCTTCGGTGGATTTGCTCTTCATCCTCACCGGCGCGAGAGCGGCTGCCTTAGCAGCAGAGACCCGAGTCCTTTCTCCTCGTTGCAGGAGCTGGGGAGTGGCAGATGCAAAATTCTCCTATTCTGATCTGGCTGGTGCCGCTTAGTCCCAACGCGGCAGATTCACACACGCGTCTGAATTTTCAGAGCAGTCCAGCTTGTACCTGATCTCATCTTTCCTTTGAGCAGCTGTTGGCATACTGGTCCCTAACTCTGGAGTATTAAACACATGCCCAGTAATTCGAATGATAAATGCAGCTCTGACCGGCCCGCCTCTGAGCTAAGGACACCAGCGAGGGAACCAGACAGTTGTTGTGCTGATAATTTGGTAGCAAGGACACCGGGTCACTTCTAAATATGACTTATATGAGGAACTTGTTCCCCGCAGATGGGAGCAAGCTACATACCAAAGCTAAATATACTCT
Source organism: Balearica regulorum gibbericeps (assembly GCF_011004875.1). NCBI lineage: Eukaryota > Metazoa > Chordata > Aves > Gruiformes > Gruidae > Balearica > Balearica regulorum. The sequence goes on along the minus strand of NC_046199.1, from coordinate 14,201,539 downwards.
ATGATCACAAAAGACGAAAAGTCGTGGACCTCGGACTTAAAACCGAGTCTCCTATCTTGGTCTCCGAGTCCTGTAAACAGGATTGTGCTGTCCCCTGCAATTGCCCTGTCGCCAGCTCCGAGCGTTTCGGCTCTCCTGTGCCACAGCTGAGCTGCACCCGGGACCCTGCCTTGCAGGGTGTGGAGAGAGAGGTTTTAGATGCTATAGATCAATGAAAGCACAACTGGCAGCAGAGATGGCTGAAACTCTTAAAATGGAATTTCTTTCTTGGCTTAGAAATCACTTGTTATATCAGTGTAGGTTTTCTTTTATCCAAAATAGATATTTTGTTGCTTCTTCCATAGCTAAAGCATTCTGCTTCAAAATACTTCGTCTATGCAAGAAAGAGGTTTTGATAAGTCAAATGTGTGGATGGTTTTAATGAAAAGTCAGTGGAAGGGATCACGTGTGAAAAATGGAACCAGTTGAAAGTAGTCAATTTAATATATGTTGTGCCAAAACTTGCCAGGTACTTGAGAACACTTTAGAGATGTTTCCGCAGCCTTTGGTTTTCTCCAAATTGCAGAAGAAAATTGGGAAGCTTAGGTAAAGGCAGAATTCCTGAGGCTCCCTGGGTTAATCTGGTTTTCCTCCTGCGTGGACCTGATGAGTCCAGCATCCTCCTGGGCTTCTCTTGCCAGTGCTGAAGGGCTCGGGCTCCTGTAGCACGCTGGTGTGAAGCATTTTCTGTCTCTTCTGTCAGTTCGTTTCTGGTTTGGCCGTGCTGGTAACTCGGAAGGGAAGGGGGTTTTCCTTCTCTGGATAGCTGGCTAGTTGCAGATAAACTTCCATGTGGCTTTTTCCTCGGTGTTAGATGGCTCTTGTTTCAGGCAGATGTTATCTCTCGCTACCTGAGTGTTTTTCAGCCTGCTTCTCCAAACCTATTTTTGGTCTGGGCGAACATGCCTTTGTTTGGGATTATTATTTTTTTTTTCTTTTTCCTTTGGGTGTGGGGGAAGCAAGATGCAGAGGATAAAGCTGTAAATTGCTGAGCCTGGCTAACTCGTGGAGGAGCTCAGCATGTTGATCTCAGACTCTTGGTTAAGCTGAGAAAAAGGATTAGATCTTTGTGAGAATATGTACTCTGATCTTCGGTCTGCAACTTCTTTTTTTTATTTTTTTATTATTTCTTTTGATTTTTTCCCCCACACCTCTGCATTGGGTGTGGGGGAAGGTGTAGATGGCATTTCTTTTTACTTGTTTCTGTGGAATCCACCTTCTGCTATGGACGGTTAGTTTGTTGCATCGTGAAGTTGAGATGTGCTCACGCTGTAAAATGAGGACATTGCTGATCTGTTACAGGTTCTCAGCTACTGTGGTGCCTCCTGCTCCTTGAATTTTCTCTCTCCTGCCAAAATGAAAATAAATTGAAATCATGGCTTGCTCTTATACTCTTAAGTTTTCTCGAGCAATGGTTCTGGTAGGCTCAGCAACCAGAGGAGGTTGATACTGAACCTTGTAATACAACCACTTTTTCTGTTATGCCGATTATTCCAGCCTGGGACCGTCTGCTGTGGCAGGTTGTTCCGTGGTGATTGCCACCAGGGTGGTGACGTCTGGTCCCCGGGGGGAAGCAGGACGCCCAGTCGTGTGTCTGTTTGCACAGGCTGCTGTGTAAATCTTCCCAGAGGGACAGAGGAGGATGAGTAGAAGACAGACAGGCAAATTAGTTACAATATGAGCAGAAATTGGGTTGGTTGGTTTGTGTTTGTGTCATGTGTTAGTAGGTGAGGATAAATACTGTATACCATGGAGCTGCAGAGTTCATCCTTGTCTGTCTTTGAGCTGGCCAATGAGGCAGAAGCCATTGAGATTCCAGTGCATGTTTAAATCAGGGTTAGTAGGGACATTTCAGGATTCGGAGGTTTGTCATGTCAGTGGTTGAAGCCCAGCCCGTGTCAGTGAAAGCTGATGGACGATGAGCATCCCGATCCACCGAAGTGTTGGTGGATAAACTCCACGCGATCTCCTCCCGCAGCAGGAGTCCTTGTTGGCAGGCAGGGACTGACCTGGCCACGCTCCAGCCTGCAGCCCCTCCTCATCGTGTCTGGGTTTGAGAACAGGGCCTGAATTTCTCACGTTCCTGCAGCCTGTCACGCTGGCGCTGCTCCGCGCAGGTTTACTCGAAGTGGCTGCTTGGGGTTAGCGCTTGGTGGCTTGGGAGCATCCTTCAGGAATGATGTTCTTGGGGCGTGAGTTACGTCAGGATGTGCCTGTGCATCACAAGCGCCGAGGTGGGGTTGTGGCACCGCTACTTAACGCAAGCGTAGAGCCCCCATGCTGCTGCTGCTGCTTTCCTCGATGTTGCTGGGGTACGCTTCCCCAGGCAGCTCGTGTCTGGTGCTCTTACACACGGGAACCCACCTCAAAATACATCTTCAAATCCATCACCCAGGCTGTGCTTGGAGGTGTCACTTCGCCAGAGGTGGCTTTCACGTTGCTGTCGTGGCCAGCTGTGGCTGTGCTCCGCTCGTTCTGCAGTACCACCTACAACTGGAGCCCGGCACCGCCTGCCATCACGTGTTGTGGCAGCGTGGGCATCCCTGTAGCAGCTAACAGGTCAACTCTAGTGGAAATGGAGGCCAAATTCCTGGGGTCAAATGCCAGGATTTGTGCCTTCACTGGCAGACACAAAGGGCTCTGTTTCTTTTATTCTTCAAGGAATAAAAGGCCGGTCGTGGTGGTGGCGTTTGTGTGCTGATCTCTGCGAGGCTGCCAAGAGCCCTGTGCCCCTTCTTGTTTCCCACGTGTTTGTGCGATGCCGTGTCCCTCTTGACAGAGGGTTGCAGTTGTCTCCCACCTCTCCAGCAGCAGCAAAACGCTCCCGGTGTGGCCGGCAGAGCTCAAGGAGGTCGGGAGTGTAAACCCAGCCTAAAATAATCAGATATATTGATAGCCAGCTCTGCCCTGCAGCTCGCCCCTGGCATCCTGCTGGTGTGATGGGGAGAACCGGGCCACGACAGATTTTAAAAAGTCCGCTCTTTCAGCAGGCAGCACCTCCCAGGATCCAAGGGTGATGGCAGGCGCGAGCCTCACCTGATGCATTCCAACATCTCCAGCCAGGACTGCACCAAAACCGGGCTGCTTTTGTTCTGTCCTTCGCGTTTTGCACAGCAAAAGCAGAAGCCGAGTCTGCGTCTCCTCTGCCAGTGGCTCTGTAACCATCTCTTTTGTTCTGTGTCTTTCAATTTTGGCTGCCGGGGCAGTGTGGCATCGTGCCACGTAGTTAGGAACGTGGGCTAGCGTGGCGGTCCCGGCTGCCCTCCTGCACCGTGACGGCCCTCCCGACTCCTTCCCGCGGCCGCTGCCGGCTCTAGACTTAGGTTTGACCATGCTTGTTGCATTTTTGTGGCCTTTGCCCGCGATTAATTGTAATGCCAGAAGCATCTCATGCATCTGCTGTTCACGGGATGACTTTGATGTGTGGTGGCCATGGCTGATCACTTGGTTGATGTTTTATAATCACGTTGTGTGTATTCTAGATGAAGTTCTCTTCTGGCTGGCAGGGCCCGTCATGGGGGAGGGAGGAAAACTGCAGGGAGGAAGGGAAAGGCATCTTAAAACACAAATGTGACTCATTCTGTAGAAATTCAAATTAGAGTTTGCTGATTTTTAGAAAAAGAACTCTGAAAGAGCTTTTTTTTTTCCCCCCCTGAAAGATCATCTTCAGAAATAATGGAAGGGGGAGAATATTTTCAGACCTTCTGTGGACGCTAAATGTAGCCAGCAGAGAACTTCATACTGCACTGGTTTTGTTTTGTTTTGTTTGTGGCTGCAAGTCATCAAAGTGACCTTACCTTGGGTTGTGTGTTTTGTTTTGATCGATGAGTTCCATCTGTCCACCTAATTCAGAAGTCCAAACTGCACAGTATGATTGAAATTTCTAGCTAAATTATTAAAACCCCACAGACCAAAAGAACATTCCCTTTTACGTAGAAGCAGATTCTGGAGATGCTGAGTGTGATTTCTCCAGTGCGGTAAACTATGGCGTGTGGTGTGCGCTTGGGTATGTATTGGGCTGGGATGTATTTCTGGACGGAGTGCACGAATACTTACTGTCATCTTAGCTAATGGTGCTTTTTATTCAAAGTAGCATCGAAGAGCTGGAATTTTTCCTTGCTGAGCAAAAAAGTAGTGCAGGATGTCGCGGATTTGCTGTCCCTGGAGCACGCCGTGGGAGCTGCGATGGAGGACCTGTGCATCTGAAAGCAAAGCCGACGTGTGGAGTTTCTCGGGGACGAGTTGGGACCGTGTGCTCACCCTGACATCCCTGTGCGTGGCCATGTCCTCCCCATGGGGTGTGCTGGCTCCGAAGAGCAGTTGGGTGGCAGCAAGGGACATGGGGGGTGACCTGTGGAGCTTCTCAAACAGGACGATGCTCAGGCTGGATTGCTCGGGAGCTCTCGGACCGGCCTCCTCGTTCCGCATGAAAAGCGCAGGCCTCTCCTCAGCTGGTTTTTTTTTTTAGTGAGTCCTGAGCACGAGGATTGTGCATTTGGGTTTTTTTGTTGTGTTTTGTGGAGTGGTTTTAACTTTATCAAGCCCTGGAGTAGCAGGAAGCCCAGTAGTGGGACACTAGTAGGGAGAAGCAACAGGCAGCCAGAGCGTCCGTCACCCGTCTGGGATGCCGGCGGTTGTCCGAGCTGCTGACTGAGAGCAAGAGGCGTGCGTGGGGTCCGCGTGTCCCACCCCCGGCAGTTGCATGGGGCAGTGCCTGGGGTGCCCCCGCAGAGCCTTTCCCCGGCCCCCAGCGGGCCAAGAGAGCGGTATTGCCCCTCTGCGTTACTTAAAACAACCCAAACCCCCGCCGACCAAGCGTGAGGAACCTCTGGGTCGGGACTAGGCCCAGCTCCTCAGCAGAGGCGGCAGTTGGTGCTGCCCGGTGTGAGTACGTGGCATGGAGTGCCCTTGGTCTGAACTGGTGCACAACCTGTAGCTCTGATTCAGCCGTGCCAGACTCGGTTAGGTCAGCGCTGAAACAGAAGCGATTCAGTGAATTTCTGCTGCCTCGTCTCATTCTTGTTGGTCCCAGGGCGATGTCGGGTACGGTGCACTTGTGGACTGCAGGCTGTGAGGTCCCTTTCTCTGCACTACGCCAGGGATGGCTCTGGCCTCTGGAGATGGCCTTGCACTTGGTCAGCCAAAGGTTGAGGTGCTGGTCTCCATCGTCCATCCTCCTCCCCAGTGCCGCTCCTCTGGGGGCGGCCTCGTTCCATCGGAGGCCCCGGAGGCAGTGTTGCTGTGTGTGGGGAGGAGAACAATCATTCTCTCATCATGCAAATTGCCTCAAGAAAAAACAAAGTGCATATGTGAGTGGGAAAACAAGAGAAAACTCGGTTCAGATGAGCACTTGTTTGTGAGAAGCCTTCCTCCTGCCTGAACAGCAGGTTAAACTGTCCAGTGCTGGCAGTGAGGGAAATGGGAATGGCCCTGTCACTGCTGGGTAGGAGGGACCGGCCCCAGGCGGACCCCCAGCATGTTGTAGGTGGTGGCCGAGGCCTCGGACGGACACTGGGATGGAAGGAGGGCAGCTGGTGACCCATTCAGTGGTTTCCAGTCCCTGGCTGCGAGTCCCCGGGAAGCACCAGAGCACCGAGTCCCCGTGCTGGGCAGCGCGGTGTCTGCTGGGGTTCCGACCCCGGAGATCGGACAGGAGAGTGGGCAAGGTATCCCCTCCCTGCGCAGCTGAGCTCGGCTTTAAAGAGCGGTTTCGGCACGTACCAGCCTGTGTCTTGTGAAAAGCCTGTGGGAGGTTTTTAAAAGTGGTCATGTTTGAAAATGTGCTGTCACACACATCCACACAAAAAATCCCCAAAATATTTGAATCTGCATAAGCTCTTTGCAGAGTTTTACCTTGGTTTGTTTGTTTTTTTTTCCCTGTTTGCCAGAAGGAGTCGGGTTTTGGGGCAGGGTGGAACAAGCTCTCTGGAGGATGGCTTTTGGTTCGTGCTCTTGCTTTATGTGATTCAGCAAGCAGCCGGCCAAAGGGACTTTTTCCACAGCGTGCGCTTCTTGGTGTGTGTGGCTCTGACCTTCCAGTGGTCACGTGCCGTTTGCTGGTGACAGGCTGCACCCTCTTATTTCTTAAACAAGCCCCAAATCTGTCAAGGCTGTGCACAATGGAGCTCTCTGCTGCCGAGGGCTCTGCAGGCAGACCCCGTTTGCTCTCTGCAGTTGCCCGTGCGATTGCCCGTATTTGTCTGACCTGTGGCAGTCTGTGTGGATGGACCTAAACCTTCAGGTCTGCACAGTTTTTGCTCTTCTTTGAGGCCTGATTTTTTTGTGGGCCCTTTGGAAAATATAGCCATTTCATTTTGCTGTCTTTTTTTTTTTTTTTCTTTCCTCCTCATTAGCAGTTACTAGCAAATTAGTGGGCAATCCTGCATTAATCATTTCCAGGATCTTTCAGTCTGTGGGCTTTAATTGACTGTGGCGTTGTTAAATTCCTCTCAGCAGCACGACTACCTCGGGGCAGGGGCAAACCGGGTGGTGAAAAGCAACGCTTTAGGAGCTGCATGGAAAGGGCAGAGGAAAGGCCGGGGGCCGGCTGGCCGCAAGAGCCTGGGTGTAAAAGCTCACGAGCATCGCTGCGGGGCTGGGGGCTGCTGGCGTGGTTGCTACCAGGAGTGTTGCTGAAGGGAAGAAAACCACAATTAATATGTCGTGTTTTACAACAAACACTGTGTAGCATTGCCCTAAACATCCAGTGTTATGGAAACACCGGCTAAAATGTGTAGTCACTGATAACAGCCGGCGAGCTGGAAGGCCCTCGGCTGTGCCCGGGAGCAGTGGTTGTCCCTGGTGGGACGAGCAGAGGAGCGACCCCGTGTCCCTGGTGCTGGGAGGTGCCCCGTGGCGTTGGTGGGTCCTCAGGAGCCCCCACCAGTGCTTGGGCAGTGTGGGGGGAAGCCTGGACCTGGAGGCTACGGGAGGTGGTGATGCTGGCAGGGGCAGGCAGGGCACGTGGGTGCTGGGGAGATGCGGTGAGCCGGTCGGGCAGGGGCTGTGTCACGGCCCTCCAGGGAGGTTATTTTGGGGACCAGCAGCCTGGACAGTGGGCGGTATAAGACATGGAGACCAGGTGTGTGTCCATTCTTTCAGTCCATGCATCTCCTTGCACTACTTCTACCCTCGGGGTCTAGGAGCGTTTTGCTTTTCATTCCCTGCACCCCGAGCAGCACCCCTGCCTCAAGGGCAGCACTGCTGGGCAGTACCGTGTCCGTGGCTGATGCACATGAATTTGGGGCGGGGGGGGAAGGAGCGTGACATGCAGGCCGGAGGGATCCCAGCCCCCTCTCGCTGACTCTCTCCCTTTGCCTCCACAGACTCACGCCTCACTATGTTTACCCCCAAGCTATCATCCAGCCCAGCGTGGTGATCCCTACCCCTGTGCAGTCCATCACGTCTCCCTACATCGACTACACCGCCGCCAGCCAAGCCTATTCCCAGTACACCACAGCTGCCTACGATCAGTACCCCTACGCTGCCTCCCCCGCCGCCGGCTTCGTGGGATACGGCTACACGGGCGCAGTCCAGCCGCCCATCACCGCCAGCAACCCCGCGGCGCCCGCCACCGCGTTCGTGCAGTACCAGCCCCAGCAGCTGCAGCCCGACCGCATGCAGTAAGGGCTCTGCCCGCGCCTTCGCCACCTAGGACAATCTTGTACAATGGAAGGATACGACTAGGACAGCAACAACAACAAAAAAACAATAAAAGAAACAAAAAAAAAATTATCACGCCGCCCCTTTATCCCCTTTACGTAGGTGCATATCAATACCTAAGCTATTTATAGTGTTAAGGGCGAACCCAAACCCTTGCAGTCTGACTGTGCTCATGAAAATGGACTTCTGGTAAGTTGGTTTTTGTTTTGGTTTTGTTTTTTTTTTTTCCCCCCCAATCTGGACAGATACTGTCTTGAAGATGTTCTAAAAGTGACTGAAATGTTTCACAGGAAAACTACAGATTCTTGCACACATCGTGGTCTGCTTCCATCGCCCATGGTCGTCTTTCCGGCCCTACCCCATCAGCCCTCCCCTCCTCATCAAACCTGCAATCCTCTTAATTACTGTTGAGGTACAGAGGTACTCGGAGAACGTGGAAAAAAGCAATCTTATTTTTTGGTTGTACAAAAACTTTGTAATACTCAGAGATGCCTTACAGAAAAAAAAAAAAAAAGAAAAACTATTTTTTAATATTTATTGCGATTTTATTCGCATGAGCTGTGAATTGCAGACAGAAGAATAGTAGTAAGTATCTGCCTTGTTTAATTCTCATTTTACTAAATTATTGTATGTAGGTAAAAGTTCTTAAGTAATTGCTGAATCACTTCAACATACAAAAGGGAATATTGGCTTGAAGGAGAGCAGAATATTCCTTTAGTCAACGCACTGTACTATTTTCTTATTGTAATTGTTACTCTGTTAAGATTATCTCAAATTTAGGTATATTTTTAAATGCAAAAAAACCAACCAAGAATACCGAACATTTTGTCTACTTTGGTAGATCTTTTGTTACAATGCTGCAACCTATGGAGACATTTACAGTATTTATGTAAAAGAGATTTGGGGCTGTTGGCCAGCGAAGTTTAGGAGAAGATCATGAGTGGAGCAAAAGAGGAGAAGGTGTTATGTCTTTGAACAAATGGGTAAACATAACCTTTTTATGCCTATAATCCAACAGCCAAATAAAGGAAGAGAACAGACGATGTAAGTTAAGTGCATTTCTACAAAGAACAGCAATAAACTATTTTAACTTTTAAAATTATTCAGTACTGTATGGTACCATGTTTGCTTGGCTGGAGTCCATTAGGGACTTTCAAACGGACCTGCTCTGGCTACGCCGGGCCTTCTCCCGCGAGCGTGGCAGGGTGGCTTGGGAGCACGTCCTGCGGAGCCTGGCGTGAGCCCCTGCGCGCATCCTGCCCCAGCGCTGCGTGGGGTCACAGCCCTCCCTCCCAGCGTCTTCCCTGTGCTGTTGTTCGCTCTGCAAGTCCCAAGTCACCTCTAGCTCTTGGCACTTTGGGGTTTTGGAGCTCTTGGAGCATCGCACCGGAGTTGTGCGGTCCCCCATGCTTGTGCCCAGCACCGGGCGCTTGCTCACACCCAGCCCATGCGGAGCAGAGGGTGTAAAGTGCTGCTGTCCTGGTGCAGCTCCGGTGGAAACCGGGACAGCTGAGATCAGATCTTACCCCAGAATCCTCAGGGTATTGCTTTCCATCTGTTACTTGCTTAGAATAAGTTGGGGTTTTTTTCCTAAATTTCATCCATACAAGAGTTGAGTGGTCTGCCAAAGCCCTGTCCCAGGTAAGGGATCTCCGATCTGGCAGGGTGTGGGCAGGCTGCAGGCAGCGGTGAGGCTCTGGCAGGGTGCTCGCACCCCCCAGCCTCCTATGCGTTACTCAGCCATGTTGGACTTTCCCTCACCAACTTGGTTTAGAAATTTGGTGCTCAGATTTTGACCATTACAAACTGAATATCAGCTTTTAAAAGTAAATAAAGTTACTCTATTTGAATGTGCATCTCTGTAAAGGTTACAGCAGAACTGGGGCCGGGAAGTCCCCCTGCCTTTGGCACCAGTGTCTATTGCTGTTCAGAAGGTGACGATGCCTAAAGCCATCCTGGGGGAAGAGGGTGCCGTAGGATGGAAGCGGAGGCAGTTCAGCACTGTGTCTGATCAGCTGCCCTGGTCAACTTAAAGGTACACAGTGGGCATGTCTAACGTCATCAGTAGGCCTCAGAGTAAACAGCCCATCTTAATGAATGGAAACAGCTCATTCCTCCTTTGCTCGTATTGCGTGAGGACACAGACCCTGGTGGGGCTCTTCGTCCTGCCCAGGGTTTTGCTTACAACCACGCGGGTGACATTTATTTCCTTTTTAAGTAATTAGTTTCTGGATACGGCTGTGGGGCTGCCAAAGGAGTAAGAGCTGGGTGTTGCATCCAGCACAGCACTGGCGAGGAGCGCAGCCTGGCCCGAGAAACCTGCCTTTGAAGTACTATCAGGGCCAGAGATCATTCAGCAATTCTTTCTCCCTGTCATGAGTCTGGGGAGGAGGGAGGGGAGGATTTCGGAGGCGGGTGAGGGTGCTGGGAGCCGTGTTGCGGTGCCCATCCCGCCCGGCTCCCGCCCTGCTGAGCGGCAGCTTTTGTCCTCACCGAGGACCCGTGTCTCCCCAGGTCAATAGGAAGACCGAAGTCTCTGAAGATTAATTTGTCATTGGAAAAAAAAAAAAAAGGGTCTGGTGCATTTTAAAGTGAAAAGAGTGACGATTTTCCATTTAGCTGACTCTAATTTCCTGAAAGGTGGCCAAAACTGCCAGGAAGCGAGGGCGCAGGCTGCGCTGAACAGCAGCACGCCTCCTTCGCGGCACCCAGCCCGCCGCTGTCGAATGCCGTTCCTGGATCCTGCTCAGTTTTGCTCCGGGCTCATTTTGAGAAACAACCACATCAAAACAGCAGCCCAACCTGCCGCCTTCCTGCTCGCAAAAACCCAACTGTGAAATTGCGGCCGGGTGGGATAATAATAAAATCTGCCGTCCAGCTTCCCGGGTGGAAGTGGGGTTGCGGTGGCGGGTGCCGAGGGAAGCCCGCAGCCCCCCGGAAAGGAGCCCGAGCGCTTCCTTGGCCCGGTGCTACGCTGGGGAAGTGGGAAGAACCTGAGGGGTCTCTGTGCTAGAGGGCCAAGAGTTAAACGCAGTGCCTGAGCGGAGGAGTGCGGATGAGAGGCAGGGGCTGCGTGGCTCAGGGTAGCACAGGACAAGTGCTTAAATCACCTTGCAATTGCTTAAAAGCATAATTATTTTAATTTTTTTTTTTTTTTTTTATGCATTGCGTGATGGATCATCCTCTTTCGCCTATATCACGTGCTTTATTTTGTCCTGGGACAAAGTGAGCTTGCCGGGGTGGGCACGGGTTGGGGAGTCGCGGTGCTGTTGTAAGAGTTTCAGTGCGGCAACGTGCAGCCGCAGGGATGTCGGGAGGAGCGGGGAGGGCTGCGTTTGGCAGGGCAGCCCCGTCTGCATGGCACAGGTTCCGGGCGTGGGAGCAGCCATGGGGTCCGGACCTTGTCCTGGGCACATCGCCGCGGCCGTGCTGGTGGCTGACCCGATCCAGGCCATCTCCCAGCAGCTGTGCCCACATGCCCGATCATTTGCATCACAAATTCAAATCTTTTTCATAGGAAACCATCACTTCGGGGCTGTCAGGGTGAGCTTTGGATTGTGTGTGCTGGAGCATGTGCAGCCCCTCTGCTGTCGTGGGGAAGCATCACCATAAACACGAGTGTCAGGGTGCTGCTCATCGCCCGGCCGCAGCCCGGCATCGCCTCCCTGCCCACCCCGCAGCAGCGAGCCGAGAGACACCCCCGTGTCCCAGGCTGCCTGCGGCACTTTGTGGAGGGTGCCAGACCCCCCCATGGGAAGGGCACAGCCTGGGTGAGGTCCCTGCCCTTCCCAGGCACTACCTCATCCCGGGATGTCCCCTGTCGTGGAGGCACAGCCGAGGGCTCTGCTGCCAGCGGCTGCCCAAGCCCACCTGTGGTAAGGGGCAGGGGGGCATCGAGCCCCCATCTCCGCAGCGCTTGCCCCCGCCGCCCCGCGTTAATCTGGCCGAGACACTTGGGGAACCCCATGGGCTCCCGCGGGGTCCGGGGCTTTGCGGTGGGAGGGAGGGCTGGGGACACCGGGGGCACTGCCAGCCCCCGCAGCCTGGCTCCTGCCGCTAACGAGCCCCAGCGCCAAAACTTCACGGCTGAGAGGGAAAGGCCAAGCGCAGGATTTATTTGCATAGTAACTGGGCTGCTGTTGGCACTTACTCTTTAAAATAAAGTTCACAGCAAAATGGTTTTACCCCCTCGCATACAGGGAATGCTAACAGCATCCCTTTTTTTTTTTTTGTGTCTCTTCTGGCTCAAACTTGTTTTTCCCTCCTTTGTGCCTCTCTGAATCCTGCCAGCATAGAGATTCCCTTGTTCAGATAGAAAAAAAGAAAGGGGGGGGAAAAAAAAAAGAGAAAAAGAAAAACGTAAGCCTGGGATTAAAAACCATCACTAAAATAGTTTGAATAACAAAGTCAACTGACTCGCCGGGAGCCCAGTGAATGCCTGTCACGTATCGCCCTTCGGCCGGGGCACGGTCATGTGTTTCACTAGATAGTTCCTGGAAAAGCTTCTGCTCGGCCCGATAGACCTGGGGCTGCTGATACCGCTGCGCCGGCCCCGCTCGCCCGGAGGGCTGCGGAAAACTTCCCGAACTTACAGAAAGGAGGGGGGAGGGCAAAATAAATGAATCTCCCTTGGGCACCAGAGCCATCCGTTCTTCTCGTGATCCGAATAACAACCAGCTGTAAGCGGTGAGCGGGGCTTCTCCAGCCCCAGTGGTCCCAGCACCGGTACCCCGGGCTGGCAGCCCCCTCCGCTCTTATTGATGTCTTTAGCAATGGGATTTTTGTGTGTGTGTGCATCCCTAATTTTTGCATAGTTTTAGCTACATAAATAATCAAAAAGTGGGACCTTGCATGATATAAAAGCAGTCGGATTGTAATTTCCCCCCCCAGGCAGAGCCACCTTCCCATGTCAGATATGTCATGTGGGACCACGCAGCCAGGAACCTGTTATTGGGGGATTTGTACCTAAAACCAAAGCAAAAAACATGGGTTTTATTCTTTTGCTGACAGCAGCACAAACCCGGAAACACAGAGGTGTGACGAGGCAGAGCGAGAGTCGTGATGGCTCAGATAAGGCCACGCTGTGTGGGAGAGCAATTAAAGGCTCAGATTTATTAGTTGTGGGCCCGTGCTTGGGAGGCTGGTGGTGGTGGGGAGAGGTTGGAGATGGAGAAGTTGGCGATGGAAAGGTGATGGAGACATCCATCAAATTGGTGATGTCAGAGATGGAGACATCAGACGTGGAGAAGTCAGAGATTGTCCTTCTGGAAGTGCTGCAATATTTTCGGGTGAAACTGGGCACTGCAGAAGGAGCCAGGCTGTGCCCCAGCCGCTGGACCCGGGGCGGGGATGGGGCGCGGGCAGTGCCACCACAGCACGGGTGTTTGCCTGCAGAGGGGCAGAGCCGCCCACGAGCACGGGGCTTACCTGTCTTTTGCTAAAGAGCCCTAAATATATGTGCATGAGTATATTTATTTATCTGTGTGTATATATAAACTCATATACAATTTGAAGATATAATTATATACAGCTCTGTTTAAACACACAGCTTTTATATATAAAGATACATATGCATATACACAAAGTATTTTTTTCCTTCTCCCCGTGGGCACCTTTGAACCGCAGCCTCTGCAGCACCCCTGGGCTTGCTGCGTTCACACACCACGAGCTCCACGTTCACCGGGGGACTGTGGGTGCCCCATCTCCGGGTTATGGCCTGCGTTATCCCCCCGGGGTGGGGGGCTGGCTCCTGGACCACCTGCCTGCTGTGGGGCAGCAATGGGGCGGCTGCACCACCACCGCACACCCATCCACCAAAGTAGCGTGGTACAGCAGAGAGGAGAGACAAGAGGTGTTAAAAATTGCACCGGGACACCATTAATATTATTGGCCTCGTATTAAAGGGTGTTCTGCATTGTCTTTCGAGAGCCACCATACCCATCTTCAAGCAGAAATGAGATCAAGAAGTGTAAGGTGAGATAACGTAAAGGACTGGTGTGATAGGGGAGCTCAGCTCCCGCTTCGGGAAGCGGCTCGGGCAGCCTGATCATTAAGTCCTGTTGAATCCATGAGCACCAAAGTCCCAGGAGCTGATTTTTAAAAGCATTTACCCACGTAAAGCTGGAGAGCGTGGCCTTTTGTAAATCAGCCAGGAACATGTCTTGGTTTGAAAATAGCACCAAGCATCTTATTACATGTTTAATACTCAAAAGATCTTTTAAAATCAGACCAAGCACGCTTGCGCGGTTCCCGTTTAATCTCCACCTCTAGATAAACAGTCAGCGTGTGCACGCAGATACCGAGAGCCGTTTCTTGCTCCAGTAGCATCACCTGGTTGTGTTTCCATCGGCCGCTTACATGCTAGCACATTAAGCACAGCTTGAGCGTTGCAAAATGAAAGTGAAATGGAATAAATAAATCGTACCCTTAGTCTTCTGTGAGCTAGCTTTAAAATTAGCGGGTTTAAGAGATAAACATGGTAGAATGAGCCCTCAGAGGAAGAGAAACTCTCCAAAAGCTGCATCCAATCCTTTTTCAACAGTGTAGGCTACTCTTTATTTCATGCCATTTTAGTAAGGTAAACTACTTTGGTTTCCTGTTTCCAATTAATTTTATACATATAAAAATATTTATACTACATATATTTATATAATACATAAATATGATTAGAAACATGTATGTATGAACAAACACTTTTTTTAAAAAATGAATATCAGGGTGCATTCATATGTGCGTGTGTGAAAGAATAGATATGAATTCCTTATTTCAACTGCTATTTTAACTTTTATTTCATAAATCCTGACTGCTGAAGATGCCAGATGAAGTTTAGGTGAGAAGTTAATTTAAAATGAGGAGCATAACATAGCAACGATATAATATAACCAATTTAATGGAGGTAGGGTCGGTTTACGGGTGCTCACCATTTCAGGCCGGGAGGTCCACGCACCGCGCTGGGCACAGCTCTCACCTGCCCACCGTGTGCTGCGGCTTTTTCCCTCTGCAGCCTCCCCATTTGCTGAGCCCACCCTAGAGCACCCCAAGGGCTGCCCGAGGCTTTGCAGGAGCCCCACCGCTTACTGCTGCCCTGGCCCACAGGCTAAATCTGGGACCACATTGCCATTGTGCTTAGGGCTGGGAATGCCATCTCTGGATCTCCGGCCGGGTAAGATGCAGGCAGCGCGGGCAGGGATGCAGCTGGTGGGGCTGGGCAGGGTCGGGCAGGACCCAGCCCTGGAGCTGTGCCCCAGCATCGCTGGGGTGAGCATGAGCTGGTCCGGGTCAAAACCACATCCTGGTCTGTGATCACATTTCAACAGGCTGGAAAAAATGGTTAAAAAAAAAAAAAAATCACATGCTGGAGCAAGAGGTGTGGCTGGGAGATGGGCACGCACAGTTTGGGGTCATCCCTGGCTCCTGCTGGAGGGAGCCCTGGGCTGGGCAGCGTTCCCCATCCTCCTGCCTGCTGCTGCTGTACATGCTCAGGCACTTTGCCTGTGGGTGTCTGTCTGTCTGTCCTTCTGCATTCCCATATGCGCTCTTCAATCAGCTGACCACGAGCACTTCTTCAGCCTCAGTCTGCTCAGTCCAGAATACAGATATTTTGGGCATCTGCAATCTGGATGAATGCTCCAGTCCTGCTCTGGTCCTGCCAGCAGCTCTGCACGAGCTTGAATGGAAAAACAAAAACCAAAAAAAAAAATCCCATCCAGCTGGGTAAATGCTGCCAGGCTGCCCCGGCCAGGCACTGCCAGCCGCCGGCCCCGGCCCCTCTCCCTGCAGGCAGGGGAGCAGCCCCAGCCCCAGCCAGAGCCTGCAGAAAAAAATAATAAATTGGATCCAAATGTTTACACCATTGGCACTGTCCGGGTCATGTGCCTGGTAAAGCTGAAGAGCGCATGAATATTTTCTTGTAGCTGCCGTCTAACTGCCAGAAATGGTCACTGCACAGGGCATCCCGGTGCGGTGTGGGAGGAGGCTGGAGGGGCCGAGACCTGCGCGGACGGATGGTCGGACGGATGGACAGACACACACAGGAGGTTCAGAGACTGGACCAAGAGCTTTGTGCACTGGCAGTGGGTTTGGGGGCAGGTACGGGGGGGGGCTCTGTGCAAGTGAGGCACTGCCAGATTGTCGGCACAGTGAGGACCCTGGATTTCCCGCTCCCCCTCTTGCACACACCAGCATGCACACACGCAGCGTTTCCTCTTCCCGTCCCCATCAGATACAGTGGGCTCTGTACGTGCAAGGCACTGAGCTCCAGAACACGTTGTTTGCACCGCCCTGGCTCCCGCGGATGTCTGCAACGTGTCCTGGTTGCTACGGGTTTCTGTGCTGAGATGCTTAAAAAAAGCCCAAACAAACCCAACCAAGTGCAGCCTGAGCCTGCTGCCTGAGAGCATCACAGCACGATGCTTACAACAGGCTTACTCATTTCTCCAGTGAGTAAGACCGAAAGAGGAGCCCCATGGGTGCGGGGCTGGGTGCGGGGCCGGCAGCCGATAAGGAGCAGCTCCCTAATCTCCAGCCCCAGCAGCCGAGAGGGCGAGGGTGATAACTCACCAGAACCCCAGGCTCGCAGCGGCGGGGGTGGTGCTGCCAGACTGTTTGCAGGGTTGCCCTCACCTCGGGGGGCGGGGGGGTGGTTTGTCTGCAGCATCCACCCCAACCCAGCACCCCCTCCCCCTCCCAAGGGAGCCAGCAGGAGCTGGTGGTGGTGGCAACCACAGGGCACGCACCCTGGCCCGCTCGTCCTGCCTCTGCACTCGATGTCCTCTGCTCCCTGGAGCATAACCGTGGGGCCAGGTGCTACAGCAGGCAGCATCTTCCATCTGATAAATCACCCTGTTTAGGATGATCCAAAGTTTAGAAACTGGAGGTGGGGAAGGTCCCAGCCAAGGTCTGTCCTTGGCCGCCGCGGGGGCTGGGTGACGCCGGGAAGCTGGGAGCACAGCGAAGCCTGGCGCTCCCCTGATTCTGACCTGGGCTGGGATTTTGGCGCAGATACCTGGTTCTTATCTGCCCCCCTGGAGACCCGCCAGACGGGCTGGCTGGGTCAGGCCCGTGCCCGTTCGTGCCCATCTCCCGTGGCATGTGCCTGTGGCTGTGCCGGCAGCACCCACCGCTGCTGCACCGCCGGCTCCGCATCGCCTGCCTCCAGCTCACGGGGATGAACTCAGTCACCCCTTCACCAGCCCACCATGTGCTGAACGGCACGTGATAAGCTCTGCTCCAAAGCACTTTTTTGTCAGAGGGCAGCAAGATAAAAGTCTTAAAATAGCTCAGCATGACATTTGCCAGGGTCCGTGCCACCACTCTTCCCACATACCGCTGTCGTCCGTCTTCCCTCCTTGGCTTTGGACATAACATCCCTGGGGGAAGGCTTGGTTCCTGAAAACTAAAGCAGGACCAGCGCAGAGCTGCTCCTGTCCCCGAATATCATGCTCCCTGGGCATGACATCACCGACCGTGACGTGGCACCACCAGCCCTGCGGGGCAAGACTCTGCCTCTGCTTTCAGGGTGCCCCCATTCCCGCTGCAGGGCCCCCGTCCCCGGCTTGCTGCGGGGAGCACTGCGAGCCCTTGGCCATCTCTCCTTTGGCTCGGGCCGAACGCCGCTTGGCCGGGTCCCTGGCAAGGGAACAAAAGCAGAGAGCCCCAGCGATGGGCTGGGGAGCTGGGGGAGGGCGCAGCTCCCTGCACGGCTCCTCTCCAACGCTGGAAACCAACCGGGCGTAAAAGTTAAACATCCCCCTCGCTGCCTTTGCCGCTCTCCCAGCTCGGGCACTGGGCTGGGCTGCTGCGTCCTTCCCTGAGGCTGGGTGCCATGGGGAAGCCAGGGAGCTGATGCCAGCATCCTCTCCTGGAAAGGCCAGCTCCAGCTCCAGCTCCAGCTCCAGCTCCCTCCTCGCAGGGTGATCCCACGTCTTTAACCCGTCTGGCGCCAGCTGCCTGCGCAGTGCCCTGGCCCCGGTCCCTGGGCTCTCGGCAGTGCGGCCAAGAGGATGTCGTCAAAGGCTTTAGCCTTTCACAGATTTTAGGCACAAGCTCCAGCTCTCCCTAATTTTGTGTTTAGTTTTGTGCAGCTATTAGCAGGCCGTATTTAAAGGCACAGTTTCAATTCACATCTGTGAATTCACATCTTGATCTTTCTTTTTTTTTTTTTTAAATGGAAAACAAGATTAAAAACAGTTATCAGAGAAAAGAAAAATTGTAATGCCCGCAACAGATTTTTCTAACAATTTCAAAAATGCCCATGAGAGCAACTGCTTTTAAGCAGTGAAGGATTGCAGTGGAGAACTTGCAGCGCAGACATGGCACCAAGGAAATGAAGCATGTCCCAGTGTCACCTTCAGTCTCGGCCGGTTACAGTTCAGCTCCAAGGACGGGCTGTTGTGACACACCACGCTTATTCTTTTATTCACGGTGTGACTAGTAAAAGCAGCTGAGCTCACTCGTGGCCCTGGAACGAGCCTTTTTGCTTCCACCCCGCGGTGCAGATGAGGGTGAGGGGCTTTGCCCGCCCCTCCCCGTGGGGAGACACGTGCTCCCTGCTCTCCCATGCCCGCGGGCTCCCGTGAGACGAGGCGGTGGCAGGGCAGGGGGGTGACATGGGAACCACCCGCACGGCGGCTCATCCCCTGCCACGCGTGGCACACGTGCGCGGCCGCTGCCACACGTAACGGCCAAGTGCCTTTGGTTCCCCTGCGTGCCAGAGAGAGCGGAGCCGGGGACGAGGCGAGCCGAGAGCTTGCGGGGATGCCATGCGCACCTACGGCAGGACGGCGTGAGAGTGCGCTGGGCTGAGGAGCTGGCAGAGCCCGCGCTGGCTTGAACTTAACTCTGCGAGGCTGGCTGGGGGTTTTGGGGGTTGTTTAGGTTTGTCGAGGGTTTCCCCAGCCTCCCTGGCTTCGCTCACCTCCCTGAGTGACAGCAGCAAAGCCCCAGGGACCCGGCCGTCTCCGGGCCGCTCCAAAGCCAGAGGCCCCAGCGACGCGGTGCAGCTCGTGCCCCCGACGCGTTCAGGACAGGGGGATGGGGCCACGGGGAAGCCCCACGCAGGAATCATTGGAAGTGACTCCTTGTGACGTGCTCCGCATGGAAAAAGTGGGGTTCCCCTGTCAGTGGCTGTGCCGTGCCAGTGCGGTGCCGGTGCCGGTGCCGGTGCCAGCCAGCAGCCACCCAGCGAGGCAGGCAGCCCGGCGGGAAGGGGCTCCTTTGCTACACCCACATTTGGCTGTGGGGCTGCAGACCCAGCGGGTCTCTCTGTGGGGGAAACCCAAACCCCCTCCTCAGCCCCCGCGGCCCCAGGCAGGGGAAGAGGCAGGCGGATATCACTGCGGCGGGGGGGGATTCCCCCAGATTCCCAGGCAGTGACCGGCGTGACCAGTCACAGGCCCTAAAAGACTCATGTTAATTAATCCTCGCATCCTTCCGGCACCTTCTGCTGTGCTGGTATCCCCGAAATACAGGTCTCACAGTTGCCCCAGCTGAGGAGCAGCCAGCAGCCACCCAAGAGCCAGTACAGGGCAACAACCCATCTGAAGCCCCTTTTTAAAAGCCGATTTATCCCCAGTTTCACCAGCCCTCTGCACGCCAGTGCTCAGCTGCCTGCCTGGCTTTCGCACGGTGCGTGGGCACGGGGGTGCTGAGCCCAGGGGAGACCTTGGCTCAGGGGAAAACCACTCCGGAGAAGTGCGATCCGTCTGGAAAACAGGTTTTTGCTGTGGGCAGAGTACGGGCAGTGCCGTTCCCTCGCACGGCGGCTGCTCCAGGAGCACACGGCACGGCTTCAGCCGCTCTCCCCACGGGCACAGCGTCCCGCAGCCCACGTGGGAAAGGCTCCGCTTTGTCCCCTCGACGCTATGTAAATACCGACGGGATTTTCTTAGCAGCCGTGAAATGCACATCTGCTCATGCAAAGCCGTGGCCTGCGTCCCGGGCGGCGAGGAGAGCCCAGTCGCCGGCCGGCGCAGGAAGCTCACCGCCGCGCACGGGTGGCTTTTCTGCATGAGACCGGCTGCCAGCTTGAACTTTTGGCCTGCAAGTGCTTTGTGCGTCCAAAATAGCCACCCCTGCTCGCCTCCTTGCCCCAAGAGCTGGGGCTGAGGCGCAGCCAGCCCTCGCCCCAAGGTCGGCAGTGGGGTACCGTCTCTGCCCGTCACCCAGGGACAGCCCCTGCAGCTCGCCTGTCCCCCGCACGCTCCTGGAGATAAGGCTGGAGGATGATTAGTTCGTGCTGTCATCGAGACAAAATAAGGCTTCCAATACAGTCCTTTGCTTAATTGTTCTATTTCCATGCGCCTGTGTGCGCCCGGTCGCCCCGCTCCTGCCAGGAAAGCCGAGCGCTGATCATTGTCAGATGGTTCACACAGAGGTTTCTGTTTTGTTTTGTTTTTACAAGGATCCAAGATGAAAGGGGGAGGGAAAGAACTTTTGTCCTCTGCTTAAAATAATTCAAGAGCTTTCCACTGTCTACGCCAGGCTCAAGCAGACATTTGCATAACAAATGAGCATCTCCTGCTCCTCAGCCCCGGGTGACCCCTGCGGCTCCTTCAGGAGGAGGCTCCATCAGCTCCAGCTCCAGCTCCATCATCTCCCTCTCATCTCCATCCCCATCATCCAGCATCCACCATCCATCTCCACCTCCCACCCCAGTCCTGGGCCTGGGTGGCCTCTGGGGAGGGAAGGGCATGTGGAGGGCTCTAAGTTTTCGCCACTTTTGTCAATCAAGACTTTGTAAACGGCCTCTGGAAGGTTTCAGCAGTAAAACATTTGCTTGGTGACCAACAAATAATTCCAGGTATCTTTTATTTTGCTGTAAAAATGCTACACAGCAAGCTGATTAGTCAAGATCCAAGCTAAAGCCTGTTGACAGCAGGACCAAACACCGACTTTCCCGTTATTTGCAGAAGTGGCCGCTCTGTGCCGGGGTTTCTTCTCCACGCAGCGATGCACAAGCACAAGGTACAGGCCTGAGAAACTGTTCAGGTGCAGGAAAACCAATCAAAGCCCCTACAACTTTCATAGGATTTTTTTTAAATTTTTTTTTTTTTTTTGCCCCTGAGACAGATTAACACCTTTGCTAGTTCAGATGTATCAATTATTCCAGCGGTTCTGCTATTGCTATTTAAACAGATTTCCTTGCAGCGTGCTTCCGGAGAGCATCTGCTGCGATGGCCGAGGTCACGATTTTCAGCCCAGCAAGCAGATAACACTGCTGCAAGAGCCCATTGCCAGAGGTGTTTTGTGCAGAGCCCTGTCGTCTCAACCCCTTTGGCGAGGAACTGGAGGAATTCTCCAGTTCCCATCCTCCTCCTGGGAGAGGAAAATGGGGGAGTAAATCTTACGTATCTTCACGTAGCTCTGCAAGGCAGCAGGAAGGTTTTCATGAGAAACTGGGTGGAAGCAATTGCTATCAGACTCCAAATGTCCCATCAATTATATCAGACTACTGTATTCTGATGAAGAAAGGTGGGGAAGAGGGGAAGTCCCAGCAATACTGAAACATCCCTTTTAGGCAATGACTGAAAAAATGTTGCAGTTACTCATTTTGAAATGAGTTTCTGTAGGGGTTAGATTTTTTTTGCATGATGTCACATTATGGGTACACAATTAAAAAAGTAAATCCATAATCAGTCAGAAACCATCATCCCTCCACACCCACCCCCCCACCACTTTCTTTTAGAGCAAATTCTGAAATCGGACATTTTTACATAATGAGAATTATAGACCAAGCCTCCAGAAACCTTTGCAACATTAAACATCCATCCTCTGCACCAGGTCCTCGTCCTTTCTGGCCAGTGCCCTGCGATCAGTGAGTTGCTCTGGCCTCCCCAGAGCTCCAGGCGGGAGGGCACGCATCCCTCCTCCAGCCTCCCGTGTCCCGGTGGGGGGAGATGCTGCTCGCAACCACCCAGTCCTACCAAGGCTGAGCCTGGCCGGTGGCACGGGAAGATGGCATTAAATGCTTAATATAAGGTTTGAGATTCGACAGACCTGGGCTGCTTATTTTTCCATAGCAAGTCCTGCAGTGAGGTGTGAGGTAAAAAAAAGGAGAACATTCTCCCGGGTGATTTTTTTTTTTTTTTTTCCCTCCATGGATTTGGGACTTGTTTCGGTGGAGACCAGCGGGTTAGACATGAGTCCACCTCTCCTTCTGATGTGCTCCAGAACTGTTTATCTCCACCTGAAAGAGCAGAGCCCAGGTCAGGGTTCTCCTGCAGTTCATGGTGGCTTGGCAGAGCCGGCCTCGGTCCTGAGAACAGCTTTGAATCGTGGCTTTTATGGCCCAGATTTACAGCAAACACCGCGTATCCCCAAGCTCCCCTGACCCACCTTCTGTCTGCCGGCTGTTTCAAACCTCAGCCTGAGGTGCTCTTCCCTCCACTTGTCTCACTTGTCCTCCTGTTCGTGCAACCCCCCCGAATACTGCCAGCACCTCCGCCGGGCACTGCCAGGAGACACTGAGACGCTTCGGTAATGCCCGGGCTGGCAGCCTGTGCGCCCCAAGCAGGGTAGATCGAGCCCCCCACCGCCCCTCCGGCTCGCCGCAGCTCGCAGCACAACCTGCCGGGCTGCTTTGGGTTTTGTTCAATTCGATCAAAGCCTCAGAGGTGCCATATGGCTCCCGGGGATGTTTCGCCGCAGGGGGTTTTGGTTTGCAGCGTGGTGGTTATGGCTGGCAGAGGCAGGGGAGCAGCTCCCACCCCTGCAGCGCCCAGGGGTGACAAATGGCTCCCGTGGCACCAGGGTGTCCCCAGCCCTGCGCAAAGCGTGGGGACACATGGGAGGAAAGCACTGCTCTGGAGCTGCAAGAGGATGCTCTGACTCTGTCTGCGCGGTCACTCGGAGGGCTTGGGTTTTGCTCTGGAGCCGAACAAAACTCAACACTGAAAATCCTGAGAAGGGCAGCAGCGCAGAACTGCACTCCCCGCCCGTTCCCATGCTGGACAGTACAAGTGGAAATACTCGTGGGGCTACAAAAGGTTCCCTGACACAGCCCGGAGAGGAGAGAGGAGGCTGCTGCACTGCGGACCCCGCCTGGGAGCCGCTCTGCCTGGACGGGACCGCCGGCAGCCGAGTTCGGCACACGGGTCCCACCGGCCGGGGCATCCCACCGCGGAGCGGGCAGGCAGCCCCTGCCCAGCCCCTGCCCCTCCGAACCGAGGGCAGGCACCCGGGTGAGTGCTCCAGCCCGGCTGTTTGCGAGTCACACCTGGCTTCCCCCCGGCACTTCTTCGTTTTTGTGCCCTATTGAAATAATGGCTTCTGAAGGACGTCAGCTCAGGGTGGTTTATTGTCGTTACCGGCCAGCCATCCCATCCGTGGCGTTAGAGGACTCCCGTTTCAGACATACCCAAGACACCGAGCTGTGATGATGGCAGAGCTATGCCACGAGGAAAACACAACGGTGGGAACAGCCGGTACAGTTACCTGGTGGATTTTGCTTCTGCTTCAAGACACAAGACTGAGAAGGCGAAGCCTGTAAAAACCCACTATACGGGGTGCTCACGGCAAAGCAGGTCACAGGCAGTATTTTTCTACAGCATGTATATTAGGACCCTCTGGGCCGTTAAAAAAAATAATTTAAGAATCTAAACGTCACTTGGAAAATGCGTACCTGTTCCGCACAAGACAGCCGTGTCCCGGTGCGACGGGGCGGGGAGGCTCAGCCCGGGCTTTCAGCACCCTTGCGGGGGCTGTAGCTGGAGGGACAGGCGGGGATGGGAACGGGAGCCGGGACACTTCTCCTGGTGTTCGCCAGGAAGAGACCGCTCTGGGAGCTGCTGTCACTGCCTGCGCTGCTGCTGCGCATGGATGGAGAGGCCAATAAAAGTTTGCCCTCGAGCTAAAAAAGCCTCCAGCTCCCTTCTCTCCCTACCACCTCTCCCTGCCTTCCTTCTCCCAGGTATTTTGCCCAAGCTTGTTTACAAGAACCAGTCTCCTCCTGACTCAGCCGGGTGCAAACGTCCCCAGACTTCTTGTCTGGGGGCACCATCTCGAAACAGTGTGCTGAGAACTGGGGAAACTGAGGCCCGCACAAGGACCAGGAAAACCCTGCAGGCTATTTTCATATTCTCCAGGAGGGACAGCAGGGACCGCTGTGCCCTGGACCTTTGGATTGATCTGATACGTCCCACATGCAGTTCCCTGTCCTCCTCCGTGCCTGCCCGGTGCCATCTGGTAACAAATCCTGGAACACCAGTATACGCTGCACCACAGGTACCAGTAGCCATTTAAATGGTCACCAGTTAAAAAAGAAAAAAAACCCAACCCAACAACAAAAGCCCAACAAATAGTTGACTCTGTTCCCAGGCAAATACAAAGAACGGTTTTGGATTGTCACTGCTGTCCCTTTGTTTACTGAATGCAGTAACAGAAAAGGCAAGGAAAGAAAAAAAAAATATCCCCTGATAGCGACAACTTATTGTGGGCGAAGCAGGCTGGGGCATGCCCAAGAAAAGGAGGGTCAGGCTCCATGCGTATCTGCTGGTGACAGGGAAATAAATGTGCCCAAAAGCACTTGAAAAAAAATATAAAAAGGACCAGACCTGATTGCAGCAGTTAGAAGTGATATATTCTTGGCATGGAAACAAAAAGCAAATTCATAGCAGGTTTGGAGCTGATCTTACTGGCTTACATGGGATTTTATACTTAGGTAATTCTATTGTTGGCTGGAGCTACCTGATTTATGCCTGAATAAGGTCCTGATCCTGCAAACATTTACTTATGTACTTTAGTTTTATCTTTGCCCCTGGACACCCTATTAATTTCACTGCAGCAAGGATAGCTATTGTCTCAGAGCTGGGGCCTTTGCAAGAAGAAAATCTGTGCCATAACGCCCGAAACAAAGAGGAAATTTTGCAGTGAGATGGATGTGAACTCCCCCAGGCTGTGGTGGTCCCGCATCCCCCCCGAGATGCTGCCAGCCCAAGAGCCGAGTGATTGCTTGTGTAGCTCCCCCAGCCCACCAGCTCTAGGAAGCAGGAGGGGAACAGCCTGAGCAGGAGCGGGCAGCTGCCTCCAGCTCTGAGTCAGTCTCTGCAACAAGTTGAGCATAAGACAGCAGCATAACGCCAAGTTCGTTCCGACAACAGCCTCTGCCCTGGGCAGACCATCCAAAGGGGCTGCTCAGCGTAGCAGAAACCATTTGGATTGGTTGATTCTGTTCAAGAAAGGGGCGTTTATCATTAAAAAGACATTAAAAATACTGGGTTTGCCCTGTGCCCTCCTCATCAGGCAAGGCAACAGAGAGGGATTCATCCATCAAACACCACCCTGTGACAATGAAACCTTCGGGTTTGCTTCAAAGAAAGCATGAGAAAAAAAACCTGTCGGAGGTGAGAGGAGGAGGATCCACAGAGAGAAGACGTGTGCTCACACATGAACGGGGAAGACAGCGAGATGCTCCAGAGGCTGCGTGTCCGGCAGCGCTGTCGCTCACATGCCCATCACATGCTGCTAAAACCAGGCAAACGAAATAAAAAGGGGCTGTGAGTCTGGGAGCAGCTGCTTTCCTCACTGCCGCTGCCAAACCTTCTCGAGAGCACGGCTATTCCTCGGCGCAGGGGAGAATTAATTTGCTTTACAATGGAGCTGCCGGGCTCGGCAGGCAGTTGGGTGTCTGCCGCAGCGGGTGCAGAGCTGCGTGGGGAGCCAGGAGCACCACCTGGAGCCAGCCCCGAGGGTGCTCGAGGAGCCTGAAGGACGGTCCAGAGCAAAACCCCTCCGGTACGAATCCCTGCTGCTTCCCGTCAGAGATGCTCGGCCAAGACGCATCAGTCCCCAGCCCCCAAACCCAGCGATCTCCATCCAGCCGAGGTGGGATGCTGCTTCTGGAGCAGTGAGCGCCCGTGGACTGCAGGGAGTGCAGCTCCTGCATACAAGCCGTGGGACCTCTCCCTCCGGGACACGCCTGGCAAAGGTGCTAGCAGCAAACACGAGCTGCGTAGCCTTTCACTTCAGTCTCTCTCCAAGCTAACGGCGGCCTTTGGGCCGGCCTCCCAGCTGCACCCTGCTTCTGGCAAGCGGAGAAGAGCCGCAATGAACATCCCCTGCACCTCAGGGCCAGCCCCATGCCAGCCCCGGTCCTTTTGGCCGCTCTAACCCGGGTGTGCTGGCTGCGGCCAGGGCTGGGAGCGCGGGTCAGAGCTGGAGCACGGAACACAGACCCCGAGCCTGCCTTCAGCCCACGCTAAACCAACCCGCAGCGGGCGGGGGGCAGGCAGAGCCCCGACCCAGCACAGGCGGGGAGGGAAGGCTGCGGGGACCGCCGCATCCCCCAGTGCTGGCGTGCACCCCGAGTGCTGGCGCTTACGGTACAGCGAGCCCCAGGACGCTGCCATGACCACACAGCGTGGCCGCACCAAATTTTTGTGCCGTGTATGATGAGGCTGTGGGACGGGGCTGGAGACTGCTCCCAAGAGCACCGGTGCATCTCCGGAGCAAGTCCTCCGCATTGGGCTTTGCTTCTGCTGCAGCAGCCTGGAGAACTGAATATTGCCTCCCTAGGAAGATTTAATTATACATAAAATTAGAAGGAGGAAGTGTTAGTTAAAATTTCATACTTCTGGAAGGCAGCCGGTTCGTTAGCATTACTTTAATGAGACACTAACCTCACTGTAATGCTTTTATTAATGCTCCTTGCTTATTGAGTGCCAACTGCTTGGCTCCTCTCCGACAGGCCGGCTGGTCCATAAAGCGAATGGTTTAGGGATCTTCGATGCAAAATGTGAGCGCGTTTACACCACAGCCAGGACAAACGACAGTTGGTGAGATGAGACAGACCAAAATTCACCAGATGGTGCCCAGAGCAGGCGATGCAGCGAGAGAGCGAGATCAGGGCAGGCAAGAGGGGATGCAGGAGGGAAGAAGCAAAGGGAGAAGAGGAGATGCTGGTTCCACCGATGCCACCGACACCATTACTGTTGACTGCAGTAGGTTCAGGATGAGGGCCAGGACAAGGAGCAATGACAGGACATCAAGACATGACGTGCTGGAGATTCGATGACAAAGGCAGGCATCAGGTGGTACAGGATCCAGGAGGCAAGTTACCGGTGGCTGAGCGCTGCAGCCTGCCCCCACCTACCACTGCTGCAGATATCTCACGTGCTCTGAGGATGCAGCTGTGTCCGGCCTGGATCTCACCACTGACCCTCTTTGGTCAAATGTGAGTCCTTAATCCAACCAACTTCCAAACCCCTAAGGCACCTGTACCCCAAAAGCCTCTACCCCACTGTGACTGCTGTGGGACAGCCTGTGCCTTTGAGGTGTCTCCAGCGCTGCCTGAAGGAGACCCAGGAGAGGATGGAGTCCCTCCTCCGGTCCCTCTGCACATGCCATTGCCCATGACCTCGTAGGGCTGCACAGGGAAGGGACTTTGCCCCCCAGCCCTGCCCAGTCGGTGGAGCCCACCTGCTTGTGGGGTGATGTCCAGGCACTCTGAGCACACCTTTTGGATCCAGTCGTGGACAGAAGGACGAGGATTACCCCGGCAGCTGCTGGGACACACTCCCCCACACCTCCTGGGAGCCGAGGTGAGCATATGCCGTATGTTTCTCCTCCTGTTCCTCGAAACACTCTGAATAGAGGGATTAAAAATTACCCATTGTGGCCTGAAACAACAGAGCCAAGGCGCCAGCGCCGGCTGATATTCCAGCACAGCGGAGAGCAGGTGGGCTGCCACGGCCGCAGTGAGCAGGAATGGGAACAGCTTGTCGGAGAGGCTCGCCGTGGCTCTGCCTGCAGGGCCACCTCTCCAGGAGCTACCCCTCCACAGGAGCCCAGGCATCAAAGGCAGCTCTGCCACCTCCCTGCTCGGGGCTGGCCGAGGTCCAAGGCTATTTCCCAGCAGCGTGCACCAACCTGCAATTAGGCACTTCCCCCTTCCAAGCGCTCAGAGGTGGATCTCGCCCAGGCTGAGCCAAAAGGTTTTTCTACCCACGCGAGATGGGCAAAGCAGCAAAGAGCTGGAGCGGTGCTGCCTCAGCATGGACCCACCAGAAAGCCTTCCTCGCTGCGCAGAGGGTGCCTTTGCACCCAGGACCGTGCCGTACGTGACCCCGTGCCAGTCCTGGGTGCAAACGCGGCTGCAGTGCTGTGCCTCGCTTGGTGTTCAACCAAGTTCAACCATGGGTTGAGCCTGGTGTCCCACCACCGTCCACGAATGGCTTCAGAGGTAACCAGTGAGTCCTTGGCAAAGAAAGGTTCAGCGCCATATCATAATCTTGATTTTTTTTTCCCCTGCAACTCAAATAAATAGATTGTTGCATGTCACTGCAGTCAACAAAGAGAGGGAAGAAGATTATCCAGAGAAAAGGGGAGGAAGGCAGCTGGCTGGCTGGGCACGGAGCGATGGGCTGGGGCCAGCTGGAGGGAACACAGGGCAGAGGCAGGAACGAGCAGGGAGAAAAGCTCCTGTCCTCCAGTGGGTTCTGCACCAACTGCAAGGCAAGAACACCAAACTACAAGGTCACTGAACTGAAAAATTCACAACGTGGGTTTTTTTCTCCACATAACCTGACAGATTCAAAGCCAAACATGGAAATTTCACAGGGCGCTGATGTGCATTTTTCGTGTTAAAGCTTCTCTGAAAACCAGCCTGGTCTTTGTGAAGGGGAAAAAAAAAAAAAAGAAAAAAAAGAGAGATAAAAAAGAAAGAGGATATTTTAAAGTAAAACTAGTTAGATGCAGCCATTTTTAAAGACAGACAACTGGGAAATTGGTAAAAGAAAAATGTTTTGTCAAGTATTTTTTTTGCCAAAATGTGATGCTTACTTTTTTTTTTTTTTTGTAAAAATAAGACTTTGATCCAATGATCTAAATTTATCAAAATTAGGAATAAAGCAGAATCTAGGAATGAGAGGGAAACACACAAAATGAAATGGCAAATGCTGTGAAATTTTCATCTGGAATTTACAGCAGCGCCTAGAGCCCGCTCACACCAGACAGCATAGTCTTGTCCCCACCACAATAAAATAGTCCCAGGCTAAATCCTTTTAGTTTCTGCTGCCCTCATCCAAGGCTCTCCTGCACTGACAGTGTGACCTTGCAGGTCTGCGGACACCCAAGCGTAACTTCGCACACCTGAGCGATGCTGTCCCGGCTTTCTAGATTGTACGGCTCTAGTGGCAAAATATTAGAAACTTGATATTTTAAATGGGATTTTATGCAGGGCAGAAAGCGGAAGCATGTTCTCCTAGCCAGAAACAGAAAAACACATTAAAAACTCCGCACAGCTGTAAACAAGATGCAGATTGGCAGGGTTCATCACCCTGGCAAGGGTAATCGCTCTCAAGTTTAATCAAGGTAGAAGGGGGGATTTGGAAGCATTGCATCCATGGCACACTTCCCTGCTTTGTCACATCACACTAAACACTTGATAAAAGCTCCCTTTGAAGAAGAGCCAAGTCCTTCCTCGCTTGACTATAGTGATATTGGATTGGATTTGCTGAGCTGGGTTTCCAGTTGTGCAAAGAATTTGTAAGAGGTAGAAAAAGAGTAGGAGTGAACAGAAAGTGTTGCAGCTCAAAGAAAACTACAAAAGATAGAGCAGTAATTAATTATTGGGCTTTACTTTTGGTTTGTTTTTTATTTTTTTTGTTGGCAGGGGGACAAACAGACTACTGTGTTGGTAAAATGTATTATGAGGGGGCCTGCCTTCTCTATAGATTTGGATATATGTAATTAAATATTCAAAAATCACTTGCCAACTCCCCAAAATCATGAGATTGGTAAGCAAATAATGAGATTAAAAAAAACTAATAGTAACAAAGGGTTGTCTTTTGTCTCTTAGTTTCTGAGTTGTTAGCCTGCCAAGCTAATTTCAATAGAAACTTGGTTAAAGGAAAAATAAAAAAGGGAAGGTGAGACTTTCCCATGATTACACCAGAACTTTAGTTTCCCAGGAAAGCGAATCTGCAATGCGATGAGATCATTTCCATCTGATGAATCTGAAATTTGTTTTTAGAAGGCTAAAACAAAAAAAAAATTAAGAAAAAACCCCAGCACCCAAAGGCGGATCACTTGGACATTGGGTATTAGGGCGATGCGTATGCCCAGGCAGAGCACGTAAAGAACACGCCGTCTCCCTGCTTCCCAGTTAGGGCAAAGTGATACTGGTTTCCTTAGCAGAATTCAGACTTGGGTAGAGGTGTAGCGGTGAATGAACTGCCTCCTCTGCCAGATGAGGGACTGTCCATCTTTTTTCTCCCCTGTGACGACCCTGCAATTTGTCCTCCAGTGCGAGCCACACACCAGCCAAGAGCAGGACGTGCTCGGGGCGTGCAGTGCTGCTCCAGACGCGTTCCTCCGGGCAGGCACCGAGGAGCCGCTACCCATCGCTCCCCAGCCAGGGCACAGGGAAGCAGGGCGCTCGCCCGTTCTGCCTCCGGCATTAGCACGGCATTAGCATGGGCTGATGGAGATATCATCTTCCTCCCGCTTCTGCCAGCAGCTCCACCCTGGAGACCAACGGCTGCACAAACAGCCTCTGCCCAGCAGCCTCCGCTCCCTTTCCAGCCCATGCTCAGTTCCTCCCAGGCAGGTGTTGTTTGCTCTCCCATCGCAGCTCTTGTTCGCAGAGAAGCCGACTACAAAAGCTCAGCAGTCGTTGCTATTTATTCTTGGCCCTGACTCGGTTTTGTTGAGATGACCAGGCAAGCAGGAAGGCGGTTGGTTCTTCCACTTATTTTCTAGTGGATGGGGACATCAAATATTTGCTTTCAGAAATATTTGCAGCCGCTCCACTACAATGAACAACATCAACTGAAATGCTCAGAAAGGGTGGAGGAGTGCTCCTGTGCCTTTGCTCTCTCCTGAGCTTTGCTGAGATGACCCAGAAACTCTTGGACTTTGTTTGCTCATCAGCAACGCATTAAAATATGTGATGAGCTTCCCTTTGGTTTCACTGGCAGATGCCCACAGGAGTGGATCTGAGAGCTCCTGGTTCCTACGCCGTACCAGACAGCTTTGCGGGTCCTAGGGAACAGCTTTCAGTAACCCTAGCACAACACAGTGCAGCTGAGGGACTCACCTTAAGCCAATGCTATTGCAGCAGAACACAATTTAGTCCTTGCATTTCAGGAACAACAAAACTGCCTGAGGTTATGTGCTAATTACAGACTACTCGTGTCCTCTACCATTCTGGTTTACATTGCAAGACACCATCCAATCAACCAGAGTGTCTTATCTTTGATGTGAAGAAGCTCCAGCTGTGCTCCATGGATGCTGCATTCGAGGCGAATTCAGGGAAGGGCTTCACTTTACACAGGGAAGGCTGAGCCAAGACCACCTCTGCATGAGCTTCACAGCCTGTTGAGTAGCTGGTGCCAGTAACAGAGTCACCGAGTGAGGTGAGAGGTGATCCGAGACCTCCGGAATTGGACTGAATCCCAGATAAGTTCTACCTCCCTCAAAACACTCTCACATAATGGCCACATTTCCAGAGCAGACGAGGAATTTTGGAGACAAAAATCTCCATTGCTGAGATGTGTAAAGGTCTTTGTGCTCTGAGGGACTTGCAGTGTCTCCAGAAGTGGCAGAGGCAGCGGGAGACAGGTTTTCTTCCAGGCACGAATTGTTGCTTGCTGCTACAACTGGTGTTCATAGCCACAACTCAGCATAAGCTTTACCAAAGGGGAGACATCTACCCAAACCACGGGACTGCTTGTTTCTGAGTGTTACATCCAAAGATCTGCTAGTGAAATGCCACTACCTGCATGGTGAAACACGGCACAGCAACATCAGGACAGCAGAGGACGGGTCCGTCCAACCAGGAAAATCTGTGATAGAGACTCTGGTCAGTGGGTTCAAGCCACGGCAGTCTCTTCCCCAGCTCTCACTACTTCTTCATCACTTCTCCTGAAGGATTGACAACAGGCAATCACTTAGGAGTAGATTTTTAACCCGGTGCCATCGATCTCTAATAGGATCAGACCCACATAGCAGGCAGGGTATGACTCGGTGCTAAGTGCCTTTTAGTCTACATTCTTCCTGGGCAGAGAGTATGCTTTCAGCTTCATGTACTCTGCAGTTTCTCTCTTTTCCTTCTTTTATTTTTTTCCCCGCCTCTTGTAAAGCCTTTGCTATGTCAGAATCTGTCAAACAACTCCTCGTGCCATGTTTTTACAAGAATCCTACTTGCTGGTCAGTGCCAAGCACCCTTTTAAACAATACTCAGTGAAGTATTGCATTGCCTGTGCTCTGCTCTTGCATGCCATATTTAGACAAAAGCTAGGGAATTCCCTGCCCTACATGAGGGCTTGAATGAGCGCATTCTTTTCCCACCTCAACTAAAAATGTATGTGCTCACATCAGCCAGGCCTTCTACCCAGCTCTATTTTTAATTGATCCCACACTTTGATTTATCTACATAGAAATCAGAAGGGGGGAAAAAAAAAAAAAGGAAATGAAACAAATGAATGTGACCACAGACACATGTTCAGTCCTGCTGGGTGCATTCCCAAAGAGACCAAAACCCAGGCAGCAGGGGAAACAAAACACCCAAACTCTGCACCGACACCCCCCCCCCAAATGCACAGCTCTCAGAGCCAGATCACAGCCAAAGGCGGCTTTCAGTGCGCTGGCCCAGGGTGAGCAAACAGCAAGGCCGTGGCCTGACATTGCTGCAGATTGTCAGGGGGATTTCTGGCAACGCACCAGGACCTTGTCAGCCACCGGAGTCATCGGGGCATCCGATTTCCCCGGAGCGCAGGGAAACCCCCCAGTCGGCAGGCGTGTGGGCACGGTGCACAGTGCCCTGCGAGCGGCCAGAGCAGGGAGCTCTGCGATGGCTGCACATACTGCCCTGCACGTTCGCCCATTCAAATTGGCAAAATCCGGAGAGTAAGGGCTCTTTCCTGACGCTGCAGAAGTCAATGGGGCTGCAGATCCTTCTGGAGCGGCTATTGAAACGCCACATTCCAGAGCGCTATGCTAATCGCTTTTCACCAGCCCTCCAACATCACTCCCATCGCTAATGTTTAAATTCTTTGCCATACTTTTGTCCACAGCGCGTGGGCCCCCCAGATTTTCTGACATGTGGTTCTTCCACTCACTGCCAAGTCTGCTGGGAGAGGATGTCAGCCTCACAGGACCAAAGCAGATGCCTTCATGCACTAACTCTGTTGGAAAAGCTTCAGATAAAGGCCTGTCTTCCCTCCTCCTCTGCCTCACAAGCACTAAAAAATATTCATTTTGTCTGCCCCAAGAACCTAGAAAATTTGAATCCTGAAATTGAGAGTCAGAGCACCGTCAAGTACAGTGTACATAGCCTGAAACACAGGATGAAATACTCTGAAAAAGAAGGCAGAGTTTGCACTAGATTTTTGTTTTCGTATACATGCATTCATAGATATAAAATCCACTACAGGCATCTCAATAGTATCTGCACTGCTGGTAGCGAGGATGGGGACCCTGCCGCAGACAGGATGCAGACAGGCACCCGCTGTCATTTAATTCTGTTCAGTGTTGCTTGAGCTGACGCAGTAACTGAGACATCACTCAAGCCTTGACTAGCCTGGTGCTCCCAGAGATACTGCTGCTGCTGGGAGCGTTCTGGGGACAGTAAGAGAGGAAAGAAATGGTATGGGCAGAGCTGCAGTGTTATAAATGGACCCTTAGGATCGTATGTTCAAAAGCACTCAGTTCCCATTTAGGAACGTAAATGAAGTTGGCAGGATTTCAGAAGTGCTCAGCATCTATCAGCTCCTACTGAGAACATGCTGAGCTCTTCTTAAAATTGTTAGAGAAAAACAATTCAAAGATAAGAGCCAGCTTATGGCTTACAATTAACATCATTGTATGGGTCTTTGGAGCAGTTTGGCAAGAGCAAGAATAGCTGCTTTCACAGAAGATATTGTATATGAATTCACATCTCAAAGCACGGGGCCAGGTCTATAAGCAGTCACCCCCACTGAATGCCTCCAGTAGGAGCTGTGCACCCCAAGGAGAATTTTCCACTTTGTGTCAGGGTGATGCCTTTTATCGCACTTAGTAAGTGGGAGTCGGCACCTGACCATGCTAGGAGCAACCACATCAGTGGAGATGAGAAAGACCAGTATGAGTACCTCACAGCTCAGAACATAACCCATAGTGCTGCAGTCAGGGCAACTGTGAAAACATCTGGGGAAATGCACTAATTTAGTTCTAACCTATATCAGGTTTTGACATAATAATTAGTTGCAATATTAAAAGTCAGTTGGCACCTTTTGTCTTTGATCCCCAAAGTGCTCCGTGTCTGTGAATGAGAAAGATGTCTTCTCCCAGTGGTGACAGGAACAATAGTCTGCCTCATGCAGTCATGGCCAGGCTAACACCAATGTGCACCTCCAAGAGACCAAAAGATTTGCCAAATCTCTCCGAACACTTCCAGAGGCACCTATCCAGCAAAGAACTTCAACATTGCAGCAGTCCCACTCACTCTCCTGGCACCACTGATGTATTTAAAAGAAAGGCTGTGAATTCAAATCCTACTACCGTTGGGAGCTCGCAGCTCCTCCAACCCTGAACCAGCTGAACCTTGGTACCACACCAAAACAACCCAAATGGAGCACAACAGCTTGTGTCAGGCTTCAGCTTACCCAGGGGCACATTATGATTCTTGTAGGAGTAGCTTGCTTACTTCCCAGGTATTTCAAGAGTTACAATGTCTGTCTACCCCTTAGCTTGCTATTTTGCTAGGTCTAATGCCATAAAAAATCTCTGGAGATTGTTATAGGCACTGTAGGAGCTTGAAGGATCTGATGAGTCTTGCTAGCGATAGGTCCCTTGACTCACCTTAGTATGGGAGGTGAATCTATCATTTAATCTACTTCAGTACTTTCCTAGATGAGGGTGCTACACCTCAATCATCAGAATTGCCGTGCAACACTACCACTCATAGTATTAGGACAACACAACACTTTTAGCTCAGGAGAAGTTTTGTGGTTTCTCAGGAATGGGTCAAAATCACATTTGTTGAAGATGGAGGCAAATGTACAGATTCCGGAGGAGCTGCTGCTCCTAGACCACCTGAAGAACTCAGGAGAGAGATTAAACATTGTGCAATCAAGCATCACAGGACCTTGCACACTCAGGCCATGTTGATTTACTTCCCATCTAGACATCTAGAAATGAAAGCAGAACAACAGAAAAGTGCATAGCACTATTTTCCATTCTGACCAAAACAAGTTCAAAACATGCATGAATTTAGCTTGTCACTCCTCAGATATAACAATTCATTATGATTCATTACTCCCAAATGATGTAGGTCATTTTCTACAGCTAATAACTTTGTAGGCAACACTTTCCCCAAGAGGCACCAACCTTACGGGGAACGCTGTTCCCAGGAGGAAGGCAGCACTCTGCCGCCTTCTCCGAGAGAACGTAACTGCTGACCATGGTTTGGCCAAGGAGCACTGCTGCCCTTTTTGTCTCCTGAATTTGCTGTTTACACAACAGGGACAGCCTGAGAAGACTCTTTTAGCCAAGAAATGGAGAATGCTTTGTGCCAGTGAGCAACATGTGCCCAATTCAAATGCAGTGTCCTCGGGAGCAGAGAAGAGCTGGCCGATCGTTGCCACAGCCACTGGAGGTTAACAAATCCTCATCCTTCTCACAGCTGAGCTAAGCTCAACTAGGCAGGAGAGAGGACGGCAGGAAGAAAGATAAAGACACTAACGCTCATCCTGGAGCAGTGAGAGAGGAATGGCGCAGCTGCCTGGGGTGATGCCCTGTCCTAGGGAAGCCAGTGGCTCACACGATTGTGCAACAGTGTGGAGTTTGGATGAGATCTTTGAGTCTTTCTCGTGGTCCCTTTTATCCCCTGCTCAGGTTTACACATCCTCTCAACTTCTCATGTATATTTAGAGCAAAGAAAAACACCATTAAAATGCCAAGGAGGCTTTCAAGGCAATTGTTTTGTTATATTAAACCAGCTTCGGTCCTAAACTCTGCTTCTGTGAAATTACTCATTGGGCAGGACACTTCAAACCTGACTTACTAAGTGCCCTTGTCACTGTCAGATGATTGCTGTTTTCACAGATCGACCACAGCAGGAAAGGTAATTTTAACAAAACATTCCCTGACCTCAGGGATTTACAGGCAGCCCCTTCTGCATCAGGGACCATGGTGTGATTCAAAGACACGCATTCTTCACCACAAGCATCGTCTTCGTAACGTACCAGTGCAGAGACCCGAGCATTGCTGCCGGTGTTGAAACACTAAATGCCGTTTCACTGGCACGCACTCTCCCACGGACGCTTCTCGGGAGACTCTGTACGAGCACCGCAGCCTGAGTGTCACCCAGTGAAACCCAAGAGCTGCATCCATTTTTAGAACCAGCCTGCCTGAAGATATGCTGCATTATCTGAGCAACACGTAAGGGAACAAAATGAACTGCAGCTCCCCCTGCCACTTATTTACCTTCTGTTTAAACAGCGTCTCTTCAGCCCGCTCCGTTCCCCTCCCGTGCACCCACTTACTCGGCACCTCTCGCAGGGCTGCCCGGTCTATTTTTAAAAGCATGCTGCTGGCTTTTATCTTAAGCTGCCTGATTAGTTTTTTTTTTTAGCTCTTGTACTCTTTAAACTTATTTAAAACACGTTGGCAGATAAAAGTAGCGAAGGGAGATATAGCAAATGCTTTGGCATTGCAAGTTGAGAAGTAAGGCAAGAGATAAAAACTGAACAGATTAAAAATGAATACCTAAACTCCACAATTAGGGGCACACAGCAACGGTCCTTTCTTAGGGGAGTATCTCCCACGTGCTCAAAGTGGGGGTTAATTGAGCAGAGACTTCAGGACTTTGTATTGGGTTTGTGTGGCAAGGTTTTGGTAGCTGGGGGGCTACAGGGGTGGCTGCTGTGAGAAGCTGCTAGAAGCTTCCCCTGTGTCTGATAGAGCCAATGCCAGCCGGCTCCAAGACGGACCCGCCGCTGGCCAAGGCTGAGCCCATCAGTGACGGTGGTAGCGCCTCTGCGATAACAGAGTTAAGAAGGGGAGAAAAACCCATCAAGAGCAACTGCAGCCAGAAAGAGGAGTGAGAAGATGTGAGAGGAACAGCTCTGCAGACACCCAGGTCAGTGCAGAAGGAGGGGAGGAGGTGCTCCAGGCGCCGGAGCTGAGATTCCCCTGCAGCCCGTGGAGGAAGATGAGGAGCAGAGATTCCCCTGCAGCCCGTGGAGGACCCCACACCCCGTTTTGCCCATGACAGTAATTGCTGAGTGATCTCCCTGTCCTTATCTCGACCCATGAGCCTTTCATTATATTTTCTCTCCCCTGTCCAGCTGAGGAGGGGAGGGATGGAGCGGCTCTGGGGGGGCACGTGGCCTCCAGCCAGGGTCAACCCTCCACAGACTTGTTCTCATCCAGCTCCTGGCAGCAAACACACGCGGGTGCTCACAGCAGGGAAGAGCAGCCAGGCAGCTGTGAGGAGTCCTGTAAATGGCCTTGGTCCCTCAGCTGTAAGCCATTTTGAAATTGTCCGGGGTTTGCCAGGTGGTTAAAGGCGCTGCTGGTTCCAGTTCTGAGCCCACGTTACCAGCACTGAAGTCAGTGGACTTGCACAGTCACACAGGTGGAGGAAATATCGTTAGGAG
Source organism: Balearica regulorum gibbericeps (assembly GCF_011004875.1). Taxonomy (NCBI): domain Eukaryota; kingdom Metazoa; phylum Chordata; class Aves; order Gruiformes; family Gruidae; genus Balearica; species Balearica regulorum. Next base: position 14,164,262 of record NC_046199.1, on the reverse strand, counting down.
AGTCTCCAGCACCCTCTCAGTTGTGGGAAGGTGGGAGGGTGTCAGAAACATATGGCTTGAAATCTGGTGTCCCTACGCATCCCTGCAGTTGTGACCTCAAACCAGGATGCACTTAGCATCCTCAAACAGCAAGGCTGGTTTCAACTTCGAGCCTAAAACCCTCAGCAACTCTCAGCAGTAACCACAATGAGAGATTTGTGAGGCCACGACTCCTGCCACGCTGGTGCTTGCTGTGAATAGGGATGATGCGTTGACTGCACTGATACATCACCTAACAAGATGAGAAACCACTTCTAAAACTTCACATTTTGCTAGCATGGAGATTTTCTAGCCCATGCCTTAGAGCTAGATTATTCTCAACTAATGTTCAGGTTCTGGGCTCTGCAGAGCTGTCCTGAGCATCCAGCTGATGTTCCTGCAGTGACCAGGCGCATATCGCTGCCTCTGCTGCACTGTGCACGTCTCAGGCTGAACTCGGCTCCATTTCAGATTCAGGACATCTCTGAAAACTGATTGAAACGAGGACTCACTAACGCTTCCATCAGATGCTGACGGGTCTTTTTGTGCCAGGAAAACGGATGTGTGCAACAACAGCAAAAGTGCCTGGAAGCATCCCAAAGCCTGAGTGAAACGAGGGAATTTTGAGTGGCACCAAACAAAAGGAGCAGTGATTTAATCTCCACAGATGGGGAGGGGGGAGCAGTGTCAGGAAAAGCAGGAGGATGAGATTAGCTAGGCAATAAAATGAAAATGAGCAAGAGGTGGAGCGAACTGTGCTGAGATAAGAGGAGGTGGATTACAGGGCTGGCAGATGGAGGGGGAGCAGGCAGCCAAACAGTGAACAAAAAACCCCAGGTAATAAATCTGGAAAAATCGTAATCAACAGTGTTAGATACCATTCTCAACCCATTTTCTCCAAGGAGGTAGGCGGTTATGGCAGATGGATGTACCGTGAACACCCTGTGCTGTCCCCTCAGGGTGCAGCGACGCTGCCCGCGCTGCTGCGGTGGCCTTCAGCCCCTGCAAATGGCCAGCAAAGTGTGTTTGCTCAGACTCTAAACTCTTCCAAGGCAGCCAGGATCCTTTCTGGCACGTAGATAAAGAAGTCCTTTAACACCAAAAGGTGAAAGGAATTGCTTCTTTCTGGAGAGCCTGACCGCCCATTTGACTCAGCCTAATTCAGGAAAGCGACGCGTCGTCTCTTTTGGGGCTGGAAGGAGCGTTTCCTCGAGCCTTGCAGGAGCACATTAGACTGGGTATCTCCATCCTGGATGATAAGGCAGCTTTTATCAAGAAACTTTCATTAATGCAGTTCAGCTGGTGAAGGGTGATTGATAATAAGCAGACATTTGACCACTAATTAAGAGTCATTAAGCCCTTGACCACTGAGTTTTTGGAGGATAATCTCTAGGATATCTTTGGATGTGTCATTTCAGAAAAGCCATGCTGCAGCTTTCCAGAGCTTTGCATTCCCCCCACAAATCCCCTGATCTTCCATTACCCAAGGCGGGTCAGTGCCTGATGGCAACACGCCCGTCTCGGTTCTCCCTCTCTCAGGAGGTTATGTGAAATCATTTATTTGTCATTTATTTTGAGTCTGGGAGAGAAACGATATTATCTGGGAGAGCAGCAGGCAGAGTGCAATTTGGGGAGGATGATGGGGTTAAGAGCAAGGCAGGGAGAGCCTTGGTCAGGAGATCTCTGTCCGAGAGCCTTCTTCAAAATCCACATGACTGCTAGCTATCGGCATGTTATTAGGAATAAGAAACATTTCTGCCATGCTGAAATGACTGCATTTAAGAGTTTGGTTGTTTTGGTTTTTTTTTTCCTTAGGAGAGCACTGTGGTCAGCCAGTTCTTGGACAGACTGTGGGAGTTAAGTGCATGAAATTCAATACTCTATGTTATATACCAGAGGTCAGGCTAAGGGTCCCTTCAGATCTAAAACATAAATTTAGCAAACTGTTACCAAAAAAGCCCCTCTGAAACTCCCTAAAGTCTTCCATTCAGCTCCTAGAAAACTCTTAAAGAACAAGACCCGCTTGCAGAAAGTTAGCAAAGTGGCCAAAACCATCGGGACTCTACGTCCGACCTGGGTTTCTACAGCGCTCGCGCTCCCTGCCCGGCTCGGGAAAGAGCATCGCCCTGACGAAGCCCAGGGCTGCAGCCGGAGAGCCCGGGGCTCCCAGCTCCGCGGGCACTTGCTCCTCGTTTGACCCCAGAAGCTGCTGCATTTCACATGCTGTTCCTCCCTCGTCCAAGCTGTGATGTGAGATAGCTCATCCTGCTGGAAACTATAACTAAAAACATTGTCTAAAAACAAACCCTCTTTCTGTGTGCCTGGAGGGGAGGAGCAGTCCCCAACGAGCATAAAAAAACAGAGCTTGAATAAATAGCTGAGCTGAAAACGACCCAGGAGGGCAGCCCGGACCCGCGGCTTCGGAGGAGCTGTTTTACACGAGGAGGCAGGAGGATCTCAGCACACAGCACCAGCCAGAGAAAGCGCCCGGCGTTGATTTACCGAGCTGGGATATGCCCAAATCCAGCCCACGAGGCTGCGTACGCTGCAGCTGAAATCAGACGTGTCAGGTTCAGGCAAACGGTTGTGTTTGGCACCAGGTGTGAAGAGGAGCCGATTTCCACCGCAGGATTAGCAGCAGGATATACAGCACATTCTCTCTGCAAAACTGTGATAATATCAAAGCTCCATCTGTACTCAGGCTGGAACTCGGAGCTATTAATGACTACTGTGGGAGAGCTAGCATTTTTTTCTTATTACCAGTTAAGTAAGCTTTCCTACACCTTGAGAACCAATCATTCTGTTTTCTTTGAAGATATCTGCATATATATACACACAGTTTTTTCTTTTTTAATATATATAATATATATACACAGATAAGAGGGAGAGTTGCACAGATTTCAAAAAAAACCCCAGAATATTCAAAATGCTATGTTGACTCTTTTCTTTAGAGCTCAACTGTTCTCTGCTCAGATGCAAATAATAGATACTTCCACTCTAGGTATTTTTGGTCAGAAGGAAAAGATAAATAGCGTATTTCAAGCATCACACTTTCAGCCAGCTTTATCTAACTTTGGTCAAGAATTTAAAATTTTGCACTGAACGCTAGCACATTTCAAGCTTGAACTGTAATTCTCTTCTCCTGACAAGAATTTGCTGCTAACCGAGCCTATCTGTGACATGGGAACCAACGAGCTAAAGCTGAAACCAAGGCTGTCAAGCTCATTTCACTTATTAGTTATGAAATGGGAAAAAACAGTAAGCTTCAGTGTCACATGGAAACATGAGCACAGCGGTGACACAGCCTTTCATACATAGTGTCAGCACTAAAAACAGCGTATAGATTATTTGGGAAGTAATAAACACTGAGCTCGTGATTCTATTCTGGGCTGGTCCTATGACAAAAAAGGAAAAAAAAAAAAAAAAACAAACAAAAAACCAACCAGCCCATCATCAAAACAAAACCAGAAGCTGAAAGCCCAGAGCAATTCGCAGTTGTGCCCGTAACAAGCGGTGAGGGCGGCGCGGCGGCTCTGCTGTTTCAGCGGAGCTCGCCCGGCCGTTGGCAGGGACCCCCGCGCCCCCGGCACGGACCACGTGAGCCTTCTGATCCAGGGACAGGATGATTTACACGGGGACAACTGCTGAAGTTACCACCGCCAGCTGCCTGCTGCTGCTCCCAGCCCCTGAGCACAACAGCTTAGCGCTGCCTTTTCTCTTCTTTTTTTCAGTTGGTTTTCGGTTTGGGTTTTTTTGGGTTTTTTTTTTTAAGGTCAACAGCCAGTGCCAGGTTATCGTGCTGGTTTGCCCTCACAGTTCAGCGGTGGTTTTGCAAAGAGGTGAGCTGGCTGTGCAACACGAGCGGCAGGCCGTGTCCACCAGCCATCTCAGCGGGCATCCCAGCCCCGGGACACGCACGTCTCCGTTGAGCCTCCCACCTCCGAGGTCAGGGCAGATGTTTGGAACAGCTCTTTCTAATCTTCAGCACGTCAAACCTTATTAGTTGATTTTTTTATTATGTCTCTCTCCAAACATCTCTAAAGTAACGCTCGGTGTTGCTTTATCCCAAAATAGCCACTCAGTATGAGCTTTTGGCAGCCAGCACAGAGGCTGGATGAGACCTTGGAGAGCCGGGTGAAGAAGGAAAGTCACAGCCCAATCTGCTCATCCCTTCGACTTGCCCAGCCCCTCCCCAGCCCCATGCAGCCCCCAAACCTCCTTTACCCTGGGAACTCTGCAAGCATCCCTGCTCCTCCGGCTACCTGAAGCTCAAGACCGGGCCCAGGACAAAAATCCTGTTTACAAACAGCTTCACCCACTGGGTGACCTGGACTGTACCACTGCGGGTGCCTTACAGCCCTCATGACTCTTCCAGTCACAATAGGCCTTTTTTCTACTCTTAGAGAGGAGAGAGATCTGTCAGGCAGAGGTACAGAGCCCCTGCAACTGTTAATTATTAAAAGCATTTATCAGCAAATCTGGAACCGAAACTATAGTGATGGGCAGGTGGCAAATCTTTTGTGAGCCATAAAATCTCTGTGAGAGAACTTATCAGGGGAAAGAGCTGGAGGAAATCATAGTGTATTTTAAGTGTAATATAAATACATATCAGTGACTGTTTTGACACAGTTTTAACCTCTGGCTACAGAGGTTTACAAGTTGAAAGACATCTGGTAACTGATGATTTTGAAAAGCTAGAAGTCCATTGCATACATTCAAATGAGCTTGAAAAAAGCACAGGCACATCTGGTTTCATGAATCAGAGCTCAGAGAAAAACACATTCTGTTGCAGCGTTGCTGCCGGTACTGGTTTTGCCGACAGTGAAGTTGAGGGTGAGTAAGAAGCTGAGCAGACCTGACCCCTGAGGCTTGAGGAACGGGATGTGCACCCCCCGCCCCGGGCTGAGCAGCCTGGAGCTGCACTGCAGGGAACTTTCACCTCGTCTTCACCCGGGTCCCGGGTCCGTGATGCCTCCTGCCTTCCCAAGGGTCACTCTGTATTTCTTACCGCCATGCCAATGCTTTTGGGGTGCAGTCACTGCGCAGTGGCCACCGGCTTGGCAAACCTGGGGGCAGGGTACCGCTCCCTGCTGCGAAGACCACGGTCAACAGAAAAAGGCCCAGAATGTCACAGCATGCCTGTTGCCTGCACCGTGTTAGTGCTTCTGCAGAACTGAGCCAGACACAGCCGTGCTGCTTTCAGTTATTGTTCACTTTCGATTAGATAAGAGTAACGCGTGATAACACGAATGAGTTGCTGTTCATCCACCAGCGCAGCCCCAAGCTGCTGTAGCCTCCCTCCAAATCCAGACCTGGCGGTCCTTCCCCCACTTCCCAGCGGATGGAACAAGCAGTGGTGGTCCTGTGATGCAGCAGGTCTGTAGCTTGGTCCTCAACCCATCCTTCCTCTTAACGCCAGGCCAACTGGGCCACCTTTCCTCATCCCAAGTATATCACCTTTCTTCCTCCGCCCATGGAATTATTTACATCTTTTCCATACAAGAAAAAGGGTCAGATTCAGCCCTGAGTCAAAAGATCTTCATTTGGCTCTGGATGTGTTGAGAACATCACAAGAGCTGAAGCCCAGAAAATCTGGCTGCGTAAGTAACAGGGAATTCTGCCAAAAAGGCCAGGGATTTTTTTTCAGTAGTTGGCCCTTGGAGAATGCTTTATTTGATGACAAAAAAACCAAAAAAACCCCAAAAAGTGTATATATATATATATAAAAAAATCCATCTCTTGCAAGCTTATGAGAGCATGGCCATGTGCCATGGAGGCTAATGGGCTTTCTAGCTCCCCAGTAATGTTCCCCATCATAATTCAAATGGCAGGAACATAATCTGAGAAGTCTTCATTCCCTTCTATCTTTTGCTTGTTTGTTTGTTTGGGGTTTTTTGTGTTTTTGTTTTAAATAAAGCGATTAGATCCTCAGAAAAGCAGCCAGTACAAACTGTGTGGAAAGAGTTTTCCACAGAGCTGCTGGAGGTGCTGAGCAGCCCCACACGGAACCAGAAGGTAAATTTTGCACAGAACCCATGTTCTCCCCTGCCCAGAAGAAAACACTGGGAAGGAAAATCTCTGCCTTTGATAGTGTGGGAAAGAGATCTGTTCCCGTCTCAACTGAGCAAGGTCTGACTTTCCTCTCCCATCCTCCCCAAAGGGGATAAACTCTCCTCTTTTTTCAGGCAGGTTCAGTTTCTCCTAATGACCAGCAGTTTTGCATGTCTCTCTTTAACCACCATGCCCATGCTGATGGAGATGCCACCAGAGATCTGCCATTTCAGAGAGCTGCTATGCTGTGAGCACGCTTAATTACAAATGCGACCTTGGTCTTTCCTTCGTCACAGGGACAAATCTTTCAGCTAGAAAATCACATTTTCCTCTAGCAGTCCATTCCACCACCTGGCTGAAAACCTCACTGAATTAAAGAAACCATGACTTGACTCCTGACCAGGCCTTGCCAGGAGAATTACCTGAAGTCCTATTGACCAGGGTCCAGTTTATTGAATGTGGTGGGAATTCTCTCCAGGTACTGACTCCAGCAAGGGGAGGCTCGGCGCTCAGTTCCTGAGCTGTCACTGGTTTCCAGGGTTTGTGCTCTCTGGAGATTTTCCTGCAGCCAGGCTGGGTCTATTCCAGCAGCTGGGAATGAGCTTCCTCAGCCATCCCCCCTCTTATCACTCACTGCCTTAAACAAGTTCGACCTTTTGATTGATTTGAACCTTGGCCAACATTAAACACTTGTTCTAGCAGATGAGGTCAGCCGCTCGCCTTTCTGCTTTGTTTAATATGTGGCAGTTAATGCTACAGTGGCTTTAAATCATGGCATGTTCCCAGCTGCGAGGACAGGGGAAGAAACAAAGCTCTCCAGAGGTTGTCCCCTGACATTGGGCTGGACCAAGCTGGAGTGTTGCAGTTTCAGCTTTCAGCTCCTGCCTCGTGGTTACTCCTGGTTGTAGGCATTTCAAAGAAGAAGAAACCTTTCAAATCATCTAGGAAAAGTTCTTATCCCTCGATCTTCCTCTCCTCTCCATCATCCCCGCATGACTTCCTGAAGCCGTCCCTGGACTGTGGAAGGTGCCTCCTGCAAAGGATGGTTGGGTCACTGCTGGCCTTGAGCATAGGTTTTTAATAACTAGCAATGATAAACAAAACCTCAGGACTAAGAGAATGTTTCCATGGCATTTAAAATAGACTTGGAAGGAAAGAGATTTTTGTCTAAACAAATAAACATAGTTCTCAAGCTGTCACAGGCCAGAATTTGTAACATCATGCTGTATGTCAGACTTGGAAAGAAAAACCTCAACTGGAAATGGATTACAAAGAGCAAGCTGAAAGAAATGCAAAACCCAACCATGCAGGGAAAACCACACTGGAGTGAACCCAAATCTTTTCATCATTGTAAAAGTATTTTATGTTAACGTGAAGAAGAATTTATTATTTTATTAATGCAGGATTTTTTTTTCTCTGGCACCTCTGCAGGATTCAATGTAGACAAATAAAAGTGCTGTCAATGTCTTCATTGCTCTCAATTTTATAAAAAATGGTTGGGAACTAATGAGCACTTATTTGAGTCATGTGACAAACAGGAATAACCGATGGGCCATTTTTTTTCCTTTCTTGCAGAAGAATTCTGAGTTTAAAAGATCTGATAAGGTTTGTTTACAGTTATGGCTGGAAAAATTAAAAAAGGAAATCTTAGTTATAGAAGGGAAATTTATATATAAACCTAAGCATTGAGAAACAGTTTTTCTTCAGGGGTTTCCACATTGCGAAGCTATGTACTCACAAGCCTCCTCCTTGTTGGTCATCGTGTCATTGCTATAGGAGGTCATGGCTATGAATGTGAAGCGATATCTCAGATTGTTAGGCCATAACCAAAGGGAAAGCACCTGCATACGATCACTTCTAAGGATGATGTGACCACCATCTAGATAGATGGGTTGGTGCATCCTCTGATAGATGAAACTTTTTTCCTGGTCTGTGGATTGATTCTTAGGTGCAATGAATTCCCATTAAAGAGCATGGAAATCTGGAATAAACTCATCACAGTCCACTTCCAAAGTACAATCTTGTGGTTAATTTCCTATGGGAACATTTTGCTGGCATAGCTGTTTGGATTTCCCATAGTGTTTGGGAAGAAGAAAGCACTGGAGCATTAGAAAGGATCTCCTAGAAGCATAGCATTCACAGATCAACGTCTCCAGCATCACCCACCGAGCATCAGCTTCAGCTAGCTCATCTCCAGCCAGAGGCTGATTGTGGTGCCAGAAAAGCAGCTTTCTGTGTCGACAGCAGCTTTGGGTAGGCACAGCGGAGGGAAGCGTGGCATCGCTCAGCCGATGAACGGGCATCACTGGGCGCTCGGTCCTCACCGCATGCTGGCCGCATGGCCCTGCTGGGTGGAAGGCAGATCAGGGACAGCCACCTCCAGTGTCCTCTCCAGAAAGATGGGCTGCCCAGAGTCTCCCAAGGATGGGGCTGAGCTGCAGCCAGGCAGGGTACACAACCTGCACATGCTGAGCAGAGGGGAAACCGCTCTGTCCCTGCAGTGAAACCAAAGCCTGTGCTGCTTTACTGCTCTCTGGGGGCTGACACAAGAAGTACTAGCACCTAGCAAAACCACTTCGACCCATTGAATAACATCAGTCGTTTCCAGTTTGCAAACCCTGTGAGATTTTTTATGTATTTACAAAACCACTTATAGCCAGTGCCAGAAGGCTTGTTAATCTGCATTAACCCCTGCTGTTTCTTTAGAAGAGCCCCAAAGGTCTGCAACCACCACAGTCCTTTATTTCCTGCCAACTCTAGTAAAGAATCTGGTGTTACTCACCCCAGACATGCCGTTTCTTCAGAGGGAAATGCCTCAATCTTGAGTCTGAAGGGTCTGATGGTTGGGTTACGTCAGTGCTTGCCTACAGCAGATAGCAAGTGATGCTGTGCACCTCCCGCCGGGGCTGTGCCGCAGCACGGTGCTCTCTGCACAAGGCATCCCAAAGCACTTTCAGGAAGAACACAGCCCTGCAATATTGACTGCATTCGATTGCAAAGGGTGAGAGAAAGGCAGGAGAGAAAGAACGCCACTTTTCAGAGCTCATCATTCAGCACACACACACACACACACACACACAGCCATGGGAGCCACTTGCAGGGCCCTGAATACTGGCCAGCAGAGAGACAAGAAAAGAAAACAATATTTTTTTAAATTTTATTTTAAAAACAAGCACACAAACATGAGTGCCTATAAATTTTACATAACAACATTCTGTCCTTTGGATCATCTCTCCATATCCACTCACATTTGGAAAGTTACATAGAACTATTATCTTGTAAAATATTAATTAAAGTAAGCATTATACTGGGTCCCATGAATCACTTTATGTGTGTTCAATATTTGCAAGTGTCACCATGGTGAGGAGTTGCACCTAGTTACAGTGCATTCGTTATAAAGACTAGTGAGCAATCGCTCAGCCATTGCTACTGGCTTCCCAAACTATAAACCTGTCATCTGGACTATGACAGCTCAGAGATCATAAAATAAGGCTTAAAAGTCAACATCACAATTTGAAGTTAATCCATGGCTCATGTCAGCTGTAAAAGTTAATGTTACAAATACAAAAATATCTACAATAGGAAAGTATTGACTGCTAAACACGCACATCGACTGAGATAACATGGAAGACAAGATAGGGCCTTTCACAGAAACCCAAGCCAAAAAATTAATGGGCAAGTGATTAGGATATAAAATGAAGTGTGAAAGCTTTAATGATCACAAGAACAGAAAAAGAAAATCCTTTGAAAGCGGACTAATGTGCCCTCTCAGGAGATTCTGCACACCCCGGCTTCAAGGCATATCTCTACATCGCTGGGGAAAGCGTCTTACAGCTTACGGCTTTGGGAAAGAGATTTGCAGAGTGTGCTCCTACATTCACAGAGATCTAGTAGGCACATACAAATATTCAACATCCTATGAGAAAGCAGTGTCTCATATCTAGCAAATATGGCACTAGTTGTACTTTTGGCAAATTTGGATCCAAGCACAAGATACTAGCTTTATTTAACTTTCCAAATGTGAGTGAGTATGGGGAGATGATCTGTTTACCACGCAGTCACTGCCCCTGGTAGCCAAAGCATTTTGTACAAGGTACCTGATGTGGCCACTCAGACACTTGTCCGAGTCTTTGTATATTAAATCAGTCACAAAAAGAGCAGTTTAGAATTGTTGAGCACAAGATCTGGATCAGACTCTTGTCAAACACTATTGTTTTGTCAGGTTGGCTTCCCCGTGGCTTGTGTTGTGAGGAGGATTTCGGTGCTCTCCCATGCTCTCTCTCGGGGCTGCAGTAACGAGATCAAGCCATTCCCCAGTGCTAAGCATCTGACCAGATGAACCACCCGGGCAAAGAGAACCTCACACATCTCTCCTCCTCCCCTGCTCTCGGCCCACTGATTATCTCAGATCATCAGTGTTTTGGATGACCGAATAAACAGGATTATCCTCTCCCAGTGCCTGTTAAGTCAAAACTGTACGGGGATCCTATTAGTGGATCGCAATGGTGTGAGTATATCCAAGCAGGAGATTATCTTTTGCTTGCTCTGTGGAGCTGAAAACAGTACCGGGAAATTTTTAATCTCCATGAAGGGAACACCAGAGCTCACAGAAAGAAAATCAAATTCATTTTTATTATCCTTCTCAATCAGCTGCCTAGCTCAAAAAAAATTATCCCGATTGACAAAGTCATAACCTTCTTTCATTGATACAGTACCGGATTTGGGAGGCCAATGAAAAGCATCTTACACGCATGGCCTTTGTCATCCAAACTGATCCCAGAATGCTTTACAAGTGCTGCATGCAAATGGCACGTGGGATTAGCAGCACTTTACAGTCGTCTCTCTCTGTTCTCACTGAGGTTAGCGAGAACAGAAGTGGGACTTGCCGTTGAGTAAAATGTGAACCAGGCTGGAACACGGCCAGGACACTGAGATCAAGACTCGCATTCATTTGGAAACTGCTGGCACAATGGCCCTGTTGATCAGGACTTTGGGTTTACGTCTTGTCCAAAACAATGTAGCAAGCTACAATGGGGCATAAAATGATGCCATTTTAAACATGTCGGTAATTCATCGTTATTTATTTTTTCAAACACTCAAAGATAAAAATATTGAGAGAACAAGCAAAGGAGGAAATAACCATATCTAAATTAAAATCTTCTTAAATAAACTACAGATTTTAACACACAGTAGCATGCAAGCAAAGCCAGCCAGCTCCCAAGCTTTTTATATACATGCATGCAGAAAAATAAATTCCTTCAAAAGAAGCTTTGAAGAGCATAATTAAGCATGAAAGTTACCATATATTAAATTATACAACTGGTAGAAAAGAGTCATTAGCCCAACAAATGGGCTGTTAATGATTTCAGGTTTGCCTAAGGCCATAAGCTAATAAACTAGCGATTAACCAGCATTTCTGGGATGCTGCCGTTGAAAGCTGGCTGCCTGGTGTCACAGCACTCGCTCACCCACAGCTTAGGAACTGCAGAAAAAACCAAAACCAGTGAAAAAACCCACACGCATTTGAGCCATAGAAACAACTGAAACTTTGGGCAGGTGAAACCCCTGCTCTGAGGCACTTCATCGCTTATCAAGGCACCTGACTCCCACTCTGTGTGCCGGGATTGCAAAACACGGGACTTCCCAAGTCCACGCAGAACCAAGTGGAGTAGCCAGGAGGCAAGAGGAACTCTCCACGCACATGTCCCAGCACAGACCATGCCCTGGAGAGCCCATGTCACGAGTTCCTGCATGTCTATTTGAAAGTCGCTGCTGGTACCAGCCTGGGACACCTCCCTGCTGTTCCTGACCCTGGGGACAGCCACCTCTCTCCTGAGGCCACACTTTGGTGACCGTAGCAGCCATTTATATGGAAAGTAACACCACAAAAGTACATTTCTTAGCAATTGGTAACACAAGGCAAAACCCAGCAGGCCATTTGGTCAGCCAGCTCTCTCCAAAGCACCCATACTTATTTTCCTTCTCAGTTTGAAGAGCTGGGGATGCGGGAACAAAAAACTTGCACAAAATAGTCCTCTCCAAGGCTGGAAACAGCAGAAGCAGGGAGGATGATGCCCACCCACTGTTGTCAGGACCACGGGATACTCGAGAGCTTATGTAGATATTACGGTGACTTGCGCAGGGCAAACTTTTGGAAATGAAAACACAAGCACGTGCACAAACCTCACCTCTGTGCAAGCAAGCGGACATTTCTCAACACAATTTCAGACAAGTAAAAGACTTCTTCAGTGACGCAAATACAGTGCGCTGGGTAACACTATAGATCCAAAGAACTAGATAAATGAAGCAAAGTTTTTCAAAGGGCATAATTACTCCGTAGTTCAAAACAGAGAAGGGAAGCAATCCAGTAAATTGAAGAAAAGAGCTGTTTGTCCTTCAACCTGCATCTTCACCAACAGGCTCAGCAAAGCCCCTCCAGGTGGCTTTACCTTGGGCAACGGACCATGCCTGACCTCCCAAAACTTTGAAAGAAGAAATGCCCATCCGTTTACATACTGCATGGTCCAAAACCGGAGGAGGACTGCAGCCAGCCAAATTATCTGCCGCGCCTCTCCCTGGCTGATTTCTCCTCGTCGCTCGCTTCCTGTGGTGAAACGTGAAAGTGTAGAAACTGCATTTTGTCACAGCGGCCCCGAGCCGTGCCGGGTGTTTTGCTGTTTGCTCCCCGGACAGTTGCTAATGGTTTGATCTGACAAAGTTCTCACACTTAAAATAAATGGTGTCAACACAGCATTCTCCAGGAAGGTCTAAAAGCAAAATGAGAGATTTGTTTGATTTAAGAAAGCTTTTCCTCGAGTATTTTTAATGCTTTTACCAGTAGTTCCGTTGACTTTTTTTTTTTTAATAAAAAGACAAAGTATCTTCCTCCTTAAGTGTTCTTGTCATTAAGGTCCAAGATTTATATTTCCACATAAGAAGAAAAAAACAAATTGGATCCTGTTTCAGTAGAGACAACGGCAAACACTCCCACTGACTGCAGTTACCAATACGACAAAGCCCATGTGCGAATTTTGGAAGTAAGTTTTTCTGGAAACTATTTACCAAATACTGCAAAGACTTCACAATTCTTTCTTATTTTCTACTTTCCTTACGGTAACATTTAAAGCACAACCTCAGATGGATTTGTCGACCTCTTTTTTAAAATCTACATTACTGTGTCATATAAGTCATATGTATGGTTCCTGATTCTTCACATAAATGCTGAATTTTTTTCTTATTCTTCTAAAAAGAACACGGCTTGATTTCGGCAGCAGTTGCATAGACTTCAGATTAAATATAGCAGTCACTGACTTTCCATGAGACTCAGACACTTCTGAAAATAAGCTTTTTGGCACCCACTAAGGAACACACTGAACATCTCCTTTAGTTACAAGTCCTCAAAATAAAAAGAACTTACAAAGTTCTTACATGTGTCTATAAGCATTTGATTTGAGATCTTATTTAACTCTCCTTATAAATATTCAGGGCTGGTCCTGCTCTCACTGAAGTCAGAATATCCTCAGTGCGATCAGCGGTGGCATCACAGTGTACAACTGGACAAATAAGAGAATAATGAAACATCAGAATGAAATTATTCCTTTTCAACAGCCTCACCTGTATCTGTAGGCTTGTACAACAGAGGTCATTTAAAGGGCACCAGAGATACAACCTACACCAGATCCCGAATGCCGGCGGCTCTAAACTTCTCCAGCACGCACAGCTCTGCCCTTCAGTCAAGGTTCTTAATATTTAAAATGACCTTTCCAAATCTGTTTTGTTTTTAATACATTAAAAAAATCTTTCCCACTGAAGTGAGTAGATTTTCCAGTGAACTCCAGCACTTAACCCTGCAGCATTTTACTATTTCAAGATTAGAGCATGAGTTTCAAAATTTGTCCTCAAGAACAAATAACTGCATGAAGCTATGATGACGTTGTACTGAGCCTAAGAGTCATCCTGGAATAGAAAACAATCCAAGCAACAATATTTGGCTCTGGATAGAAATTTTCCCAGAAGTTCAGGAGTTCTTCTGCTAAGGCTACAAATAATTCTGAGTCTGGGCTCTTGTGCATGGCTCCTGAGGCCGACATACTGTATAATCTGTCAAAATTGAATATTCTGTCATGAATAGTTTATATTATACCTTTTCCAATTCTGTTTTGTTCCAGAGATGACTTTCTGAAGGAAGCTAATCCTGATACATTTTTACCTCCCCACAGGTAGACATGCCCAAGTACAAATGCAAGCAGACTTTGTGAGGTCTTCAACATTTACCTTCACAAAGAACTACAACAGATTTGCATTATTTCTTATTAAAATCATTTTGGTTTGTTATTAAAAAAACACCCCACCCAGCAGGAGTGTTTTATTACCACAGTTGATCACAAGATGGAAATCCTTTTCCATAAGATGTCTCTTGATTAGAAAAAATACTAATAAAACCAAAACAAACCAAAAAATCAACCTTTTTCCAGGAAAGTTTTTTAGAAGCAGCGAAGCACAGTTTCTCATCTCATCAGCAACCTGCTTGGGAGGCCTCATCCATTTCATGTTCTTTCTCCATCCAGGAAAAAAAAAAGTTAGATGGGACTCCAAAAAAGAGGGGGAAGCTCCTGGCCTCCCTTGGCAGCCCGTTCTGCCTGGCGTGACGGCAGCAGGAGCTGGAGGGGAGGTGGGGGGCTGCGCCACCCCCACCTTCCTCCCTTGCCCAGGACGAGCGCAGCTCCCCAGACACAGGCACGAGAGGGGTTTTACCAGCAGCCACCTTACAGAGATTGATAAGGTCCTTTTACCCAGGTGAACACCCAAGCTGTCATCAATTTCATTTGTCTAACAGAAGTTTAATTTTAATTTGATGAAAACCCCAGGCTTTTCCTGAGAAGTTTTCCCTTTTCCAAGCAGGGCAGTTTCACTCAGAAATCATTCTGATGGAAATCCCTACCCGGCTCTGGTTGTTACACCGGCAGCTCAGACACACCAAGCAGAGAACGCACCATCGACATGTGTTCGTTGTTTAATTTGGAAATGCGAAGGATAAAGTAAACTCTTTCTTCGTACCATTACAGGGTTATTTAGAGTTAAAAAGCCCTCTGAGGAACGGTTCCAGCCACCCAAAGCCCGGGATGGCAGAGCGCAGGGGGATTTTATCTAACCTGCTGCACCGTACCCTGTACACACCAACCCACTGGCCTGGGATCTAAATGCTAAATGTCATTTATTTTTGTTACCACTTATTTACAAAAACGTGCAGAGAATTGCACTGGGATGCCACCAGGCCTAAGCAGAACTAAAAGGCCATTCCTGTCCCCGGGGGCAGGAGAAGGGTTAGCGGACAGGGCGGTGGGGAGGACACGGCTCCCTTCCCCACCTCCGCAGCGACGCAGACTGCGGCATCATCCGCAGCCCGGGAGGGGAGGGCTGGCTGCCATGCCGCAGGGACCCTCGCCCGCGCTGCCGCTCACCTAGCCCAGCACGCTCCAACTCGCTTTTGAACAAACCATTACTAAGAAAGAAATGAAAGAAGAGCTTCTGTGTTTTTAATTATCTGATCGAGTTTTCCACTCTAAATCTAATTGAGGCGGCAAGTCGGGAGCTACGTTTAAAGACAGACAAGATGTTTGCATCTGTTTTGTTGATTATAGTAGTTGCACATTTTACTTTAAACATCAATGGGTTGCAACTGCTATTCAAATGATATGGAAATTGGTACTTTGTACTGAAATTTCCCTTAAGCAACAAAGGAAAGGATTAGCACATGGCTTTTTTCTTTTTCTTTTCTCTTCTTCTTTTCATTTCAATAAAACACAGTGGCAGTGGAAAATTCTTTGATGGTTCATGAGCAACACCTGTATCTCTTAATATTTTATTCATACTAAGTTACAGAATATTTGAATCCTTTTGTGTAACTATTATGACAACAATTTCTAACTAAAATATCCTTCTTTATCTGAACCACTGAATTACCTTCCTTTTCACAAGACCTCTTTACCACAAAAATACACATACACAGTCTATATGAATAATTATGCAAGGGAATTAAGGTACCAGCAACAATTTATAATTATTTTCAGATTTAGATGAAGCTAATCAACTGGATCCCTTCACAGAGCCTGTCTTGTTCGCACATACCCAAAAGACCTTTCTCCGGTGGTCAGTCCCGCTCAGGACTGAATCCCACCCATTTCTAGCAGTATATAGCAGAGTCGGTGGAAATGAGAATCAGACCACAGTCAAACCACAGGGAATTTTTCCCACTGAAGCTCTCATAAATAAAATCGGTTGCGTTCCAGGATCGATCCTTTAATCCTTGTCCAGCTCCTCACCTTTTTATGCAGTCCTAAAGACAGCAACTTGTTAGTGAATTTTAATGGTAAACTTCACTCCGGACAGCAGAGGTAAAAGATATAAGGGTTATATAAAGACAGCTTTACTAGCCTCCCAAAAATTGATTACTTTTATGTAAGACTGATTAAAAAGACTTTACAGATTTTGATTGTTACTGCAAGTTATTGATATGGTAGAGAAATATGAGCAAATGCATATCGCTGGCTTCTTACGTACCTTATAGGTACCTACCAAGGAAGAGTTTCAAGAGGACCATCATCCTTTTCCATTGACTCTGTTGTTACAGAATCTTCATCATCCCCATCGCATACTTTAATCTGAACATCCCCCTCAGCACGGCTATCCAGAATCCGCTGAGGAAAGTAAAAGCACGTTATAAACAAAATATTTTTAAAATAATCCCATGCAACACATCAACAGAATTAAATTGTAAAACAGTTTGTCTAAAGAGACTGACTCACTGCGTTTCTATTTTGATGTCAAAGTTTTGAGGCTTCAGCGTGCTAGAACGGAGGGAAATTATCAAGTCTTGACCAAATCAGATACTTTCCTGTTCTTGAAATTAGTTAATTAATTTAAAAACTAAACCACTGCCCTTAATCACTGGCTCCTTGTGTTCCTTAAGCATCTGGCACAGATCTGGTGAGAAACTTCCAATTCTTCGTACGCAGGCTCAGAAGAGAAATGCAAACAGAGCAATTAAACAAAGCAACTCGTTTCTCTCCATAACAAGTTTGAGTGCATCACCCACGACAGACAGCAATGCTGATCTGGAAATGCCTGCATTATCCAGGGGCACAAATCCTGCTCTTACTCACGCACCCCCACAACCCCACTACCTTCGGTGAGAGTTTTTTTCTCACAAACTTAAAAAGGGCAACATTACCTCGAGACATTCGCCCTGCATTCATCACACTAAACCCAACACCACAGGGGTGGCTGCAACACATTCGTGCAAGAGCTCCGATAACCATACTCGCACTTTTGGTTTTGTTAGTCCGGCATGAATATTTATGCGCGTTTCCATGATATGTCCCCTGGTTTGCATAGGGCACAGGTTGTCGGCAGCTGAAAGCCATTAGCATCTGACAGCTGCTAAAATAGCTCGTTTGAAACAAATAGGTGGTCCCGGCCATTGTCTAGCGGGCAGGTGATTAAGGCATCATTACAAGCTGCATCTTCTTTGGCAGCTGCACGGACAAGGAGGCCCTTCTTGCACTGCTCAGACCTGCCTGGTGAAGGGGAGATTTAATTATCATCACTACATAATGGGTAGTTTGTAGAAGACGAAGACCTGACAGAAACAGATAGTGGGCAAACATAGGACACAGATCGCAGCTGATGAAGTAATTACAATCCAAATAAGAGCGTGTGAGCTGGCTGGGAGCAGCAGATGTTGCTGTCCATCAGCATCTCCACATAAAACATATGTTCAAATGGTACTCGGAAAAAAGACAGCAGAACATTATTTGTATTATTTGCAGAGCTACAGGATGCTGGGGGGGATGGCTCAGGGACTGGGATGCTCGGAGGGAAAATCCAAGGAATCTCTTGGGAACAGCAGCAGCAGATATGCAGTGCACGGGACAGGGACTGCTGACCGGGAGGGACCACGGAGGAAGATATTCCTTGGCCTTCGGCCTACTAACGTCCTCCCCTCCCAAACCTGCTTCATGGACCCGATTCCCATGTAGGGAGAGTGGGAACGAACCCGTGAATTGTAATTGCGCTTGGAGGGAGAGAGGGAACCTGTGCCCTGGGCAGACGGGGCTGATGACTTTCCACCTCAGGTGGGCAGCCACGGGAAGGTGCTCAAAGTCCCGCTCACGTTTAACGTCTCTAGGTGGAAAAGGTTGCATGCACAGCAAGTAAAAGATGCTGCTCAATTTCTGTTCAAATCATGGCATCTTGCTGTCTCAAAAGCAAAATAAAAGCATGCATTGGGCAGAGATGAAATGGGGTGGTCAAACACAAGAGAAGAGAGGTACCATGCAAGGCAGCCCTGCTGAGATGCTCGAAATGCTCGTCTTCATACCACACTAATAAACACAATTATTCTCCTCAAGGCTATTTCATAATTTATTTTAAAAAAATTGGTGTAAAAGCAGGAAATGTCAACATGTGCCCATTACTTCCTTTCAAACCATTTTCTTTGCAAGCACCCCATTTGTGTTACTTCAATCTTTCTTCCAAAAGAGAATTAATATTTATCGTAATAAGCTTAACACTTGAAGAGTTTCTGAAATGATTTTACCTATGCAGTGTCACCTTCCAGACTTGTGACACTATCACTTTCACCACACTTCATTTTTTTTCTTTTTCAAAATCTGTGTGAACAGTTACCTTTGTAAACACATTTATGCACCAGTTTAAAAAAAAAAAAGCCATACTCAATAGCAACAGAAATGTGGTTTGTAAATCGCCATGCAGCACTCTGTCACACTATAAACAACAACGTACATGTACAGTTTCACTGCCTCTGCTGCAAAGCCAGCATTTCAGACATTTTCGATATTTTCTTAGTAAGGATAAATTACAAAACAAACCAAGCATGCTGGAGTGAGATGGCCTTGATGGGAATGGTGCCCAAGTGTTAGGGTTGCAGCCTTTTCTCTGGAGACATATAAAAGTTTCAGAATTGGGGGTTTTTTAGTGAAAACATCATTCTTAGATTAGGTCTACCTGAAGAGAGAATTGTGTCTTTTGGTTTTTGTCTGGGCTCACATGAAGGGATGTCAGAAAAGATGAATGTATGCGTGTATTACGTTTTGGGAGCTAGTTTTCATTCACCCTTTCCCAGCTGTACCAGTGTCGTAAGAAAGATAAGCCCTGGGGACAACCCAGCTGCAGCCTCCGCCAGCCCACAGAGCAGCTTGCCACCTCTGCCGTTTGCGAGCCATTTGCAGCACCCGAGGGAGCCGGGTGGCCAGGAAAGCCCTGAGCCCTCCTGGTGGGTGCATCCTTGGGCCAGTAGCTATCAGGGCAGGCAGAGAGGAGCAGGAGGCTGTCGATGCTGGACGTTTACCTCCTCACGGCAGCTCAACTTCTTCTAAGCACAGAGAGAATCTGGCCTTGATCTCCCAGCGGATTTTTTCCCATGTTCTGTGTACACAGTTACTATTATAAGCACAATCACGGTGAATGTTTGTGCTAATGATTAGCTCTGAATCTTCTTGGTACTTTATACATCTTCGTTACTATTTTTATTTCACTTGTATTTTTGGATACGGTGAGCGTACCCACTTTCCTGGAAGCATATGCACAATACGGCTCTAATTCACAAACCTTGAAGTCAATAAGAACAGCAAATATTTATGCCTAAAATCATCAGCGAAGATCTGACCTCCGTTTTCCAGTCCCTGGGCTTACAAATGTTCATCGCTGCATGTTTGCGCCGTGCATTTTTAAAACCTGTGCTGTTTAAAATATACACACTTAACATTAACAAAGACCTGCAGTTCTCAGAGCATGCGGCTGGAACAAGCGCTGCCTTCTGTCTGATGTGCAATGACCTTTTGCAATATTTTTAGGCACTGTCCTATAAGCAATATGTCTTGCACAAATTACTTCTGCCCAGATATAAAGCAACATTAACTATGAGAAGGAGGGAGCAACATGGGATGAGTTTGTATCTTCTAACATTGAGGGGAAAAACCAAAATTACTGCGGTTTATAAGAGGATTTATACACTACATAATTTTCTCTCTCATTTCATCCTAACTTATAGAGTATCATGTGCCATGGATAAGGACATTCACGATGGACTTAAGTGTTACATGATTCTCCCATTTTTGAGTAAAGGAAGAAGACTACAGTAATTAGTTCCTTGTAAGAAGCAGAATTAATAGAATCCATTATATATTTAACTAGAAGTGTTTGTGTCTTCCAGGGAGGAGAAAGATTAATTTAGGTAACTACTAAAAGTTTTCAATCTTTGTAGCATTAAGCTAAAAACTAAAGTTAGAAGAAACTTAAGTGGAGAAATACTTACAACTCCGTGTTGGAAGTGATTGCCTCTCCTAGCCAAACTGCATCGTGCCCTGTGGTGTACAATTGGCTCATACAGTTACGTAGCAATAACAAAAAAGTCTAAGAAATTACATGAAGGATTAGGAAAAGCTTAGTGAAATAAATGAAATAATAGAAAATATAAAGTCAGACATTTTCACACCTCAAAATTTTTGTCCAAGTGGGAAAGGGAATGTAGAAACAAAGGAAACGCAGATTCAGAAAACTTAGCAAATACAAACCACATGCAAAATGTACATCCAAAACACTTTCTGTAATCTATTTCTGCGAAAAAGCACACAGAAAATAACTATTTAACTACCAACTGCTACGATTCATCGGCTGGAGGAGCAGCCACCAAACCCACTAACCTGCTTCCAGCAGCGGCCAGCAGCAGATCTGTAGGGAGCAGTACCGCGAGCAAGGTAAAGACTGCGAGTCCACCTGGAATCCCCGCTCCGGGCTGCAGGCAGCACTGCCGGCACTTCCCGAGCCAGAGGATGACTTAAACTCACGCTAACATTAACAACGGAATGACTGCAGCAATCAATATCATCCTTAAAAATTAAACTTAAGGCAGCAGAAAGATTTGGTACAGGCTTTAAATATACAAATATGCAACTACCATGTATAGAGTGGATATAAGCTGTATTCAAAGACTGAATGTACAGTGTTCATCATATGAAAACCAAATCAAAACCCCCCGGCACCTCTCTGCACATACAAACACAACTGATATGTTCCAAAAATGAGGTCTTGTTTTTAATATATAGATTTTTCACACAAGTACAAGCTTGTGAAGAAAACAGAATCAGCTGTGTTTTAGCTGCCAACAGAAATAAATGGTTGCGGTTACCCCACAGACAAAAGCCAATGTACCTGTGCTCAGTCATTCTGTCGCAAACGAAGAGCTACCAGGAAGCTTTTATCAGTAGATCATACCACAAACCAAACCCTTGTCAAAATTTAGAGAGGAGATAGAAGATTAAGGGCCTTGTTCCTACCCACTTACAATTAGAAAAGCAAAGTGTCAGAGAATAATCATTGGCGTCCAAAAGATGAACCAAGTTCCAAAGTTATTTATTTATTTAGCCAAGATTCCGGGGGGGGGGGGGGGGGGGGGGGGGGAAGAAAAGGAAATAAAACTCAACGTAGAAATACTTCTGATGTGGGAAAAAACCCAGGGTATGATTGCATAAAGGGTTACCCACTTTAGGTGACACTGCCAGACAATTTCCTTCCCTATTACATCACCATTAGGTTCCTTATTAAGCTCATTTCTTTAAAAGTCACCCACAAAGGCCCCATGGCATCAAAATGCCGTCCTTATTCACAGGAGGCTTAGCTGGCGAGGGCAGGGGCCAGCTCTGCTGCTGTCCAAAGGGCGCGCTGAGCAGCCCGGAGCATCGGGGTGGAAGTGAGTGGTGCTTCCAGGGCTAACCGCTCTTGAAGCTCTAAGGTGAGCAGCTTGAATATATGGGTGGAGATAGTCAAAGCCTTACCAGCTGCTGGCATCCATCTTTCCAGCTGCTGTGGATGTGGACCTGGTTTTGACAGAGGGCTGCAGTTTGTTGTCTGATCTGGTCCTCTCTGAAGCTCACTGGTGTAGACTATGGTCAACCCTGAAAGTCTGCTGGACCTAAGACAGTCCTGTCCTGGCAGGAAAGCCAAAACCTCAAGGCATTAGCTCTTCCCAGATTTCAGCAATATCATCTGCATTTCACATAAAAATCTCAGTATCTATGTTCAGCTCCACAAGTGTCTGTCTGAGCCATGTTGGCATGCTCAGTGCAAAATCTGCTGCAATCACCTGTTTTAGTAACATCTGTTGTTGAGAAGGACAGACAACAAGCTAAAAAGTCTAACTGACATCGAACTATGAAGAAATAAAAAAACCAACAACATTTTTTCCATTAAATCAGATTTAAAGGTGTAATCTGTGGCATTTTTTCTGTTTAAGACGTAGATATTAAACTCTTCTGGTGTGATGGTGCCACCAGCAGATAATAGTTAGAACTGGTTTTAGCTGAAAAATCTAGACAAGAATACAAATTTCTTTATGTAGGTTATTTAAGCTTCCAAAAACGTATCCTTTGATTTTTTTAAAACAATATTTTGATAAGAACATGGAAGCTAAAAATTGGTCTATCAGTAGATAAAACTTTGGATTCATAATTCTCTGCGTAAGTTCCTTATGTGTTTCACCATGATTTACAAAGACAGGAAGGTGTTTGGGACAGTGTGGGGGTTTTTTCCGCCACAGTAGAAAGTGATTTTTCATGCCTGAACAACTGACAAACACTGAAACAGTAAAAACAACATTAAACTCTGAGAACTGAATGACTGGAACTCTTCAGTTTTGCATGTATAAATATTGATCTGATAAACACTGAATATCCGAGTGGAGCAACTCCATTTCTCCAGGGACCCCCAGGACTCTCCTCACTTCTGTTGCAGAGGGAGAATTGCGGGTACGTGTTTCTCCAGCCACTGCCGTCGTGTCGACGTTCTCACCGTTGCTGTCACCTTTCCAGCTATAGCACCTTTATTACAGTTACCGTTGGTCACTTCTCACTCATATTTACTTAGCAGTTTGAGGAGTTTGGAATGTAACCCAGCACATCCTCAGATAGGTTCTCAAGCATGAAGGACTCTCCCCGCCAGAAAAAAGTGGAAAAGTGGACACTAAGAGGTGTTGTTCCTCAATTTGTTAGGAAGCCAGAACAAAACCCAAATGCAGAACCTTGCCGCAGTGCACCAGTGCGTTTTCATTCTCTGATCAAATTTCTGTCCCTCTTGGGATCTACCAGCTCAGGCGCTGCCTGGTCCATCTTGGGGGAAGTCAGGTAAACCTCTGTCTGATCTGCTTCTGACAACCAGGACAGTCAGGGATGGTACACTCTGCTGCTTCTCTGTCAGAGATTGGCCTTAAAAAGTCACCTCCTCAACCTTCCAGTCTGGCCCAGCAAGATCTCTCATTGGGGAAATAAGGCAAAGCAAGACATCTGAAGAAAGCTCCTCAAACACATCTGCAGGAGCCAGCTGCTTGCAAGACTTCCCATGTGTAATTTGTAGAAATCTTTTCTTTCAGGAACAATTACATTAAAAGGCTTCATGAAGCTAAAACTATGAGCAATTAAAAATAACATACAGTGGCATACAAAATTAAAAGGTATGCTAATAAAGCATGCTCACCATATGAGTTTGTCTTTTCTCCTACAGACAGAAACTGCCTTAGGTTTGGGGTTTTTTTCCCCCAGGACTGAAGCTTCACTTTCTGAAGGGGTGAGGAAAAAAAAAAGAGACAGCACATGAAACCCCTTTGGTCTTTCTTCTTTCACTATTAAGGAGCAAAAATAGGTCATAAATAAAACTTCAAATAATGCTTCCCATGTCACCTTTAAAACAAAGATACATTAAAAATGAGTTCTTTATGGTCATTCTGCTGAAGCACAAGAAAGCCTTATATTAATTCCAACAATGTAAAATATAGTTATTTGCCCTTTCTTTTAAAGGACCAGGCTTAAATCCTATTTTATTGATATGTATAAGCAAAGAATTTTAGAAATCATAACTAATTAACAATATATTCTTATCTCTTACATAAATCATGAAGTTGCTACCTCAATTAAGTATCTAGCACATGGCCCTAAAATGCAGATGTCTGTAACAACAGTTTGTCTGAGAATATTTTTTCCTCTTAGACATAAATCATTTATAATCAAGTAACTAATGTGCCTTTAAGGTGCAGAATGTAATAGTACAAGCTATGCAATAAATGTGTTTAATTTGGTGTCGTTTTATCTTTAAAACTTGTCTTGGGGAAAAAAAAAAACCCGAACATGATATCCTTCACATAAAGAGACAGCTGACAATTTAAGATGGGCCAGACAATACTAGAAAGCAAAAATGACACAAAACTTGTCCTCCATGGAGAAGGAATCTCACGTGAAACTTTAAGGAGAGCAAGGAAACATCAGAATTACAGCTTACTCTTTCCCCCCCCCTGTATTTTGCTTGCCATGACAAAGATTCCATGAGAAAAAATGCTGCTGTGTCAGCCTACACCTTGGCATGGCTTTTTCTCCCATAAACTTCTCTAGACAGTAAGTCAGTCTTCCACTGCATCAGCTCCAAAACCACACCAAAAAACAGCAATAACGCTTCCCCAATTTCACAGGTTGGTTTTGGTTTTTTTGGGGTTTTTTTGCGGGTATTTTGGTTTGGGGTTTTTTTTTGTGATGAAAAGCATGTAAAAAGTTACGAGCTGCTCAGATACTGCAGTAAAGGAGCTTTAAAATTTCTCGGTATAAATTTGTCCCGGTTTTCTTCGAACACAATTACACAGAGAAGCAGCAGCAGCCCATACCATGCCGGTATGGATTCCCTTTCACACAGGAACCGGCAGTTAGATCTCGGTTGCAGCAATGTAATTGAGCTAAACTCAGCTGCCCGGAGGAGAGTTACTCCAGCCTGAAATATAAATAGGGCAATATGAGAATCAGATCAGTTATCAGCAAGATAACGTAAAACAAGTCTTCCATCGGCTGATTTACAGGTTAGGGAGACAAGAATATATGTAGGAAACACAGATATTCTGCAATCCTTTACAGCCGTAGCCTCTCACTGTGTTTCTCCCAAGTTTAACGGGGCTGATCTGGAGCACCCCTGGCAGCCCTGGGGGTCCTGAGTGCGCACACCCGCAGCTGAAAGTCACTGTCACCCGTCGTGCATTCACACGACTGCACCTGCATATTTTATTTCCCACACAAAAGGTCAAAAGCTTGCCAGCAGGCTGCCTGCCTTCCCAGACACACAATGCACCGAGAAAAATAACTCCGAGGAGCTGCTTGCTGTAATTTCCTGCAATTTAAGACTATTTATTTTTAAAAATTTTGCTGCCAACCTCCCCATCTGACTGTCACACTCTTGCTGAATTTTATCATCAGAACATAGTAATTTATTAGAGATCAAATCCAACTGGTTATTTGACTGTCTTGGTTTTAAATACTACTCAGCCTTTTTAGCTGCTCTGAATCCTTAAGGCTCTCTATAATTAATGTTTCTGTAGCAGCGGCAGTAAGGGGACGGGCTGTGCGCAGCCCGTGTTAACCCTTTGCTGAGACCCACGTAAAGCCACAGCGAGGGCTGCCTCGATCCACAGAATTATTTCAACTTTAGGCATTTAAAAATTACTCTTTTGTACAAGTGGGCTGAATATAGCCACTAGCTACCCACATGATTAGAGACTGCTCCGTGCCTGCAAACGTTAATTAACAGACGGGGGGTTGCACCCACACATGTGGCATTTGGGGAGAGACTGGAACTTCTGTAAAGCTTTTGCGGCAGCTGAAGGGTTTTGAGATGAGTTAACGGGAACGATCAAGCGAAAGGCTGAATATTTGCAGTGTCGGGTACGTAGATGTTGGCTGTAATAGTGGTGCAGCAGGAAACGTATGTGAGAACCAGGAGCAAGCGAGCATGGAATATTTGAGCCGGAAAATGGAGTGGTAGGTGATCATTTCACCTGGCAGAGCACCAGAAGAGAAGAATACCCCAATTCCCTGGCAACAGAAGGGTTTGCCCAACCTCGCTCACATCAGCCACCTCCAACCAGCTGTCAGAAGCTTCTAAAATTGAGCTCTGACAAGCTTTTACTTGTCACAGCGAGCAGCACATCAAAAAGCACCAAACTGCCCTTCAAAAGCAAAAATGAACCATAGAACCACAGAGCAGCCTGGGCTGAAGGAACCTCGAACCATCATTTGGCCCAATCCTTCTTAGGAAAGGGAGCCCAGACGAGATTATCTGCACCCTGTCCAATTGCATCTTGAAAACTTCCAGGTTGCTGCTATCCTCTAGAAATGCTCCTTTGTCCCTAGCACAGGGAAATGTTCAAGCCAACTTCCGTGGCCTCCTGAACAAGCTTGAACTGACATAACGAACGAGGGCCTACATCTACGGCAGCTTCAACACCCTCTTGTTCTGTAGCTTGCACTGAACCCTCACTCCTCCTCTTTTTTCTCACAACCGAACAAGAATGAATGCAAAAACATTTATGAGTAAATATTGAATTTTATTCCTACATTGGAAGATAATCTCCTGTGCTCTGTAGGTCAATATTATCATAGCCCAGAGAAGGACAAATAGCGGGTATTTGGCAAGAAGTAAAAACCATCACACAGTAAAAGAAGCCCAATAATAAACACATTTTCCTTTTAATTTTAGCATCTTGTTATCATCCTTTTTTTCCAGCTATGTGACCTATTGCCATGAATAGGAAAAAATATAACCTAGAGTAGGAAAATAACGATATTAATCAAGGTCTACTCTCAGCTATATATTTTTGCATTAGTGAGTTTTTCATAGTTGGGACAGCTGGATTTGACCTCAGAACATTCCAATAACCTGTTGTAAAACAAAATCACAGAAAAAATACAATTTACTTTTACTATTACTATTTTACAATTACTATTTATTTGATATTTACTTATTAAAAATTGTTACTGCAGTTGGAATTCTGAAGGGGCTGCCCTAAGAAAGCTTTGTCCTTTTCTGGGTGAACTATTTAAGGCAGTATCCTTGACTGAACTTCCAGCGTTCTGGCTAATTTGACCATGTTTGTCTTCCACCCAAAGCACTCCCAGCAAAAATAGCTGCCAGAGCTCCCGTGCAGTTGTCTCAGGAAGACAGTCTCTGATTTTTGCAGTTCTCTTATACTGAATTTTAGCAAGATTTTTTTCCGAGTCTCTGTTCAAATAGCTTTTAGTAGTGGTAGATACGTTTGGTGTAAGTCTGTTAGTTTACTATGAGCAAGAGCTTGCGGGGGGGGAACGGGACAACTTTCAAGAGTATATTTGAATTATAGACACTGAATGAATTATAATTAAATATCAAGATCCATGGTGGGCACGAAGTACTGTTTAACATTTTACTGAATAGGCAAAAGGCATAAACAAAGCAACCATAATTTCAGACTATTGTTCTGTTATTGAACTAATATAAAACATGTCAAATTCTATTCTGAACTATACATCCATTATTTCAAAGGAATTTCTACTAAAGTAAGCAAGGAATCATTGCATTTTACATATTGCATGCATATTCTACTGTACTAATTGGAGTCTGAAACCTATAAAAAATTTATACTAATCTAATTCTAAATGTACTAATCTATGTTGGCACAATTTTTCTTATGACTATGTTACTACCTACTTATTTCATAATAGTAAAGACAAGTTTAAATTAATACTTGCATGAGAGTTATATGATGTAAACCACTGTGTCTCTCATACTGCAGCTTTTAACCAGTGTGAAAAGTCTCATAGCAATTTAACTGAACAAAAAAGAAACCTGACTGAATAAATGGCAATACGAGAGCAAAGCTTTATTATTATAATACCTACACTGGCATGTACTTTAGCGACAGGTACTTGCTTTTCCTATGATACTTTCTGGGAGTTTGAGCAGAAAAAAAATCTGTGCAGTGGGAAATAACAGCAGACTAAAAAAAAGGGGGGTGGGGGATGTCCAGAAAATGGTATTCTCCGCCTGCCTTTGTGTAAGTGTCGGTAGGAAAGGAACATGCCTCGACATGCAAACCAGCCCCAGAGCGCATCGGAGAGGAACCAGTCTTTGTTCAAAGCAGCGCGAGGTTACCCCTGCACTTCTTTACTCTGTCAGCTTCTGGTAACCATAGAAAGCTGATACATACGGAACACAGAGCCTGAACGGCGAGCGTAAATGTCTGTTAATAAACAAGGCATGTAAGGTTGGATGCTTACTTACCTTCCTTGCTAATGGCTGGTTAATCAGGATTCTTTAAGTAGTTTGGTCAGAAAACAAACAGAACAAGTTCTTTTGAAAACAAACATTTTGCTTCCAATCCTTTGGACCTCTGGTTAAAAAAAAAAATAAATCACCGATCAGCAGAGAAATAGTCTATAAAAATAGGAAGCATTCTGCGGTATACACAACAGTCAAACATAAACTGTCGTCTGAGGTAAAAAACACAACCTAATTTTGTATCTGAGTTAGTTCC
The DNA here is from genome assembly GCF_011004875.1 of Balearica regulorum gibbericeps. Lineage (NCBI taxonomy): Eukaryota > Metazoa > Chordata > Aves > Gruiformes > Gruidae > Balearica > Balearica regulorum. The sequence goes on along the minus strand of NC_046199.1, from coordinate 14,135,800 downwards.
TGCCATTTTAACTCCTTCTTAGTGAGTAAACAACCTCTGTTTAAGGTTCTTATTCTTCATATAATTAAACGCTAAGTGCCAAGGCTGGACTGACAGATAATGGTGTTACCTATTTCCTTAGTTTCACTCAGCAATGCAACCACAAAGCTTTTGGATTTTAGTCTTACTCAGTGAGAAGCATGAGACTGGCTTTGTTTTGTAACACTACAAAGTAGCATCAAATGATGTCATTATTTTTGTATCTTTTCTAAGGCACGAATATAAGCTCAGAACAGACGGTTAGTCTAAGAAGTCTATGCTGCAAGGAACAGAGCGCTGTCAGTGATCAACAGTATTTCCAATTTCTTTCTAAGTGCATAGTCATAACGTATTGAGTCATATTCAAAAGGAAAAGAAATTCCTAACAGCTATGGTAAATGTAAATAAATATATGTATGTGCCCGGTTTGTGCTGATTCCCAGGCTAGATGCACGTCCCGGAGAGCGTGGGCTAGAATAGGACAAATTTCATCACTTCCTCGCTAATGGTCTCCATATCATGCAGCACAAGGACTTACGTAAGTTAGTTCTTTATTAAGCAAGAGTATGCATATATTCAGGCAAGATATATTTTCTGAAGTCAGAGCACTTAAAAATCCCAAAATTTTAAGTTTCTAAAAATCGGATTTGATCATGAATATTGTTCTTTCAAAGTCTTAGAGGGACTTTTACTGGCTTCATAAACAATCACACAACAACCTGAATTCTGGAAAAAAAAAAAAAAATCAATCTTTGATCAATGATTTCAGTGGACGTCACATCAAGTAGCTTTGTCTAGACCCATTAAAGAGCGGCTGCTCTCAAATTCAGGCTTGCTTGCACGCCAAGTGCAGTCACTAACAGGCTGGATGGAGCACGCAAGGTGTCGTTCACCTGGAAACGCCATCGGGTACCAGAGCACCACCCACCCTGCCACAGACCGGGCCAACGATGCTTCCAAAAGTTACATTTACATTTTAATGCATTTTGAGGCACATAAATACCTTTAAAACTACTTGTGTGTTTTCTAGGAAATCCAAATGGATTCCTCCCATTTGCAAGTTTAAGCAGCTAGGGCCACAATATCCAAAATTGCTACTGAACTGCTACGAGAGTAATTTTTGAGTTCTAGGTTGTAACAGTTGATCAGTTATTGAACAGCAACTATTGATATGCTGAGAAATTGGATGTGCTTTCATTGCCTCTCGTTCCCCAATATAAATTCTCATCCTAATGCTTTAGCATTGCTGATTTCTGTGCCTTGTGAAGGGGTGGAATAAAGAGCTAATTTTGTGGCAGGATGCTGCTTGTGTCCTGTCTGTAACTGTTCACTCTCCCACAGAAAAGCTTTTTGTATTTGATTGTAAAGAAGTCACTGGACAGACTCAAGGAAAACAAACCAATAACTGTAAGAAAAAGATGCATTTTCAAGTCAAATATTATGAATTATGTATATTCACTCATTCACGCTGCTTAATGGTATTTGTTGTAAAATAACAGCAGCTAGCGTATTCATCAAAGGATTTAACACTAAACGGTATTTTTACGTTTAAATCACAACTACGTCTCTGTTTCAGGATGGGACTATTTCCTATTCACCTGCCATGGTTGGATTAAGAAAAAGTCAAAAGAGAACTTTCTCCATTTATGTCTCCTGAAGGGACTTTCTCAATTTAAGGCATAGGACAAAGTTCACTGTCAAGTATATATTTACAAACAGAATCACTGCCTAATGCTCTGTGGTAGGAGCTGCATCCTCAGGGTGCAATTACAGCAATTATCTGGATGGATCTTCTCATCAGTAACCTTTGACTCATCCCCTACAAACTGTCAGTCTTCATCATCAAATGGGGAAAGCAACGTATTGTTTCCATTCAATCATCTGCTTCTGAGAAAAGGACAACTCCACCATTAGGCCAGCCTGCCTGCCCATCCACCGCCCTCCCGCAGCTAGCCTGCATCTGCCAGGCGGAGCGGCCAGCCCCAGAAGGAACCGCAGCTCCCTCCTATGCTGTTCTTCTGTCAGGATGCAGCCGGCAGGCACGCTCGTACACGGCTGCGTTTCTCTCAGGAATTTCAAGAGAAGCAGAAGAAAACCCCTCTTTTTGTACGCAAAGCAGAGATGCATTGCCTAATCTGAAACGGTGCTGAGTGCCTCGATCTTCAGTGGGAATTGTTGGTTATGCAATCATTTCTGGAAGCTAGCCCCAAAAGGAAGAGACCGCTGTCTCAGCTCCCGTCTAACTGGAATGAATTCACTGAACTAAACGGATTTACTATAAACTTACACCTATGCAAAGATGGAGTGTATTCTTGCATCAACACAATTACAGCATTTATTATCACACAATTGTTATTGGAGTAAAACTCCTGCAGAAGTTTTGTCGGAGCGCATGGCCTGGAGGATACAGCCCATTTAAAATTAAGCGATTTCAATTCACAGTCAGTAATGCTAAATGATGAAGGGATAAACAACTCAGTTCAAAGAACAGGACATTTAAAACAGGATGGGAAAATAACTACTATAAACAGGTCCATAAGTTTCACTTCACAGTGAAACAGCCAATGAGTTTCTATAACAGAACAACAAAAAGTCACCTTTGCCTTAAAGGGAGGATAGCTTCGTTCTCTCAGCACACAGTGCTTCCAGAAAAAGGATGGCAGTTCGAAAGCTTAATTATAATCACCGTTAGTTGCTACCTACCATTTGATTAGTTGGCAATAAAGTGAGGCTCGCTCTTATCAAAGCAAACAGCAATGTCACTCCTCCGTTGCATTCCTCCCATTAGCTGGAAATGTTGCTATGTGGATGGGGCAGGGATAAAACCAGTAATAGACCAAATCTGGAAAAAAAACCCCAAAGCTAAAAATAAACAAAATCAATTACAGAGGTAGTGCAAACAGTGAGCTACCAAAGAAGAAAGAAATGAAATTCTTCATTGTCAAGTGCCAAAGTGAAAACAGATTGAACCAAAACTGTCAGAAAATTCTTTACCATTTTGTAAAGATCCCACACCCCTAACGCCAGACAGAGTCCGACTGTTTCAGTGATTAGCTTCAAACAATAGCTGGGCTGTGTAATAGCACAACAATAGGGAATGATGTTGCCTGAAGGCATACTGTATTGATGTAAATTCCTTTCAAATGCACAGTCAGTTTTTTAACAAAACAGAAAATAGATATTAAACTATGTGAGTGGAACTGCTAGAGCCGTATATATATTTCTATAAAACATAACATTGCCAGCCATAATTCAGTCATCCATTAGTGACTGTATGGAGTGAGCTTACATTCAGCAGGAAAGACAGCAAAAGGGTCTCTGCTTGTGTCGAAGGAAAGCGTCACACGTTTTACTCTTCCTGCTTAAGAAGGGTCGGAAGACTATTGAGTCTGCATCTCCTTTATGAACCTTCCCACTTACCACCAGATGAAGCTCTCTCCATATTTCCTCCTTACGAGACACTATACCACCACTCACGCCCATGGCCGTTAGTCATGCTGCCATAGTGCCCTTATATCATCTTAAGTGCTGACCTTTAAGTAGTTCTAAATATTACTTCATTTTTAATATTCTGAGTTTAATGTCTCTGGAAGTGACTAACAGCATTGCCTTAATGCCATTAGGTCCTTGCCCGTTTGCTCACCACCTTCTGCGAATGCAACTTAATCATTACATGCTGCAACACCCCGGGTTTCTATTTCTAGTTCCCTGAGATTAAACTAGTAATAAGCAGCAGCATACTGTATCATCAGTAGGCTTCATTGCTCCTGAAGGCAAAAGGATTAAATCACAGATTAATTTAGTTCTGCATATCATCTTCCTCATCTGTACAATGGAGACAACATGGCTATGGTTGGCTTTCTCAAAACAACAACAAAAATTAAATTCCTGTCTGTTAAATTTTGGTCAGTTATATTTGCAGTACGGTTGCAAGATTGTTAAATAACAAAATTAATTTTAAATAACAAAAAAGTAATCACGGCAAAGACCTTCAGTAGATGTACCGACAGACAGCAGACATGTTTCCCTAATCCAGACTCAGTAATCAGCAAAAGGATTTGAGAGACAGGAAAAAGATTAGTTTGGATATGAAGGAGAGGACGGCAGGCGTTTACGATTTGACAGTTCCAGAAAATTTCTTGGAACATTCACAAAAATGCAAATGAGCTGGAAATCCACTATTTTCCTTATCTACCCTACCAGAATGATGCTTAGATGATACGTAAAGATCATCTCATGGTAAAATCATGGTTAAAAACCTCCCTCGCACCAGTGGCACTCACCTGACCTTTCACTGAGTCAACTCGGTCAACTGACCCAGAGCAGCAGATGAACGCAGGAACGGCACGAGCAGGGCTGAAGAGACGTCGCAGTCCACGGACGTGGAGGGACCGGCCATGCCGCTGAGGCTGTGCCAGCCGCCCTGAGCACGAACGCCCGTTTCAGTAGGAGCAAGGCAGCCCCATCCCATCCCATCCGTACTCCAGCAGAAGACAGCCAGGCACGCACACTTTCCTGGTGGTGGTGACTATACTTCGTGGAGACACTAGGACTTATTAAGGAAAAAAAGCTGCAAAGAACACTTTTTATAGAGCCTTGACATGCATAAACTCATCGGCAAGATACCTTACCAAGTCAAAACTAAGACAAACCAAACCAAAGCACCTTTGAGACGCATCATTTGCTCTTCTGCTGCTCGAATAGATGTGAACGCACACTGCCATCTACAGGAAGCTCCTCTAATTACCGCTATCACTCATCAACTCGCAGCACAACGCTTAATTACACGCTATGGTGCAAGCACACGTCCCAAGTTACAGCCCCACTCTTGCTGACAATGGCTACTTTTCATTTCCTTGGCAGATTCTGAGATTTTGGGGGGCACAATTCTTCAAAGTTTCAGAACACAATTCATTCTAATCAACACACCAAAACGAACTTACTTTTGCAGGACCGCACGCCACGCATTAGTATCATTGAAGTTATCTTGCTTCAAGGTCTTAATTATATTATGAAGCCTAATTAGTAAGAATGTATCCAAAGTTATGTTTTAATCATTCTCTGCTTTTATCTACTAGGTACGATGTGTATTATCTACTTGTGCAGAAACTACTTCTCACAAATTAGCTATTTAAACTGTAGACAACTTCTGCTTGCAGAGGAAACTCAGAATGCATGCTTCCTCTTATGTAGAAACCTTCTTCTCTGAATAACTGAATTATCCAAGAGCACTGTTATACAATACTATAGAATACTTCAGTATTATCTGTTTCATGACATAAATTGTTCCTTTATATTTAAAAACTTCTCCATAATTAATAAATTAAAATATTTAAAAATTGGTATCTGTTCAGACTATGTACTGGTTTAAAAGATATTAATACATGTGTACTCATCTACAATATATGAATAATATCAAATTAGATTATCTTTGCAAAAAAGCATCCGAAAGCCATAGTGATGCAAATTCTTAATCATGAAGAACAATCGCTCTGGTTAAAAAGCATGAGACCACTACGAATGGCTCCTGAAGAGGTCAAAGCATTCTTTCTGGATTTTCAAAGGGGCACATTTCTAGATTCTAACTACTTAAATAATCATTTTGTAAGTTCAGAGACAACAGGATCTTTTATTATTACATTCATATTCCACTTTATGTAGGCTGATTTTCAGATGTCAGCACAAAACGAGTCAGCTTTGTTATTAACAACAATTCAAGTGACCAATATATATTCAGGAAACTGATCAAGTAATTTATACAATTTCTAAAATGAATTTTAACAAAGACATCTCTTGCTTAGAATTTATGACACAAATGAAAACAGCACAACAAGAATAAAGTCAACAGTAGTATTTAAGCAATTATCATGGACAAAAGTATCCTGAAGTCCTGTTACTGACAAGGCAGCCAGACCAAATCATTAACTTTCTGCAACTGGATAAATATTAACATTATGAAAATGGCCACAAAACAATAATTAGGAAACTTTATTAAACACTCAAATAACACCTTGTTCCTTGCATTAAAAAATTCCTTGCTTTCACGTGCTCACCTTAGGAAAGTACAAATAGACAGAAGTTCATGCAGCTCTCAATTCTATAGAGCTACTGAGGAATAAATTTGCATCAGATCAGCATGCAATTCTGTGAGTAAATCTGGAAGAAAAATGAAATGCAAGGTGAAACAAATCTATCTACTTTTTCATAAATTCCTCTGAAATTAGCTATTTTTTTTTCTGCATTCTGTTGTTACACATATGTAATAATAGAGGTGAAGGTTCCCTATAACTTTCATGCTTTAGCAATGTTAATTAGGATACACAGTAGAAATTGCAACAAGAAGAAAAACGAACACAGAAGGGCTTCAACCAGTGCCTCTTCTAGCTTCCTAACTGGACGTAGTTACATCCTTTGAACCAGTCAGTTACAACCAGTGAAAACAAGGAAGACCAGAGTCTGTTCATGCATTATTTGTCCATCGTGTTGAGAACCATTTCACAAGTCATTGCTGTTCTCTCGGAGTTGCTGTTTCTGTTCCATCTAAAACAGGAACAATCTCACTGGCACAATGTTCATTTTTCACAGTGGAGATGTCTTGGAAAGATTCCAGGTCAACTTTGGGAAAAAAAAAATAAAATTGTGGTGATTAACTAGAATGACGAATAAATATTCCAGTAAATTTAACTAAGAGGCAGTTTAATTTAGTGGAGAAAATACTGCCAATATATAACAACAGCATATCTTTTATCTTACAGTTTATTTGGAGAATGAATATATTTTATGTTGAGTATTACATTACAAGCCATGTTAGCCAGTAGTACCCATGGTATTGTTATCAGAGGAAAAGGAGATTATTTAACTGGAAATCTAATTTGCACATACATGCATTTTCTTTTTTATTTTTTCTTAACAGCAAATCATTGACAGCACCAATCACACAAGTACGTAGAAGTCACATACGGGATCCCACAGGCCCCTGCAAGTTGTGCAAGAAGTAGACAGTGGTACATACTCGCAAATGTCAACTTTGGGGAAAAAACCTTTTGGAATAGGCACATAAATTTCTAATATTTGTGTAAGTTAATGGACTGAGTATTTTCATGAACAACATCTGAAGACACATTATCTTAGCTCTAGAAAAATCAAGCTTCCAGATGAAGATGTCTGCAAGATACCGAAAAGACATTGTTTGCACATAGCAAAACATTATTAAACAGCAAAATCTAATTATTGCAAAAACATAAACACTGCAGCTGTACCGTTTCTCTCTAACCATACCATTACAGCCTTACCAGTGAAAATAGAAGTGTCAGTGCTAATGTTGTTGAGGGATATTAGTTGTTTAACGTAAATAAGTAGGTTTTAATTAGAATAAATTACTTAGGAATATAATAAAGTGTGATTTGTGCTGTTTGCTTAGCTTTACTTAGCATGAGTGGCTAGATTTGCTGAAGCCTTTAGGCCATGATAGAGTTATTTTTCTCAGTAATGTTCCTAGTGGGTTTTGTAACAGCCAGTACAGCACTGTGTTTAGTCTTTTAATATGGGCAAAGTATTTTGATATCACACTAATATCTCAGTAGTGTTTTTCCCAAGTCTGAGACTCTTCAGTTCTCCGTGTTCCACCAGCAAGGGCAGGTGCACAAGGAACGTAAACCAGAAGATAAGGAGGCTCCAACCTTCTGGGAAAACTGCGGAAACTGCAAGTCAACAAGATAAGAGCCTGCCTGCCTGGACACAGAAGAATCCAGTTAGATGTTAGAAGACCCCAGACCAAAAATCACCATTGGACTAACGGATATGTGGACAGCGCATGAAGGGTGGGTGTATGGGACCCAAGGGTGTAATTGCCCTGGGATTTCTTTGTTCTGGGTCCCTCTCTCTGGAGGCACCCAGCCAGGGCTGATCCTGCTGCTGCACCTTTCAATTAAATTAATTATTTTATAAAATCCAATGCCTGAGACTCTGCTGCGGGAAACCTTAGGGTTGAGCCTGAACAAAGAGGAAGCGTGCCCAAGAATATGTATATGTGTGTGTGTGCGACACCATGAATGGTGTGTGAATGCTCGGGCAGAAGCTACTCCTTCAACAAATGTAAGCTCAGCTGCTCATATATATTCATATATTCAGAAAAACTCCAACATTTCTTTTTCTCACTATATCAAATTTTATCTCAGTGTCATTGGCCACAAATCAGCATAGATACAATCTGATTTACCCAAAAGTAAGGTTTTAGGACACCTAGGCCTTAGATGTATCTCCATTCTTGTCTCTTACTCCATAAAAATCACCTGAAGAATCCTATCGAGGAGACTACTACGGCTTTCAAACAGCAGCTGGGAAGCAGAGGGGCAAAAAATGAAAGGATATTCTGGTCAGGCAAAGCTATTTTTTTGGCCCTGAAGGTGCCCCCAGAAACATATGGCCAGCTCTCCCCCTCCCCAGCCCAGAGATTCAGCGTTCGATCAAACAGACAAAGGGAAGGCAGGACGCGTGAGGGTGCAGGGTTCCTGCCCATGGCCTGACCTAACTCAATATTGTGAATATTGTGCTTTGTCTAATTCAACCGAAATGCGCATAAATGAGATTATGAGCAGACACCTCCTCTGGGTCAAATTTAGACTGTAAGGTGAAACTGCTAGAATATCACTACATATGTGGTGACAGGCTAAGGTTTATTTGAGAGAATAAACCCAAATACTTCATATGTTTGAGTTGCAAATAAGACAAAATATAAATGATTGTGTCAGGAACGTACTAGCAGAACCCAGACAGAAAAGGCGCTTATTGCTGTGGAGTTCCCACCAACGAGACATCAACTGACCGATTAGTCTCCTGTTTTGGTCTGCCAAAACCTGCACTTACTCACTTTCCGGGAATCTTAACCTAATGAAAAAGATGAGGAAGCAGAAGAGAAGGAAAGAGATAAACTATGGACCATCTTTTGTTTTAAATTAAAGTTTACAGAATAAATGCTCAGTGCTCAAGAGCTACCCACAATGAGCAACTGCAAGTGAGTTTCTGATGGCACAGACACGCTGAACCTAGAGCTCCGTGAACTGGCCTGGTCACCTCTGCAGTACCATAGAAGAATGACTCCAACTACTTAAATCAGTAGCATTTTTATTATTATTTGATCACTATCTGGTCTAAGCATGAGAGGAAGAAGATGAACCATTTCTGTATTAAGATGTGCTAGATCTTTTGTGATTAACATGAGATGTGAGTTCTGAAATTGGAAAGTTTTCAGTCTGGTCTGTATTAAAGCAGTATGTGTTATAAAACCCGAGCTCTTAGGAAAACTCACTATGGCTCAACTCAGTCGTGATGTGTTTCATCCTCCTTTATAAAGGCAAAGGGAATTGGTAAAAGGGAAAAGAAAAAGCATTGCTAAGCAGGGAGTTAAGGAAGACATTTGCAGGAGCAGGGGAACAGGAGTCCCAGAATGGGTACCTGAGCAATGACCCAACTCGGAAGACAAGAATTTCTGACACACCATAAAGACTATTCTGAAGTAGTCTTCCATTATTAGCACTTAAATTAGCTTCATTGTGAAACAGTAATTAAACAGCAGGGGAGATTCACTGCCTTAGCCTTTTATTCTTGATTCTAATTTACATGATTAAATTCTAACTTATTCGCTGATTACCTTCTTGCTTAACACGCTTTGAGTTCTCATGGATTTTATTTTTGCCCTTGCTTCTTTTTCTGGGTGTAGCAGGTTTTGCCCTCACCAATCCACAATTTTCAGCATGCTTATGCATATTATTCTGTTAGCATAATGAAGCATAAATATATGAATCAAATATTAATGTATGTAAGCAATTTAACACACACACAAAAAACAAATATGGTTCTGACAGACAAATTTTGGAACACGAAGTGAAAGGCTGTAGTTAACAACCTCCATAAAACTCCTGAAGATTTTCCAGAATAGATATTAAAATTCTGCTTTAAAAGAACATTGCCATTTGGTGGGTATAAAATCAAATTTATCATTTTCTGGTTCCTGGATAAGCAATAAAGTTTTACATGGAAAAATCTGTATGTGGAAAAAAGGTTACATTTACTTTAGAAATGTGCACAGTAACCCAAACCCAGAGATACGTTCTCACTGCATCTGGTTTTGAAGAAGGGAATAATAATTTCTTAGTTTCCTTGCTGAACTGGTCCTAGCACTGTTTCACTTCAATTATCTTTCCATGTTCTTTCGTTTGCCTTAAAATTCATGCCTCCACACTGCCTTTTTATTTAAGAAGACTACTGTATTAAACATTAGTAATTTCAATACTGGATTGTACAAACCAGTACCAACCCTGAAAACACGATGCGGCAGGTATTTTCTACCTAACGGGGAATACGATAAAGTTCTTTATTAATCCCCCAGTGTAAGGTTTGGGAAAGAAAACAAGTTGTGCTGGCTTAGTATTAAGGAGTTAACACTCCAGCCAGTACACTGCTTTTTACTCTCAGTCCTTGGTGACAACAGGATCTGCAATACTTCGCTAACGATAACTCCACTGAGATTCCTTAAAGGGAAGTATCTTACCTGGAGTGAATAGCCCTTACCACATGTAGGGCACTCATAAACTGTAGGCTTAATAGTAGAATCGTGGTGCTTCCTAAAGTGAAGAGTGAGCAGCTGCTTCTGTCGGAAGCTTTTGCTGCAGCACAAGCAAGTGAAGGGCTTCTCACCAGTATGGGTTTGTTTATGTACAGTTAAGCGTTGTTCCTGAAATAAAGAAAATATCTGTAACGTAACTATCCAGCTCTGTGACACACGTTGAAAGAAAACACACAGGCACACAGAAACGTGAAAGGATTTTGCACAGATTCCTTAATTATCCTCCACTGTAGAGCAGATGCTGAAGAACAGATTGGGATACTGCCCACTGACTTGGAGAAGGTCGGAGCTTTTCTTCCTAACCTTATGAAAGTTAGCAGAGAAAATAATCCGAACGGAGCAATGGTACATTCCAACAGATCAAGGCCAGAGCGAGGCTATCCTAAATGTATTCTTTAAAATAAAATTTTCAGGTCAGACTGAATTTATTCGGTGACACTGCTGAAAATCACACTTAAGGCGCAAATACTACATTTTGTTCTCATCACAATGGCGATTGCTCTTTATACTTTTAACTAATTCATCTACAAAAGCTTTATCAAGAAGATAGCCTCAGACTTTCCAGCATTTCAATTTTACTTTTTATTTATGAACCATTTAGCTTGCAAATAACTACACTATTTTAGTTAAGATTGCAGTCACAAAAGTTTTTCTCTTCTTAAGGTAACTATAACCCCAAAGCCACCCCTACCTTGCCAACCTATCAATTGAATAAGCAATAATTTTTCAGTGAATTTAAATACCTGCTTACATGTGTAGCTGCACTGATCACATTTGAATCTTTTCTCATTTCTGTGAGTCTTCTTGTGCTGAATAAGAGCATAGCGCTCATGAAAAACAGCTTCACAGTAACTGCATTTAATTGCCACTGCCATGTAGGAATGCAGCTTTCGCAAGTGGACACCTGAACAATTATTAAAAGCAATTAATTTTAATGGTAAATTTTTGATTTCCACGATTTTGAACAAGAGTTAGACCATGCATAGCCCTGAGTGACACATACATTGTAGAGGAAAACACAAAAAGAACTTTCTGTGTTCTCTGCAAAAGGGCTAAAATCACCAAATAGGCAATTTTCAAATTTGTTTAAGATAACTAAATTTGCAGCAAGATGTTGTAACTTTCCAGAGAAATTAAGCAGCTATAAGCCTAAATCTTACTGATTTCAATGGAAATCATTTAACAAAACAAATCCTTTCAAAAATTCCAGTAACTGCCTGCTTTTGTCTATACACAGAAACTAATTTGACAATGCCACCCAAAATAGTATTTATAATATTAAAACGAAAAGTAAAAAAATAAATAAGCAAAGAAATTGTATATATGTAAATAACAATTCCACTTCTACCTTCAAATACTTAATAGACTTCAATGGGATCTTTATTTGAAAATATAAATAGATGCTGAAGGCATCTTTGTATGGCTAAATATTTTTTTAATATAGCTTTTCCATATATTTCTGGAAATTTAAAATTTTGTATAGGTTTTGCTGGTATTGGTCAGCTATATTGCCTTAAATACAGCAAATATGCTGTATTTGTAATACACTGATTTATTAATAAAATTCTCATCTGTACAAAAACATTTTCTTCCCAGAAAAGAAGATGAATTTACATATGAAATGTATGGACAGGGACAACTTTACTGGTACTTGAAGCAAGTACTGTTCCAAACAAGAGAAGTTAAAAAATTTAGTATATAAAATTCCCAGAAAATCATGACGTCTTGTATTTCAAGAACTGTCGTTTGTTCAAGAAAAAAAAATGTAATTTATATTTTCAGTTACAGTTATAGTTTTAATGTATTGTATTTCTTTAAGTTACAAGGCCAATGCACTCAGCAGCTAAACATGCAGTACAATTTTAGATTAAGAGGTAAAAGCTGACTGGTATATGCAAAAAGCCACATGTACTAAAACATTCAATCTATTTTAGTTTCTCATATAACTAGATGCATGTAAACATTTTAACTAGAGCTGAGAAAGAAACAGAATGAGAGAACTGAAATGGCTTTATGCAGATCTCACTATTTCCTGTGGCTTTGAGAAAAAACTTTTCAATACAACCTGGACATATGTTTTTGTGAAAAACAAAACATATTTTCTTATTGAAAAACAGGTCACAATGCCACAGGTATTAAGCAAAAAAACAAACAAACAAAAAAGCTAAATGTTTGCTACTTTGCATTTTAAACAGATTAAAACATCAACCACAAGATGTCACCACATCTCCTCGCAGAAGGAATTTACCTGTAAAACAATGAATACATTTTCCATTAAAATATTCTGTAATGATATAAAGTCATACATAACATATTTGGTATTATTGTAAGCAGTGAAAATTAGAGATTTCACCCCGAATTATCTCTCCAATTAATTTTCAATTTTTTCCTTTAAACTCACCCAGGTCACTTTTTCGCGCAATAAAAGTATTACAATGTGGGCACTGGTATTTTGGCACATTTTCTCCATGTTTCTGTAACATATGGATTTTCATGGTACCGCTTTGAGTGAATTTGGCCTGGCAAACATAACATTCATAGGGTTTTTCACCTATGTGTATTAAAAAAAATAAATTAAAATAACATATGCTTAGGAACTCTCTCTACTTATTTGATACAAATGCAAAATTCCCACAGATCTCAGCATCCATGTTCTAACAGCAGCAGTCTCCAGGCCAACCAAAATGTTACCATTAGTTGACAACGCACCTAAAATCTTACCTAGCTGATTACAAAGCAAAATCTTGGTTTCCAGAAGCTGCGAGTCAAACTGATGAAACAAAGCCATTAATATAATTCTAAACTATTAATCTGGAATTATTTTAATTCATTTTTGTCTTGAATATGTCATGTACAAAAATGCAGAACTATCAAATGTGCAAAGAGAGAAAGTGAACAGCTATAACAACATCATGATAAAAATGATTCAACGCCAGCCATTGCTAATGACAGAGAGAAAGCAATAAATTATTTTTTTTTTTTGTCATTCTGCCCCTAAAAGTCACATCATGTGTGAGCATCATCAAAAATTACATCAACACTGGAAATTAGCACAGAGAGAAACTGCTAGTGCTGAGGACCCAACGTGCACAGAGATTTTGAACCAGCTCCAGTCTGGTTCTGCGGACCAAGTCCCTGCGAGTACTGGATCATACCAGGTGCACTGGTTGACTCTCATTAAAAAAGTGTTGAGTTAATTGCACCAAACTGCCTCGAGATAGGAACCAAAGCGTGGTAAGTGGGGATATTTGGAAGATTTGATTCAAAGCACACACTCACACTCTGATTCAAACTAAAACACTAATCATAACATACATTATGTATAGTAATTGTGCTAAGTTAAACTCTGAAGTATCTGATGGATACTAACTGCCTTCTCAGAAGGCATGCACGTTACAGAGCTGTGACTGGAACGCATTTCTTTCAATATTAAAAACTTTCATTCTTTGCTGACCAAATTAATTACTAGCAATTTGGGGCCACAACGATGTCCATGTTTTGAATAGAGACTTTAAACTCTCCCGTCAGGTACATCTCCATGTAAAATTAACTAACTGAGAAATAAAAGTGATGACTTTATCCACAGAAAACAAGGCCATAGAAATGAAGTATTTTTCTAATATAAAAAAAAAGTTTAGGAAAACCAGCAAGACTGTAACTACTATTACTGTGCAGCTAGATTTCCAATAGCCAAATTCAGAAAATTTAAAGAGAACATGTTTTTTCAGGCACATATTTATTCAAAATCACAAATGAAAAAAGTGCTAATTTAGAGTCTGAAATTAGCTCACTCTAACCCCATGACTGTTAAGTGCCTAAGGACATCGACTTGACCATTACATCAGAGTCCTACCTGAATGAGTTATCATGTGCCTTTTCAGTTTATATGCATCTTTGCTGGCGTAACTGCAAAGGTCACAGGCGTAAGGACGCTCTCCTGTATGTGAGCGAATATGTCGTTTCATTTTGCTTGCCTAATATAAAAATAAGAAATTTTCTGCAGTAACATTTACATTAGAGACATAATTAAAATATAAGCAATTTTACAAAACACATCTATTGCAATTTTAGTGCTCCCCTCCACTTTTTTTCCTGTACAATGAGCCTGTTAAGGTTTTAGGTAACATGTCTGTACTTTTTCCCCAGACACTCTTACTTCCATGTTCAGTGCCAATGTAAACAAAAGGAGAAATTTTAAAATAAGAACATAAAAGCTAGAATTTTTAAATCAGCTGAAGGGGATACCTACTACCTTCAGGCTACCTGGCTATGCCAAACAAAATTCTTTGAAAATACTCAGGTAAATAAACAAAACCAAAGTCTTTATTCATCTTCAAATCCTAATGAAGCACTTTCATTGCAAAAGTTAAATTCTACTTTTTTTATACTGTTCTTGTGATATGTTCTACATAAATATTGTAGGTATGCAAGCTAAAATTAGGAGTTACCTAATGTTCAATTCCTCCATTTACAAACATATTTAATGAATTCACTGCTAGATCCACTCAAATCTACAATGCTATTCACTTAAATAAAATTAAAGATGATTGCCAATCTTTACTATACAAAAGTGAAATCATGTGCATGGTATTACTAGGGGGCTCCTTCAGCTCTCCTCATTCAGGTAAAGCTTACAGCAATATTAGTGAGAGTTCTGCAACAACGAGTGCTGAATACTTCCTTATTGAAACAAGGGAAAGAATAGGACACTAACTGACAAGGTTTTTAAAGATGCAAGCTATCCAAAATCTAATTAATAAGATAAGGTGTGTGGAATAAAGGTCAGGCTTGTTTACAGCTTTAGATCTGGACACAGCACATAAAAAAATTAGATACTGAATATCTACTAAACTGTGACAGTGATTCAATCATAGGTGACTGTGATTCAATCATAGGTGCATGACTGAAAGCCTATCTTTTCCAAGTGAACCCTTAGGCAGTCTCTAAATTTTTTTTATTTGCACATTAAGAAAATTTCAGTCCTGTAAACTCAAATGTCATCAAGCGTATAAACACAATACATGAGTTTCATTTTTGACATTAGCCAGTCTTGTCCTACAGTATATGGAATGAAGTATAAAGGAGGACCAAGTATGCTGCTGTACGATCAAATTCACACAAACACATTGTTAGCAGCAAATTTAGTATAATAAAAAAGAAAACACCCTTAAAATGTAACTAGTTTTAAAAAGTTAAGTAATTGTAAAGATATTATACATGTAGAATAAATTCTAATAAATTTATAAATATTACTGCATGGACAAAGTAAGGATTCAAGGAATTCAGACTACTTGTTCCTTTTCTGAGGGGAGATGGGGATGAAAAGATGTGCGTACAAACAGAATGCATGTCACCGCAAAGTGTTAGTAATCAGCTATCTTGCAGTAACAGCAGACGAACGGAATTCAACCCACCAACGTGGTCCAAGGCCATTAGCATGGTGGTCTTTGCTCTGATGCTGTTCTACATGGGCCACTGCTTCCTGCGGATCTCCCTACCTTTGTGGTCTCTACAGTCTTCCCTCACAGTACTGACGTATTACAGCAACGCCAAGTTTGGCCATTCCTCCCGATTCAGAACGCATATATACATCCGCATCACAAGCTACGTATTAATTATGTAGCTTGACATCTGCAGCTACCTCTGCAATGTATTGACTTGATCTGGTATCAAAATCTGACAATAACCAAGGATGATAGAGACAGTAAAATATATGCACAAGTAGGTCCCAATTTAGCAGAAACTTTTCAAGGTTAAAAACCTGCGCAAAAATGTCATAACTTCACAGTACATTAAAATCCTTGTATGTGAAAGCCTACAAACCTTCCCAAAAGATTCAGTAGGGCTGTACTTACTTCTACACTAGAATATTTACAAACTGAACACTTGAAAGGTTTTTCTAAAGTATGTTTGTAGCGCCTGTGTCGTGAAAGCTCACCACTGGTCACAAACGCCATATCACAGTCATTGCATTTATAGGGTCTGGTTCCTGTAAGAATACACCATTTCTTAGAATTTTATTTAACAACACAACGGTATGATTTGTCTGCCTTAAATCTACATGCACAATTTTTTAATAGAACCTTTTCTGAGATTCTGAATTTTTATATGCAATAAATGGACACCATAAGTTTATTATAAACATGATTTATCGATTTGCTTCATATGGTTATATAGAAAAATTAAAACATCACAAAAAAAATCTATTATGCATGTAGGAATCAGACACAACTGAAGTCAATGTTCAGTTGACAAAAATTTTTAGAATGCTATTTAACAAATAAATGAACACATACACAGAGAATGACTAACTACAGATCATGTCTTTTCAGCATGGAACTTCAAATGAAATCAGAGAATCTTTTGAGCACAAAACGATCACAGAATACAGCTCTAAGACAAAGTCATTTGCCTCTTAATTAAATTTTGCAGACAATATGTAAAATGAAGTATTTTCACACGTTAGATACCTGTATGTACATTCACATGGTTATGCAGGAGAGTAGCTGTACGAAAAGCCTTAAGGCAGAGGTGACACACATGACGTTTCTCATCAGAATGGGTTTTCATATGACGATTCAGACTTGATATTCTGAGTGAGGTGAAAGCGCACAAACCACAGTTGAAAACTGCTTTTTCTCCTATGGGAGCAAAGACACGTTTAGGTCGTACGAGCCACAAAATGACGACTTCACCAATTTCGACAGAGTTCCTCTACTTTGGGTAAAACTCCTTCATACTTCGACATAAAAGGACTTCAAAATACATTAAAAAAATCAAGCTGTCAGGCAGAAATTATTGTATCTATTTAAGACTTAAGTGATCTGCCCCAAAAATAGTGTCACATGTTAGTGACACAGTTTAGAACCTAATCCCAGGAAACCTAACTCCTAGCCTAGCTCTCGCCTCCAAGACAGGATGAAACTTCCTCTCTTGATAGCATCGTTAAGACACGGTTCATCAAGGCACTTACAACTGTGCAATGTACTTCTTGATGACAACTGTCTAATTAGCACTAAGTAAGCTTGTTCAAAGATTTGGAAATGGCAGGTTAAGCTATTCTCAGCTTTCTGGTAGTCCTGAATCTGTAAAGCGTATGCAAAAACATCATGATGTAAAAGCCTCTTTAAAATTATTAGTTGAACTTGAGGAAAAAAAGATCAGGTCCTTGAAGAAGTCATAGAATAAAGTTACACTTTCTGGGTTACATAACATTTCCAAGTTCATGGCACAGCAGTAATGAATTTCTTTTGAGCTTAACAAGTTAAGAGTAAATGTGCAACACTTTCGGTTTTGAAGAAGATTTGAAACTGAGAAATGGCAAATACGTCATATTTGAAGAGCCTTTCCAGAACAGTTGTCTCAGCTCCCAAGTGCACTCTCTGTAATGATTTTCATGCTGAGACTAAAATGTATTTTATACAATGCTTTATACCACACAGAGATGTGCAGCTAACACTTCACTTCAGTAACAGCAAACAAAACCACTTTATTGTTATTTATTCATTGTGGATTCATGCCCACACAAAAGAACATTGTTAGCTTTGTTAAAGCTGCTCAAATGTGCTTCCTATAAACACAGTAACTAAAATAAGGGACATTCACAATTGGTACAATAATCATGCTTTAAACAACCTCAGTCAAGATACCTTAATACCCAGCTACTACGACACACATGTTCACATTGCTCAATGTTACTGATGTCATCCAACTTTTACAGAGCAGACATACAGTTTCTAGGGAAACAGTTGCTTATACATTCCCTTCTAAGTCAGTCCTTAACTTCCACAACATACTTTTACATTCCTAAAATCTGAAATCAGCCATTTTCTGTTAGTTTTACTTCGGTTCTGAGAGATACCTTGCTGACAGGCACTGATACTTGCCCACCACCCTCAGGCAGCAGCTCGGAACCACTCTAAGTTCATCCATAAACCCCTGAACAAGCACGTTTTGAAGCTGAATGAGGGAATTAAAAAAGACTAAGTAAATTACTAGGTTTATTCAAAGACATTTACACACAATATTACCTTTGAAATCTTCCTGGAGGTTTCAAATACCACATACTGTTCAAAAGACCTTCATTTCTAAATGCCATCCAAAATGTCTCTCCTGAACACAACACAGATGACATCAGCCTGAACAAGTATATTTCTTACCTGAGGCTGAAGGGTATTATTCCTTCTTCCAAATTTCTACAGAATGTTAGATTTCACCTAATTTACACTTAACAATTAACACTGTGAATATTTACTATAAAATTTCAACCTCACTTCAAACGCTAAGTTAGCATATGCTATCTAAAAGTGAACTACTAAGATTATTCACTTTTTACCTTTTTTCTGATGCAGAGCACAAATCTGAAATTTTAGATTCTTGGGATTTCTTACAACTGTTCGTTCTGATGGAGTTGCATATTCCTGCTCTTTACTGTCATCGCAGGAGTCTGACAAATCACCTCTGGCTTTGCAGCTCTGGTTCTTTGTTTCTCCAAGAGTGAAAAAAAGTTCCTTTCCTCCCCCCTCTTCAGATGGGGTCAGTTGCTGGACCTTATTTTCAAACTCAATGATATCACTATCTCTGCCGATCTATTTAAAAAAAAAAAAAAAACTTTTACAAATTCCCTAACCAAAGGTAGTTGCTAATGGCAAAACAACTGAGCTATCAGCAAGATGCAAGCTAATAATTCATTTTGATTTTCAGCCTTAAATGTGATGGACAAAGCTGCAACAACAACAAAAAGTACATTTAACATACAGCAGACTAACTGGGAAGTGAACAATAACTAAAATTGAGTCCTAGCTCTTAAAAATTTTATATAAAATTTCAGACCACCATTTAAGATTACAGCACTGAGAACACAGAAACTTGTATCCTCATTTAAAAAAAATATTTAAAATTTAATTTCAGTACATTTACCTTTTAAAAGAAAAGGACAAGGAAGTATGCTCTCATATATATATATATATGACTTTTGCAGACTTATTGTACTGCTTATATATTTGTCATACGGCAATTAACAACGTTGTGATACTTTTTGCACTAGATAAATATGACCATACCTCAGAAATTATCTAGGGTGGCATGAGTTTTTTTTAAAAAAAAAAGTTATTATAAAACCAATAGCTAGCACAGGATAAATATCAAGACCATATTACACATCCAGCTTTAACAATGACTGCTGTATTGTACTAATACAGAAGGGAAATGCTACGTAAGAGATCTAGGCTGTCAAACCAAAGAGCACCAAACTGGCAAATTGAATTAAAAATGTGTCTGAACTTCAACGAAGTTGAACGGCTAATTTTTTTAGTTTGCATGGGAGGAAATTATAAAAAGCTGTACAAATGATTAGATACTAAAGTCCAACAAATTTAAATGCCTAGAAAAATAATATTGAAGTCAGAACTGAATTAGCGTGATAGTACAACAGCTAACATAACACCATCTTCACTACATCCAGAACTTGTACCTCAATCAGTAGCCTGTCTGGTGGTTTCTCAGTTGGCTTGCTTTCTGAACTCCTCACTTGCCCTTCTTCTTGCGAAACATTAATCTGTGTCAGCCCTAAATCATAGAACCCACAGATCCCTTCCCGCACACTTAGAGCCATGCCTGCTGGCACGTTGTGCAGCACACCCTGCCCTTGCTGCACCACAAGTGCCCTGGCTGGCGCTGCCCTTGCCATCCTCTGCTGCGGGTCCTCTTCCTCTGCCTTCAGACACACTGTCTGTAGTGTCAGAAAGTGCTTTTCACCCTCTTCAGGAGACAGGGACCACTCTGGGGGAACGCTTGCCCCCGTCCACATGTTGAGTCCCGCACTGGGGTCACTGGCATGTCTCCTCTCCTTCAATTGGGTTATGCTGTCCCCATCGTGCTCTTCTCGTCTGTCCCTGTCTTTTCTACACTCTCGATTTTGGTGAAAAGCTCCAGCAGCCCTAAGGCCACGTACACTGCTGAGTGAACCTGTTCAAAAGGCAAGGTTAAAAACGGGGGCAAATCTCAGACTTTCAGGAAAACCCCCTGGGCCCTGCCTCGCGCTCCAGCCCTTGAACCACCTTGCTGCCCTGCTTGCCCACACGCTACCACAGCACGCCCGCCGCCTCACTGACCACCCCTACCCTCAGCCCCACTCCTAGATCCCCCCTGGCCAGCCCTCACCTCCTCAAACTCCCCCTACTCCTCAGCCATGGACTCCCCGCGCCCAAATCCACCTCCAGCGGTGGGACCAGCTCCCAGGGTGTGAGCGGGCAGACAGCCTCGACCATATGTCAACAGCAAGTGTGCCTCGTGCCCTGCGGCTTCCCCTCAGGGAAAGGCAAGGGGAGAAGCGGCCCAGCACCCCAACACTGCCCGCTCGTGGGCAGCATCTCCCATGGGGAAAAGCTGTTTCCTCACCTGTTAATTCCCCAAGAGGTGCGAGGGGTCTGACATGGCTGAACCTCCAAAGGCCTCACAAAGAAAGCTCAGCAAATCCCTGCTGCTAGGCAGCCAGTCCTCCTGTTAGAGCAGCCTGCCATTTTTTTTTGTCACGCTCGAGTCCTAAATGAAGATCTCTCTGTCTTAATTGTAGGCCCTTAACCTTCTGCTCCCACTTGGCTGGAGACCATGGGGCCGAGCTCAATTGGTTTCCCCGCTTAGAAAATATTTGAAGTACTTCCCATGTTTCTCTCACGGAAACACTTCAGCCTGGGTGCCATGTCGCTGGAGTGCTGCAGAAGAGCTGGCTGACTGATAGTGGTGCAGCATCTCTTACCCTGGGAGCTGAAGTATTTCACAAAATTGGCTGGAGTACATTCGCAGAGGCAGTAGAGCGATATACAAGCATCATTACACTATACTTTAAGCCAGGATTGGTTATTCAATGAGAACAAGAAGTTTTAGACTGAAGAGTTCTCCAAAGGTATTGTAAAAACGTCTTTGAGGTAAACTTGTACGATTTGAGAGATTTAACATTTAATCTTGTGTACCCTTCTAGACTAGCAATTTCCAACCATCAAACATTTTAAGGCCCACCTACTATTAATACTCTATTATACACCAGCGCAAAGGATGGATTTGGAGCTTTATCTCTAAATATTAGTTCACAGTGCATTGCAGAGTACAGTACATTGTAAAGTGTCCATAGGCCAGCGTAGTGCAGATCCTGCTAAACCACGTACTGCACTTCAAACAAAACAACCCCCCTAACTAATTTGTGGCTTTCCTTGCCTATGTAAGTAACCCATTAAAACTGGCATTTGTGAAATGTCCTTAGCACAAAACAATAGCAAACACCGCTGGCCTGTTCAGCCGTACTATTCTGCCAGACGAGGAGGTGTTTTGTACAAAGCCAATATTACACAGTGTGTTTCTGAGTACAGTTATCACTGCTGGGTACCCAGGAACCACACGTCCCCCTTTCCACTGAATTTGGCAGGGACATTATTGCTATCGCTGTGTGTTTTGGGTGCCTGAGATAGCACCATTGGAAAAGCCAGCGATTCTGATTACAGCAAAGAATGTTGCTGTGAAAAGTCCATTGGCGGGGCCACTGTAGCAGGTTGTACAAATGAAAAATAAATTTCATGACAAGCGTGATTTTAGGTCATTGGCCTTCTGGGCCTTATTCTTAGAGACAGCAAGTTCCTGTAACTCCCATAAATACCCTTGACAACAACTACTCCTATCCACAAATCTGCAGAATCCTAAATGCAAAAGTAATATAGATTTTTTACATTTAATAACTTCAAATTAGTCATAACTATGTTACTTGGAATCAACACAAATCCAAAGCAATTATTTAAGGTTGAATATGTGTTCCAGCAATTTAGGGCTGATATTTTAGTTAGAAACCACATTATTCATCATCTACAGAATCTGTGGGCTCTCAAAACCAAAGAACAGGATGCAGAATGCACAATACGTTCATATAATTATACTGCTGGGGACCGTAGCCAGAGATTACACTTCTTACACATTTCTGAATCTTTTCAAGTTGTTACATATACTGTGCAATTATGATAGTTGAAGGGCACTGAGGAAAAAAGTTGTTATAATAATATATCCTCCTTTAGGTCATTTTAATGAGTTTTTCTGCATTTGAACAGTCATCAGCATCCAAGAGCTGTCCTGCCTTGTACTTCTGCATTATTAATGCCAGCACCATCCACAGAGCTACCGTTAAAGGTCTGTCATTATTTCCATTATAAACTAATATTTTCAAGGATTTATAACTCAAATGCAGAATAGCCCATCAGTTCATTTTTGTTGAATTTAAAGGAGCCACTTGGATCAGCAATCTACAAACTCAACCACTTTCTAATTATATTTTTACACAATAGAGGTTAACAGCTCCGTAATGGCCGTTACCACCTATTGTGTATACAGTCTCCAGTTACTAATACTGCCTACTGCATCATCTATCTCTAATTGCAATCAAGCTTCTACTCTAAAGGGTTTATTTCTTTCTAATAGATCAACAGTCTGCATAAAAAAAATCTATCACGAAAATAAAAAAGGTTCCCTATTGTTTAAGTCATAATTCTATTTTAGAGGGTAAAAATCCTCAATATGAATTATTGTTAGGAGTATTTTATAAGGAATACAAGGAATATAATGCAGGTACATTCTCTTGTGCTAAAGTAATGTTACATAAAGAAACAAAATTCAGCCACAAAATTGCAGATAAATTGCTGATAAATACCTACCACTGCATGAAAGTGAATAGTTGGACAATTAAAATCCTACATCAGCAGAGCAAATTCTACCCTTGGCTGTTCTAAGGAAACACAGCAAACTTTGTTCTGATCTGCGTTTTCCTGAGTATAAACAGTGCAGCTGACTTTTTTGATGAGTAAAACATTGGATTATCTGTTCAGATTGTCAGTCTTAAATCTGAATAACTTTTTTTATAATATTTGAGATGCTTAGTGCTTGTTAGATAGAGGGGACTTTTTGAAAAGCTCCATTACCAGGTAACATAAAGCATATTTGACCTTGAAGGTAGTTCAAAGTCTTTAGTTTCATTCCCTTCCTCTGTTTCAGAAAATCACTTTGGATGGTTGCAGAGGCTGTACCACCAGCCTTTACTGTGTATGCTTTGCACCTCCATCTTCCTGTCACGGGTCCTAAACTACAATCCTCTGGTGCCAACAGAAGGATTGCCATCACTTTAAATGGGTTTGGAATTAGGCCCAGAAGAGATAACTATGGGAAACAATAACGGTGTGATTTATTTACACATTTTTGACCTTTTCTCAAAACTCAGAGTAAATCAGGACTGTTGTAGTGCACTTTGGAAGAGGAAAAAAAAAAAAAAAAAAAAGAAAAGAGAGAGTGACCAAAGCAAAAAAGTCAAACAAATAAGCCCCAATTTAACCTCCAATGATCCTAATCGTTTCATTTATGATATTCCATCTTGTAGTTGAAAACTCCATTCTTCTCCGGAACATGACTCCTGTTAGTCTACAAGAAAACCCAGTCTTTGTTGTGACTTATTTTGACAGCTTTAATATCATTTTCCACCTGGCATCTGGAAAGTTTTCCATTTTCACTTTCCTCCAATGTCTCACTTTTGTTTCCAAGTATATGTCGTATTCACACTGCACCTGTCACAGTGGGATCTCTGTGCCTTCGCACCGGCCTGAAAACATAGACGCCTTTACTTTTGCTCTTACCCCAGGGACGACTGGTACCTTCATCACCTGTTTTGCAGTGAGATATTGCCTCTCTCAATAATGACAGCAGTAGATAACCTCCTTCACACCATCACCTGTTTCAGAGAAAGCGAGCAGACTTTTATAATCTAATTCATGTGGCTCCTTTAAATATTGTTCAGTTTATAAAGTTGTAGTTACTAACTGGTTGAAATCTTTTTGCTTTACTTTCTGGTCATGTTGTCAACTTGTTCTTTTGGCATCCCAGTTTCACATAGATGAAGCACTTCTTCAGGGATCACCAAAAACCTTAATTAAAAAAAAAAAAAGAAAGCATGTCAGCTAATGAGTGAGATTTTTTTTTAAAAAAAAAAAAAAGGAGGATTATATTCTTTTGAATGCTGTTCTAAGTGACTGAAAGTTGCAGATTCAGAATTAGCTTAGTGCTTCAGTGCTGGCCTGGAAGATTCTCAGGAGAAATTACACAGTCTGAATTTCAGAAAAGATACTGATCACTTGGAAAGAAGAGCATTATTAAAATATTTTAACTTTTTTTTTTCCTTTTTTGTTTTTCCCCCAGACATCTGGTTCTGAGACGGGAGCTGTAGTTTACTCTAGCAGACATCATTTAGGATTCAGATCTGACTTGGATTTCTTGTCTACCCAAAAGAACACAATTCTCTGATCCCTGTCTCTACAGTCACATAAAAGCCAGTCAGACCTCAGACCCAGGAACTTCCGAATATACAGTCCTACTTGTTTGCCTACTTATTCCCCAAAGCAAAGGGAAGATGGGAGCAGAGCAAAGCAAAGACAGACGGAAGTCATCCTGGGGGGTATTGATTGACTAGTGTCTCGCCCAGCTATAAATTCCCACTTCTCTTTCCTGGTGCAAGGCGGAGGGCGAGGAGAGCTGCAGAGCTCTCGGAGGCATGGGGCTTGCTTGGGCTGTGCCGCTCATGCACAATCAGCTAGATGTGGGCTGTGCCTCAGGCACGGAGAAAGCCTCGCTTTGCTCTCTCCAGTGCTAATCTTGACTTTGAGAAGACAAATCATCTCTTTAAATATGAGTGGTTCTTCTAGAACCACCAAAGCAACTTCTATTAAATTAAAGGACTTAATGCTTTTAGGCATTGCCTATGCTTTTAAAATCCTGCTCCATATTGTTAATGATTATAATTATATAGCATGACAAAAAAACCCAAGGCATAATAGCGTACAGATGTGGAATATATAAAAGGGGAAGTACTTAACATAAGCTTATTGGAGCTGAAAGTACCAGGGATGATTGATTGCTCAGACACAAGTCAGGGAAGTGGTCTAAAAAAATATTAACCATAATTGCAATTAATCTATTAACCATTTCATCTAACATCACGATATATTTAGAAACAATTCTGCCATCCAGTAATGCTCTGTTTGCTGCTTGTGGCAAACGGCAGATCTGCGTGCCTGGGTCTGTTTGGAAGAAGGATGTTTACTTGAGAAGCATATTACTTCTTCCATTTCAAAAGACATTAGCACGGTTATACAGTTAACCACACCTCAGTGACTTCCACTGTTTTTACAGAATACTCTTTAATCTGAGAGATAGCAAAGAAAGTTTTAAAGACAACTCCCCTTAGTTAGTTAGTAAAGACCCTGTTTGTGCAAGGGTCAAAGAGTTAAAAGATTAAAAGGCAGAAAGTTTTCCTCTTGTTTTGACTAAACTGGAGGAAACATGCTAGAGCTGTGCAGAATTTGATTGCCAAACACAAAGTGAAGATACAGAGTGAGAAAAGATAGTAAAGGTTTAACCCAACTGATGTAAGAAACAAACTCCAAGGATGCCCATGTTTCCTTGCTTTTATCACATTGTTAATCTTTAATCAGGAAAACAGTTCTGAGAACAGTTCTTTGTGCACAGCTAAACAGGCACCACTGCTTGCAAGTTAATAGAATCATCAGAGAACAAGACTATTAAATCATTGTCCTAATAAATCAATGAGAGATGTACAACCCAAAGGAGTTCAAATTCTGCTTCCACGTGGATATGCAGCAAGTGCACATTAAACCTTGCAAAATCAGCAGTAAGGACTTGGTTGATGGGTTCAGGAGAGCAGTGGCTTCCCATGCGATTTTTTCTCAGCTCAGATCACAAA
Organism: Balearica regulorum gibbericeps; assembly: GCF_011004875.1. Lineage (NCBI taxonomy): Eukaryota > Metazoa > Chordata > Aves > Gruiformes > Gruidae > Balearica > Balearica regulorum. Next base: position 14,109,380 of record NC_046199.1, on the reverse strand, counting down.
TCACCATGGGTGCTAAAGTTTCCGAGGACCCCAAATAAAGCTTCTCAATTCAAAAATCCAAAGAAATCTAGAATGGCCTACAACATTTAAGGGCATATTTAAAGACACATATTTTAGTGTGACTTCACTGACAGCAGGTGATGTACTACTTGATATTTATCAGCAGAGATACCTTAAATCTTAGAGTCTTCTTCCCTGCTACAGTGACGAATCGTCACCTGAAGACCAAAACCAGATAGCCCCATGCCTCTCCACCAGGAACTGGTAGCAGAAATACGGTATAGCAGGCATAACGGTACATCTTTTATGCTCCTGTAAGGATAAACAAAGTCAGCCTTATAGCCCTCCTCTTCATAATCTTTTTAAACAACAAGATGAGGAAGTGCCTAGAAAGCAAATGAGAAAAGCTAAGTGATTTGTGTTGTGTGAATAATGGTTATTACCTGTACAGAGCTGCCTCTACAAACTTACAGTCTCTTGATCTGTCATTCATAATCTTCTTTTGTTCTGTCTTAAACAGTGAGATCTCCTGAGCAGACCGCATTTATGCTTTCCCCCAAAACAACAAGGTACTGCCTTAGTGCTATTGCAACACAAATACCTGAACTATACAAGGTTAACAAGTGGGTTACTTGTTTTATTTTATTTGCAGAATGCAAGTTGGTTGCTATTTATTTGTACATATTAGTTTAAGCTCACTTATAAGAGGTTTCTCTTTAAGTAAACAGTATTCATATGCGTCTGAATCACTCTGAATCAGTAAATTTAGAGACAGGTCAGTCAACAGAAGCATGTACTGCAGAGTCAGAATTCTGTTTTCCTAAAAGCATAAGAAAAAAGTAGGATCACCAGGGTCCAGGTGAACCCTTGACCTCTTTACCCAGTGTTGTTTGTAGCAATAATCATACTTGTGGCACTTGCCTGGTAAGAGCCATTTACATTAACAAAACAAAAATGCTTTTACATGGAAAAAATCCCATCGTGGTCCACCCATGTTGCCTTCCTCCTATTAGAAATGTGCTAAACATAAGTGTACTGTATGTAGAATTTCACCTGGGCTGTTAACACTTACATCAGGGGTTTCCAGTAACCACAGGATCTATTACAGAAGTAACTGGTTTTTTGTAATGTTGATTTTTCCTACAGCGGTCAGGTTCAAGAACATAGGCACATATGCCTTCTGACCTTTAGATGTAGCCTGGCTTTTATTTCTCACAATCAGCTTCTCTATCCTGTTGTTGCTCCCAGTACTACAAAATGCTTGAAATATTCATCAAAGCTATTTCCCTGGGAAAAATACAGAATAAATCTCACTTGAAACAGAAAACACAGTTCAGCCCAAGTTGGTGCTTTTGTGTTGCTATCAAAGGAGAAAACAGGTTATAGTAAATGTTTTTCATTTCAAATAAGAACATACTACTTACATTACAATAATGTAGAGAGGACCCAGTAGGGACTATCTGTGGCACAGCTATAAAGATGAGAAGAGATAATTATCTTGTCTAATTAGGTTTTTAACTCCTCTGGCCAGGAACTATCTACCAAACCAGGAAGAATGCACTAGAACAGAGATAATTTGGCATGATCACCTCCCAACCCCCTTCCCAGGGAGAGGATAAAGGCTTGGGGATGTAAAGTTACATGTCCAAAGTCAAATGGGAAATCCATAGCAGAGGAAGAAACAGAACCTAAATCTTCTGAGTCTGCACTAACACTCACTGGTTAAGGCCATCCTTCTTTAAAGAATTCAGCTCATGAAGGACCTATAGAACTGTGTCCTGTGGGTCAGACTGCACGTAATGATGGATAAAAATGACAAGAGACACAAAAGGTAAATGGAAGTATTTAAATAAATGAAAAAACCAAAACAAAACCACATTGCCAGTCAGGTAAACAGAGCTGTGTAACCCTGAAATGACAACTGACAACAGAGTGCTCCTAGCAAGCGGAGGATCGCAGAGAAATAATGAACAGCATGCAAAAGGAAGGAGCAAGAGGAGACAGGGTTACCACATCCTAGAAAAAAATAAACCAGTTTCAATTTTAAAAGGTGCTGTCATGACATTTCTTAAGGCCTGAGGAGGTGAAGTCTCTGTAAAGGGCACAGGTAGCAGGACCCTGGTTATCAGCAGGAAGCCAGAAGGCTGCTCTTGAACAAGTGGTTGAAACATCTCCTGCTGCTTGAACCTGTGTGCAAGGTTTTGTCATTACCCACTCCGCAGGTAGGAAGCAGGGAGCCCTTGACAGCTGCACACACACCTCTGTGGCAAACAGATTTTGCTCCAGCAAGGGTTACCATTTTTATTTGCAAAGCTGAATCTCGGTGCCATCTGGGCTTTTTATGACTGAGCAGAGCAGATGCTACATAGGTGACGGGAAACGCACAACCTTATGCTGACTGTTTTCCACTTTGTTTAGTACAGTTTGTCCCCTTCTCTCCTGGCTGTGGTTCTGCTGCTCATCCAGCCAAAAAAAAAAACAACGCAATAACCATGCAAAAATCATAGTCACGTTCTTATCAACCTTGCGCTGGTTAAGGTAAAGTCAAAGTCAAAGTCTCAGTGGGTCCGAACTCTCCATGTGCCTATTCGACCTTCTGCAGTAGATGAAAAGAGCTCCCAAGCTCCTGCTAGATGGGATTACAGATACCTGGCCACTGGTCAGGTACCAGTGGCTACACAGCCCATTACTCACGTGTTCACGCTGATCCCTGATAGCGGTTTTACAAAAGAGAGGACAGTGTTCCTTTGGTGAGGAGTCCCAGATTAGAGTCACAGCTCCAGAAACGGCTCTGATAGAGCAGCTACTTATCAAAGTTAGGATTAAATGAATCAATCACATCTCCAGAGCTAACGAGCTGGTGCAAGAGAAGGATGAACAGTGAATAACATGCTGCTCAGAGCCACTAACTGAGCAAACACCATCAATGGGGAGCCGCTTGCTGCTCTGCATGTGGGGTGCTGTCTCCCACCTGAGATTCAGGTGTGAACTCGGAGTCCAAACTAAGCGTCTTGTGTTGCTGAGAAGGGTCACCAGTGTGGCAGGAGGGAATTAAACCCTCAGTATCCTTCACAGGCAATGTGTGGAGGTGCCAAGGTACCTCCCCTAGCCAAGACTCCAGTTTTTATTCCTTACAAGAGAAAATGGAAGAGACACCCTCACCTCCCCTGGTGACTATAACAACGTCTCAGAGACTGTAGTAGAGAACCTAAAAATAAAATAGTAAGAATAAAAGAATAAATAGTCTCTCTGCCAAAGCAGAAGAATAACAAGCAAGAGGCCAGTGTGCCCATGGTATAATGTCAGCCTTGGCACTGTGGTACAACCAGGACTTCCCCTAAAATACAGCTCAGGATTGAGCACTTGAGCTGACACTAAACTAAGCGTCAAAGGTTGGTGACTTTCTTCAGAGACCATAAACATGCACTAACGCGTGTTCCTGTCTGCTGAGATTTACTTCCATTTGATTTGAGAAATTTTAGCATGTTTGCTGTCAAGATGAAAAAGCTGGACAGGCTAATGAAAGCGCAGTCTAATCATGATAAATCTGGGTATTTTTTCCTCTTTCTCATTCCTCTGCCATCAGAGCAAGCCGCTTAACTTTGAAGACAGGCAAAAAAACATTACATCACCTCAGTGATCCACAAACATTATATCTTACAATCTGCCCCAGACAAATACTGTGTCATTTTGGGTTGGAAAGCAGGAGGTAAGAAGGAAAGCACTGTGCTCCCTGTTTGGTGCTCCCTGTTGCACCTGGTCCCAGAGGCTCAGTCTCACGGTTCATGTGATACGTGAGAAGAGGAGCGTGCAGCACGTGTAGCCAGATCCTCAGACCTCCTGCAGCTGGGTCAGTGCCGAAGAACTGCCCAGAAGAAAAGGGGCTGCGAGGTGGAAATACCACAAAGGGCTGTGCAAGGTCTGGAACAAACAATTGGCTCAGTCACAGACTCTTTTGCAACTGCAGGAAATTTGCACAGTTCATGCTTTCTTCTGGAAATTGAGGGAGCAGTCCCTGTCCTGGTCTGTGAGCTGTACGCTTGCAAGGGCTGCCCTTGGAGCTGGGCTCATGCAGCATCCAGTCCAGCAGCAGTTGCAGCATGCTCAGTATCAGCTGAGCACAACTTCACAGCAAAAATAACGATCAAGCAGCAATGTTCTTCTGTTAGCAGAACAGCTCAGAGAATCTTTTAAAAAAAGCTACAATTTTATAACAAAAAACCCAAGTGACAAACTCTTTGGAGTGACAATATGTAGGATAATTAGCAATGGGAGGGGAGTAGAATTTCTGAGTATTATTATATGTCATTAACAACTTTCAGATCTCATTGAGAGTGCTTTGTTGCACCTTGGTTTGTAGTGATGAGTTAAGCTTCCTTATGACACTTTTTCCGAGCATGTAAGAACCTTTACACTTATTGCATTGAGTTCCAGTAAGTCAGTAAAAGTCAAAGTGCTCAAAACCTCTATTTTGAACAGCCTGAATAGTGTCCATCAAAGCAAACATCCTGAAAACACTCCTTTCAAGGCACTTGTTGAACACTATGATCTCAAAATGTCAGATCTACACTCATTTAAATAATTTGACAGCTTCCAAGGAGACACCTGATGAGCACCATATTCAAGTGTCAAGAAGTACAGAGAAAAAGTGCCAAAAAAAGTTCAATTCAAAGAAATTGTATCAGTTATTAGATGAGTATTATAATACAGTTACTACTAAAAAAGATTTTTCATTTAAATGGAAAATAAACTTTACATTCAGGACAATTTATCTTTTTTTTTTTTAAAAAGAAAAAAAAGACTTTACCTTGCCCCCACACCACCTCCCATATTTCTCACTAGCGGGATCTCCCAGCTCACTGAATCCAGAAGGTAGATGTGCACACGGCAAACACCAGTACATACAAACCCACCATAACTGAGCCATTGGAGGTGCCAGTTCTGGAGGGGGGGGGAGAGCCACTGGGAGTTATGAGAATCCAGTATCTTCAGATAAAACCTTTAATGCCTTCTGTTGGGTATCTAAAAGCTGAATCTCTAAATGAAAAGATTCTTGAAAAAAATCTTGGCCCTGATTTGCATATGCTCCAGTTTTCTCATTGCACCAAATACTACGCGTGTGTTATATATGGGCTTGAGGCTTACTGTGTGTTTGTGATATGCTTTGAGATCCTCTGATGGGAGGTGTTACCTAAATACAAGTAATTTGATGCTTAAGTGTCTAGAATTCCCAGTGGACATCTGCACTCAAGCCCTGCTGCCATCACAAATGAAAAACATTTGGAATCCTTAATGTGATTTTTAATGGACATATGTTCATAACACAGTGCCACCAATTTGGCATATTTAGTGTCTTCTCAAGAGAAGCCCACAGTTTGCATAGCAAGATTGTGGGAGGTTAGGATTGCAGTGTGAGAAAATTTGCACAACACCTGCCTGACTATAATTTAATTGGCAGAAGCTAATGCTCCGGGTTTGGGGATTTTTTCCTCCACTCACAACTGAAGAGACACTAGGACTAATCCTGCTGTATTGCACTGTCAATTTTAAGCTTTTACTCTGACTTTACTTGTGCTGAAATACAATCGTTTTCTGGTCCACTTTTTTCTGACAACTGAAGCATTGCTGGTTTACTCTCAGTTGTTATTTCTATGTATAATGACTTATCTGACCAGCAGGAAGGACTTGGTATTTTTGTACTTCACTGAAAAAGGAGTCTGCTTAGCATTACTGAAGATTTTGCCCCATTTTATTTTTAATGAAGTACTTAATGATACGTTTTAAAAGGAAAACCTTTGGCCAAAATATTTCTGATCAGCTCCATTGTATGTGGGCTCCAAAGACACCACCACTGTCATTACCAAATTGTCTTTGATTTTGCCTTTGCTTACAGCAGAGCCCCATCTGGAACAGTCTTTAGCACCTCTTATCCTACCAGATTTTTGTTTTCCTTTTCAGGAATGTTTGGCCTTGCAGTGCATCAAGGACAGCCCTTCTTACTTCACTATTTTCTTCCCTTTGCGTTCACAAAACATAATAAAAAGCTTTGCAGGAGAGATAGAGGATACAGTCCCAGGGGAAGCGTTCCTGCAGTGTGAGATTCAGCTCCATGGTATTTTAGACTTGCAGAGCAGGAAGGCGAGCTGCAATCCTGATCTGTGCTGCCCTGACAGACCTGGCTGTTCAGGGCTTGCAAATCCCTGCTGGCTGTATCCATGAAAGCCTTGCTGGAAACATCTCCTTGACTGCATAAACCTCAGCGGGTGGCAGGTTATGAACATCCTTCATATAGGATACTCACATCAATTTTGTTGCTTTAAACAACTCCCTGAAACTTAGCTGGGATTCCATGATTTCCTGTTCTGCAAACTACCATTGACAATATTTTACATGCATGATAGAAGCCCCATCGATATAAAAAGTGACAGGTCAGCATGAAAACATTGCCTCATCCAGGCCCCAGATGCTTTGCTGGGACTGGGTGTAAGCAGAGTGAGATGAAATGGCAGCAAGGTTATTGCTACAGTTTTATTTGTCCGAAATACTTCAGTCTTCACACACCCAGACTGCATGGACAAATGGACATGAAGATCAGCCTTTCTTTATGGGCATGGAAGTCTAAAATGGAGTAGGGGAACGTAAAGAGCTGAAAGGTAGGCAGGAAAAGTTAGAGGCAAGATCTCAAAATGTCTGAGATCACACTCTCACCCTCAGAATTATAAGAGTAATAGTAGCTGTTGGTATCATATGCTGCCACAGCAGATACAGTTACGTACACCTCTATATACGTATGTATGCATATGGTGCACTTCACATAAACTGTGCAGCCACGTTCCTGGGCAGCTTTGTGCCTTTTGAGTTCTAATTTAATGATGGGGTAATATTTTATGACCCCCATAGAACTCACAGTAAAATAAAACATAACATTTGAAGGAGGGGGTTAATTACAGAGACAGTTGCTGATCTGCCTCTTCTGAGCTTGTAGGAATAGAAAATAATTGCCCAGTTTGCAAGAGCCTAAAGCAACCCATAAGCAAAAACTTTCTCTCCTGCACTGAAGGAAACCCAACATCTAGCTTTACATTGCTTGTTTTTTTTCAGAATTGCATGGACAAAAATAAGACCTCCAGGCAGGCATACGTAGCGGTTATTCAGGCCTGTCAGTGCTCACTGTTGAACTTTATCCCCAGATCAGGCAACGTTCCCAAGGTGAGTAAACACACCTGGACGAGCCTCCACTTCACAGCCAACTAGCGAGCATCTGCCTACCAAGTGTGCCAACTGCGCTTTGCCTGGATGACCCCTGTGTTCCCAGGTCCAGATACTCTTTGTACTCAACCTTTCCCACACACCGAGAAGTTACAACGCTTTTGGTTTCAAAGCCAAATGGGATCAAAGTTTGGTTAAACTGCTAAATTTTGTAACTGCTTCAAAACAGCAAACCCAGAGGCTAAGAATCACCAATTCCAGCATTCATTAATCAAACCTGTTAAATGATTACCTTGTCAGGACTGCTTTGTTGACAACTCTGTGTGATGACAATGTCAGTGGCACTGTCCCAAGACACATCCAGTGGTGACGTAAAGGACAAGCCTCCCTCACCTCACCAAGTGGGATGGACACTGCCACGAAGAATATTTAAAGAAGGAGGCTACTTCCTTGGAAAGCAGTGATCACAAGAGTAGGCCAAAGCAAGCGAAACAGGACCACCTGAAAGGGACAGCAGAATCCTCTCTGACATCCAACTCAATCTTATAAAGACAGTAAGTAGAATGGCTTCTATTTTTTCCATCTTGAAATTACCAGTGATCCAAGTTCTCTATATTGATTTTAAAGCAGAAGTACATGATAAAATCAATTACAAATTCTACCTTTGCATTACGCATTGTTAGGAAGGCTTATTGACACTGCTTAGAACATCATAGTATACTAACACACCTGATATATTTGATTTTAGATTGTGATCAACATTTCAAAGCCATCAACAAGATCTGCTACAGGTTCAATAATGCCCCCACAGTTGAAAGATGAGGTAAACATCATGCCCAAGGTTGTCCAGGGGGATTTGCAGAGCTTGCCTCCAGAAGTGAGGGATTTCATTGAAAGTAATGCCAAGCTGTGCCAGCCTGAGAGCATTCATATCTGCGATGGCTCGGAAGAAGAAAACAGAAAAGTTCTGGACATCATGATAGAAGAAGGCATGATCAAGAAGCTGAGCAAGTATGAGAACTGGTGAGTAGCCTGCAGGAAGCCACGTATCAACTCAGAATTGCAATATGCATTTTCTATCCTGTTTACTTTTAAAACTGCTTATAATATTTGCTTTCCATGAACATTTTGGTACTGTAGCTTACATAGGTGAAATACTCAGGAAAAGCAAACTTTTTCCTCTAAATATTAACATAAAGCATATTATTCAATTGGACTATCAACTGTACATTGTCTCTATTGATTAGTTACATCAGGGAACTGAAATAATGTCATGGGACTTATGTAACTAATCATTAGCAATGGCTGAATATTATTTAGCAAATACATCTTTTGAAGAATTCTACTATTTTTGTCAATTAGTTTATTCATCAAATACTTTTTTTGTGGCATTCAAATAGCTCTGTGGGTGTTCAAATATTATTCAGTACAGGCATTATTCATATCGTGCCGATGAGCTTTGACTGTAATGTATTCAGCAAATACTTTTTTCAAATATTTCATCATCTCTCCCAACTAACCCAACATGAAAGGAGAATATTAACAACAAGTACATACTCAGGAATTACGTGCCGACCAAGAGATCTTCATGGAAGAAATCTGCAAAGACTTTTGAATAACTAAGTACAGGAATTTGGCAATCTGTTTGCAGACTATTTGGGAGAGAAAAGGGCAAGATTCACCAGATAAATTATTCATTGTTAATTATATGCTTAGCTGTAGCGATGATGGTTATGACAGCCCAACTAGAACATTTTTATACTCGTGGAAAATTTCTATGCACAGAGGTGAAAATGTAAAACAATCCTCTCTATTGTAAATAGATGGCAAAAATTTTTCAGAGGGGAAAGAGAATCCCCTTTAATAAACTCCTTCACTTTTCATGATCATGCTTATACCCAGTATTTTTTTTGTGATGCCTCTAACTTAAAGGACCATGCCAATCCACTAAGCTGGATTCTGATCACATAGGCACTTATACCAACACTTAAAGTGCTTGCCTGGCATCCACTTTGCTTGAGGCATCATTTTGCAGTCCCCATGCAAAACAACTTCACACTGATGAGAATGAGAATTAAATGAGATTAACTTTTCCCTGAAAGTTAGCAACAGAGAATAAGACTGAGAAAAGAGGCAAAGGAGTATTGACGTGTAACCAGAGTTTCCTAGGCCATATAATTTGTTATTTGTACTGGAAAGTCTTGAAACAAGTTGTATCAGAAAATCTATCTGACCGATCTTTGAGATTGGCTGTCACTGCAGTTTTGACCTTACAAAGCATTGTACCCTTTTGTGCTATAGCAGTCCCACAGAAGGATTAGGAAGCGCTGTATTGATAATTAAAGTCTAATTTCCTGATTTTTGGTGAAATGCAGCTGGTTGGCTCTCACTGATCCGAGAGATGTGGCAAGAATTGAGAGCAAAACAGTCATCATCACTCAAGAACAGAGAGATACCACTCCTATCCCTAAAACTGGAACTAGCCAGCTGGGTCGCTGGATGTCTGAAGAAGATTTTGAGAAAGCCTTCAATACCAGGTTCCCAGGCTGCATGCAAGGTAGGCAAGGAAAGGATGGATGACATTGAACTTCTAGGATTACAGACACTACTAATTACTGTAATCTTTAAAGAAAGATTTTAGCTGAAGGATTAAGGTTCTAGCCCTGATATTAGTCACCTTTTTGGTTTCAACTGGATTTTTACCATAGATCCAAACACCTGTGCAAGGATTCTTCTTTTCACCTTCATAAATAGGGACAAAGTAAGGTAGAAGAATTTCAGTGATTTTTTTCAGGAAGTCACACTAGGAAGTGAGGTGAGAAGGGAGGACCACCATCCCAGCAATAATTTCAGGTTCAGCAATTTACACCAACAGCGAACTTGCCCTCCACCCACCTTTACTACTGGCTAGACAATTTGTCTGAACAGCTGCTTTCAGCATTTAAGATAAAACTTCTTGCCACACAATTAGACAAACAGAAAACTACAGATCTTTAGACATCATCAGAAACACCCACAAGACAAACAGCTTTTAAAGGAGTGAGAAACAACCTCCATGTTAATAAAGATTATTTCAAAAGTTCCTTGTTTGCTACTCCCTGTTTTACAGGACGTACAATGTATGTCATCCCCTTCAGCATGGGCCCTATTGGGTCTCCGTTGTCCAAGATTGGGATTGAGCTGACAGATTCACCGTATGTAGTGGCCAGCATGAGGATCATGACACGGATGGGAACAGCTGCTTTGAAAGCCCTGAGTGATGGGGAGTTTGTAAAATGCCTTCACTCAGTTGGATGTCCTCTACCGCTAAAAGGTAAGAGGCATTAAAAACTGTCACCCCTGGAAATTCCCAGGAGCATGTTTTAGAGCAGACTGTGTGTTCTCAGCAGATGGGAGACACTCACCATAGGAGACTAGAGTGGTTTGTGTGACAGCACTAGCTTCAGAACTCAGTTAAAGGAATCAAAGCTCAATGAGAGTTTCATGGAAAGGAGATTATTATCCCAAGTACTTACCAGGGGGTTTCCTTTGAGGCATCTGGTGTGGGTTGCTGTCAGAGACTCAATGCTGATGAAGCAACAGTGTGATCCAGCATGGAAATTGCTGCATTCATGAGCACAACATTCTGTTCTGCAGAACCATTAATCAACAACTGGCCGTGCAACCCGGAGTTAACGCTGATTGCCCATCTCCCGGATCGCAGAGAGATCATTTCATTTGGCAGCGGTTACGGAGGAAACTCCTTACTGGGGAAAAAATGCTTTGCTCTCAGAATTGCCAGCAGAATCGCCAAAGAGGAGGGCTGGCTAGCTGAGCACATGCTGGTAAGAGCTATTAAATCATGTGTGTTTGAACAGCCATTAAACCCTAAATTAGCTCAACATAAATACATCACATCTTGCTATGAATGAAATTAGTCTCATATGGATAGTTCCGTAACATTAGATATGAATTTATCACATGGCAGGCTTATGAGACATAGGAAACTGCTTGCAAGGTTAAGTACCAAACATTTTAAAATAGTACATGTAAAATCAGAAACCAAGAAAGATTTGGAACTTCTGACAAGTGGCTGCTTGTAGGCAGACCCATGTACTTGAGCAGAGCCTAAACATCAAAACTGGGCATCCACATTGCCCCTACAAGTCTAATAGCAAAAGATTAATGCAAATTTTGAAAATCGTCTTTCATATTACAAATAGGTCTATGCACTCAAAAATCTGCAAATATTGGATTTTCTAAATGAGTTCTGCATTTTACCCTTCCTGCCTTTACTTTCTGCTGTCATTTAAGCATTCTATTGCCATAAAATGCCAATGAAAAAAAAAGAATTTCAAAGTGCATAAGAGACAGTCTCAGAAAAAATGTCTATGGACTCTGAGAAGTGCAGAAGTATCCATACATGAAGTGCTTTCATTTCACTCCAGTCAAAAAAAGGCAAAAGGATATTGCCTGGTTTTCTTCTGTCTCAACTGAGAAACACAGCTGTATACAGTCTGTGTTTCTTTAATCAGCAAAATAAAAAATGTTTGATTTATATACATATCTGACATTTTAAAAAAAATATAGGAACGGATACTCTAAGGGCAAGAAGAGTAGACTTTTCAATTAACAAAGTACAGTTTGAGTTACTTGTCAACCATATTATGTGGTGCTACTTCTGTAGGAACACGTTTGCATAATTAAATATTTTATCATTACCACTTGCTGGGAGACAATCTTCAAAATGAAAAGTGCAAGAAAAAAATATCATGTTTAACAGTTGCATTAATTTTTCAATAGATCCTGGGCATTACCAATCCAGAAGGTGAAAAGAAGTATTTTGCGGCAGCATTCCCTAGCGCATGTGGAAAAACTAACTTGGCCATGATGAACCCAAGCCTGCCAGGATGGAAAATTGAGTGCGTGGGCGATGATATTGCCTGGATGAAGTTTGATGAACAAGGTATGGAACTGAAATCGGATTGTTTTACAGTCCAGTATGCATTGCTTTTAGGTGCAGCAAGACATGCTACAAAATTTCTGGTAGAATTAAACCAGTTTGATTTACTTATATTTTGTCATTTAACTTCCAGGCAACTTAAGGGCAATCAATCCAGAAAATGGCTTTTTTGGTGTCGCCCCTGGAACCTCAGTCAAAACAAACCCCAATGCTATTAAAACCATATTCAAGAACACCATCTTTACCAACGTAGCAGAAACCAGTGATGGAGGTGTCTATTGGGAAGGCATTGATGAGCCATTACCACCAGGAGTAACACTGACCTCATGGAAGACTAAGGATTGGACACCAGATAACGGTACCCTGACCCACTCCACAGTCTCTCTTGGCTTTCTCTGCTGAATTCAAGTTAATTCTGCTGTTATGACTTTTTCGTTGTATTCTGTACAGGAGAACCTTGTGCTCATCCCAACTCACGATTCTGCACTCCAGCCAGCCAGTGTCCCATCATGGACCCTGCATGGGAATCACCCGAAGGTGTGCCTATTGAGGGGATAATATTTGGAGGCCGCAGACCTGCTGGTAAGAGAAGCAGCAGCTGAAGTGCTGACCACAGGAGGGTTGAAACGCAACTGGGCATAGACACAGGTTTTGCTTTCACAGCTGCAAAAGCAAGGAAAGAACCACGTTAGCCCAACTTCTCTGCGTTAGCCTTTGACACACACACTTACAGCCACCAATATTTCAATGTCTGAATTGTTAGATGTTAACACAAAGCAAGTAATAATAAGAAAGGGCTGGAGACCGGTCAGGACCCACTAACCTGGGTAACATAGACACAGCAAATTGCTATACTTGACTCAATTTGCTCGCAGCTTAACTAGTTCAGATAGGAACTGGTTAGAGAAATGAACCCGTTGTAGACAGTTTACAGGAAAGGAAGTAAAATAAATTGATCTCTTAAAGGTCACCGAAAGTTGGGAAAGAAATAGAAGTAACGCTAGGTCTGAGTCTAATATCATAACCACGGAATCAGATTCTATTTCCAGTAAAATCTGCTGGGGATTCTGAGGTCCCACATATCTCCCACTGAGTAACGAAACATAGATGCGTTCAGTAATCGGTAGCCAGTTTTGAAAACATTCATATAAATTTCTTTGCTGTATGAGGGCAGGAAATGAACTGATGAAAAAATCAGGAGAAATTAGAATACATTATACAGTAGCATGCATATGGTAGTATCTCAGGTAGCAAAACCTGTTATAAAAACATTTCTGGACCTCTCATTACTGAAGTTATTTTGTTCTTTACAGGCGTGCCTCTCGTATATGAGGCCTTTAACTGGCAGCATGGAGTATTTATAGGAGCAGCTATGAGATCTGAAGCAACAGCAGCTGCTGAGCACAAAGGTAAATCAAAATTTAATCTGCCTACCTGTATTAAAAGCAATCCTCTCTGGACTCCCTGCTCTGTCCTTCCCCCCTGCTCTTTCACATTTCAGTCTTGGCAGCTAATTTTGCAACCTGTGCATTTTCACAATAGAAAATATTTGTACTGGAATTAAAAGCCAAATTCTCTGTAAAAGTCAAATTAAGCAAAATAATCCCCTAGGTGGCAAGCATACAGAACAGGGCACAGGCATGGGGTTGCCAGAAGCCTTGATATGGAGTTCTTGCTACAGTCTGGGATAAATAAACTTAAATTTTCTCTTCTGCTAGAGCTCAACATAAATACATGAACAATGAAAGCCAGCTCTTCATTTAGGTTGCTTGACCTGAGATTTAAGAAGTTTAATTTCCACTGATTACAAAAATTAATTTGTACTTTTTTTTTTTTGTACATCAGACAATGCTTGTATTGTTTCTTAAAGCTCTTTGGTTCAGATGCAGAAGGGTGGTTAAGGGACCATGGGTATTAAATCCTGAGAGGATCTGAATGCTTTAGCGTAAACATGCTATTTATTACCTTAAATTCTCCATTTGTGTTTTGAACAGGCAAAATTATTATGCACGATCCATTTGCCATGAGACCTTTCTTTGGCTACAACTTTGGCAAATACTTGGCCCACTGGCTCAGCATGGCACATCGTCCAGCTGCAAAACTACCAAAGATCTTTCACGTTAACTGGTTCCGGAAAGACAGCCAAGGGAAATTCCTGTGGCCTGGCTACGGAGAGAATTCCCGTGTGCTGGAGTGGATGTTCAACAGAATTGAAGGGAAAGCCTCTGCCAAGCCAACTGCCATAGGTTACATCCCTGCTGACGCTGCTTTGAACCTGAAGGGTTTAGAAGATGTCAGCTTGACCGAACTGTTTGATATCTCCAAAGAGTTCTGGGAAAAGGAGGTAGAAGAAATCAAACAATACTTCGAAGTGCAAGTTAATGCTGACCTTCCCTATGAAATAGAAAGAGAAATGCTTGCCTTAGAGATGAGGATAAAACAGTTGTAGCTGATCAAAACCACCATTATTTATCAATCCACACATACCAAGACAAGACAAACACATTTTACCAAATTAGCACTGGAAGCATAACAGCACACTGATGAGCACGGAGTTATAATGAAACATAGGTCTTAGTTTAGTTAGAATACAGGTAGGGGCATTCTAGAAGTAACTCCAGACCTAATGATTTGTAACTACATCAGTTGTTGTGAATAGGTAAGCAGCTGTGGGAACACATGTGCACATTGCCTGCAAAACCCTGATCTCCACTTACACGCACATATAGCCGTGATGTGTGTAAATTACTTGCCTAGTGCTGCATGTACAATCCAAACCAATCAAGCCTTCAAGGTGCAGCGCCTTGTTTCTACCACACAAACTGCTTAGAGTCTCAGACTCTACAGGAAAGAAGAAAAAAAAAATAGATGCTGTATATATGTATTACCTAAACATATTTCATGGCTTAAATATTTTTTAGAAAAATGAACTTGTAACTTTTATCAGAGTGAAAGATGACTTTGTATTACTAATGCATATTTAAGATATTGCTATTATGTATGCCTCGTGTTCCTGAGATTTCCAGATGTTTTGAATGGATTGTTCTTTAAACTATTGAAATAAATGTTTATACAAAAATATGACGTCATTTCCCGTATTCTCACTGTTTATAAGCTACATGCATATAAATTGGGCCTCCTGTCAATGCCATAGCACAGAGAAACTCACACATGGAAGTTAGATGTTGACTAGCATTGATCTGCTGCTCTAGCTTAAGCCACATACTGTCTTTGCAACTTTTATTCAAGCCAAAGGAATGATCCAGAAATTATGATACCAGCTGCGAGCAGTCATCCAGCTAGTGACATGCTCTCCATAACTGGGCATTGTTAGCTACTTCAGGCATTTATAAACTAAACTACCCTCTAGGAAAGCTCCATATTAGGACCTTGTTCATTTGCTAAAGTCATAGGATTTGTCTCTGTTCCACAGTACCTTGCTTTTGCAGGAGTAAATAGTGGAGCTGTTGAAGTAAAGAGAGTTCAGGATGAGTTTTCCAGATTTATTGAGATGCCCAAAGCCTTAGAGCTCAATGACAATAGGGATAGGAGCTTGTGTTGGCTTGCTTGTAGGTCCAAGATACTAAAACCATCCCACGTTCTCCCAATTATGGTGTCCTTCACGTGTTTCCCATGACCTTGGCAGGTATCCTGCTTTTTCACTTTGAATGCTTGATCTCCCAAAATATATTGCAAATATTTGCTTAGCAAAAAGAAAATCACTTACATTGTGTAATAAGCCTTTTTACAGACCCTGCTTCCTTGCAAAACAAACAGTACCAGGGCTGGTCAACAGATGCCCTTCAAAGTTTGCTAGGAGAGGTCACATAGCCTCTACCTACCTCCTGACTCCATGCTTAGGACTTAACACAAGTGTTATCAATTCTGAAGCAAATAATACAGCATAAGTCAATAGACAGATCACACATAAAGCAGGCAATAGAAAGCTGTGACAAAACCAAGGAGAGTGGTGCAGCCTCTGTAGAGAAGATCAGTGGTTGACCTGCTTGCTGGTCAAAAGCCACATCTGCATGGATGCAGGTCTCCTGTAGGGTCAGCTTTAGCCTGTGTACTCAAGTGGGCTCCAAATTAAAAGAAAAATCAAGGTGGAAGACAGTAAATAAGCCAGAGGAAGTGAGCCAAAAGAGACTAGTATATGCACTCAGATTCAAGGACTACTATCACACACATAAAATAAAGTTGTTTATAATGTAATTCTATAAATAGTTGATGAAAGGCTTGGGCCATTCCCAAACTGATATGACAGTATTGGATCTGGTATTTGGATAAGTTTAAAGAAGAACAAAGAGATCTAAGAAAATCTGTCATGCTAGTATCGGAGAGTTATGACCGCTTACAGTCTCAGAGTTTCTTATGGGCCTCATGAGAGGATCCCAGTCCTGAGCAGGGCAAACACGTTCCAAGCACATTTTGAAATGCTGCCCAGGAGATGTACAGAAGCTCGGGGCTTCCCAGAGCTCTCTGAGCAGCTCCAGTGTGCCGTTCTGCCTTCTCAAACACAACCAGGCTTGATATTCTGAATATACCAAAAGAAAGGACTCGTACTTCATGCCAGAGGAATCCGTGCCAAAGGCCCAAGCCCAGCAGGCATATGGGCGTGGGAGAAATGAGTGACACTCGTCCCATACAATGCTGCTCGATGAGATCGGTAACATCACCGTGGGCCAACTGTGATCTTACAGCACACACCCAGCTAGCAAGATTGGCGTTATAAGGTGCTAACTGCCTCGAGAACATCGTACCCCAGTCCAAAACACTGGATTTCGTATTCTGACCAAACCCTTGCTTACTCCTCCTCACCCCAAGAGGTCGGCAGACTTTCCATCCCTTGACCGCCGCTGCTCTCGGGGTTTTCCGCTGCGTAATCTTTCCACGCAACATCACGCAACTCATGGAAAGTGGCTATCACGAGCACTTCTGGCAAAAAATATTTAAACCATTTGCGGTTCTCCCACTCCACACATTTTAACCACATGCACCTTTTCAAACACTGCTCAGAGACCGACGGGCACACAAATCATTCCGGAAACTACAGAAAATGGGGGGAAAAAATGCTGTACTCTTAAGGCTGAGAACAAGAAAATAACTTTTTGAGTGAGTCATTCAACAGCTCCTTTGTATGTAAATATATCCACAACCCATCAGCATCTATGGGGAGTACAATTTACATTTTGAATGATCAAAATGTTTAGTATTGGCAGAGAAAATGTTTAAAAAGAGCGAAGGCGGTGGTTTAAAA
This sequence comes from Balearica regulorum gibbericeps, assembly GCF_011004875.1. Lineage (NCBI taxonomy): Eukaryota > Metazoa > Chordata > Aves > Gruiformes > Gruidae > Balearica > Balearica regulorum. The sequence goes on along the minus strand of NC_046199.1, from coordinate 14,091,969 downwards.
TTTAGAAACTTAGTCAACCGTGCCAGATTATGATCTCAACTTCTCTCCCTCCAACAAATACTATGCTCCATAAAAACAAAACGAATTAGAACAAAATGCTTTTAAATTGAAATTTGGAAGTTCCCCTGATTTTCAAAAGAAAGAGGGGAAGGCAACAAATGCAATAAATTTCAACAAATTAGTAGAGAAATATAAAACTTGGCCTATTAAATGTGATTCAGAGAAGGGAAGCGCAGGAAAGACTAACACATGAAGTGTACGGAGCCATAACATTTACAACAGCTGTGTTATGAAATGCACTTGGTATTCTGGGAAGCGAGAAACAAAATACTTTGTTAAAACACTTGTGGATGTAGCAGTGGCTGAAAAGAAGAGAGAGAAAAACCAAAATCACAGTTTAACTGTTAATGCTCTCGAGGATTTGGTCTCTGGTACCTTGTTTATGCCACAATTCACCGAACAAGACAACACAGTGATGGATGCACGACATCCAGGGGAGGCTGTGCTCGACTCCCTCAACCTTGGTGCACTCCCTCTAAACAATCTTTCTTTATCTACTCGGGCAAAGAGTCTGGCTTCTGTGCCAAGTACTCCTATTAGCACAGATAAATCCACAGAACTCAGACCCAGACCTTGGTGCAATCTTTGCAGGGATTGAGCAGTCTCCAAGCCTGATGCCATGTTTTGGACTCATTTCTAATGTTTCAAGGTCAAGTTTTGACTGTGTTTTGTCTTGTTCCTTCAAATCCCTCTCTCAGATGTCAGTCTCAGTAGTAATTAGCTTGAATATATAAGATATCCATACACCTGGATTCTGTCAACATGATGAAGGTTAAACCAAGTAAATACTGAAAAGCAGCACCCAGCTTGCTGCAGAACTTATTGGAAAAGAGTGAGCCCCAACTTCAAATCTCTCACAATTCTGTGATGATAGGGCTATTTTCAGGGAAAGAAGTAAAATTCAGAGAACTGGCATTTGTGCTCTGGGAAATAGTGTTTTCCAAAAACCTTGGCTACCATAGTAACATGATTTATTCCATACTTGCTGCAGTATAGTCAATTAGCTCCCTAACTGAAAGACAATTATCGTAACTAGAGATGTACCTGGCTGGAAGACTACCGAAACACTGCTTATGAATGGCAAAGCAGAGAACTCTAAATTCCAAATTAGTAATCATTATTGTTGATCATGGAGGACATTTCTGGCAGTAGTTTAACCTCAGCAATACAAAAGGGCACATTTGTTCAATGGGTGCTGGCAAGCCCCCGTCACTGAGATTCCAGAACACATCCTGCCACATCTGTGAATCTGCATGCAAACCAGCTAGGTGGGGGTTGGGGGGGGGAAGAAAAAACCCAAATTGCTGTTGCATGCCTTTACTGAATTCTGCAGCCACCACGGATATAACTTCTGGCTGCAAAACTTTAAGAGAGAAGGATTTTGTGAGCAAATTGTGGAAATCCACATACATTAACATGCAAAATTCAGGCTGTATCTGATCCTTGCAAACACAAACATTGTTATGGTGCCTTTGTTACAAGAGACCATGCAGAAGACCTCTGAGCTGTCCCTACCCAGCATGAAGGGCTTTGTGCTGCCTTCGTTGTCATCAGTGACCCTGGTCACCTCTGAATTCATTTTGCTGCTCCTTACACTGGCACCGTTGGACTTTCTGTGGTTTTTCTCCAGCGTAAGTGTGACCAGATGTATGTTCTGAGATTGTCTGACTTCGGCTTTCGTTCAAGCCGATAAACTGCTAGCAGAACTTTTTATAACACACATCCCAGAAATGTTCTTTGTATCTTCTTTGGAAATGTCAGATACTGGCCATTGGAAAAGAGAAAACATCTGTTTTAACCCTCCCAAAGGAATATATCAAAAGTTTTTATGCTGTTTTTATGCAGCCTCAAGGACTTCTATTCAGTTAAAAAAAATCCCTTTGTAAAACTACTTTTTGTTGTTGTTGTTCTTTTTTTAAAACCAAGCTACTAGTTTTTTGTTTTTTTTTTTTTTAAAGACTCACAACACCATTTCCCAGGCTGAGATGGCCACAGAACAGTCCTTCCCAGAAATTTGCTCCTGACAAACAACTGTTCTCCAGAACAGACTAAACTCATCCTCCATGGAAAACAGCTCCTAGGCTCACAGTTAACAGATCTTACCCCTGCTTTGTATAGTTGTGGGGGCTTTAAACTAATAGCCTGAACTCTTCCCCCTCCCCATCTCGTCGGTGAAATCCCAGGAGGGCCCGGACACCGTGGTGGAGGCTGGCACAACAACAGCACGTACACACGAATACCATCTCAGCTATGAATGTGAAGAGCACAACAAAACCTCGTTTTACCCACCGGAAACCATCACTATATTTATCTGTGTCTTCCTGAACAGATGAGAAACTTCCCATGGTGTTCTGGAGCTCCAGATCCTGAGAGCAGCTATGAATGGCAGCTTTAAATTTAACCAAGATTGGAAAGACAGTGAAACCTAAATGCTACATGATGATGCTGGCTCAGCTGGCTCAGAAGCCAACAGAGCCTTGCTTGCAAGTGGCACGGAGATAAATTCCAGCCCACAGGGCAAACAACATCGCCATTGGTATCCAGTAACACTGCAAAAGTGGCATGACTTTGCGTGACTTGCGAACTGCTAAGTCTAGAGCGGTACAACTCTCCCAGGAGTTATTCCTGCTGGCAGAAGCCAGAAGGGAGGTGAGACCCAACTGCACCTTCTGGAGGTGACCCTCACGGAGCAATCTGACCCCTCTGTTCCTATAGCTCGCTCAAGTATGAGCGGGCTAATGTAAGCGTGCCTGAACTTTTGTTCTCCCTCAGCCACTGGATTGCCTTAACGCTAAATAGCAAGTTCACGAAGAGCCGCATGGCAGCGACAGTGGAGCTGGACGGCAGAGCTCCCGCTGGCTTCAGCAGCAACGAGAAGAATCTGTGGGTTCTTTGCTGAGGTTTGTTTTTGTACATTTGGTCTGGTTTTGCATTTCAGTTTGGGATATTACCAGCAGTTACTTGAAGCTCCAGAGGTAGCCAGCACGGGGGAAAAAAAAAAAAAGCTATAAATTTAACTGGGACAGCAGTTGGAGAAGGCGAGGGAGGCTGTTTGAGAGCTGTGGGTTGACTGGTGGTCTTAAAGTATAAAAAACAATATCCTTCTGACACTAGTAAGTAGAAGCAGGCCTCAGACTCTGTGGAGTTTCCTTGGTCTTTACTCTATAAAGACAGAAATCTGGCTCTATTTCATCATTGTTATCTACACTCAGGCACCCCTCCACCCCTGAAGGAGATTAGTAGTGATAATGCATCTGGTACCTGCCCCAGCAATAACAGATCTATGTGGAAAAGATTACAAGAAATTGTTTGGACTTCTGCCCAGTCCTAGAAGTCCCACCAACCATTTCCAAAAGTCCCATCAGTTTTTATGGCTTGTCTCTCAAGAAGGCTGCTGAAACCTACATGAAGGAGAGACTTTAAAAAGATTTTTGCAGACATTTATTTCTGGCCAAATTATGATTGCTTGGAGGAAAAAGAAGCCACCATACAAATCTTGTTAGAGACTTCAGCAGGAACTCACAAACCCATGCAGAACTGAGATAAGCTAAAAAAAGCAGTAGCATCCAGGAAGGAAAGACAGACCAGCCAGCCAAATGCAACTCTAATTCCAACCCGTGACAGACCCCTGGGGCAGCTCCAAAGCCACTTAGCACAAGTGTGGAGCTGGGCCAGGAGGAGACGCTGGCACCAGAAGAACAGCTCTAGCAAGTCCAGACTGCAATTCAGTGATTTGCTGAGGGGGGACAGACTGGGACGGGCTTGTCACCCCCAGTACCGCAAACGCGCAGCTCTTCACCTCCGAAACCCTCCAAGCCAGACATCCAGGGACACCGTGATCCCTGAGCTCCCTGTGCAGCAGAGCATGTGCCGTGCGTGTGCATAGGAGAACAGCGTAACAGCACATCTGTTAATGACACAAAAACACGCTGGCAATGCTCGGTGCGGCTTGGCAGGGGAACCTATATCAACTGCCTGCAGTCCAAGGTCTAAAGGGCAATCTGCCTTCAGAGACGCCTGTAGCTTCAAGGAACTGGGTCCTGGAGTGAAATCGGTGCCTCTGCAGCGCACAGCCTGCACCAGGCCCCCGGCTCTGCCCGCTTTGTGCCACACAGGAGGTGAATTTCCCAGGGGGAAAAAAGCACACAGAGCATCTCGAGAGGCTAAAGGCTAGCCCCTGTGCCTCTCGGATCCCTCCAGACTTCACCGGAGGGACTGCTCTGCCAGTGCAGGCGGAGTACATGGGACACCAGCACAGGATGGCTGGGTGCTGGGAATGTTTACAACAGCAGGGACTGAAAAAAATGCCCCTTTTTTTTTTTATTTTGCAGGCACACAGTGCATACAGCTGCCAGGAAGGCAACTGTACCGATTAGTCTAGTGCAGGATGGTGGGACTGCTGACAGCTCTCTGGCCTGGGGTCCCAGGCAGCACTCACTGTTCAGTGCTGCAGGGGGAAGGTAAAAAGGGGACCAGACACTTGGGGACCGGACAGTTTATAGCAACGACAACTAGAAAACTCCCTGCAGGCTGTGTCACACTGCTGCGGTATCTCCAAACAAGCAGCTCTCTCCCATACAGCTATACCTTTAGAAAGCAGAAGCTTCTTCTGTTCTAGTTGCTGGAGAGAAGCTCCAAACCTCCTGGTCCAGGTGAACGTGTTTGCTGGATGCTGTCCCTGCTGCAGACACAGCGGGAAGGCCAGGGAGGGCATCTGTTCCCAAGACATTTATGATGGTGCCGGTTTTTTTTGAACCATGAATTTGAACAGAAACCATCTTGCACCTTAAATGTCACTGCTAGGCAGAAGGAAAGTCATGAATCTTTAGCAATCTTCCCAACATCATGATTTTCAAGCAGAAAATGAATATACATTGGAAGAAACACTACAGCTGTGACTGCCTCAGTGAAGCCATTAACAAATGCAGTGTAACACGTCCAACTGCAGTCAGCCCTGTCTGGGGGCTGCTGGGTCTTTCTCCCATCCTTCTTCTCTCCCTGTCGCTCTGCTTATTGTTTGCTTCATCGTTAATCCCACCTAATTTAAAAATAGGAAATTGATTTCTTATGTATCCATTACAAACCAAATCATTTCTTTATTACAGCAAGGATCATATTTCATAAGCAAGTCATGGAAAATTAAAACCATGCCTGTTGCTTTGATGAAATAATGGAGAGAAACGCTGGAGGGGAAGGCACAGACAGCTGGGGGCTGTCATGCAACCAGTGGTGCAAGTTAACTCTTTGCAGGCACCCAAGGCTCCCGCAGCTGCCAGCTTTCCTCCCCGAAACTTCTGGTTATAACGCAAAGTACTCCCTTATCGCTAAACCTCAAAAGCATTTAAGAGAAGGAATGCAACCCCTCTGAACAAACCAGGTGGATGATTTTGGTGGCTGGAGGTTGCGTTGTTAACAGAAGGTTTGCAGCCTGCCTGTGCGCAGGACCGGATACCTCTCAATATTAATGCTGCTGAAATGAGGTGCCTGACGGTTGCTGTTGCACAGCATACACGACACAGGAACCCACAATACCAGCCACGCGTTAGCCCCGAAGTTCTTGTAGCGTAAATATTTCCAGGCCTTGGGCATGTGAGACTGTTGTGCTTTGCTATGAGGTAGGGAAATACAGACTGAAGGGGAACCACGTGTGTCCGCAGAGATATTCAGTATACATTGCATACAGGTTACGTCAGTACAGCAGGATCAACAACTAGTTAGCAGTGTACTGTGACTTGGGGCAGATTATAAATTAAAACAAAATCCATTGTGTGCATTACCAAGGATTTATGCACTGCTCTATGAACCTCCCTGCAGAGCAGATAGGACATGGGTCCTCTGAAAAGTAATCCAGATAAGTACTACAGCTCGCAGGACATTGCGACATCCAACCCAAAGTTCATCCACTACTTCATTAACATGCTGAACTCTAGGAATTACAGCCAAACAAAACCTCTTCAGTTTCCCTATGTGAAGCAAAAAGATCAGCTAGTTATCACTGTGCAGAATGCTTTTTATAATGTATATCTATAGATGCATCCATACAAAAATACCATGTCTGAGGACAAAGAATAAGCGAAGCTATCACAACAGACCACAAGCAGACAGACTCCATGAGAGTGAAGGGTAGCAGAAGAGATTGCTTCAGAGCGGTAATTCATGTCTAGTCTGTTCATCTCTTGAAGTACACCCTTTTGAGCAAGAAACTATTTGTCTTCGCTTCTTTGGGCTAAGAGTCTCCCATTTTGAACAAAGAGTCCATGCTACAGTATCTTGCAAGTCTGCGTTACTCTTGAAGTCTACCATGGCTCAGGGACTTGCTGGTCTTCTTTCTGGAAGTTAGGGCCAGAGAGATTGTCATACTAAAGTAATTCTGACACCAGCTAGGAGGACTGCAAACACAGCCACCTTACCTAATCCTTCCCTGCTCGGGGAGGAGGCCAGCCAGCAAGGAGCAGGCATTTGCCAGTTCACTACAAAGAGCTTCCTAACAAGCGAGCCAAAGAAAGTCCTCTTAAAACTCTTTATGGTCCTTCTGCGCTGATGATTCTCAGAATGTGAAAACAAGTTTTGTAACTCAGTGGGAGTGAAGGAAACAGGCTCCTTCCAGGAACATCCTGCATCGTCTCTCCTGCCCCCACCTCCATAGGGCTTTGTCTGAAGCTGTGTCACTGGGAGATACCGTGCTCCTTTCTGCTAGGTTCTCTATTGGCTGCTACTATGTTGAACCAACTTATTTATGCAATAAAGATCCCAAGAAACAGTCTGTGTAAACTACTGCAAATTACCACCGAGCTCCAAGACCAGCTAAAATGGCCAAATCTCTCAGCGCCTGTAAAGTTCTCCTACATAAGAGGCATTTTAAGTCCCCGTTACAGGAGATGCTTTAGGCTGCTTTCTGGTCTGCCACGTTGCTCCCTCATCCAACTTTGCCAGGAAGTCAGTCTTCTATAGCTTATATCAGAATTTAAATGATTACCAAATACATTATAGAATTATTTTCAAGGATTTTCTTCATTGGAAGATATCCTCCAGTTCTAACAAGTATTTGTTTTGATGATACATTTGATAAGACAGTCATCAAAAAAAAATCAGAAGTACAGAAACATTCATTTGCACTTGCACAACAGAGTCGACTAACCACACTAATATTTTAATGGCACCACTGGATGTTTTCATTAGCTGCGCTTGCCATTATGACAGCAACAATAACTCCCAGACAGAAGTCGAGACAAGACATAGTAATTGGGTCAAGCCTTTGGGATAGACCTGTCATTGCAAAACCTAAGTGTAAGTTACTCTCCCGCTGCCCGAGCTCTGCAAGTTGTGCTACTGCTCTGGGTTGTCCGAGTGGGATAAGAGTGGAAGAAATGAGGGTCATTCTGCCTTTTGCTGTTCTTCACAATTACTCTGTGTTTAATTGATATTGATTAATTATTTAAGGTAAATGGAGCTTTCCTGACCTAATGGTAACATGTAAACTGATTAACTTTACAAAGCCAGCAAAATGATCTGCACAGTGGGATCAGCTCTTGTAATCTATTATTTAGGCCAAGTTATCCCGTGTCACTGCTGCCGCACACAAGACGGCGATCGCAAGGCCGTGATGTGGGTCCCCTTGGGGTGAGGGGTAGGCTCCTCCGGCCCCTAAGCACCAGTGTGAAGGGAGGAGGAAGAGGAATGTGAGGAAGAGAAGGAGAAGAAGCTGCCCTGTGCTATGGTAGAACGTGGTGCCTCCTGGGGGTGCATCCACCGGCGCTTGGGGGAAGGAAGGAAAAGAAAATCAGCATTTGTGGAATGGGATGAAGGTGGGAGCGCGTGGGGGGGACAGCAGAGCAGCGATGAGGAACAAGGCACCTTCAAATGCAGGCTTGAGCAGCCCAGTGGGACCAGGCTGCAGCTTGGCTAGCAGAGCAGGCACTGCTGCTGGCACAGCCCAACCCCAGGAAGCAATGGCAAACCAGCCCTTGGTCTGGCTCTGTTTTGGCAGTCTTGTCACCGTCTCCCATCTGTAACATCACTAGGGCTTACAGGGCAAAAAAGTTTATTGTGTGCAGATAATGCCTATCTTTGCTAGAAATCAAACCTAGATAAAAGCTTTCATGAGATTCTGCTTAGATTCACGTCTGAGCTTTGCAACAGGAGCAGCAGTGCCCGATCCAGGCTGATAAGCAATTCAGTAAAATTGATTCTTGGAGTAACTTATACATACCCGAAGAAAGTTATTTGTTTATAGATATCTACAGTATTCCCCACCTCTTCTGGCCAATCGCTAAGGCGGGTACACAGATAAATGAGAAGAAAACACTCGTCACTGCTTTGGCTTCAGGGGAGAAGCAGATAAGGCTGATAAGGCAGTAAGTGAAATTCTGCTCCAGGTTCCCATGCAAATACAGACTTGGGCAAAGGCTGCTCAGTTACAGCAGAAATACCGCTTTGGTTGTTTGAAATAACAGCAGCCCCCAGGCACAAACAAGACAATAACCTCCCGTCCCCATCAAAACCTCCTTGTCCAGAGAACTTACAGTCAAAACAGGCAGGACCCAGAGCAGCTGGGAGGAAAAAGATGCCCAGAGTCCTCCCTGGAGGCAGAGGGATGGATGGGAGACCCAGCAGGAGATGAATCTTTAGACACAAGCCAAGGCCAGCACCCCGGGAAGGCAGCCTCCCCCCAGGCTAGCTCTAAGGGTGAGGGTGCTGTTAGTTTACGGCATACAGAGGCGAGAGAGATGGGGACACCAGAAGCCAGCTCACAAGCCAGCACCACAGGCTGGAAGGAGACGACACCCCATCAAAACTGTCCCGTGCTGCTGCCACCAGCCAAGGGGAAAAGCACAGAAGACAACATCCCCAACCCGCAGGACCAACCCCAGAAACCCAAAATCCTTCAGTCAGTGAGAACTTTCTTAACAATCTGGCTATGTCACCAGGGGCTTTGAAATCTTCTCCCTCCTTTTTAAACAGATTCATAGAGTCTCATGAGCCATATTACAAAAAAAAATGATAGAGGCTTTCTGCCAAATTGCTGACACTTCAGGGTCCCCGTCTCCCCCCCAGTTTCTTTTACATCCCAACAATTCCTTCCCTGTATTTATTTCTACTCAGTTTTCTACCTCTGGGACTAGAGTAAGCCATCGAACCTGGATTAAACACGCCACTAAAGAATTTAAGACTTGACACGGCCAAAATATTGGTTTCCAATGAAACAAAACAAAAATGCTAAGATGAAGTAACTATTTCAGCAGCTTGTGCAGCCACGTAAATAGATGTTGCCAAGGGAGACTGAAGAGAGATAAGACTCCACCACCCCTCCGGAGCTCACAAAGGAAGTGTTCAGATCCAAACCCCATTTCCCAGCAGTGTTCACCGCTCCGGCTTCAGCTGAAATAGTGACTAAGTTGTATTTTTAAAAAATACATGTTTTAAGAAGGGACAGAAAAATTCAGGCTTCCCAGCTGGGCACCAGGAAGGCATTTCCTCCTGGGGAGGGTTTCATTTCCGAGCCATAGGACATCTGCAGTCTCCGACCCATGAGGAAGGGACTGAGCAGACCTCATGCCTGACCCAAGCCAGCAGCGAGAACGAGAGCACTCAGTATTTATTTTTATTGAACAAAAAAAAAAGTATATTTCCTTGGATGATAATCTTCACTGACAACCCCCAGACCTACCAGGCTGCCTCGCTCCAACTACTCCAAAGGCAGAAAGGGTCTGGCAAGGCTGGAAGAGCTGAGCCACAGGTCCTGTGATGCTGGGGACGTGCGGAGGGGCCATGGGCTGCACCTGGGGAGGTTCAGGTTGAACATCAGGAAAGTTTCTCCTGGAGGGTTGGTGCAATGCAGTGAGGCTGCCCGAGAGGCCAAGGAGTCTCTATCCTTGGAGGTTTGCAAGCCAAGATGCAGCTGACCCAGCCCAGCCCTGGAAACAGCTCAGAGACCAAACCAGAGCCCTCCCGAGGTCCCTCTCACCCAACGCTCCCATGAACACAAAGGGAATCAGTGCAAAAGGAGATGAATACAAGGCTGACCACAAAAAATACGACCAGCAGGTACAGGAAAGAGGCAGCTTTAAAATAAGTGGATTTATCCCTGTGTGTTAATTAACACTGAACCTGATAAAGCCTAACTACACATTTGTTTTAAGAGAAAAGGCCACTTGGCAGCTCCCCCATTGGCTTCTTTATCCCAGGGACACCCACACCGGGCAAAAACACTCAGGAATGCAGCTCCAGCTCACCCGCTGGCGTAACGTGTTTGTCCTCCGACGTGCTGGATTCCTGCTTGCAGCCGGCTGTATTGGCTGTACTTTGGTCCAGGAACATTTCACCTGCATGTATGAACCCAGCGCTACAGCCGCAGGGTAAACATTGTATTTTCAGAAGGCAACACACACACCACTTAAGTACACCGATGGACATATTGACTGTATTTGTGTTCAGCCTTTCCAGCAAATTACCAGGGCAGACTGGGCCAGTTTTGCAGAAATCGGGAGATCACGCTGGCCCAGAGGGTTTTGCTTTCCAGGGAGGGGCTGGCAGAGCAGTTATGGGGAAGCTGGAGTCCTGAAGCATCGCAGCAGCCCAGGCCACCAGGCTCATGGGGTCCTGCTCCCACAGAAGCAAAACCAGTTGGGTTTTGTGGTGCTCTGGGTTTGGAGGGGGCCAGGGGAGAAGGGCAGAGGCAGGGCTGCTGGGTGGCTCGGGGCTGTGGCTGGGAAGGGCAGGCAGCCCAGGCTGTAAGCACCGTTTGGTTCTGGGGCAGAAAGAAATCTAAGCAGAGACTGCAGGTGGGTATTAGTCTATATACTTAAGACACATTGGGAAATAATTCCTACCCCACTGCATCCTTCCCAGGGTTGTTACTTATGGGGTAGTACAGACCTTGGGAGGGCAGCCCGAAAGGACACCTGACCCAAATGCCTGCACACCACTGCCACGGGTGTGTTTAGTGGCACACAGGAACATGCAGGATTTCAGGGAGGCTGCAAGGAGCTGTGTGCCTCCAGCAGACACCAAAAGCATCCCACACTCCAGACCAGGGGTTCAGGGCTAGGATCGGACCGGTGAGGTGAATGCACCGGCTGCCTCACGTCTCCCAGTTACCCCACACCACATTGCCTATACGACATCTCCTCTGCCCAAACCAGCTCCCCAGTGCTAAGGGCATCAGCCCTTGAGAGCCAGGCTGCTTCCTCCCACACAGGGCCCCCATTAACGCCAGCCATGGAGTGGGTGTGACACAGACCCCATCCTGCACGAAGCAGCACAAAGTCCCTTCACACGAGGCTGGGTGCCCATCCAGCCGGGACAGGCTGCTGCGTGGCCGGAGGGCAGGCTGTCTTGGGTCACTTAATCTCAGCGCTGCAGGAAAGAAAGCAGGATTTGGGGTTTTTGTAAGTGGATGCTTTGTTTGTTTTACAAGTACATCTTGTTTCACAGAGTGTTTCAGGTAACCACTGAAGGGACATTCAACACTAATAGTGCAAAATGTCCCTTGATGAATGCACAAGTGTGCACTGGTTTAGGAGGACCGTGCTCCTGGGAGTCAGCTTGCTCCTCCCAGCTGAGCTGCAGTCCCAGGCCCCAGACCTGCTCTTAGCACAGACTGCATTAGCCTAAACCTCTTTCGCGGGAGACTAAGCTACCCCAGCACACGTGCTGAGGACCAATGGGCCAGTTTCTGTGACCCAGCTAACAATACCACTAAGCTGCAGTTCCCTGCCCATGTGTTGGAGCCCTTCACTGCAATCAACGTTTAACATCAGTAACCTAAAATGACGCAGCAGAGAGGTGCCTCACGTCTGGATACCTGCCAAAGAGTTTAGGGTGAGCCTGAACAAACTTCACCTCTGATGGCAAGGTAATGCTGGCAGCATCTGCACTCATTCCAGCCAGGGATCTCCCCCCACCCAGGCACCCTCCCAAGATAAAGCTTCTGTCCCGGCTAGGACTGATAGTTCCAGTTTATCACCTATTGCCTGATTGTTAATGTAATACGGTGCTTATCTCTTAATATTCAAACAGAGAAAACAGGTTGCAATAACCCCTGTCTCTCTACTCACCTCCTATCTTAAAAGGACAAAGTAACCAGAAGCTTTTGTGCACTAATAATAATAATTAAAAAATCAAGATACTCTGAACTGCCACAAGTTATACCTACTCAAACAGGTCTGCAGGTCAAAGCACTACTGGAGGAGTGCTAGCTGTGCGTATAGTAGATTACTAATTCCCATTACAAAATGACTGTCATAACCACCCTAATTTGTCTCAACAGGGTAGTAAGGCAATTGCTGTGATATCAAAAGATAAGGGGACACCAATGCCCATTCAGTGCTACACCGCCTGGATTCAGTTCTGTTGGTCACAGTGCAGAACGTGCTCCTGGTCCTTTCACAGCAGCCGGAGCAAGTCTCCCCTCCAAGCGGCAGTTGTGCGAAGGTCCACCCCCACCAGCAGCACAGGGAAGCGCTTAGACAGCTCACGTACAAATTCCACGCATGCACACGTTTAACAAAAAGCCCTTTTTCTTCCTGCAGACACCTTTTTCAGTGGAGGTGTGAGCCAGATTCCAAAGGAGGATTTTCCAGCAGAAATACCCAGGGGGAAATAGCTCAGCTGCCCCTTTTACAAACTGGGGTAGAGAGGGACCACCCCCCACATCACAGGGGACAGCCTGACTTGGGGCTGGCTCAAGCCCTCCTGCCAGGTCAAAGCCACCAGGCAAGCACCAGGAAAAGATGGTATTCATATGGACACAGTGGAGGAGAGGACAGGAGGCAGTCACAGAGATCTGGTAACTTCAGAGGAAAGCACCAGCTGAGCAAGACTTCAGCCCTACAGCTCATCATCACCATCACCCTACGGCAGGGCTCACCCAAACCTTCCCCACCCCAGGGCAGAGCCAGCCCCCAACACCCACCACTTGCCTTCGTGCAGCCACGTGTTGACCCTCTCCCACCGCACCCAGGAAAGGACCTTTCTGCTGCTCCCCAGCAGCACCTCCAAGCAGAGCTCCAGCTCCTCCACTCCTTCTTGTAGGGCTCCTCCAGGTGCCCCTCATCAGCACCCACGGGGCTGCCTCTAACCCCTCCTGCCCCAGCCCTGCTCCTGCTCATCTGGGGAGGTGGGGAAGCAATGGGTTCTCCCGGGAGTAACGGGGATGGAGAGGGGAAGCAGGGAGGCAGTCCTTCCCTTGGAGACCCCAGAAAAGGGGGATAGTTGGGGGGGTATGAACGCCCACGGGACACGCTGCCATGTACTCCTACATCTTGCTTGGATAATTCCAAGCAGCTTTATTCTTACCCAGCCTGGCCGTGGGTGTCGCCTTATTTGTTCCCCACAGTCCTGTCATCCCTTGCTGGGGAAAACCAGGCTGAGCGGTGCCCGCCGGGCGCGCAGCCCAGCCCCCTGTCCCCTGCCCCCTGCCCCGGCACGGCCCGCCAAGAGGCTCCTTCGCTCGCCACCTCGTGGTGGCAGCAGGCAGCCTGCCACGTCCCGGGGCCCCAGACCCACGTCCCCACATCCCACT